>NC_141817.1:6609342-7306842 GCF_057944985.1 Cucurbita pepo subsp. pepo
TAGGGTTCGATTTGAAGCACTCCGTTTCTTCGAAATTCTATTCTAAATCTTCAAGACTAATCATTCCCCATAAAAGTTTCGAAAAACGTCGACCGTGACTCGGTTTTGGAAGCACGTACTCCAAACGTCCCATATTAGAGTTTCCGAATTAGGGTTTGATTTGAAGCACTGTTTTACTGTTCTAGTCATTCCCCACAAAAGTTTCAAAAAACGCCGACCTTGACTCTATTTTTTTAGCACCTACTTCAAACGACCCAAATAAGGGTTTCCGAATTAAGGGTCGAATTTGAAGCAATCTATTGCTGTTTTATGCACTCCGTTTCTCCCAAATTCTATTCTAAATCATCGAGCCTAATCTGATCATTCCCCACAAAACTTTTAAAAAACGTCGACCGCGACTCGGTTTTTTTAGCATGGACTTCAAACTTCCCAGATTAGGGTGTCCGAAGTAGGGTTAGATTTTGAAGCACTCCGTTTTTTCGATCGAAATTCTATTCTAAATCAATCAAGACTAATCATTCCCCAAGAAAGTTTCGAGAAACGTGACGCCGTTCTTTTAGCACGGACTTCAAACGTCCAAGATTAGGGTTTCCGAATTAGGGTTCGATTTGAAGCACTCCGTTTCTTCGAAATTCTATTCTAAATCTTCAAGACTAATCATTCCCCACAAAAGTTTCGAAAAACGTCGACCGTGACTCGGTTTTGGAAGCACGTACTCCAAACGTCCCATATTAGAGTTTCCGAATTAGGGTTTGATTTGAAGCACTGTTTTACTGTTCTAGTCATTCCCCACAAAAGTTTAAAAAAACGCCGACCTTGACTCTATTTTTTTAGCACCTACTTCAAACGACCCAAATAAGGGTTTCCGAATTAAGGGTCGAATTTGAAGCAATCTATTGCTGTTTTATGCACTCCGTTTCTCCCAAATTCTATTCTAAATCATCGAGCCTAATCTGATCATTCCCCACAAAACTTTTAAAAAACGTCGACCGCGACTCGGTTTTTTTAGCACGGACTTCAAACTTCCCAGATTAGGGTGTCCGAAGTAGGGTTAGATTTTGAAGCACTCCGTTTTTTCGATCGAAATTCTATTCTAAATCAATCAAGACTAATCATTCCCCATGAAAGTTTCGAGAAACGTGACGCCGTTCTTTTAGCACGGACTTCAAACGTCCAAGATTAGGGTTTCCGAATTAGGGTTCGATTTGAAGCACTCCGTTTCTTCGAAATTCTATTCTAAATCTTCAAGACTAATCATTCCCCACAAAAGTTTCGAAAAACGTCGACCGTGACTCGGTTTTGGAAGCACGTACTCCAAACGTCCCATATTAGAGTTTCCGAATTAGGGTTTGATTCGAAGCACTGTTTTACTGTTCTAGTCATTCCCTACAAAAGTTTCAAAAAACGCCGACCTTGACTCTATTTTTGTAGCACCTACTTCAAACGACCCAAATAAGGGTTTCCGAATTAAGGGTCGAATTTGAAGCAATCTATTGCTGTTTTATGCACTTCGTTTCTCCCAAATTCTATTCTAAATCATCGAGCCTAATCTGATCATTCCCCACAAAACTTTTAAAAAACGTCGACCGCGACTCGGTTTTTTTAGCACGGACTTCAAACTTCCCAGATTAGGGTGTCCGAAGTAGGGTTAGATTTTGAAGCACTCCGTTTTTTCGATCGAAATTCTATTCTAAATCAATCAAGTCTAATCATTCCCCACGAAAGTTTCGAGAAACGTGACGCCGTTCTTTTAGCACGGACTTCAAACGTCCAAGATTAGGGTTTCCGAATTAGGGTTCGATTTGAAGCATTCCGTTTCTTCGAAATTCTATTCTAAATCTTCAAGACTAATCATTCCCCACAAAAGTTTCGAAAAACGTCGACCGTGACTCGGTTTTGGAAGCACGTACTCCAAACGTCCCATATTAGAGTTTCCGAATTAGGGTTTGATTTGAAGCACTGTTTTACTGTTCTAGTCATTCCCCACAAAAGTTTCAAAAAACGCCGACCTTGACTCTATTTTTTTAGCACCTACTTCAAACGACCCAAATAAGGGTTTCCGAATTAAGGGTCGAATTTGAAGCAATCTATTGCTGTTTTATGCACTCCGTTTCTCCCAAATTCTATTCTAAATCATCGAGCCTAATCTGATCATTCCCCACAAAACTTTTAAAAAACGTCGACCGCGACTCGGTTTTTTTAGCACGGACTTCAAACTTCCCAGATTAGGGTGTCCGAAGTAGGGTTAGATTTTGAAGCACTCCGTTTTTTCGATCGAAATTCTATTCTAAATCAATCAAGACTAATCATTCCCCACGAAAGTTTCGAGAAACGTGACGCCGTTCTTTTAGCACGGACTTCAAACGTCCAAGATTAGGGTTTCCGAATTAGGGTTCGATTTGAAGCACTCCGTTTCTTCGAAATTCAATTCTAAATCTTCAAGACTAATCATTCCCCACAAAAGTTTCGAAAAACGTCGACCGCGACTCGGTTTTGGAAGCACGTACTCCAAGCGTCCCATATTAGAGTTTCCGAATTAGGGTTTGATTTGAAGCACTGTTTTAGTGTTCTAGTCATTCCCCACAAAAGTTTCAAAAAACGCCGACCTTGACTCTATTTTTTTAGCACCTACTTCAAACGACCCAAATAAGGGTTTCCGAATTAAGGGTCGAATTTGAAGCAATCTATTGCTGTTTTATGCACTCCGTTTCTCCCAAATTCTATTCTAAATCATCGAGCCTAATCTGATCATTCCCCACAAAACTTTTAAAAAACGACGACCGCGACTCGGTTTTTTTAGCACGGACTTCAAACTTCCCAGATTAGGGTGTCCGAAGTAGGGTTAGATTTTGAAGCACTCCGTTTTTTCGATCGAAATTCTATTCTAAATCAATCAAGACTAATCATTCCCCACGAAAGTTTCGAGAAACGTGACGCCGTTCTTTTAGCACGGACTTCAAACGTCCAAGATTAGGGTTTCCGAATTAGGGTTCGATTTGAAGCACTCCGTTTCTTCGAAATTCTATTCTAAATCTTCAAGACTAATCATTCCCCACAAAAGTTTCGAAAAACGTCGACCGTGACTCGGTTTTGGAAGCACGTACTCCAAACGTCCCATATTAGAGTTTTCGAATTAGGGTTTGATTTGAAGCACTGTTTTACTGTTCTAGTCATTCCCCACAAAAGTTTCAAAAAACGCCGACCTTGACTCTATTTTTTTAGCACCTACTTCAAACGACCCAAATAAGGGATTCCGAATTAAGGGTCGAATTTGAAGAAATCTATTGCTGTTTTATGCACTCCGTTTCTCCCAAATTCTATTCTAAATCATCGAGCCTAATCTGATCATTCCCCACAAAACTTTTGAAAAACGTCGACCGCGACTCGGTTTTTTTCGCACGGACTTCAAACTTCCCAGATTAGGGTGTCCGAAGTAGGGTTAGATTTTGAAGCACTCCGTTTTTTCGATCGAAATTCTATTCTAAATCAATCAAGACTAATCATTCCCCACGAAAGTTTCGAGAAACGTTACGCCGTTCTTTTAGCACGGACTTCAAACGTCCAAGATTAGGGTTTCCGAATTAGGGTTCGATTTGAAGCACTCCGTTTCTTCGAAATTCTATTCTAAATCTTCAAGACTAATCATTCCCCACAAAAGTTTCGAAAAACGTCGACCGTGACTCGGTTTTGGAAGCACGTACTCCAAACGTCCCATATTAGAGTTTCCGAATTAGGGTTTAATTTGAAGCACTGTTTTACTGTTCTAGTCATTCCCCACAAAAGTTTCAAAAAACGCAGACCTTGACTCTATTTTTTTAGCACCTACTTCAAACGACCCAAATAAGGGTTTCTGAATTAAGGGTCGAATTTGAAGCAATCTATTGCTGTTTTATGCACTCCGTTTCTCCCAAATTCTATTCTAAATCATCGAGCCAAATCTGATCATTCCCCACAAAACTTTTAAAAAACGTCGACCGCGACTCGGTTTTTTTAGCACGGACTTCAAACTTCCCTGATTAGGGTGTCCGAAGTAGGGTTAGATTTTGAAGCACTCCGTTTTTTCGATCGAAATTCTATTCTAAATCAATCAAGACTAATCATTCCCCACGAAAGTTTCGAGAAACGTGACGCCGTTCTTTTAGCACGGACTTCAAACGTCCAAGATTAGGGTTTCCGAATTAGGGTTCGATTTGAAGCACTCCGTTTCTTCGAAATTCAATTCTAAATCTTCAAGACTAATCATTCCCCACAAAAGTTTCGAAAAACGTCGACCGCGACTCGGTTTTGGAAGCACGTACTCCAAGCGTCCCATATTAGAGTTTCCGAATTAGGGTTTGATTTGAAGCACTGTTTTAGTGTTCTAGTCATTCCCCACAAAAGTTTCAAAAAACGCCGACCTTGACTCTATTTTTTTAGCACCTACTTCAAACGACCCAAATAAGGGTTTCCGAATTAAGGGTCGAATTTGAAGCAATCTATTGCTGTTTTATGCACTCCGTTTCTCCCAAATTCTATTCTAAATCATCGAGCCTAATCTGATCATTCCCCACAAAACTTTTAAAAAACGTCGACCGCGACTCGGTTTTTTTAGCACGGACTTCAAACTTCCCAGATTAGGGTGTCCGAAGTAGGGTTAGATTTTGAAGCACTCCGTTTTTTCGATCGAAATTCTATTCTAAATCAATCAAGACTAATCATTCCCCACGAAAGTTTCGAGAAACGTGACGCCGTTCTTTTAGCACGGACTTCAATCGTCCAAGATTAGGGTTTCCGAATTAGGGTTCGATTTGAAGCACTCCGTTTCTTCGAAATTCTATTCTAAATCTTCAAGACTAATCATTCCCCACAAAAGTTTCGAAAAACGTCGACCGTGACTCGGTTTTGGAAGCACGTACTCCAAACGTCCCATATTAGAGTTTTCGAATTAGGGTTTGATTTGAAGCACTGTTTTACTGTTCTAGTCATTCCCCACAAAAGTTTCAAAAAACGCCGACCTTGACTCTATTTTTTTAGCACCTACTTCAAACGACCCAAATAAGGGATTCCGAATTAAGGGTCGAATTTGAAGCAATCTATTGCTGTTTTATGCACTCCGTTTCTCCCAAATTCTATTCTAAATCATCGAGCCTAATCTGATCATTCCCCACAAAACTTTTGAAAAACGTCGACCGCGACTCGGTTTTTTTCGCACGGACTTCAAACTTCCCAGATTAGGGTGTCCGAAGTAGGGTTAGATTTTGAAGCACTCCGTTTTTTCGATCGAAATTCTATTCTAAATCAATCAAGACTAATCATTCCCCACGAAAGTTTCGAGAAACGTTACGCCGTTCTTTTAGCACGGACTTCAAACGTCAAAGATTAGGGTTTCCGAATTAGGGTTCGATTTGAAGCACTCCGTTTCTTCGAAATTCTATTCTAAATCTTCAAGACTAATCATTCCCCACAAAAGTTTCGAAAAACGTCGACCGTGACTCGGTTTTGGAAGCACGTACTCCAAACGTCCCATATTAGAGTTTCCGAATTAGGGTTTAATTTGAAGCACTGTTTTACTGTTCTAGTCATTCCCCACAAAAGTTTCAAAAAACGCAGACCTTGACTCTATTTTTTTAGCACCTACTTCAAACGACCCAAATAAGGGTTTCTGAATTAAGGGTCGAATTTGAAGCAATCTATTGCTGTTTTATGCACTCCGTTTCTCCCAAATTCTATTCTAAATCATCGAGCCAAATCTGATCATTCCCCACAAAACTTTTAAAAAACGTCGACCGCGACTCGGTTTTTTTAGCACGGACTTCAAACTTCCCTGATTAGGGTGTCCGAAGTAGGGTTAGATTTTGAAGCACTCCGTTTTTTCGATCGAAATTCTATTCTAAATCAATCAAGACTAATCATTCCCCACGAAAGTTTCGAGAAACGTGACGCCGTTCTTTTAGCACGGACTTCAAACGTCCAAGATTAGGGTTTCCGAATTAGGGTTCGATTTGAAGCACTCCGTTTCTTCGAAATTCTATTCTAAATCTTCAAGACTAATCATTCCCCACAAAAGTTTCGAAAAACGTCGACCGTGACTCGGTTTTGGAAGCACGTACTCCAAACGTCCCATATTAGAGTTTCCGAATTAGGGTTTGATTTGAAGCACTGTTTTACTGTTCTAGTCATTCCCCACAAAAGTTTCAAAAAACGCCGACCTTGACTCTATTTTTTTAGCACCTACTTCAAACGACCCAAATAAGGGTTTCCGAATTAATGGTCGAATTTGAAGCACTCCGTTTCTCCCAAATTCTATTCTAAATCATCGAGCCTAATCTGATCATTCCCCACAAAACTTTTAAAAAACGTCGACCGCGACTCGGTTTTTTTAGCACGGACTTCAAACTTCCCAGATTAGGGTGTCCGAAGTAGGGTTAGATTTTGAAGCACTCCGTTTTTTCGATCGAAATTCTATTCTAAATCAATCAAGACTAATCATTCCCCACGAAAGTTTCGAGAAACGTGACGCCGTTCTTTTAGCACGGACTTCAAACGTCCAAGATTAGGGTTTCCGAATTAGGGTTCGATTTGAAGCACTCCGTTTCTTCGAAATTCTATTCTAAATCTTCAAGACTAATCATTCCCCACAAAAGTTTCGAAAAACGTCGACCGTGACTCGGTTTTGGAAGCACGTACTCCAAACGTCCCATATTAGAGTTTCCGAATTAGGGTTTGATTTGAAGCACTATTTTACTGTTCTAGTCATTCCCCACAAAAGTTTCAAAAAACGCCGACCTTGACTCTATTTTTTTAGCACCTACTTCAAACGACCCAAATAAGGGTTTCCGAATTAAGGGTCGAATTTTAAGCAATCTATTATTGTTTTATGCACTCCGTTTCTCCCAAATTCTCTTCTAAATCATCGAGCCTAATCTGATCATTCCTCACAAAACTTTTGAAAAACGTCGACCGCGACTCGGTTTTTTTAGCACGGACTTCAAACTTCCCAGATTAGGGTGTCCGAAGTAGGGTTAGATTTTGAAGCACTCCGTTTTTTCGATCGAAATTCTATTCTAAATCAATCAAGACTAATCATTCCCCACGAAAGTTTCGAGAAACGTGACGCCGTTCTTTTAGCACGGACTTCAAACGTCCAAGATTAGGGTTTCCGAATTAGGGTTCGATTTGAAGCACTCCGTTTCTTCGAAATTCTATTCTAAATCTTCAAGACTAATCATTCCCCACAAAAGTTTCGAAAAACGTCGACCGTGACTCGGTTTTGGAAGCACGTACTCCAGACGTCCCATATTAGAGTTTCCGAATTAGGGTTTGATTTGAAGCACTGTTTTACTGTTCTAGTCATTCCCCACAAAAGTTTCAAAAAACGCCGACCTTGACTCTATTTTTTTAGCACCTACTTCAAACGACCCACATAAGGGTTTCCGAATTAAGGGTCGAATTTGAAGCACTCCGTTTCTCCCAAATTCTATTCTAAATCATCGAGCCTAATCTGATCATTCCCCACAAAACTTTTAAAAAACGTCGACCGCGACTCGGTTTTTTTAGCACGGACTTCAAACTTCCCAGATTAGGGTGTCCGAAGTAGGGTTAGATTTTGAAGCACTCCGTTTTTTCGATCGAAATTCAATTCTAAATCAATCAAGACTAATCATTCCCCACGAAAGTTTCGAGAAACGTGACGCCGTTCTTTTAGCACGGACTTCAAACGTCCAAGATTAGGGTTTCCGAATTAGGGTTCGATTTGAAGCACTCCGTTTCTTCGAAATTCTATTCTAAATCTTCAAGACTAATCATTCCCCACAAAAGTTTCGAAAAACGTCGACCGTGACTCGGTTTTGGAAGCACGTACTCCAAACGTCCCATGTTAGAGTTTCCGAATTAGGGTTTGATTTGAAACACTGTTTTACTGTTCTAGTCATTCCCCACAAAAGTGTCAAAAAACGCCGACCTTGACTCTATTTTTTTAGCACCTACTTCAAACGACCCAAATAAGGGTTTCCGAATTAAGGGTCGAATTTGAAGCACTCCGTTTCTCCCAAATTCTATTCTAAATCATCGAGCCTAATCTGATCATTCCCCACAAAACTTTTAAAAAACGTCGACCGCGACTCGGTTTTTTTAGCACGGACTTCAAACTTCCCAGATTAGGGTGTCCGAAGTAGGGTTAGATTTTGAAGCACTCCGTTTTTTCGATCGAAATTCTATTCTAAATCAATCAAGACTAATCATTCCCCACGAAAGTTTCGAGAAACGTGACGCCGTTCTTTTAGCACGGACTTCAAACGTCCAAGATTAGGGTTTCCGAATTAGGGTTCGATTTGAAGCACTCCGTTTCTTCGAAATTCAATTCTAAATCTTCAAGACTAATCATTCCCCACAAAAGTTTCGAAAAACGTCGACCGTGACTCGGTTTTGGAAGCACGTACTCCAAACGTCGCATATTAGAGTTTCCGAATTAGGGTTTGATTTGAAGCACTGTTTTACTGTTCTAGTCATTCCCCACAAAAGTTTCAAAAAACGCCGACCTTGACTCTATTTTTTTAGCACCTACTTCAAACGACCCAAATAAGGGTTTCCGAATTAAGGGTCGAATTTGAAGCAATCTATTACTGTTTTATGCACTCCGTGTCTCCCAAATTCTATTCCAAATAATCGAGCCTAATCTGATCATTCCCCACAAAACTTTTCAAAAACGTCGACCGCGACTCGGATTTTTTAGCACGGACTTCAAACTTCCCAGATTAGGGTGTCCGAAGTAGGGTTAGATTTTGAAGCACTCCGTTTTTTCGATCGAAATTCTATTCTAAATCAATCAAGACTAATCATTCCCCACGAAAGTTTCGAGAAACGTGACGCCGTTCTTTTAGCACGGACTTCAAACGTCCAAGATTAGGGTTTCCGAATTAGGGTTCGATTTGAAGCACTCCGTTTCTTCGAAATTCTATTCTAAATCTTCAAGACTAATCATTCCCCACAAAAGTTTCGAAAAACGTCGACCGTGACTCGGTTTTGGAAGCACGTACTCCAAACGTCCCATATTAGAGTTTTCGAATTAGGGTTTGATTTGAAGCACTGTTTTACTGTTCTAGTCATTCCCCACAAAAGTTTCAAAAAACGCCGACCTTGACTCTATTTTTTTAGCACCTACTTCAAACGACCCAAATAAGGGATTCCGAATTAAGGGTTGAATTTGAAGCAATCTATTGCTGTTTTATGCACTCCGTTTCTCCCAAATTCTATTCTAAATCATCGAGCCTAATCTGATCATTCCCCACAAAACTTTTGAAAAACGTCGACCGCGACTCGGTTTTTTTCGCACGGACTTCAAACTTCCCAGATTAGGGTGTCCGAAGTAGGGTTAGATTTTGAAGCACTCCGTTTTTTCGATCGAAATTCTATTCTAAATCAATCAAGACTAATCATTCCCCACGAAAGTTTCGAGAAACGTTACGCCGTTCTTTTAGCACGGACTTCAAACGTCAAAGATTAGGGTTTCCGAATTAGGGTTCGATTTGAAGCACTCCGTTTCTTCGAAATTCTATTCTAAATCTTCAAGACTAATCATTCCCCACAAAAGTTTCGAAAAACGTCGACCGTGACTCGGTTTTGGAAGCACGTACTCCAAACGTCCCATATTAGAGTTTCCGAATTAGGGTTTAATTTGAAGCACTGTTTTACTGTTCTAGTCATTCCCCACAAAAGTTTCAAAAAACGCAGACCTTGACTCTATTTTTTTAGCACCTACTTCAAACGACCCAAATAAGGGTTTCTGAATTAAGGGTCGAATTTGAAGCAATCTATTGCTGTTTTATGCACTCCGTTTCTCCCAAATTCTATTCTAAATCATCGAGCCAAATCTGATCATTCCCCACAAAACTTTTAAAAAACGTCGACCGCGACTCGGTTTTTTTAGCACGGACTTCAAACTTCCCTGATTAGGGTGTCCGAAGTAGGGTTAGATTTTGAAGCACTCCGTTTTTTCTATCGAAATTCTATTCTAAATCAATCAAGACTAATCATTCCCCACGAAAGTTTCGAGAAACGTGACGCCGTTCTTTTAGCACGGACTTCAAACGTCCAAGATTAGGGTTTCCGAATTAGGGTTCGATTTGAAGCACTCCGTTTCTTCGAAATTCTATTCTAAATCTTCAAGACTAATCATTCCCCACAAAAGTTTCGAAAAACGTCGACCGTGACTCGGTTTTGGAAGCACGTACTCCAAACGTCCCATATTAGAGTTTCCGAATTAGGGTTTGATTTGAAGCACTGTTTTACTGTTCTAGTCATTCCCCACAAAAGTTTCAAAAAACGCCGACCTTGACTCTATTTTTTTAGCACCTACTTCAAACGACCCAAATAAGGGTTTCCGAATTAATGGTCGAATTTGAAGCACTCCGTTTCTCCCAAATTCTATTCTAAATCATCGAGCCTAATCTGATCATTCCCCACAAAACTTTTAAAAAACGTCGACCGCGACTCGGTTTTTTTAGCACGGACTTCAAACTTCCCAGATTAGGGTGTCCGAAGTAGGGTTAGATTTTGAAGCACTCCGTTTTTTCGATCGAAATTCTATTCTAAATCAATCAAGACTAATCATTCCCCACGAAAGTTTCGAGAAACGTGACGCCGTTCTTTTAGCACGGACTTCAAACGTCCAAGATTAGGGTTTCCGAATTAGGGTTCGATTTGAAGCACTCCGTTTCTTCGAAATTCTATTCTAAATCTTCAAGACTAATCATTCCCCACAAAAGTTTCGAAAAACGTCGACCGTGACTCGGTTTTGGAAGCACGTACTCCAAACGTCCCATATTAGAGTTTCCGAATTAGGGTTTGATTTGAAGCACTATTTTACTGTTCTAGTCATTCCCCACAAAAGTTTCAAAAAACGCCGACCTTGACTCTATTTTTTTAGCACCTACTTCAAACGACCCAAATAAGGGTTTCCGAATTAAGGGTCGAATTTTAAGCAATCTATTATTGTTTTATGCACTCCGTTTCTCCCAAATTCTCTTCTAAATCATCGAGCCTAATCTGATCATTCCTCACAAAACTTTTGAAAAACGTCGACCGCGACTCGGTTTTTTTAGCACGGACTTCAAACTTCCCAGATTAGGGTGTCCGAAGTAGGGTTAGATTTTGAAGCACTCCGTTTTTTCGATCGAAATTCTATTCTAAATCAATCAAGACTAATCATTCCCCACGAAAGTTTCGAGAAACGTGACGCCGTTCTTTTAGCACGGACTTCAAACGTCCAAGATTAGGGTTTCCGAATTAGGGTTCGATTTGAAGCACTCCGTTTCTTCGAAATTCTATTCTAAATCTTCAAGACTAATCATTCCCCACAAAAGTTTCGAAAAACGTCGACCGTGACTCGGTTTTGGAAGCACGTACTCCAGACGTCCCATATTAGAGTTTCCGAATTAGGGTTTGATTTGAAGCACTGTTTTACTGTTCTAGTCATTCCCCACAAAAGTTTCAAAAAACGCCGACCTTGACTCTATTTTTTTAGCACCTACTTCAAACGACCCACATAAGGGTTTCCGAATTAAGGGTCGAATTTGAAGCACTCCGTTTCTCCCAAATTCTATTCTAAATCATCGAGCCTAATCTGATCATTCCCCACAAAACTTTTAAAAAACGTCGACCGCGACTCGGTTTTTTTAGCACGGACTTCAAACTTCCCAGATTAGGGTGTCCGAAGTAGGGTTAGATTTTGAAGCACTCCGTTTTTTCGATCGAAATTCAATTCTAAATCAATCAAGACTAATCATTCCCCACGAAAGTTTCGAGAAACGTGACGCCGTTCTTTTAGCACGGACTTCAAACGTCCAAGATTAGGGTTTCCGAATTAGGGTTCGATTTGAAGCACTCCGTTTCTTCGAAATTCTATTCTAAATCTTCAAGACTAATCATTCCCCACAAAAGTTTCGAAAAACGTCGACCGTGACTCGGTTTTGGAAGCACGTACTCCAAACGTCCCATGTTAGAGTTTCCGAATTAGGGTTTGATTTGAAACACTGTTTTACTGTTCTAGTCATTCCCCACAAAAGTGTCAAAAAACGCCGACCTTGACTCTATTTTTTTAGCACCTACTTCAAACGACCCAAATAAGGGTTTCCGAATTAAGGGTCGAATTTGAAGCACTCCGTTTCTCCCAAATTCTATTCTAAATCATCGAGCCTAATCTGATCATTCCCCACAAAACTTTTAAAAAACGTCGACCGCGACTCGGTTTTTTTAGCACGGACTTCAAACTTCCCAGATTAGGGTGTCCGAAGTAGGGTTAGATTTTGAAGCACTCCGTTTTTTCGATCGAAATTCTATTCTAAATCAATCAAGACTAATCATTCCCCACGAAAGTTTCGAGAAACGTGACGCCGTTCTTTTAGCACGGACTTCAAACGTCCAAGATTAGGGTTTCCGAATTAGGGTTCGATTTGAAGCACTCCGTTTCTTCGAAATTCAATTCTAAATCTTCAAGACTAATCATTCCCCACAAAAGTTTCGAAAAACGTCGACCGTGACTCGGTTTTGGAAGCACGTACTCCAAACGTCGCATATTAGAGTTTCCGAATTAAGGTTTGATTTGAAGCACTGTTTTACTGTTCTAGTCATTCCCCACAAAAGTTTCAAAAAACGCCGACCTTGACTCTATTTTTTTAGCACCTACTTCAAACGACCCAAATAAGGGTTTCCGAATTAAGGGTCGAATTTGAAGCAATCTATTACTGTTTTATGCACTCCGTGTCTCCCAAATTCTATTCCAAATAATCGAGCCTAATCTGATCATTCCCCACAAAACTTTTCAAAAACGTCGACCGCGACTCGGATTTTTTAGCACGGACTTCAAACTTCCCAGATTAGGGTGTCCGAAGTAGGGTTAGATTTTGAAGCACTCCGTTTTTTCGATCGAAATTCTATTCTAAATCAATCAAGACTAATCATTCCCCACGAAAGTTTCGAGAAACGTGACGTCGTTCTTTTAGCACGGACTTCAAACGTCCAAGATTAGGGTTTCCGAATTAGGGTTCGATTTGAAGCACTCCGTTTCTTCGAAATTCTATTCTAAATCTTCAAGACTAATCATTCCCCACAAAAGTTTCGAAAAACGTCGACCGCGACTCGGTTTTGGAAGCACGTACTCCAAGCGTCCCATATTAGAGTTTCCGAATTAGGGTTTGATTTGAAGCACTGTTTTACTGTTCTAGTCATTCCCCACAAAAGTTTCAAAAAACGCCGACCTTGACACTATTTTTTTAGCACCTACTTCAAACGACCCAAATAAGGGTTTCCGAATTAAGGGTCGAATTTGAAGCAATCTATTGCTGTTTTATGCACTCCGTTTCTCCCAAATTCTATTCTAAATCATCGAGCCTAATCTGATCATTCCCCACAAAACTTTTAAAAAACGTCGACCGCGACTCGGTTTTTTTAGCACGGACTTCAAACTTCCCAGATTAGGGTGTCCGAAGTAGGGTTAGATTTTGAAGCACTCCGTTTTTTCGATCGAAATTCTATTCTAAATCAATCAAGACTAATCATTCCCCACGAAAGTTTCGAGAAACGTGACGCCGTTCTTTTAGCACGGACTTCAAACGTCCAAGATTAGGGTTTCCGAATTAGGGTTCGATTTGAAGCACTCCGTTTCTTCGAAATTCAATTCTAAATCTTCAAGACTAATCATTCCCCACAAAAGTTTCGAAAAACGTCGACCGTGACTCGGTTTTGGAAGCACGTACTCCAAACGTCGCATATTAGAGTTTCCGAATTAAGGTTTGATTTGAAGCACTGTTTTACTGTTCTAGTCATTCCCCACAAAAGTTTCAAAAAACGCCGACCTTGACTCTATTTTTTTAGCACCTACTTCAAACGACCCAAATAAGGGTTTCCGAATTAAGGATCGAATTTGAAGCAATCTATTACTGTTTTATGCACTCCGTGTCTCCCAAATTCTATTCCAAATAATCGAGCCTAATCTGATCATTCCCCACAAAACTTTTAAAAAACGTCGACCGCGACTCGGTTTTTTTAGCACGGACTTCAAACTTCCCAGATTAGGGTGTCCGAAGTAGGGTTAGATTTTGAAGCACTCCGTTTTTTCGATCGAAATTCTATTCTAAATCAATCAAGACTAATCATTCCCCACGAAAGTTTCGAGAAACGTGACGCCGTTCTTTTAGCACGGACTTCAAACGTCCAAGATTAGGGTTTCCGAATTAGGGTTCGATTTGAAGCATTCCGTTTCTTCGAAATTCTATTCTAAATCTTCAAGACTAATCATTCCCCACAAAAGTTTCGAAAAACGTCGACCGTGACTCGGTTTTGGAAGCACGTACTCCAAACGTCCCATATTAGAGTTTCCGAATTAGGGTTTGATTTGAAGCACTGTTTTACTGTTCTAGTCATTCCCCACAAAAGTTTCAAAAAACGCCGACCTTGACTCTATTTTTTTAGCACCTACTTCAAACGACCCAAATAAGGGTTTCCGAATTAAGGGTCGAATTTGAAGCAATCTATTACTGTTTTATGCACTCCGTGTCTCCCAAATTCTATTCCAAATAATCGAGCCTAATCTGATCATTCCCCACAAAACTTTTAAAAAACGTCGACCGCGACTCGGTTTTTTTAGCACGGACTTCAAACTTCCCAGATTAGGGTGTCCGAAGTAGGGTTACATTTTGAAGCACTCCGTTTTTTCGATCGAAATTCTATTCTAAATCAATCAAGTCTAATCATTCCCCACGAAAGTTTCGAGAAACGTGACGCCGTTCTTTTAGCACGGACTTCAAACGTCCAAGATTAGGGTTTCCGAATTAGGGTTCGATTTGAAGCATTCCGTTTCTTCGAAATTCTATTCTAAATCTTCAAGACTAATCATTCCCCACAAAAGTTTCGAAAAACGTCGACCGTGACTCGGTTTTGGAAGCACGTACTCCAAACGTCCCATATTAGAGTTTCCGAATTAGGGTTTGATTTGAAGCACTGTTTTACTGTTCTAGTCATTCCCCACAAAAGTTTCAAAAAACGCCGACCTTGACTCTATTTTTTTAGCACCTACTTCAAACGACCCAAATAAGGGTTTCCGAATTAAGGGTCGAATTTGAAGCAATCTATTGCTGTTTTATGCACTCCGTTTCTCCCAAATTCTATTCCAAATAATCGAGCCTAATCTGATCATTCCCCACAAAACTTTTAAAAAACGTCGACCGCGACTCGGTTTTTTTAGCACGGACTTCAAACTTCCCAGATTAGGGTGTCCGAAGTAGGGTTAGATTTTGAAGCACTCCGTTTTTTCGATCGAAATTCTATTCTAAATCAATCAAGACTAATCATTCCCCACGAAAGTTTCGAGAAACGTGACGCCGTTCTTTTAGCACGGACTTCAAACGTCCAAGATTAGGGTTTCCGAATTAGGGTTCGATTTGAAGCACTCCGTTTCTTCGAAATTCTATTCTAAATCTTCAAGACTAATCATTCCCCACAAAAGTTTCGAAAAACGTCGACCGTGACTCGGTTTTGGAAGCACGTACTCCAAACGTCCCATGTTAGAGTTTCCGAATTAGGGTTTGATTTGAAACACTGTTTTACTGTTCTAGTCATTCCCCACAAAAGTGTCAAAAAACGCCGACCTTGACTCTATTTTTTTAGCACCTACTTCAAACGACCCAAATAAGGGTTTCCGAATTAAGGGTCGAATTTGAAGCACTCCGTTTCTCCCAAATTCTATTCTAAATCATCGAGCCTAATCTGATCATTCCCCACAAAACTTTTAAAAAACGTCGACCGCGACTCGGTTTTTTTAGCACGGACTTCAAACTTCCCAGATTAGGGTGTCCGAAGTAGGGTTAGATTTTGAAGCACTCCGTTTTTTCGATCGAAATTCTATTCTAAATCAATCAAGACTAATCATTCCCCACGAAAGTTTCGAGAAACGTGACGCCGTTCTTTTAGCACGGACTTCAAACGTCCAAGATTAGGGTTTCCGAATTAGGGTTCGATTTGAAGCACTCCGTTTCTTCGAAATTCAATTCTAAATCTTCAAGACTAATCATTCCCCACAAAAGTTTCGAAAAACGTCGACCGTGACTCGGTTTTGGAAGCACGTACTCCAAACGTCGCATATTAGAGTTTCCGAATTAGGGTTTGATTTGAAGCACTGTTTTACTGTTCTAGTCATTCCCCACAAAAGTTTCAAAAAACGCCGACCTTGACTCTATTTTTTTAGCACCTACTTCAAACGACCCAAATAAGGGTTTCCGAATTAAGGGTCGAATTTGAAGCAATCTATTACTGTTTTATGCACTCCGTGTCTCCCAAATTCTATTCCAAATAATCGAGCCTAATCTGATCATTCCCCACAAAACTTTTCAAAAACGTCGACCGCGACTCGGATTTTTTAGCACGGACTTCAAACTTCCCAGATTAGGGTGTCCGAAGTAGGGTTAGATTTTGAAGCACTCCGTTTTTTCGATCGAAATTCTATTCTAAATCAATCAAGACTAATCATTCCCCACGAAAGTTTCGAGAAACGTGACGCCGTTCTTTTAGCACGGACTTCAAACGTCCAAGATTAGGGTTTCCGAATTAGGGTTCGATTTGAAGCACTCCGTTTCTTCGAAATTCTATTCTAAATCTTCAAGACTAATCATTCCCCACAAAAGTTTCGAAAAACGTCGACCGCGACTCGGTTTTGGAAGCACGTACTCCAAGCGTCCCATATTAGAGTTTCCGAATTAGGGTTTGATTTGAAGCACTGTTTTACTGTTCTAGTCATTCCCCACAAAAGTTTCAAAAAACGCCGACCTTGACACTATTTTTTTAGCACCTACTTCAAACGACCCAAATAAGGGTTTCCGAATTAAGGGTCGAATTTGAAGCAATCTATTGCTGTTTTATGCACTCCGTTTCTCCCAAATTCTATTCTAAATCATCGAGCCTAATCTGATCATTCCCCACAAAACTTTTAAAAAACGTCGACCGCGACTCGGTTTTTTTAGCACGGACTTCAAACTTCCCAGATTAGGGTGTCCGAAGTAGGGTTAGATTTTGAAGCACTCCGTTTTTTCGATCGAAATTCTATTCTAAATCAATCAAGACTAATCATTCCCCACGAAAGTTTCGAGAAACGTGACGCCGTTCTTTTAGCACGGACTTCAAACGTCCAAGATTAGGGTTTCCGAATTAGGGTTCGATTTGAAGCACTCCGTTTCTTCGAAATTCAATTCTAAATCTTCAAGACTAATCATTCCCCACAAAAGTTTCGAAAAACGTCGACCGTGACTCGGTTTTGGAAGCACGTACTCCAAACGTCGCATATTAGAGTTTCCGAATTAAGGTTTGATTTGAAGCACTGTTTTACTGTTCTAGTCATTCCCCACAAAAGTTTCAAAAAACGCCGACCTTGACTCTATTTTTTTAGCACCTACTTCAAACGACCCAAATAAGGGTTTCCGAATTAAGGATCGAATTTGAAGCAATCTATTACTGTTTTATGCACTCCGTGTCTCCCAAATTCTATTCCAAATAATCGAGCCTAATCTGATCATTCCCCACAAAACTTTTAAAAAACGTCGACCGCGACTCGGTTTTTTTAGCACGGACTTCAAACTTCCCAGATTAGGGTGTCCGAAGTAGGGTTAGATTTTGAAGCACTCCGTTTTTTCGATCGAAATTCTATTCTAAATCAATCAAGACTAATCATTCCCCACGAAAGTTTCGAGAAACGTGACGCCGTTCTTTTAGCACGGACTTCAAACGTCCAAGATTAGGGTTTCCGAATTAGGGTTCGATTTGAAGCACTCCGTTTCTTCGAAATTCTATTCTAAATCTTCAAGACTAATCATTCCCCACAAAAGTTTCGAAAAACGTCGACCGTGACTCGGTTTTGGAAGCACGTACTCCAAACGTCCCATATTAGAGTTTCCGAATTAGGGTTTGATTTGAAGCACTGTTTTACTGTTCTAGTCATTCCCCACAAAAGTTTCAAAAAACGCCGACCTTGACTCTATTTTTTTAGCACCTACTTCAAACGACCCAAATAAGGGTTTCCGAATTAAGGGTCGAATTTGAAGCAATCTATTACTGTTTTATGCACTCCGTGTCTCCCAAATTCTATTCCAAATAATCGAGCCTAATCTGATCATTCCCCACAAAACTTTTCAAAAACGTCGACCGCGACTCGGATTTTTTAGCACGGACTTCAAACTTCCCAGATTAGGGTGTCCGAAGTAGGGTTAGATTTTGAAGCACTCCGTTTTTTCGATCGAAATTCTATTCTAAATCAATCAAGACTAATCATTCCCCACGAAAGTTTCGAGAAACGTGACGCCGTTCTTTTAGCACGGACTTCAAACGTCCAAGATTAGGGTTTCCGAATTAGGGTTCGATTTGAAGCACTCCGTTTCTTCGAAATTCTATTCTAAATCTTCAAGACTAATCATTCCCCACAAAAGTTTCGAAAAACGTCGACCGCGACTCGGTTTTGGAAGCACGTACTCCAAGCGTCCCATATTAGAGTTTCCGAATTAGGGTTTGATTTGAAGCACTGTTTTACTGTTCTAGTCATTCCCCACAAAAGTTTCAAAAAACGCCGACCTTGACTCTATTTTTTTAGCACCTACTTCAAACGACCCAAATAAGGGTTTCCGAATTAAGGGTCGAATTTGAAGCAATCTATTGCTGTTTTATGCACTCCGTTTCTCCCAAATTCTATTCTAAATCATCGAGCCTAATCTGATCATTCCCCACAAAACTTTTAAAAAACGTCGACCGCGACTCGGTTTTTTTAGCACGGACTTCAAACTTCCCAGATTAGGGTGTCCGAAGTAGGGTTAGATTTTGAAGCACTCCGTTTTTTCGATCGAAATTCTATTCTAAATCAATCAAGACTAATCATTCCCCACGAAAGTTTCGAGAAACGTGACGCCGTTCTTTTAGCACGGACTTCAAACGTCCAAGATTAGGGTTTCCGAATTAGGGTTCGATTTGAAGCACTCCGTTTCTTCGAAATTCTATTCTAAATCTTCAAGACTAATCATTCCCCACAAAAGTTTCGAAAAACGTCGACCGTGACTCGGTTTTGGAAGCACGTACTCCAAACGTCCCATATTAGAGTTTCCGAATTAGGGTTTGATTTGAAGCACTGTTTTACTGTTCTAGTCATTCCCCACAAAAGTTTCAAAAAACGCCGACCTTGACTCTATTTTTTTAGCACCTACTTCAAACGACCCAAATAAGGGTTTCCGAATTAAGGGTCAAATTTGAAGCAATCTATTGCTGTTTTATGCACTCCGTTTCTCCCAAATTCTATTCTAAATCATCGAGCCTAATCTGATCATTCCCCACAAAACTTTTAAAAAACGTCGACCGCGACTCGGTTTTTTTAGCACGGACTTCAAACTTCCCAGATTAGGGTGTCCGAAGTAGGGTTAGATTTTGAAGCACTCCGTTTTTTCGATCGAAATTCTATTCTAAATCAATCAAGACTAATCATTCCCCACGAAAGTTTCGAGAAACGTGACGCCGTTCTTTTAGCACGGACTTCAAACGTCCAAGATTAGGGTTTCCGAATTAGGGTTCGATTTGAAGCACTCCGTTTCTTCGAAATTCTATTCTAAATCTTCAAGACTAATCATTCCCCACAAAAGTTTCGAAAAACGTCGACCGTGACTCGGTTTTGGAAGCACGTACTCCAAACGTCCCATATTAGAGTTTCCGAATTAGGGTTTGATTTGAAGCACTGTTTTAGTGTTCTAGTCATTCCCCACAAAAGTTTCAAAAAACGCCGACCTTGACTCTATTTTTTTAGCACCTACTTCAAACGACCCAAATAAGGGTTTCCGAATTAAGGGTCGAATTTGAAGCAATCTATTGCTGTTTTATGCACTCCGTGTCTCCCAAATTCTATTCCAAATCATCGAGCCTAATCTGATCATTCCCCACAAAACTTTTAAAAAACGTCGACCGCGACTCGGTTTTTTTAGCACGGACTTCAAACTTCCCAGATTAGGGTGTCCGAAGTAGGGTTAGATTTTGAAGCACTCCGTTTTTTCGATCGAAATTCTATTCTAAATCAATCAACACTAATCATTCCCCACGAAAGTTTCGAGAAACGTGACGCCGTTCTTTTAGCACGGACTTCAAACGTCCAAGATTAGGGTTTCCGAATTAGGGTTCGATTTGAAGCACTCCGTTTCTTCGAAATTCTATTCTAAATCTTCAAGACTAATCATTCCCCACAAAAGTTTCGAAAAACGTCGACCGTGACTCGGTTTTGGAAGCACGTATTCCAAACGTCCCATATTAGAGTTTCCGAATTAGGGTTTGATTTGAAGCACTGTTTTACTGTTCTAGTCATTCCCCACAAAAGTTTCAAAAATTGCCGACCTTGACTCTATTTTTTTAGCACCTACTTCAAACGACCCACATAAGGGTTTCCGAATTAAGGGTCGAATTTGAAGCACTCCGTTTCTCCCAAATTCTATTCTAAATCATCGAGCCTAATCTGATCATTCCCCACAAAACTTTTAAAAAACGTCGACCGCGACTCTGTTTTTTTAGCACGGACTTCAAACTTCCCAGATTAGGGTGTCCGAAGTAGGGTTAGATTTTGAAGCACTCCGTTTTTTCGATCGAAATTCAATTCTAAATCAATCAAGACTAATCATTCCCCACGAAAGTTTCGAGAAACGTGACGCCGTTCTTTTAGCACGGACTTCAAACGTCCAAGATTAGGGTTTCCGAATTAGGGTTCGATTTGAAGCACTCCGTTTCTTCGAAATTCTATTCTAAATCTTCAAGACTAATCATTCCCCACAAAAGTTTCGAAAAACGTCGACCGTGACTCGGTTTTGGAAGCACGTACTCCAAACGTCCCATGTTAGAGTTTCCGAATTAGGGTTTGATTTGAAACACTGTTTTACTGTTCTAGTCATTCCCCACAAAAGTGTCAAAAAACGCCGACCTTGACTCTATTTTTTTAGCACCTACTTCAAACGACCCAAATAAGGGTTTCCGAATTAAGGGTCGAATTTGAAGCACTCCGTTTCTCCCAAATTCTATTCTAAATCATCGAGCCTAATCTGATCATTCCCCACAAAACTTTTAAAAAACGTCGACCGCGACTCGGTTTTTTTAGCACGGACTTCAAACTTCCCAGATTAGGGTGTCCGAAGTAGGGTTAGATTTTGAAGCACTCCGTTTTTTCGATCGAAATTCTATTCTAAATCAATCAAGACTAATCATTCCCCACGAAAGTTTCGAGAAACGTGACGCCGTTCTTTTAGCACGGACTTCAAACGTCCAAGATTAGGGTTTCCGAATTAGGGTTCGATTTGAAGCACTCCGTTTCTTCGAAATTCTATTCTAAATCTTCAAGACTAATCATTCCCCACAAAAGTTTCGAAAAACGTCGACCGTGACTCGGTTTTGGAAGCACGTACTCCAAACGTCCCATATTAGAGTTTCCGAATTAGGGTTTGATTTGAAGCACTGTTTTACTGTTCTAGTCATTCCCCACAAAAGTTTCAAAAAACGCCGACCTTGACTCTATTTTTTTAGCACCTACTTCAAACGACCCAAATAAGGGTTTCCGAATGAAGGGTCGAATTTGAAGCAATCTATTGCTGTTTTATGCACTCCGTTTCTCCCAAATTCTATTCTAAATCATCGAACCTAATCTGATCATTCCCCACAAAACTTTTAAAAAACGTCGACCGCGACTCGGTTTTTTTAGCACGGACTTCAAACTTCCCAGATTAGGGTGTCCGAAGTAGGGTTAGATTTTGAAGCACTCCGTTTTTTCGATCGAAATTCTATTCTAAATCAATCAAGACTAATCATTCCCCACGAAAGTTTCGAGAAACGTGACGCCGTTCTTTTAGCACGGACTTCAAACGTCCAAGATTAGGGTTTCCGAATTAGGGTTCGATTTGAAGCACTCCGTTTCTTCGAAATTCTATTCTAAATCTTCAAGACTAATCATTCCCCACAAAAGTTTCGAAAAACGTCGACCGTGACTGGGTTTTGGAAGCACGTACTCCAAACGTCCCATATTAGAGTTTCCGAATTAGGGTTTGATTTGAAGCAATGTTTTACTGTTCTAGTCATTCACCACAAAAGTTTCAAAAAACGCCGACCTTGACTCTATTTTTTTAGCACCTACTTCAAACGACCCAAATAAGGGTTTCCGAATTAAGGGTCGAATTTGAAGCAGTCTATTACTGTTTTATGCACTCCGTTTCTCCCAAATTCTATTCTAAATAATCGAGCCTAATCTGATCATTCCCCACAAAACTTTTAATAAACGTCGACCGCGACTCGGTTTTTTTTGCACGGACTTCAAACTTCCCAGATTAGGGTGTCCGAAGTAGGGTTAGATTTTGAAGCACTCCGTTTTTTCGATCGAAATTCTATTCTAAATCAATCAAGACTAATCATTCCCCACGAAAGTTTCTTGAAACGTGACGCCGTTCTTTTAGCACGGACTTCAAACGTCCAAGATTAGGGTTTCCGAATTAGGGTTCGATTTGAAGCACTCCGTTTCTTCGAAATTCTATTCTAAATCTTCAAGACTAATCATTCCCCACAAAAGTTTCGTAAAACGTCGACCGTGACTCGGTTTTGGAAGCACGTACTCCAAACGTCCCATATTAGAGTTTCCGAATTAGGGTTTGATTTGAAGCACTGTTTTACTATTCTAGTCATTCCCCACAAAAGTTTCAAAAAACGCCGACCTTGACTCTATTTTTTTAGCACCTACTTCAAACGACCCAAATAAGGGTTTCCGAATTAAGGGTCGAATTTGAAGCACTCCGTTTCTCCCAAATTCTATTCTAAATCATCGAGCCTAATCTGATCATTCCCCACAAAACTTTTAAAAAACGTCGACCGCGACTCGGTTTTTTTAGCACGGACTTCAAACTTCCCAGATTAGGGTGTCCGAAGTAGGGTTAGATTTTGAAGCACTCCGTTTTATCGATCGAAATTCTATTCTAAATCAATCAAGACTAATCATTCCCCACGAAAGTTTCGAGAAACGTGACGCCGTTCTTTTAGCACGGACTTCAAACGTCCAAGATTAGGGTTTCCGAATTAGGGTTCGATTTGAAGCACTCCGTTTCTTCGAAATTCTATTCTAAATCTTCAAGACTAATCATTCCCCACAAAAGTTTCGAAAAACGTCGACCGTGACACGGTTTTGGAAGCACGTACTCCAAACGTCCCATGTTAGAGTTTCCGAATTAGGGTTTGATTTGAAGCACTGTTTTACTGTTCTAGTCATTCCCCACAAAAGTGTCAAAAAACGCCGACCTTGACTCTATTTTTTTAGCACCTACTTCAAACGACCCAAATAAGGGTTTCCGAATTAAGGGTCGAATTTGAAGCACTCCGTTTCTCCCAAATTCTATTCTAAATCATCGAGCCTAATCTGATCATTCCCCACAAAACTTTTAAAAAACGTCGACCGCGACTCGGTTTTTTTAGCACGGACTTCAAACTTCCCAGATTAGGGTGTCCGAAGTAGGGTTAGATTTTGAAGCACTCCGTTTTTTCGATCGAAATTCTATTCTAAATCAATCAAGACTAATCATTCCCCACGAAAGTTTCGAGAAACGTGACGCCGTTCTTTTAGCACGGACTTCAAACGTCCAAGATTAGGGTTTCCGAATTAGGGTTCGATTTGAAGCACTCCGTTTCTTCGAAATTCTATTCTAAATCTTCAAGACTAATCATTCCCCACAAAAGTTTCGAAAAACGTCGACCGTGACTCGGTTTTGGAAGCACGTACTCCAAACGTCCCATATTAGAGTTTCCGAATTAGGGTTTGATTTGAAGCACTGTTTTACTGTTCTAGTCATTCCCCACAAAAGTTTCAAAAAACGCCGACCTTGACTCTATTTTTTTAGCACCTACTTCAAACGACCCAAATAAGGGTTTCCGAATGAAGGGTCGAATTTGAAGCAATCTATTGCTGTTTTATGCACTCCGTTTCTCCCAAATTCTATTCTAAATCATCGAACCTAATCTGATCATTCCCCACAAAACTTTTAAAAAACGTCGACCGCGACTCGGTTTTTTTAGCACGGACTTCAAACTTCCCAGATTAGGGTGTCCGAAGTAGGGTTAGATTTTGAAGCACTCCGTTTTTTCGATCGAAATTCTATTCTAAATCAATCAAGACTAATCATTCCCCACGAAAGTTTCGAGAAACGTGACGCCGTTCTTTTAGCACGGACTTCAAACGTCCAAGATTAGGGTTTCCGAATTAGGGTTCGATTTGAAGCACTCCGTTTCTTCGAAATTCTATTCTAAATCTTCAAGACTAATCATTCCCCACAAAAGTTTCGAAAAACGTCGACCGTGACTGGGTTTTGGAAGCACGTACTCCAAACGTCCCATATTAGAGTTTCCGAATTAGGGTTTGATTTGAAGCAATGTTTTACTGTTCTAGTCATTCACCACAAAAGTTTCAAAAAACGCCGACCTTGACTCTATTTTTTTAGCACCTACTTCAAACGACCCAAATAAGGGTTTCCGAATTAAGGTTCGAATTTGAAGCAGTCTATTACTGTTTTATGCACTCCGTTTCTCCCAAATTCTATTCTAAATAATCGAGCCTAATCTGATCATTCCCCACAAAACTTTTAATAAACGTCGACCGCGACTCGGTTTTTTTTGCACGGACTTCAAACTTCCCAGATTAAGGTGTCAGAAGTAGGGTTAGATTTTGAAGCACTCCGTTTTTTCGATCGAAATTCTATTCTAAATCAATCAAGACTAATCATTCCCCACGAAAGTTTCGAGAAACGTGACGCCGTTCTTTTAGCACGGACTTCAAACGTCCAAGATTAGGGTTTCCGAATTAGGGTTCGATTTGAAGCACTCCGTTTCTTCGAAATTCTATTCTAAATCTTCAAGACTAATCATTCCCCACAAAAGTTTCGAAAAACGTCGACCGTGACTCGGTTTTGGAAGCACGTACTCCAAACGTCCCATATTAGAGTTTCCGAATTAGGGTTTGATTTGAAGCACTGTTTTACTATTCTAGTCATTCCCCACAAAAGTTTCAAAAAACGCCGACCTTGACTCTATTTTTTTAGCACCTACTTCAAACGACCCAAATAAGGGTTTCCGAATTAAGGGTCGAATTTGAAGCACTCCGTTTCTCCCAAATTCTATTCTAAATCATCGAGCCTAATCTGATCATTCCCCACAAAACTTTTAAAAAACGTCGACCGCGACTCGGTTTTTTTAGCACGGACTTCAAACTTCCCAGATTAGGGTGTCCGAAGTAGGGTTAGATTTTGAAGCACTCCGTTTTATCGATCGAAATTCTATTCTAAATCAATCAAGACTAATCATTCCCCACGAAAGTTTCGAGAAACGTGACGCCGTTCTTTTAGCACGGACTTCAAACGTCCAAGATTAGGGTTTCCGAATTAGGGTTCGATTTGAAGCACTCCGTTTCTTCGAAATTCTATTCTAAATCTTCAAGACTAATCATTCCCCACAAAAGTTTCGAAAAACGTCGACCGTGACTCGGTTTTGGAAGCACGTACTCCAAACGTCCCATGTTAGAGTTTCCGAATTAGGGTTTGATTTGAAGCACTGTTTTACTGTTCTAGTCATTCCCCACAAAAGTGTCAAAAAACGCCGACCTTGACTCTATTTTTTTAGCACCTACTTCAAACGACCCAAATAAGGGTTTCCGAATTAAGGGTCGAATTTGAAGCACTCCGTTTCTCCCAAATTCTATTCTAAATCATCGAGCCTAATCTGATCATTCCCCACAAAACTTTTAAAAAACGTCGACCGCGACTCGGTTTTTTTTAGCACGGACTTCAAACTTCCCAGATTAGGGTGTCCGAAGTAGGGTTAGATTTTGAAGCACTCCGTTTTTTCGATCGAAATTCTATTCTAAATCAATCAAGACTAATCATTCCCCACGAAAGTTTCGAGAAACGTGACGCCGTTCTTTTAGCACGGACTTCAAACGTCCAAGATTAGGGTTTCCGAATTAGGGTTCGATTTGAAGCACTCCGTTTCTTCGAAATTCTATTCTAAATCTTCAAGACTAATCATTCCCCACAAAAGTTTCGAAAAACGTCGACCGTGACTCGGTTTTGTAAGCACGTACTCCAAACGTCCCATGTTAGAGTTTCCGAATTAGGGTTTGATTTGAAGCACTGTTTTACTGTTCTAGTCATTCCCCACAAAAGTGTCAAAAAACGCCGACCTTGACTCTATTTTTTTAGCACCTACTTCAAACGACCCAAATAAGGGTTTCCGAATTAAGGGTCGAATTTGAAGCACTCCGTTTCTCCCAAATTCTATTCTAAATCATCGAGCCTAATCTGATCATTCCCCACAAAACTTTTAAAAAACGTCGACCGCGACTCGGTTTTTTTAGCACGGACTTCAAACTTCCCAGATTAGGGTGTCCGAAGTAGGGTTAGATTTTGAAGCACTCCGTTTTTTCGATCGAAATTCTATTCTAAATCAATCAAGACTAAAGATTCCCCACGAAAGTTTCGAGAAACGTGACGCCGTTCTTTTAGCACGGACTTCAAACGTCCAAGATTAGGGTTTCCGAATTAGGGTTCGATTTGAAGCACTCCGTTTCATCGAAATTCTATTCTAAATCTTCAAGACTAATCATTCCCCACAAAAGTTTCGAAAAACGTCGACCGTGACTCGTTTTTGACGCGAAGTGATTTAGAAAGATTCTTCTTTCTCGATGGTGATCGGTCATGGTATCCATAGTCTTGCTTCTTTTTCGGCCAAATCCTAATTTCGTTTTGCTTTTCCCGGTCGTCGAGACTGATCATCGACTCCACTCTTTTCTCTGCCTCCCGGCCTCTCACTTTGTTTCGTTCTTCTTCTGTATCGTCACTTGAATGAAGACACCCAATTGGCCCGACTTTCCCAAATGCCCACCACCGTCCCTGATCCTTTCCGGGTTTGGATTTTGTGCGTCGTTTCAGTCCTCATGGTTGAGGGGAAGAAAGAAATGAATGAATGTGATTTTAGGAAAATGTAAAATAATACACCTACCAAGATGAAAGCCAAAGGTCAGTCTCGTAGGTGGACGTATCGAACCAAAATAAGATCTCAGATTGACATCTTGATACAGTGATTTACCATAATAATAAATAGAGTCAATGGCGACTCCGCCGTGGGAAGAGCCACTTCTTTCTTGATAGAGGGGGCTTCTATTCACCAACGCAGACTCAAAGTGCTCTCCAAACCGTGCTGGATAGTCACCCGTCACACGGCTCTCAAACCAAAACTGTGGTGGATCCCGAGAGACAAAGTCAAAGCGCTTGATCCTTTGCCCCATACTTTGAGATGCTCCTCCCCGCCGATCAAGCAGCGAGGCTACTCGTGATAGGCTGAGTTTGAAGCCACTATCCTTCGGTTCGAATAAGTCAAGTCCCTTCGGTCGGTTCGCTCAGGTGGTCCTCCCTTATCTTCCCTGACGTTCAGAATTGTTCTGGGTTGAGAAAGGAGCACGCACCGGCCAAACGCTATGAATGAATAAGAAATAGACAAGGGAATCAATGATTCTTATTCCACCGAGTTAATTGAAGCTAGCAACATGTCGATTATGTTGGAAAGAGGGATAGTGAAAGAGATAAGAATAGATGAATGCTGCGATGCTTTATTATTGTCTACTGACTCAATGCTTAGAGGCTTACACAATTCCAGTATTTATAGCTTATACACTGGACCAGAAATAGTAAATCATCGAAATCTAGAAAGAATTTAAATCTACTAACAATCTCCTAAAAATCTCATAGTTTGAATATTTGAATCATATCTCTACTACTCTGAATCATATCTTCATTTTGAATCATATCTCAACACTCCCCCTTGATTCAAAGTTGCAAATGCCAAGTAATCGTCTGAAGTAGCAAAACTTTTCTTTTGACAAAGCCTTGGTAAGTATGTCTGCTAGCTGTTCATCGGTGTTACAATATTCCAAGACAATTTCTTCGTCTGCAACAAGATCACGAATATAGTGATGTCGAAGTTCAATATGTTTTGTTCTACTGTGAAACGCTGGGTTCTTTGTCATAGAAATAGTTGCTTTATTATCACAAAATATCTTTGTTGCCCCTTTTTGCTCTTGTTGAAGATCAGCTAACATTCTTCTCAGCCAAATGGCTTGACACGCTGCTGAAGTTGCTGCAACATATTCTGCTTCTGATGTTGACAACGCCACTGTTGCTTGTTTCTTTGAGCTCCAAGTGATCGCTCCTGACCCAAATTCCATACTCCATAGTTCCGGCAATGTAACGTAAGACTCTTTTTGCTGCTTCATAATGAACCTTTGAAGGATGTTGCATAAACTTAGAAATAATACCAACAGGAAATGCAATGTCGGGTCGTGTGTGAGTTAAGTAAATCAGTCCGCCAACCAAGCTCCTGAACCTTCTAGCATCTGTCATTTCTACTCCATCATCATGTTGTAATTTCTCATTAATATTCATAGGTGTAGCTGCAGGCTTACAATTAAGCATACCAAATTTACTCATAATATCTTTGGCATATTTTCTTTGTGAAATAAAAATTCCCTCTTCAACTTTATATACTTCAAGACCAAGAAAATAGTGCAATAGACCCATATCTGACATCTCAAATTCACTCATCATTTGAGACTTAAATTTATCCAAAAGAGAGTTAGAAGAGCTAGTGTAAATAATATCGTCAACATAGAGGCAAATAATGATGAAATCACTTTTACCTTCCTTCTTCACATATAAAGTAGGCTCATTCTCACTTCTCATGTATTCTTTCTTTTGAAAATACCCATCAATCTTGCTGTACCAAGCTCGAGGGGCCTGCTTTAATCCGTATAGTGCCTTTCTCAACTTGTATACCTTTGTTTCTTTGTCCTTCTTTATGAATCCTTCTGGTTGTGCTACATAAACCACTTCTTGTAAATCTCCGTTAAGAAATGCTGACTTAACATCAAACTGATAAACTGGCCACCGCAATTCTGCTGCTAATGCTAGAATAGTTCTTACAGTTTCAAAACGAGCTACTGGAGAAAAAGTTTCTTCAAAATCTATACCTTGTTGTTGTGCATACCCTTTTGCTACAAGACGGGCCTTATGCTTTTATATGCTTCCATCTGGTGCAAATTTTGTCTTGAACACCCATTTCAAATTGATTGCATTTTTTTCGTTTGGTAAGTCAACCATCTCCCATGTTCCATTTTTCTCAATGGGCTGCATCTCTTCTACCATGGCTTTCTTCCACTCTTCTCTTTCAGTTGCTTCTTCATAACACATACGATCTGAAACAGTAAGAGCAAATTGACATGATGCATATATGTCAGTTAAAGATTTATACTTCTTTGGAGGTGTCTCATCCGAAAGTTCTTCAAGAGAAGAATCGCTGTTTAGTGATGCTGAAGATGATGAATTTGATACATTTTGTGTTGCAGTGGAGACACTAGGAGATGCACTGGAGTTGACCCTTGTTTCTTCATTTGGGGAAACTTCAACTGTAATCTTTTGCTGCTCCTGTTCTTTACTCCAATCCCAACTCACATTTTCATTAAATATTACATCCCTTCTAACTAAAATCTTTTCACTGATGGGGTTGTATAATTTATATGCCTTTGATTGAGTACAATAGCCAATGAAAATGCATTTTTCAGATTTTTCATCAAGCTTTTGACGAACTTGAGGATGTTTCAAAGCATAAGCAACACAACCAAAGATTCGTAAATGACTTACAGATGGTTTCCTTCTATGCCATGCTTCATAGGGAGTTCGATTCATAACCGCCTTTGTTGGTGAGATGTTTAATAGATAAACAGATAGTACTCCACACAAAATGATATCCAGTAGGAAAAGAAACCTTTCTCAGACCTACTTTCACACAAAAAAACTCAAACATACACATTACATAAAATATACACTTCTCTAAACACCAACTGAAACATTAATCACACCTACATAATACACCACATGTACACACTTACACAAACTCCATAAATACTCTCCAACAACAAAGACCACTACAACACCACTCAATGAACGTATATCGCATTTTAGCCTCTTACTGCCAAAACACATACAAACCATAAATCAATGACCGTATAAACACGCACACTCAAAGATACATCACCATTCTTAAATCCAAATAAATCCTAAATCCAAACTCAAGTATCCGTCACTCCTTAACCTTCCGGTTGCGTAGTTTACTGTTGCATCGTTGACCGGACCCTCCTTTACGGTTAGGCACCCTCCATATCCTGATTGTACGAGGATCCATCAGCTTTATATGGTGTGTTTGAGTTTCTCGATAAGGTGGGGTACAATTGTGTGTTTTTATTCAGATAATAGTGTTCTATAAGGTGTGTTAGAATAGTGTTTTTGTTATTCCCGATAATGATTTTCGATAAGGTGGGGTAGAATGTTGTGTTTTTATTCCCCTAATATGTTGTTTTGTCGATAAGGTGGGGTACAATTGTGTGTTTGATTTTCGATAAGGTGGGGTAGAATAGTGTGTTTGATTTTCGATAAGGTGGGATAGAAATGTTAGTTTGATTTTCGATAAGGTGGGGTAGAAATGTGTGTTTGATTTATCGATAAGGTGGGGTAGAAATGTGTGTTGAGTAGATCTTCCCGACCCCGTGCCTACCTTTTTGTGTGTGTTGTCTGAAAATGGGTTTGATTTGCTTCACCTATAATCATTTCTACTCTTCTTTGTATTCATCAAAGCTCATCCCCTAATTAATCTCCGTCGCATATCCTACTCTTTAATGTCTTACGCATCTCAGTTAGCAATTAGAAAAAAGATGAGAAGTAAGGGAAGACTCATCCTTCGCGACTCCCTTCTCTGATTTTGACTGAACATACTTCCACTACACCCAAGTGGGGTTAATCGGGACTCCCACTCTGGGACTAGGGAGATCCCCTATACATCCTGTTTCCGTGCCTCTCCTCCTTCTCTCTCCCCCCTAAACGGATTATCAAAGAAAAAAGCCCCGCTTCCATTGCCATTGGGTCCCCTCTCTGATAAGGAAATACATCTTTTGTATCTATCGTCAAATGATTCTATTCGTAGGAAAGCCTCGAAACGTGATGGCCCTTAATATATTAATAATAAAAAGAATGGGACGCTGTTTTGGAAGCAAAAAAGAGATGGAATGAATTCAAGCCAGCAAAGGGGACTAAGGTAGGGGACGAGAAAGGTAAAGAGAAGGGGCCGTCGTTGGTGGGTAACAGAGCTTTCCTATCGACGATCTTTCTCGGTGCATAAGCGAGGCTTAGCCAAGTACCGCATAAGCAAGAAAGCCAATAGACCTTGTTGAATAGCCTGTACGAAAAGACTGTTGAAGAGGATTTGCCTAGAGTCTCAAATCCATATATCAATCTTGTACGCAAGTTGGCGCTTTCGCTTTCAATCAATCTCGCTCATCTGGTCTGCCTGGTCAAATCAGCTCTCCTGCCTGTGTATCCCATGCCCGGTGCCCTTGATCTGGCTGATGGGAGAGATACTTCTTGCCATCTCCACAATAGTTCGATTTTTCCGTTCAGCGATTCCATTTTGTTCTGGAGTGTAGGGAGCTGTTAATTCCCTTTGGATGCCCTCTTCTTCACAAAACAGATTGAACTCTTTAGATATGAACTCGCCACCTCTGTCTGTTCGAAGAACTTTAATGTGACAGCCACTTTGGTTCTCTACCATAGCTTTAAACATCTCGAACTTCTAAAAAGTTTCTGACTTATGTTGTAGGAAGTAGACCCAGCTCATGCGACTATAATCATCAATGAATAGTAAAAAATATATACTCCCACCCAAGGATTTCGTTTGCATTGGCCCACATAAATCAGCATGAATTAGTTCTAGACAGTGTGAAGCTCTTCTAGCTTTTCCAACAGGAAAGGACTTCCTAGTCTGCTTGCCATAAATGCATCCTTCACATAAATTAGTTGAGTCAATTCTTGGTAATCCGAAAACCATACCTTTATTCCTGAGTATTTTCAGGCCGTTCATATGAAGATGTCCATATCTGAGATGCCATAATGTTGAGTCATCTTTCGTGCTAGCAGCAAGAGCAAAATCCTCCATGTTAGAAATATCAAGTGGAAACATCTTATTTGAAGTCATGGCAATTTGAACTTTATGACCTGATTTTTTATGTGTAATGACACATGTGTTGTCATCAAATAGAACTGAATGTTCTCTAGTCATCAATTGTCCAACATTCAATAAATTATACCCTAAATCAGGTATAAATTGAACATTATCTAATTGTTTTATCTTACCATGACTGGTTTCGACTTTCACCGTACCTTTTCCCTCAACTTTCATCTCTTTTGTGTTTCCAAGTTGCACCTTAATTTTTTGCGTCTCATCAAGCTCTTTGAATAAGGATTTGGTGCCTGTCATATGGTTCGAGCATCCGCTATCAACAAACCATAAGTCACCTTTTCTTGGATTAGTATCCATGCACGCCATAAGCAGCTTTTCTTCTTCTTCTTCATTCTCTGCTGCAAAATTCATTTGTTGATTTTTATACCAACAATAAGATTTTGTGTTGTTGAGTTATGGAGTCTGCTCCCTGTATTTATAGCTTTGTCAATGGCTATATCCGGTAAAGCTATATTATGGTAAAGCCATATATGGTACATAGCTATATATAGTAGATGGTTAAATCTGGTAAAGCTATATTTAGTAGACTGAACCATATATATATCCCGTCTAGTAAAGCTTTGAAATGTACTTTTCTATTCTCTGTACTCTCTTGTTGTACATGCCTGAAGTCATCAATAAAAAATCCTTTTAGCCAGAGTTCTCCTTGCAATTCTCTCTATCCTTCTCTTTGTGATCATCTAGATCGAGCGTGTGCGTTGTTGTGCGATCCTAACATGTGTGCCCATACCTTCTGCAATAGTAACATTGTATGACATTCCTTTGTTCATTGAATTGTCTCTGTCCATCACTTCTCCATCTACCCCTGTTCCCCTGTTATCACGACCACCATGGAAGCTGCGAAATCCTCCTCTTCCACGACTTCTACCTGCTAAATGAATATTTTCTCTTTCGTTGTTTTCGTTGTTGGTTGTCTCCTTCACTTGTAGTGCCTTTTCTTCGTTCCTTTCTGATGCTCTGTTGATTCTTGCCTCATGAGCCTGAAGCGAGCCCATCAGTTCATCAACGGAGAGTATGGATAGATCCTTAGCTTCTTCTATGGCAGCCACCACATGGTCAAACTTTGGAGTTAAGCTTCTCAACACCTTTGCAACAATTGTTTCGTCTGAAATTTTCTCTCCATAGGTGCGCATCTGACTGACTATTGCCATTGTTCTGGACAAAAAATCAGCAATTGATTCGCCATTCGTCATGAGCAGAGTTTCAAAATCATGTCTTAGAGATTGCAATTTCACTGTTATGACTTTTGAATCTCCCTGAAACTCTTTCTGCAGAATTGACCATGCTTGCTTTGAGTGGTTGCTGCTACAATTCGTGAAAAGATAGTCTCATGAACTGCTTGCTGAATAATGAATAAAGCCTTGGCATCGTTTTTCTTGGTTTCTCTTAGTCTCTCCTTTTCTTCTATTGTGGGTTCTAATAGATCAACAAACCTGTGCTCCACCAAGTCCCATAGCTCCTGCGATCTGATCAAGGTCTTCATCTTGATGCTCCACCACTCATATTTCTCACCATTAAAGATTGGTAACAACGGTGCAAAGGAAGAAAAACCAGCTACTGCCATTTTTGTTTTGTGAAAGAAAATAATCACTCGCCCTCGTGTCGAACGAACTTGGGTCTGATACCAAAATTGTTGGAAAGAGGGATGGTGAAAGAGATAAGAATAGATGAATGCTGCGATGCTTTATTATTGTCTACTGACTCAATGCTTAGAGGCTTACACAATTCCAGTATTTATAGCTTATACACTGGACCAGAAATAGTAAATCATCGAAATCTAGAAAGAATTTAAATCTACTAACAATCTCCTAAATATCTCATAGTTTGAATATTTGAATCATATCTCTACTACTCTGAATCATATCTTCATTTTGAATCATATCTCAACAGATTACACACCGGAGGTTGGTAAGAACTGAGGGACAACCCTAACCTAAGTGGGCCTACTAGCAAAGCAACAGGTACTTGATCGGGCATGGGAGCGGGTTGGTTTCGTGCAACGCCCTCGCAGAAGAAAGAGGTGTCATTTGAAAGGAAAAGCCCCTTGTATAGGGTTCCAAACCACCCCTAAACTCAAAGCTTTTCAGCCCCAACTTGATAGGATATTTGAAGAAAGAAGCCCCTTCATTATTATTAGTAGTCAGAGTCAGGTTTTCAAAAGGCGTAGACAACTAAATGCAAAACCTTTGAGAAAGAAGGGTAAGGGAGCGCTAACGAGCAAGAAAAGGCCCCTTCCTATATCGAGAGATAGGCTAAGGCGCTTTTACTAATATTCTAATAGTTGGCCCTTCTTTCTTTCCTTTTTTGTTATTGAAAAAGGGGAAACTGATTCATTCGCTCATTCACCTCTCCCTTCCGGTAAATTTGCTTCGCTCATTCGTTGTGTGCCTCATTGCTTCGCTACTCTCCTTTCCTACGAATCTACAACTCTCTTTACTGAGAGAGACTCTCCATCTATATATATCCCTACTAGTGGATATTCTCATCATTTTCCATTCTCTCATTTATTTGTTTGAGAGCTTAAACTAGGCTCTACTCTATTTTTGATAGGTTTTGTTTGTTTGGTCTTAATCAAGATGGGTCAGGGGCGCGTCGTAACGGTCGGTGGCTGCTTAGTCTCATCCGAAGTCTAATCTCTTTGTACTGTGTTTTTTATCAAAGAAAAAAGGGGGGGTTCGTTCGATTGATTTAGGCTCCTTCCCTTCCACTGCATAGTTGCGCTAGCAGGTACTACGAGCCCTCTGTCCCACGCATGCATCTAACCTGCTCGCGTGGTTCACCGGTTCCACCGAAAACTCTCATTTGTTGAAGGGGAGCATAGTGCGCTTTAGGCACCGAGCGAGAAAGTTCTCTTTCTTCTTTGCTTTTGGGTTTATTCACTACGTTTGGGTTTATTCACTGATCTGATAGCACTTGTTTTCTTATGGATTCCAGGGTGTTTGTTCTTGAATGAAGTTGAGACGAACCGAATTAGCACTTCTTAGATCCGGCTAGGCCTCTCCAGCTCTGCTGGGCGCCGGGGCCCTGGATGCGCTAGCGATCAGCACATAGGGTAGTGGTTGCTCGGGTTTCTCGGCCTGGTATCCTGCACCTCGCGTTCATGATATCTACATTCAACTGTGCCCCGGAGACACGGTCGAAGCACGGCCAGTGTGCTTCTTTCACGACATGCTCTGGTCTCGGGTGTCTTCCAGTGGTCTTCTAGCGTTAGAAGAAGTCGTGTCCGTCCTGGACATCTGTGCAATGTCCTCCCACACTTTTTTCATTTTCAATATAGGACAAAAGGAAAAGACTGACCTATTCGGTGACTTTCGCGGTCGCCCTTACTGAACCAACTTGAATCTGAACTACGATTCAGATCAAGTCTTACCGAAATCGGATTTCCTTTTCGTGCCATATGCGCCTTGACTTTCTCCCCTTTTTTTTCCCGGTCCAATATTTGTTCTCGAAAGTCTTCGTTTCCGTGTCGAAGCAAACTCTCCAAATTTATGACCAACCCTTCCTTCAGTGATCTTACAACGAACATAAGTTTTTCCATTGTAAATTTGTACGGAGCTATCAACGAATTCTGACAAAATCGAAGATCTACGTGACCAAATTTTCCTGTTCAAAAGAGGATCTCTCTTCTTCTTCATTCTCAACAGGAATGCATTAACAAAACTACCCTTCCATATAGATCGTCGTGGCATGAACTCAGAATTTCTTCGCTTCGATTCCGCCCCCGCCCGAAATCCCTGGTGGGCTTCCCTCAAGGTGACACCGAAGGTTTACCTCCTTTAGTAGTAGTAGCTCGGCTCCATCAATGAGTTTTTCAACACCCGAAGGTAGCCGCACAAGCCTAAGAGAGAGTGTAGGGGGTGCAGGTTCCTTCATTCTTTTAGCAAAAGTTCCTGCGGCTCGAGCTAGCTTTGTGCTTTGACCTGGATAACATTCTATATCATGTACCCATGTTCCTATACGTATATCGGTGAATGGTATGCAATTTCCTATTTGAGAATTTAGATCAAGTATCTTCTATCTAGTTGCGGGGGGGGGGGGGGGGGGGGGGGAGGGGGGGGCGTGGCCAAGAAGCAGCCAGCTGACTGCCCCTTGACATTCGGCCTTTCTTTGCTATGTGAATAAGGTCTTAGGATGTATGGCCATTCTGGGTGGGTCGCAATAAGTCACTGGTCGAAGGTTTGACCAATCGTAATTCATCACCATCTTGCCCGCTTCCAATTGATGACTGGCTATTAAATAAGTGTTGACCTAAGTCCCTGTGCTGGGGCTCGGCTCCCGAACCGTACGTGAGCTACCTCGTACGGCTCTTCCTAAGAACTGAAAGCCCCCTCTCCCTTTGGTCTCGTGGTTTCACCTCTTCGCCCGTAGGGTCTCACAATTCCATTGCCTCTTTCTAAATAGAAAGCCTTGCCAACTATAAGAAATAAATAGTTGTGGCTATTATTAGAGAAAGAGCTTCGTTCCTTGACTTCTTTGCTCAGTCAAGCTTCCTTGTCCCTTAGTGTAGTCTCGGTCCATAGTTTCAGACTCCGTTCCGTTCCAACTAGCCTACCTAGTCTATATCCACAGTTGACGTGACTCCGTACCGACGCCTTTGCCTTTCCCTTTCTTTGTAGACGGCTAAGTGACTTCGTAACCTTAACGTACTTTCGTACTTTCTGACTATATCATACTGCCAATATCATAGTCCTTTCTTTTGTCTGGCTTTCGTCCCTTGGCCTCCTTCCTGACTTTTCAGAGAGGCCCTTTACGACTATCAAGAAGAGTGGGCTGGCTGTTCCCCTTTGTCAACTTAGCTACTTAATACTCAATACTAAAGTCAAGGCGTCATTCTGTCTGAGCTGTAAGGAGGCAAGCAAATTCAGGGGGAGGCATTAGGGGCCGAATACAAGAAGCAAAGCTTCGTAGACTCGACAAGTCGCTTATAGAATGCCGACTACTATACTAAGTGTTCAGACTTTCCACTTCATTGAAGAAGGGAGGGAAGCGAGGCTTAGCGAGCTTTCTGCCGTCCGACCACTACATAAGCCACTGGGGGAGAAAGCTTGTTGAGCTCCCCTTCATTCGTTGCTAAGCCAAGGTCCCAGGTCTCCGAGTCAGCCCGCGCTTTTTCGAAGAATCCTGCACCCATGGGCATACGGCCTGGCAGGCCTTCCCTTTCCACCGAAGCTTCATGGGCGTTGCCCCGTTCCCCAATCAGATAGATGTTTGGATGTGAGCTATACTCCGCGAGGAGCCAAACGGGCATATGGCCTTCTTGCCATTTGACCTCTCTTCCCGTGTGACTAGGAATGCTCAGTGACAACCTCTCAATTGTCACCGCCTGACCTCTCTCTCTTGCTACCACGGTAGCCCGCCCCTAGTGTGGTCAACACCAATCGTGTTCGGGTCACGAAGCTTACACTCATTCACATTGGTTCATCCAGCTATGCCCTGGGCCTTTTGCTCTTTCTTCTAACGTCAAAGGTGGCCGGCCATTCGTCAACGCCCAGGAATCCGCTTGACATCTCAGCGGCAGGGTTGGATACTCTCATCCGATCGAAGTTCCATTTTAGCCCTAAGATAAAGGGGAGCTTTTCTAGGTGGGTCGCTTCGCGCAAGACATTGCTTAGGACCAACGGGTCACACGACAGGTGCACGATTTACTTTGCACGCTCCATCCTTCGGCCCTTCGCCTATCGGCTTGGCAGGCAAGCTAGCTGGATCCATCTCTGGTTTCGATTCGTTATGCTCAGCACCTCCAACAAGCCCGTCAGTCTCTTGCCGCCTAAAACTCTGCCAATCAAGCGTTGCTTTACGTTTCATCCTGTGTGCCCAGAGAATGCTATGTGTTCTCCACTTTCGGACCTCGCAAAGAGAGAACATGTTTTTTCCTCTGACTTTCTCTCTCATTCGCAGAGCGAAGAAAGCCAGCTTTGCCCCAGCTACCGCTATCCTTGGGAAACCTAAAGAGCTACTGAAGGAAAGGGATGTAGTCTCTCCCTTGGTTTTTTGAGAGGAGAAGGCAGAGAAGAAAACGTTCTTAGCACAAGTTTTTTTGCTTCCTGCGCCCTTACTAGTAAAGGGGCTCTTCGAGCAAGGAGGAATCCTGGTAGGAAGGCCGACCACTACATAAGCCGCCATCTGTCCAGGAGAGAAGCAAGCTACCTTTCTTTGATCCACCTTCCCGGGCGTGGAAGAGAACGAAAATAGGCCGCGGATGGTGGTCGTGGTAGGTTCGAGGATCTTACGCGGCGGAGCGAACTCCTCTATCGTCTTGCATTTCCTCTGGCGGACCCCCTCGATCCATCGTACTGGAGCGATCCGAGAAGAACGATTAGGGTCATATTCTATTCTTTCTACAATGCCCATAGACGAAGTGCTTCGTTTCAGATCAATTCTTTGCTGCAATCGCTTCGATCCACCCCCTTGGTGAAAAATCGTAATACGCCCTGAGGAATTCCTACCAGCAGACTTCCCTGTACTCAAAGTGAATTGTCTAAGTGCTCTCCCCTCTTGGGTTTGTCTCATTGTCGAGATCATAATCATTCGATTCCGCCCCTCTCCTTTACAGTCTTCTTAGCTTCGCGCGTTCGCCCATTATAAGGGTCTCCCCGCTTCGCTCGGGTCTCACCGCTTTGCTCCTCTCCCTCTCGGTCGAGCCGCTTCGCTCCTCTCCTTTCCAGTCTTCTTAGCTTCGCTCATTCGCCTCGTAACCTCGGTCTCACCGCTTCGCTCCTCTCCCTCTCGGTCTTCACCGCTTCGCTTGTTCGCCTCGTAAACTCGGTCTCACCGCTTCGCTCCTCTCCCTCTCGGTCTCCCCGCTTCGCTCCTCTCCCTCTCGGTCTCCCCGCTTCGCACCTCTGCCTCTCGGTCGAGCCGCTTTGCTCCTCTCCTTTCTAGTCTCTTAGCTTCGCGCCTCTTCTCGTGGAGCTTCTTCGCCCCTACTCTTATATAGGCAGGCTAGCTCCTACTCCTTCTTTCTTCTCCTTCATCATCGTTGTTCCTTTTGACATCACATTCTTGGCTGCCTCTGGTCCGGCGGTAGGAAAGAAACCTGTAGCCAGTGACTTGTTCCGCTATGGAGCTACGTGTTCTGTTTACGCGCTACTAAGCACAGACTCTCTTTCTCAAGTGAGATCGCCACTAGAAGAAAAGGGAAGGATCGCTCCTAAATGCAGCCTTTTATATATATACATATACGATACCAACGCACCCCTGCCTCCCTCGCTGTCAAAACTCTCCTCTCTAGTGAGACCAGCCACCTCCTTTCCTTCAACTAATTCAAGCGATTCCGTCAGTAGGAAATCTCACTGAACATTAGAGTATATATACTAAAAAAAAAACAATGCTAAATCTCAAGTCCAATATAGGTATACAACGAATATTCGTCCACTTACTAATCAGAAAAGAAAGTGGCTTTTAAAGTGAGTAAAGGCTCAACCGGCTCAATTAGCCGCCTTTGGGCGATGGCCAATCTCTTACTTAAAGAGAAAAATCGTCACTTCTGTAATACTCAATGATGAATGACTTTTTTCAATCAAATGAATGAATTGCTTCTTCCGTTTTCTTGCCTGCGCTAACGCCCCGCTACTATACTGGAATATATAAAGGAAGGCCTTACCCGGACCAATGGTTCCTAGACTCGGAGTCAAATTCTTGAGTCCTAAGGCCCTATGCCTAGGTGTCGACTCTAAACCCCTTTTTCTCCTCTTTTGATAGGACTTTGTGGCCTCGTGATGATGTGGCAAGCGGTGCCAAACAAAATGCAAGCGCTACTGCTGGCGACTCCACTGGGGAATATCAGCCTCAAATCTATGCTATGGTTTTTGGCTTCTCACTTACTTGAAAATGAACCAACCCTTCTTGTTTCCTTTGTTCAAAATAGAATATGTAGAAACTTAGGGGCACCTATTTGAAATAAGCACACACCACCTCACTACACCTAAGCATGCATTTGCATCTTGCATATAGTCCAGAAATAGGAAAACCCGGGGGGAAGTATTGGTTGCTATGGGCCAGGGAGCCGAATCATACCATCCCAAAAACCCACCACCAGCTGCCAAGTACTCCTCTTAGGAGGGTATACCAAAGTGGAAGTGCATAATACCGTTTGACCAGTCCTACGTCCTAGGGATGAAGGGCTGGGAGGTCTCTTTTTCAGCCCCCATTGCAGTGGGAACCTTTACTTATCCTACGTTAGCTTAAATTCTATCATTACACGTGGCCATAGAACAGAACTACATTTGAACACCCAGTAGAATGCACCTGAGCACTAAGCAAGACTATGAGATAGGTGATTCTCTTTTTTCACATCATTCCATCCCGCAAGAAAGTTCCCTTTGAACCGTCCTGAGTCCGCCCATCTCGCCGACTGGTTCGTGTAGAAGAAGTTAGACCCCCGAATTCTGAATCTTCCATTGTAGCTACTATGTCAGATGAACCTGAAATCCCGGTTCTGCCTGAACCAACCACTTTCGACTCAAGGCTCTGTTGGCTAAAAAGGAATAGGAATGAATAAACCGGGCCATCAATAAGTCAGCTCCTTCTACTGCACCTCAAGCACCTCTGGTTCAGGTCTTTGTTGATTGTGACCAATATGCTTCAGACTCTCCCGACCCAGGACAACCTTTTTCATGTAACAGGCCACAGCCCTTCCTTCCCCTAAAGCCAGAACAGAAATGTCAAAATGGATGAAAGAACAAGGGGAGCAGCTAGCCAAGTTAGAGGAAGAGTTGCAGAAAGTCAAGGTTCGTCAGACCATGGGCTCAACATGACCATTTTTACAGAGGAAAAATCTCCAGAAAAGCTATGCCTGACATAGACAAATACGATGGAATTGGCTGTCCTAAGACTCATCCGCAGCAGTTTTTCTCAAATGTAGGTTCTATGAGACTCACTCAGAAGGCAGATGGCCAAAATCTTTCCTAGAATTCTTAGTGGCTGGGCGATGGTTCACACAGATTGACAAATCTACCCTGAAATCCTGGGATGACATCGACAATGCTGAAAGAATAGAAAATGAGAACACCCCGATGAAAGTAACTAGAAGAGGGCTGGAAATGACTCGCCAGCGACCAAATGAAAGATTCCTGGATTTCTTGGCCCATTGGCCAAAGCTGCCCAAGTGATCGATATCTCCTCCCAGAAAAGGAAAAAGTGCGGATAATGGTAACATGAGTAGGCAATACCATGACTCTTTGATGGAACCACTCGTATTGAAATGATATCCACAATGTGACTCACATGGATCACAGGTCAAAAAGGTGGATCAAAAAAGGAAAGAAGATAGCCGCCCTGGGAGGAAGAAGCAAGAACAGCGAAGTCAATGTCTTGTCGGAAAGTCAATGAGGCCCACAGAGAATGGGATGGGTTCACCTCCCCTAAGAGCACGTTCTATGGCTGGTTGGGGCCATAAAGCTTTATTATACAATCCATCATGTTACCAAAAATGGGGATAAGGATTGAATCTTGTAAGCGAGCATAGTTCTGTTTAGGCAAGAGTTTTGACTTTCTCAAAAAGTCTAGATCTGGGGAAGGTGATAGCAGAATTCGAGCAATTCCGTCGAAGAAGTGCTTCCACACCCCTCCACTCTTGGATTGTTGAGTGGTAATGAGATTGGGAATCCAATCCTTTCTCTTTATATAAAGAAGATTGCAAAAATAGGAAGATCTACCCAATTCATCAATTAAGATAGCACCGTCAGCACAAATAACCACATGGTCCTCTGTGTTAGAGGGTTTGACAGAAAATGTAGGTGTCGAATTCGACCCGGGGGAATCTCCATATTCTATAACTAAGCGTAGTGGTAAAAAGTTGTATCTACCTGCTGATATTCATTTTGTAATCCAAGAAGCTCAACTTCCGAGAGATCATAGTCATCGCCATAATTGTGCTTAAAGACGGAGTCAACATCATTGAGTTTCAATACCAAACTATAAAGAAAGAGAACATTTTTTATCATCATCCATTGTTCTATTAATAGAGTAACATCTATTTGTTTGATGTAAGACTAATCTATCTATCATTAGTGGATTCATCCTTAGTTGATTGATTCCTCATTTCTTTCTTCTATCATTCAATCAATATAAACACCATGTGGCGAAACAGACTCGGTAAGCGCAAGAACTAGGATTATTGTGCCTATCATTCATATGTTTTTTTATTAAACACTGGCTTTGGATTTATTTGGAGAGGATCAAAGGTGTTAAGGGGTAAGTCAGATCTCCCTAACTGTTTGATTGAGTGTCTCCCCGCATGGGCAAGGGCTACTAACAGATGGGTGGCGCACACTTTAGACTGATATGTATCAGAGATCACTTGATTTAAGAATTTGTAGTCTGGGCTTGTCCAAGCAAATGGATGCTTATTCAGTGGCACGGGGGTAAGATAGACCCATAGGGTAAACCAAAAGATGATACAAAGAACGAAAATGAAGCATAGGTCTCTGTCTATGATATACGCATAGTTTAATGCGTTAGTTTCAAGCTCTGCATTCTCTCCTTTTTCCGGAATACATCAGCTAGCCCAATCTTCTTATTCAATCTACCTGATAGTGGTAACCGATCACCATCGATTTTGATAGGAAAGCAATTACAATCGATTTAGCCCGAAAAGCGATTCTTAGCTGTCAAAGGTTGCCAAGGTGCAATAAATAGTATATTCAACCCTTGTTTCATCATTGAAATTATATACAAAAGAATTGTTCCCCGAGGGATTTGCCTGAATCACAGACATTCGTAGCTTTTTCTTATAGTCTGGACAATGCAAGAAATCTCTCATTTTCATGAGATTTGTCCCATTTCCACTCAATTTATACCAGAGTGGATGACTCGAATAGCTCGTAGAATGATGTCGTATCTCTTCTGAGATGTCAATTTCCAAAACAATGTATGAATAATAGAATCCAAAATGCAAATAGAATCGAATTAGATTTTGCATTTTCTTCTTTCTCGAAAATCACTAAGTTACAAAGTGACTCATCTCCCTCCCTGAGTTTGCTCAAAGGACTGATCCCGAATAGGTAAAGAAACCATTCAAACAAGACCCACCCAAAATTGTATAACCAAAACGACTCAGAGAATACTCTTTCTTATAAAAGTCGTGGTGGCGGATTACCTGTTATTACTAATAAGGATGCCATCAGACCTAAACTAACAGCCTGCAGCTCGGGGCCACTAGCATTAATTGTTTGTTATCTCAGTAAAAGGAAACTGATGCTCAAAGGCTGAGAGTACCAATGCTGAAACGTTGTTAGGTGTAACTAATCCAAAACCTTGAAAAAGGGGGCTCTGTACCAGATCACATGGGTCTTTGTTAAAGATGGGGTTCCCAATTGGCAGTTTATACTGGTTGCCTGGTATAACGCTATACCATACAGAACAAGCAAGACCAAATATGGTCACAACAAAGATACGAAATTCTTGTTATAATGAAAGATTACATCAATCACTTGACTAGGAAGAATTGAATTGAAACCCAATGACGGAGGACCCAACACTGTAGTAGTTTGAAAATCAGTGATACCAAAAAGTTCTTTACTTAAAGAAGCAACCCTATCTAAGGTTAAAGGAGATAAGTCAAAACAATGGTCAAGATAATTCTCTTGATTTTGTAATCGATAATGAAATTCAAGTCGTTTGTTATACTCCAAGAATGAGGGTTCATGCAAGATGTGAGGAATTCTGGGAATTGAACAAATTGGATTTTGAAAGAAATAATTAATTAGCTATACTGCAGGCTTGTAATAGAACTTCGATAACTAGTAGAGCACGACCCATTCCTCGTGGTTGAGCTATCTTCTGGTTTGAAAACCAATGGCCTTTCTTCGTCGAAGTTTTTATGAAAAAAAGTTTGCACTCCTTCGATCATAGAACCCAAATATGGGATTTTAGGAAATTGACTGCTCATAATTATCTTTGCCTTACTTATTCATATTCATTTTGTGAGAAAATCAACTACCATGAGCGGTCTTTGTTCTAAAATTGTATCAACAAAGATACTCCATCCAAAGACATACTACAAGAGAACGGGCATAGATGAGAGGTCATCCTGGGATTTCCATTAAGTCATTTCATTTGAGTTGTGGAAAATCGTTACTTAATGTGCCACTACCCCACCTAGTATAGTATAACTGATCAGCTGTCATAAAATGAATTTCGCTTTCTTTCTACCTAAGGTTGGGTGGTCGGAGTTTACCCGATAGAAGACATGGGAAATCAGAGAACGGGGACATAGAGCACAAGATGGAGACAGATAGGATATGTGGGAATTTATATAGAACTAAAGAAATGAAATCAGGATTGATGGGGAGCCTTTATATATACTCTCTTTCTTTCTATGTGTCAATATGGTTATACACGAACTCAATTCTTGGGACATTCTATTTAGTAGTATAGAAAATATATATACACTAAAGAGGAACTCTGGCAGGGGGGTTCTCTTTTTTCGCTGAATACCTGAGAGAGAGTGTAGGGGGGGTCTCTTCTCATTGGGCCCGCTTGGATATTTGGGCTGGGTCAAGCCAGTTCGTAAAGAAGCTAGTTCGGGATTGATTGCTTATTGAAACCGAACCCTCATTGAAAAAAGAAAACCGAACCCTCATGGGTCAAGCCAGTTCGTAAAGAAGCTGGGTCCATTCCTAAAGCTATGAGAATTGGTCAGAAAACCGTTATCCTAGACTGGAGGAGTAAGTAAAGGACTTCCAGGACAATGAGGCCCTTCTTGCATGGGCTTGGGCTTGCTTTGATGATGGTTCATGTAGGCTTGGGTCTTTCATTCGAGCCTTCTTGAAGATGGGCACCCCGGGGCCAATGCGTATAAGCTTGCGCTTGATTCACGTGGCTCATTTGACGACTCAGTACATGGATGTCATGAGTCTAATGGTATAGAATATAGAATCTTCTCCACGTAAGTAAGCTGGTTAAAGTTTCTTTGTTCATACAGGCAGTGTGATTTGGGGATCTTTTGTTTGCTCCGAAAGGTAGCCCCACCTAGTTTTTCATTAAACGGACAGGCATGAGAGTCTGAAACTGCAGATAAAGTAGTGCGAAAAACTAAACTAGTCAGAATTGTGCCTGCCATCCAATTCGTGACGCGGATGATACGCCGAATCCATTGCTGACTTCACCACTATCGATTAGGTGAAACGCTTCTGCAAAGTTTCTGTGTTCATTACAGGCAGCCTTAGTAGTCAGAATTGTGCCAGACATTCAATTCGTACTGCACGGCGAGATTACTCTACCACTCTATAAATTGAGGCTCAATAAGGTCAATCAAATTCAAATCAAAGAAATTGAGTACTAGCAACGTATGGCTATGGATGCTGCAAACAGGCTTTCTGCAATTGATGCCGAAATTGGGCAGCTAAATAATTTGAAAGAAAAGAATCTCGTCGGAGGGTGCTTTCTTTTGAGGAGTGTGAGAACAATCGATCCCTCTCGGAAAGAAAAGAAGCGCTCGTTCAGACAACGTGTCGAGGATGGGGAGGCTGCAAGCGCTTCGGGCAGAGCTACAAGCACTCAGAGTGCAGGCTGTCACCCACGGTCCGCACTAGAAGAGTCCACTTTTTGTTTAGATTGTCTGTCTGTAAACGCAAATTAGTGTGTTTTCATCCACGGTCTGATTTTGCTTTGTTTGGTGGAGATCTACTCCTATGCGTTCTGTCTTTCTTTTCTTTGTTGTGTTTGCATGTATGGTCAAACCCCTAGTTTCAAATGTTTGTTTACTACTTGATGCTATCCATGATAATATGTTTACGCATAATGGCTTGCTTTGACGAATCTTCTGAGGCTGAATCGATCGGGAACGGCCCTCGCAGACATGCTACGTCTCGACAAAGAGGACGGAAAGAAATTGATAGATGCCTGATCTTTCTATTTGTGCTTTTCAGAAGAGGGATCGAGATGCTATGTCTAATCTTCCTTCCCCTTTTTTAGTTATAGTCTCTATTGAGTCAAATAATCTCTTTTTCTCGCTCGATAGGAAAAGTTAGTCTTCTTACCTAAGACGGACATCCCTTTCTATTCTCCGATCAGGGAATGCGCTGCTCAGAGGCAATCAATTCAATTTATTCTGAGAAAAAGGAACTCAAATAGAATAGACCAAGATCCAATTGAAGAAATCATTCGATACTCTTACTCTTTTGCTTCTACTAGATAAATTTAGACTCATTAGATTTTCTTCCAATTCAAAAGCTGCAAACTCTTCCCCATGAGACAACCCCATTCGAACATCCAGCGAATGAAGATAAACGTTCATTCTAATTCTATTCCGATAGATTAAATTCCCCTTTACCGATCTATCTAAGCTACAAGGTGTCTCTATTCCCGTTACGAGGAAATAGCTCTATTCAACAACGGAATTGCAACCATTCCCTTACCGAATCCCAACAAAGGATCCCTATCTTGAGATCACAACTTCCTCTTCCTCTGCTGATTGATTTGTCAAGCCTCTCCCTTCCGGATTTCACTCTTTTACTCTCCCTCCTGTAACAAAGATTAATGAGACAGAACAGGAAAGAAAGTCAAGACTGAAGCAAGACAAGATGAATGAGACTGAACAGGGCTACTAAGGGCTGAAGAAGAATCAGACAATTACAGGAGAGGAAATTCATTAGTTGCTTGATAGGAGAGGCAAGAAAAGAGATAGTGAAACCGGAACCTGAACCTCTGTCTATATTACCAGAAATGATTGTGAGTTATTCTTGAACTGTAGTAAAGAAGGCATATTCAATGAATGAGAGTTGGAAGTCAAGACGAAACCAGAATGAGACAGAACTCCGGAACCTTCCATTCCCTATACCGCTATTCCCAGTAAACGAAGAGAAAGAAAGGGAAGCGACTGAACGGGAACCTATTTCTTTTCTCTGTCTTCTTATTCTGTTCCTATGTATTCAATCCTCTGAACCTTTAATTTAATGCTGAGTCCAATGAGAGGTAAAGCTTATTCGCGTATCGGTGTCTCATTGCTCCGCTCCAGAACCTGAACTTGCTGATTGAATTGTGAAAGTGGCTTCGCTCCTCTCGCTATGGTTCTCGTGGCTTCGCTCCTCTCACTATGGTTCTCGTGGCTTCGATCCTCTCGCTATGGTTCTAGTGGCTTCGCTCTAGAACCTATTTATGAATGAACTGTAAACGAGGTAAACTCATAAACCTGATTTCACTCTTTTACTACTCCCCTGCCTGTAAGACTCATTCGACAGAACAGGAAGAAGAAGACAAGATGAATCAGATATTCTATTACAGTCGAGTAAATAAATTCATTTAATCCTGAACCTTATGAATCAAGGAAAGACGAAACGAAAGATGCATTCTCCTTCACTCTGGCTGGAACTTCTTTCTCCTGCCCCTTCACTCCCAGATGGAACAAGGTAAGTAAAGCTCCTTCACCCATTTATTCAAACACAAGGTAAAGCTGCTTCGCTCAATCACCTGTCGGTCTCACTCACTCCTTATACTCTATTCCTTTACAATCGGGAGAGGAAATCAAAGACAAAGACTCCTACCTACTTCTTTCCCTCTGACGGACCATAAATTAATTGATTCTATCCTAGATGACTGTAAAAGTTCGTAATCGCTTTTTCCCTCGGTAAAGCTGCTGAAAGAAAAGAAATTCTATCCCCATATAACTGTAAAACCGTAAAAGACCTTTTTCCCTAATAGCTGGAGCTGAAAGAAAAGATTTTGTATCCAGCATAGGGGTAAAACATTAAAAGAGGTTTTTCCCTAACAAAAGCAGCTGAAAGAAAAGAAATTCTATCTTCTCCCTATTTTTGGGTATAAAAGAGATGCTTTACCCTATTGAAACAGTAAAGACGAAAGATGAATGAGAGTGAACTGTCAGTAAATCCTCGAGATGAATTCTTTAACTGATCTTGATCCTTCACCTTAGCAGCTTTGAAAGACTCAACTCTCGATTAATTCTTTCTCTTTCTCTTCCCCTTCACCTTCTTTCCCGGTAAACTAAGACGAAACGAAAGCCAAATGAATGAGCCTGGCCCTATACCTCTATGACCTACCTATCCGTTACAATGAAAGAATCAAGCAAGCCGTAAACAAGGGTTGAACTATTCAAACACGAGGTCGCTAATGAATGGACTCTCTCTCCCTGCTTGAAGAGTAACCACTCCTTATTCATTCTAGATCTTCTCCTGCCCCGGAACCTCTCTCTATGACCTTCACTTCAGTTATTGTTCATTTACAGTCAGTCAGTAAATAAGGGAAACTGGGGGATCAGCTCAACAAGATTCATCATCCTTTTCCTATCTGAGACTATCCGAGTTTACTGTCTTTGTTTGAAGGTGGACTCAATCAAGCAAGATGAATGAGAGGAACTAACTCTTGAACAAGGGAAATAGGCTGTATGATCTGAAGGTAAAGCTCCGGACCTTATTGATTGATTCTTTGACTGCTCTTTCTCCTTTCTTGCTTTCACTCTTTCACATAGGCTGGAAGGTAAAGGGGCTGAACCTCTCCCTATTTCTTCTTTCAATGAATTGAATCCGTAACCTTATACTCTCTGAATATTACCTATTCGCTCATTCACCTATCAGTAAAGCAATGCAATCTCCTGCCCCTGCCCCGCTATTCCCTTCTATTCTTGTTTCCTCTCCCCTGTAAGCAAGATTCCGGTCTCTTCTCTTTTCTTTACTTTTCTTCATCAGACTCAACAACTGAAAGAAAGATTTGCTCACTCCCTTTCTTTCCTATTTCTTCTTGAACGGGGTAAGCTAATGAATGGACTCTCCCTGCCTGATTGAACGAGGGCTGTTTGCTCCTTTCCCGAACTGTAAACAAGGGTTGGTTGAACTATTCTTTCTTGATCTTCTCCCCTTTCTTTCTTGAACTTACTCTCTGGTGAAGCTGCTGAGGATTGAATGGAATCTCTTGTCCCCGGCCCGGTTCCTTGTCTCACTGCTTGGCTCCTGTCTTTCTTCGGCGAGCTAGCTTTATTTTATTCCCTGCCTTTCTTGTGAGTTATTCTCTTTCAGTATTCTTTATAGAGGTAAACTCCTTCCTAAATTACTTCCCTTCCCTGATGGAACCAACTCTTGAACAAGGTCTGTCTCATTCACCTACTCTATTGGTAAATGAGCGTCTTCATTTCCTCTGCCTTCACTGTCAAAGCAACTTACTCCTTCTTATTAATGATCCGGAACAGGAGATATGGCCGGTCGGTCTGTCTCCTCTCTGTTCTTTCATTAAGGAAGTCAAGACGAAACCCTTTGACTCTATTCCTTCCCTTGCCTGATTTTCGGAGGTAAACAAAGACTCAACTCAACATAATGATCGATCCTGAACCTCTACAACTGGGTAAAGAAAGTAAGTGGCTTGCTTCGCCCCTGAACCTGATTGAACTCCGATCCTCTTCTCGTCTCGCAATTCCATTACCTTCGCCTGTAGGTCTCTTTCTTCCTGCCCCTCTCTCTATTCGCTGAGCTACTTCCTTCACCGATAGATATTAATTAGCTTACCTGACCCTGATTGAACAAGGATTTGCTCCTGTAAACGAATGAAATGAAAGATCATTCTCCTTATTAAGGATCCTTCCCTTATTTCACTCCTTCCCCTCTATGACCTGACCTTGCCGAGCTGCTAGCTTTAGCTTTCTTGTTCCCTTCACTCACTCTGTCTGAGTCTTCGCTCCTGACCCTCTTGCTTGCTTGAACGGACTGTAACCACCAAGGAATGAAGGATGGAATGGAAGAGAATGCGGCTGGCTTCTTTCTAGTACTCTGCCTGAACTATCAAAGAGAAATACTATACCTTAAACCTTTTCCTTCAAACCCCCACTGTAAACTAAACTACTTGTCTTCGCTCCTTCACCTATTTATTCAAGAACAGTAAGAAAATCAGACTCAACCGAAAAGGAGCTCCCTCCTGACCCTTTCCAGTCGGTAAAAGAAAAAGGGAGTCAGTCATCATTTCTTTGTCTCGAGCTTCTTGAATGAGGTAAAGCATATTCACCTCTTCCCTCTCCCTGATGGAAGGAACTTTAAAGCAATTATATTATGATCCTACACCTTCTTTCACTCCTCTCCCTCGCGATCTCATTGCGTAGCTCCTTCGCCTCGTCTGTATGGTCGAGTTGCTTGCTTGGCTGCTCTCTGTCTTAGCCTTTCTAGCTTTATAGCTTTGTTTTATTCCTTTCATCTGTCTATAGGAAGTCAAGCCGAAACATGCATGATCCTGAACAAGTGGGTAAAGCAGCTTCCACTCCTGAACTCGATCACTTTCTGACCTGTAACCAAAGAATGACTCTTTATTCGTTAGACTGAACCAACACCCTCTCCCTTTGGTCTCGTGGTTGAACCTCTTCGCCCAACGGGTCTCACAATTCCTGAACCTCCTCTGTCGGGTTCACAGCTTCGCTCCTGCCCCTCTCCTCCCTTTTGCTTTATCCTATCCTTGTTTACAGCGTTTGAAAGAAGGGGGACTCCACTCCAGATTAATTCTCCTTGACTGTTCTAGAAGAAATGAATTAGCAGCTTAGCTTGACAGGAGAGCTTCTTTCCCTGTCAGTAAAGCTGCTTCGCTCCTTCACCGGGAGCTTCTTTCACTTCTCTTTTTCTCCTTCAAGGAAAGACTCTACTCCTTATTCATTCGGGTGGTTCACTCCTGACCCTATGGATTCTTTTTCTTCTCTTTCTCCTCTCACTACACTACTTACTCCTATTAATGATAAATAATCACTCCTGTCCCAGATGGAACTGTCAGAAAGGAAGCCTCAACCGACACCCGACACCCTCTAGTCAAGCATCTTCCGTCCTGGACTGATTGAAGAAAGAGGGATGGATTCCCCTTTTCCTCTACAACTATCTCTCTCCTTCGGCTCTAAACTACTTGGTTGGTTGGTTCTTTCTCCTCTTTATTATTCAAAGACTGATCTTTCTGCTTATGAATCAAGTGTTGAAAGTCAAGACTGAACTGATATTCCCTTTGCCTGGCTGATTGAACTAGGTAAACTGATTGTCCTCTCCCTTCCGGTCTCACACTTTGTTCCTCAACCTTACGGTCTCGCACTTTTTTCCTCTCCCTATTTTTGAGGTCATTTCTGAGGGAGGTAATTTAATAGGTAGGATGAGAAAAAGAAAGCTTAAACCTTTTCCTGATGGAACTCGGCTGGCTCGGGTGGAACTATTCTTTCACTTGGTAACTAGGCTGGATTGGCTGGCTGATCTGCTCCTGAATCTATAGATTCTTTCTCCTTCCTTTACTATTCGGAAATAGGTGTTTGAATCTTCTGTCCTATCCTTTACATTATAGTCTGTCTCGTCGAGCTACTTCCTCCCCTCCCTCTTTCTTCTCTACACCCTATGAGAAAAAGGGTCAGTGGTTGCCACGAGAGCTCCTAACCCTCTCTACCTCGGTAAACTCATGAACTACTGAAATCACCTTCTTTCACTCTTGAACTAGGGAAAGCTGCTAATTAAGTTCCTCTCCTTCCTGTAAAAGAATATAATATCTGATTCTTCTTCTTCTTTCATTCTTCTGTAAATAGGCTGTATGATCATCAGATCAGTCTGATTCACATCACTTGTCCCTCACTGTAAAGGGTAGTCCATTCATTAGCTTACCTATTTCCCTGTTCTCTCTGATTGATTCATTCACCTTCAAACACGGAACTCAATCACCTTGTCCCTTCAAAGACAGTAAACAAAGACTCTGAAAATGAAAGAAAGATCAACTGTGAGATAAAGAAGATGATCGTAACCCAGCATTGGACTTCTTTCACTCTTGGACTCTCCTGCTGTAAGAAAGATTCATGATCCTTCAAACACTCTGTGTTCGTCTTCGCTCCTTCATCTACACCAGATGGAACTGTAAACAAAGAAGAAGCCTGAACCTCTGCTTCTCTCCTTCGGTCTGTCTCTTTTCTCTTTGTTCTTTCCCTCGATAAACTCATGAACCTATTCTATGGGTCTTACAATTCCATGGCCTGAACTACTGAACGAACTCGGTAAATAGGCAGGATCAGAAGCTAGCTCCCGAACTTATTCTTTTTCTTCTCTTTCTCCTTGTTCCTATTCAATCCTGAACGGAACCCTATTGAAGGAGTTTACAGTGAAAGAAGGGAGAGGAAAGAAAGACAAGATGAAACTCAAGATTCATTCGACTTTACAGTTCAAGGGAGAATCCAATTCAACATTCATTCTCATTCTCCTTTACAGGAGAGTAAACTCATGAGCTACTTCACCTTCACCTTCACGGCCAGTCAAGCCGAAAGCAAGATTCATGATCCATAACCTTTGATGATATTCCCTTTGACTGATTGAATTGAACTCGGTCTGTTCTCTTTGCTCCTTCCCCGTAACGGATATTCCCTATGACCTGAGCTACCTACTGAACCTTCCCGGAGGGAGAGTCAATCAAATCAAAGAGTGAAACCGGAACCTTTCCATGAGAGTCAATGAGCTGCTTTACCTCTTCTTCTTTCTCTTCTCCTTATTAAGGAAGGATCCTTCACTCCTGTTTGTTTCTATTCTTTCTTCTCAAATGAAAGATTCATTCGACTGAGCCTTATACTCTATGTTATTACCTGACCTCTCCCTATGGATTCTTTTTCCTCTGTCTTCGTCTTCTCTCCTTCACCGATATGACCTGACCCTATTTACCTTATGAATGAAAGAAGGCAATGGGTGAAATCGACAGGTGAATGGAGACGAAAGATGAATGAGACGGAACCTATCCCACTAATAGTTACAGTGAAAGAATAAATTCAGGGAGGGGAGAAGAAAATGAAAGATGAATAAGAGTGAACTGTCAGACTCAACCTCAAGCTCCTTTACAGTCTTTGAATAAATAGGAAAAGGAACTGCATAAGAGGAAGGAACCTATAGTGTTTCAAGACTCAAACAACATAAAGAAAAGAGATAGAACCTTTCTAGTCGAGTAAATTCATTCAAAGAAGAAGAAACACTCTTTTACTGGGGTTGAACTATTAGACTGATCCTACTTCAAACACTCTTTTACTGGGGTTGAACTATTCTTTCACTTGGTAAGATAAAGACGAAAGATGAATGAGCGTGAACTCACTCTTTCCCCTGCCCCTGCCCCTCGTAAAGCAATTCCATTTCAATCACCTGATTTCATTTCTCTTCTTTAACTGTAAAAGGGTTCCTCAAAGAAAAAGCAGCTAGCTAGTTTCCTCTCCTTTCTTCTCGGTCTCGCAGCTTCGCGCCTTAGCTTTGGTTTTCTGAACTTATATGACCTGAGCTACTCTACTTCACTTGTCCCTTCTGGGTTTCACTATTCGTTCACGAACTGTAAGATCAATCCTCCAAGTTCACTCCGTCCTACACCTATTTCTTCCTTCATTCGACTTAACAACTAACTACTCTCTGACGACTTCACTACTCTCCTTATTGGTCTCTCTTTTCTCTTTTCAATCACTCGGCGGTAAAAGACAAAGAAAAGGGGATGGATATAGAATGCATCTTCTTTCTTCTGCTTGAAAGACTGAAGAGTTGTAGAACTAAACGAACCTTCACTCAACTCACTGTAAAGACTGAACTAAAGATGAATGAGACTCAACAACTCCTTCCCCTGTCCCTGATTTTTCTTTCACAAGTCAAGACGAAAGATGAATTATCCTGAACCTCTCTTTTACAGTTCGTCAAAGGAGAGACTGAAAGCTGAATGAGACAGATGGAACTCATGAACCTCATAAACAAGGGTTTCACTATTCGAGAACAAGAGAAAGGCATTTTACGGCCTCAAACCCCTTATTCTGTTCCTATTCAATCCTTCACCTCTACAACAAGGTCTCATTGGCTCTTTCTACTTAGCAGGAGGTAAAGATCAGCTCTAGAACCTATCCTTTCACAAGTCAAGACGAAACTCCTTATTCGTTCTCCTTAACTACTGAACCTGCCTGCCCCGGAACCTCTATAAGTGTCTTCGCTCCTATTCATTCTCCTTGCCCTATCCTTTCTTTACAGGAGAGACTAAAAGGAAAGAAGGGAGACCGAATATTAATTCGAGTTCACTATCAGTCAAGATGAAACTCCCTTATTCGTTCTCCTTAAATACTGAACCTGCCTGCCCCGAAACCCATTCTTTCAATTCATTCAATCCCAGGAGAGTCAATTCATGAAATCCTACTACACCTATCCTTTTGTGTTTGAAAGAATCCATTCATTATCAGCTTTCTTTTCCAGACTCAACTCTCGATGAATGAGCGTTTACTGTGTTAGAATCAATCAATGAATTAGCTGCTTTTCCAGACTGAACTCAAGACTCAACAAATAAATAAAAGAAGGATTTGCTGTGAGATAAAGAGAAGCGACTGAACCGATATTACCTGAGCTACTTCATAGGCTTCCTGATCTGACCTCCTGAACCTCCCCTGTCGGTCTCACAATTCCATTTCCTTCACCTCGTAAACTATCATCAGGTCAAGCTCCGGAACAGGAAGTCAAGACTATCGAACAATCAATTCGACTTAACTGTAAGTAAATCCGAAAGATTCCTTCTTTCACTCTTTCACTCGGTCTCGCTGTTTCACCCCTCGTAAACTCGGTTTCACAATTCCATTTCCTGCCCCTCTCCCTTCAGTCTCGCCCTTTTCTTTTCTCGTCGAGCGGTTGAACCTCTTCGCCCGTAGGGTCTCAAGTCTTCGCCCCTCTCCCTACTACTGATTACTCCCTCTTCTCTACACCCTGCTCTTTCTCCTTTCTTTCACTCTTTTACCCGACATAGTAAGAAAGATTAATGTTTAAGATCGGTACTGAACTACTGAACTCACCCTCTTATGTAACCTTCGAATCTTTGCTTTTCTTTCTTTCCTTTGATTATGCTTGAAAGACTCTTCACGGTCAAGAAAGATTTGCTCAATCACCTTCTTTCACAGTAAACAAGGGCAAGCCAAAACTCAAGACGAAACGAAAGAGAGTTGACTCCTTAACTACTGAACCTGATTGAACTGTAAAGTGGCTTCGCTTTCACTCCTGTCCCAGATTGAACTCGGTAAATAGGCAGAGGCTGGACTGGATGAGAATCAGATCAAGGCTCATTCACCTATCGGCTCTTCTTGATCTTCTCCTTTCTTGAACTGTAAACAAAGAGAAAGACTCATTTCCTTATTCATTCTCGTTTAACAGGAGTATTACTGATTAACCTGAACCTGATTTCACTCTTTTCCTCTCTCTCCTGCCTCAAGGTAAAGCCGAAAGAAAGATGACTGAAGTAGCTCTTTGATTGAAGGAACAGGAAAGACTCCTTATTCATTCTCGTTTATAGTTCAAGAATCTATTCATATTCAATCCCGAACCTTTCTCAATCTCCTGAACCTGAACCCCTATGACCTGCTGACCTGAATACTCTATGGATTACCTAACTGCAACCTCTATCCCCTTGAACCTATTTCTTCTTTCATTCAATCCGGAATCAGGGGAGAGAGTCAATTCATGAAAGTAGGGAGATTCATTCGACTTCACAGGAAGAAAAGAAGAAGAAGAATCAAAACCCTATTTATTTACCGAGAAAAAGAGAAATAAGAGATAGTTGTTCAACCGGAACCCCTTTATCAATCTCCTTCACCGTAACCTTTGATTCTATGACTTAACCTGACCTCCTTTTCCTTTACAGTCGAGTAAGCTAATTCATTGAGTGAAAAAGAGCAGTGAATGAAAGAAGACTCAGTGTTTGAAAGAAGGGAGACTGAAGATGAATGAGAGTGAACTACTGAACCTGATTGAAGGAGTTTACAGTCTTTGAAAGAAAGAAGGAGCGAAGGAAGCCTAGGTGATTGAGTTATTGATCATGAATCGGAAAGAAAAGCAAAGAGAAAGAAGGATAGGTTCAAGTGAAGGAGCTAGCTGATCATCCAGTCTATTTACCTACCGAGTTCCAGAATCAAGAGGAAGGGAATATCAGTTCAGGGGAATGATTGTTTCGTCTTTCTTCGTTTACTGTTCAATCCGGGAAGTCAAGTAAATTCATTAGCCTATTTACCTCGTTCAAGAAGAAATAGGAATGAAAAGCAAAATGCATCTTGTTGAGTTTCGTCTTTCGTTCCGAATTACATTACCGAATTCAAGAGTTTAATAAGAGGGTTGGTTCGTTCAGTCTCAGAAGTCAGAAAAAGAGGAAGTGGTTGACACGAGAGCTCCATTCCCTTGAACCGATGGAATCTTTCGTTTTGTCTTTACCGAGGGAGAGTGACAGATCAATCAGCCTAGGTTCAGTCGAATTAACTTCTTCTTTGACAGTGAAATCAGGGAGAGTCAACTCATTAGCGGCTTTCTTTCCCTTACAGTTCAAGAAGAAATAGGAATGAATAGGAGAATCTTGTTAAGTTGAGTCTTTCGTTTCGTCTTTTCTTTACAGTCTTTGAATAAAAAGGAGCTGCATGAGAAGAGCCTATTACGGGAGAGTCTATTCATTCAATCCGTAACCGATATGCCCTGATCTACTGAACTGGAACCTTTACAGAATCTAATTCAACATTCATTCTCATTCTTCTTTACTGTGAAAGAATCAATGAATTAACAGCTTTGAAAGACTAAACATGAATGAGACTCAACTACCGAACTCCGGCTCCTTCACTCAATAGGGACGATTGATTCTTCTTCTTCTTTTGAGTAAGGGTTAAGGAAGGAAAGATGAAACATTAATAAGACTGAACTCCCTCACCCTCACTTGTTCTTGATGGGAACTCTTTGGCTCTCCCTCCTGTAGAAAGTATTAATGAGACAGAACTACCGAACCATCACCTATTTCTGAACTATAAACAAAGACTCAATTACGAACTTCACTCTTTCCCTTCAAACACTCTTCCTGTAACAAAGATTAATGCTCTGACCCTCTCCCTTAGAAAGTCAAGACTCTCGATGCATTCCCCTGAACCTGAACCGGAACCTGACGAGACAGAACTCCGAAACCTCTTCTTCTTTGCTTCTGCTTGAAAGACTAAACTCCTTATTCCTTCTCCTTTACAGTTAAAGAAGGGATATTAAATTAATTAGCGGACTCAACCTCTATTATATTCCCTTACCTTCGAGAACAAGGTAAAGCAGCTGGATGAGAACCTTCTTGAACTCCGGAACCCTATTTATTCCTTCAAACACGGTAAACCCATGAACTACTGAAGGAACCTTCTTGTTGAACTCGGGAAAGCTCCTTCACCTCCCCTGTCGGTAAAGCTGCTTCGCTCCTGCCCCTCCCCTTAAGGTAAAGCTGCTTCGCTCCTGAACCTACCTACCTACCTATTTATTCTTTAACTGCCCCCTTGATCCTTAATTCTTGTGATGGTGAGTTATTCTCGAACTCGGTCAAAGTAGCTCTTGTTTGTTTTTCTTTCCTGAACCAAAGACGATATTCCCTTGCCAGATTGAAGGAGGGAAAAGTAGCTCTTTCCTGAACTGATATTACCTGACCTGAACCAGATTGAACTGGGGTGGGTGGAACTATTAACTATTCTTTGACTCGGCGGTAAAGCTATTTGTCTCGTTGCTGCGCTCCTGTCCTCTCTGTCTTAGCCTTTCTTTCTAGCTTTAGCTTACTCAATCACTTGAAGAACTGTAAACACTCAAGCTTATGAATGAGACTCTGAACCTTCAACCTTTTCGTCTGATTTCACTCCTCTCTCTCTATTACATTAGCATCTGTTATTGTTATGTTGAGTTATTATTCAAAGACTATTCTTTCACTTGGTAAATAGAATGGAATAGGTGTTGAACGAGGTCTGTTTGCTCGCTCCTTCTTTCTCGAACTGTAAAGGTAAACTACGACTGAACTCCTTATGAAGACGACTGAACTACTGAAGGAACCTATTGATTGATTCTTTAACTGACTGCTCTTGATCCTGAACTCAATCACCTATTTATACCCCGTAAAGAGAGAGTCTATGAATTAGCTGCTTTGAAAGATGAAAGAGTTGTAGAACTTAACTACTCTGAACCTCTCCAACAACTATCAACTTCTCTCCTTCATCACCAGATGGAACTGTAAACACTGAAGCAAGACAAGATTCTTTCTCCTTTACAGTCAGTCTCGCTACTTACTTCTATCTATTAATTATCATGAACCTCGTAAACAAGACGAGGGTTTAACTATCTCTTTGTAAGTCCGGTTTAAGGAAAGATTTGAGAGACAGAAGAGAAAGTCAAGCCGTAAGAAGAATGAGAGTTTATTACGAACTGAACTCCTTTTTCCTTTTTCTTCATGAGGTAAAGCATATTCAATGAATTGACTCTACGATAGATATTACCTGACCTGATACAGTCGAGTAAATGAATGAAATGAAAGAGAAGCTTATGAACTGGAAGTCAAGACTCAACTCAAGACTCAAGATTCATTCGAGTTTACAGTCTTTGAAATCGGGGAGAGGAAAGCAAAGAGATAGTTCAACCTGTCCTTGCCCCTGAACCGGAACCCCTATTCCCTTTATTCAAAGACAGTAAACAAAGACTCAACTCAAGATGCATTCTCCTTTACAGTCGTCGAGCTACTTACTCCTATTCATTCTCTGATTCCTTCTTAACTGCTCCGTAACCTACTTATTCTTCTTCTTCTTCTTTTGCGTCAGGTTTAAGGAAGGAAAGACTATCGAAGAATTAGACTGAACTCAATCACTTTCGGAACTGTAACCAAAGACTATCGATTAATGAGAGTTTACGGTTTACGAACTGAACTCATGAACCTGAACTGATATTCCCTATTTCTTCTTGAAGGAGGTAAATAGGCTGAGCTCCGGAACCTTTGACGATATTACCTGACCTACACCTCTACAACTATCTCTCTCCTTCGGCTCTATTCCTATTTCTTCTTTCTCCTGAACCTGATTGAAGAACTGTAAACAAGGCATGAAGGATGGAAGAGACTGATTTCACTCTTTCACAAGGTAAATAAATAGGGTTAAGGAAGAAGAGAAGAAGAAAGATTCATTCGACTCAACCTCAAACCTTTTCCTTCTTTCACTCGGTAAAGCATATGAAGTAGCTCTTTTCTCCTCTTCTCGTCTCGCAGCTTCGCTCCTTCTTTTGTTGCAGTTGATGGGGAAGCAGCATTCATTCGAGTTCACTTCACCTTCTTCTTCCACTCTTTCACTCGGTAAAGCATATATATATTCTGTCTCCTTATTGTGAAAGTGTTTCTTTCAAGTCAAGACTGAACTCAAGATTAATTCCCCTTTTCATTCTCCTTCACCATTTCCTGATTGAACGAGGTAAATAGTCTAGAATAGGTCTTTGATTGAACTCGGTCTGTCTGTTTGCTTCTTCTTTCACGAACTGTGTCCTGTAAATAGGTTCATTCAGTAGCTAATGAATTTACTGTCCCTTCTTTCACTCAATCACCTATTCTATTGGTCTCACAATTCCATTGCCTTGTGCAGTTATGGTTCATTATTCAAAGTAAACAAGGGAAACTCCTTTTCTCTCCGACCGACACAACCGCCGATTCTATACAAACCAGTAAACAAAGATTGAAGCAAGACAAGATGAATGAGACTTTACAGGAAGGGGAGAGTCAGTCAATCACAAAGAAAAGAGAATGAAAGAAGAAGAAGAAGACAATTACAGTCGAGTAAATGAATGAACTCCGGAACCCGACGAAAAGAGAGAGATTCATTCTCCTTCACCTTTATTCCCTGCCCTGAGGAGGTAAAGCTAAGAAAGATTTGCTCCTGAACTTATCCCTTCTTTTACTCGGTAATTGATATTCCCTGACAGGAGGTAAAGCAGCTTCGGTCAATCACCCACCTGTCCTTATACATAAATGAATGAAATCCTTCACCGGCACCTGACGAAAAGAGAGAGATGAATGAGACTCAACAGTTAGGAAGGAAGAAAGGGAAAACCGGAACCTCGTAAACTCGGTAAAGCAATTCCATTTCATTCACCTGTCGGTTGAACAATTCCATTTCATTCACCTGTCGGTTTCACGGCTTCGCCCCTTCCCCTCTCCCTCTCGGTCGAGCTGTTTCACCCCTCTACAGCTATCTGAAGGTCAAGCTCCAGAACAGGAAGTCAAGACTATCGAAGAATCAATTCGACTTAACTGTAAGTAAATCTGAAAGATTTCTTCTTTCAATCTTTCACTCGGTCTCGCTGTTTCACCCCTCGTAAACTAGGCTTGGATTAGAATGATGTTGGTGTGCTGCTTTTAGCTCCTGAACTGATATTTCCTTCCCGGAACCTTATACTCGACTCTATTCCATTCCCTGACTTTACAGGAGAGGAAAGAAAAGAGATAGTTCGGAAGGAACCTTTACAGAATGAAAGAATCAGAGAAAGGAAAGATTGAGTAAGGTAAGATGCAGAATCAGATATTCCTTCTTAACTGCACTGCTCCGGAACCCATTTATTCACTGAACTGGAAACAAGGGAAATAGGTTGACTCAGTAGCTAATGAATTGACTTGACTCTCTCTCCCTGAACTGTAAAAGAGAAAGACAAGACTCAATATTAATTCGAGTTTACCTTGATGAATAAGCAGAAGCAGAAAGAGAAGTGACTGAACCGAGGTTACAGTGTTTGAAGAAAGCCGAAAGATTCATTCTCCGTAACCTTTCTAAATAATAAGGAGAAAGACTGAAACAAGACAAGATGAATGGAAATCCTTTACAGTCGAGTAAATCAAAGAAAAGAGAAAGCAAGAGACTAAACTACTGAACCTGAACTCCTTTATCTTTCTCCTTTACTGTGATAAAATCAAATGAAAGATGAATGAGACAGAACCTCCTTCTCCTCCGGCTCCTATTTATTCCGGAACGAACTGTAAACCCCTTCCCCTTTTCCGATATTACCTTCCCGGCTCCTATTGATTCAAGATCCTTATTCATCAAGTCAAGTTATTCATCAAGTCAAGACTGAAGATGAATGAGACTGCGGACTCAACTCCTTATGATATGAATGAGAGTGAACTGTAAGACGAAACCTCCTTCTCCTACTGATTGAACTCATGAGACTTCCCTTCGCTACTGAACCAGCCTCTACCTGCCCCTTTGGCTCTATCTATTCCCTTCTCGGATTGAACAAGGTCTCATGGCTTCGCCCCTTCCTCGAATTTCCCCTATTTCTTCTGGAACAGTAACCTCGGCCGAAAGATTCATTCTTTCTCTTCTTTTCGTAAACAAGTCAAGACTAAAGAGTCAATTCCTTGCAGCTCAATCACCTATCCTGACAAGACAATTCCTATTCAATCCCGTAAACGAGGAGAAAGTAAGACAAGAAGAAATTCAGGAGTTAGCTGCTTTTCAAGACTCAAGCAAGAAAGACTCAAGCTCAAACCTTAACCGATATGACTTTCACTACTGCTCCGGAATAGTAAGGAAAGCCTAAACAAGAAGAAATGAATTAGCTGCTTTGAAAGACGAAACATTAATTATCTATCCTGCCTGAACCTTCCCCTGAACCTTGTAAACTTGGTTTCACAATTTCATTTCCTGGACCTCTATTCTTTCACAGTAACCAAGGGAAAGCCTCAAGCAAGATTCATTCTCACTGTAAGTCAAGACTCAAGCATGAGTTTACGAACCTCACTCCCCTCGCTACCGGATGGCTTCGCGCTCCTCTTCTCGTCTCATTGGTTTGTGCTCCTCTGCCTATTTCTTCTTTCTTTCATTTCACTCTTGACCAAGGAAGGGGGAAAGCTGAAAGATTCATTCTAGATCTTCTCCTTTCTTTCACTACTCAAACAATGCAATTATGTGATCACCAGATAGCTTTAATCAATCAATCTACGTTCTGACTTCTTTCACTGTAGTTTGACTATCACTTGGCCGCTGCAGCTAATTCATTTACTCGACTGTAAACACTCCTTTCCTTATTCCTTCTCCTGATTGAACAAGATAAACTGGCGGATTCTTCTTTCACTGGGGTTGAGGTAAATGGGCTGGCTGTATGAAAGGTCAAGCTCACCTAGCGGTCTCATTGCTGCGCTGTGCTCCTTCCTTCCCCTCTGCCTTCTCTTCTTTAACTGTAAACTCGGTCTCTTTTCTTTCCTTGGATTCTGCTTAATGAGACTCTTCAAATGAGATTAAGCGAAGCTCACCCCTTTTCCCTCTGTAAATAGGTGTTTCTTCTTCTCTTTCTTTCTCCTGAGCAGTCAGTCTCGACTCCTTATTCCTTCTTTCTTTCTTTCTTTCACTGTAGGGAATGGGAATCTTAGCTAAGTCTCATTCATCTCTTTCCTTCTGAATTACCGAGTAAAAGAATAAATAGTCAAAGGGTGTGGGTTTCGGCTTTGTTTACAGTCGTCTTCCTCTTGAGTTTCGTCTTTCAAAGCCGCTAATGAATTTAATATCCCTGATTGCCCAAGGTAAATGGGTTTAGTAGCTCTTTTCTGTCCCTTCCCTTATTTGACAAGGTAAATAGGTGTTTTCTTTCACTGATCTTTCTCGCAGCTACTTACCTGACTCCTGAACCTTTATCAAAGAGAAAGATGAATTCGACTGAATTACTCAACCTCAAACCTTCCCCTGGCTTACTTGATTACCTGACCACCTATACATACCTATTTCCTATTTCTTCTTTGTTTCTCCTTATTCTCTGAATTGAGTTTTTCTTTCTCTTCTCATGAACCTATGGATGTATGATTCCTTTTCTTGTCTTTCTCCTGAACTCCGTAACCTATTCTCGTCGTCTTCTTCTGCTCTGGATGATTCTTTAACTGTAAACACTCAAGCAAGAAGGATTTATTGAATATGCTTTACCTTGTTCCAGAAGGATTGAAGGAGACTGAACCGACACGCTTTTCCTTCTTTCTCCTGAACGAACCTGAACCTTCAAACACTTGGGTTTCACTAAGGTAGTAAATAGGTTATTCTTTCTCTTTCACTCGGTAAGGTAAATGGGTTGGTTGTTGGTTCAGTAGCTCTTTTCTTTGACGAACTGTATGTAACTCGATGGATTCCTTCTCCTTCCCAGGACGTATGGCCGGTCGGTCTCTTCTTCTTCTTTCCTTCACCTTTCGTACCTAAATAGGTGTTTGTTCGCTTCTTTCTCGGGGAATGGAGTCTCCGGTCAAGCAACTAATTCATTTCCTCTACCTGTAAAGGTTCTTCAAATAGAATCCTCTCCTGTTTCGACTGAGCCTTGAACCACTCTGTCTTCGCTCCCTCTCCTCTCCCTGAACTGTAACTGTAAAAGAAGAAGAGAGATTAATGATCAATAACTACTTAGCCTCTCCCGGATTTCAGAGTTCCCAAGGGAAATAGGTGAATGTGAGTTATTATAAGGAAGTGATTGTTCCCCTCTCCCTATGTTTTGGGTCATTTCACTAGGCTAAGGATTGAATGGAATCTCTTCTTGCTTGAACTCCTTCTCGTGGCTTCGCACCTTCCCCTTTTCTGATATTAGCGGAACCTTAAACTCATTCTCCTGATTTCACTCTTTCAGAAGGTAAAGCTATTTGACGAACCTGAACCGATATGACCTTCAGTTTCACTATTCTTGAACTCGGTAAAGCTGCTAAGCGTCTTCATTTCCTCTGCCTGACCGGTAAAGAAAGACTAAACTCCAGATTCATGAGCCAGATTTCACTCTTAGGTAATTCGGAAGGAAAGACTCACCAAGAATGAGAGTGACCTATTGAACCGGATTTCACTCCTCTCCCTCTCTTCTCGTGTCTTCGCCTCTTCGCCTCTTCGCCCTACGGGTCTCAGGGCTTCGCCCCTGTCCCTGAACCTTTATAGAAAGAGAATGAAAGACAAAGAGAAAGCCAAAAGATTTATTCTCTTCTTCGTCACCTCTCCCGATATGACCTTCACTTCAGTTCTTGTTCGAGGTAACCCCCTTCCCCTTTTCTGATATTACCGGAACCTTAAACTCTTTCACCTATTTCTTTTTTGTAAACAAACTAATACTCAAGCGAAACCCTCTCCTCCCTTTTCTCGCGTCTTCGACCCTCTCCTTTGTCGAGCGTCTTCGCCTCTTCGCCCTACGGGTCTCAGGGCTTCGCCCCTCTCCCTCTCGGTCGAGCTTCTTCGTCCCTTTTCCTTCTTTCACTCGATAAATAGATTGGTTAAAGCATCCATCTTCTGTCCTGGCCTCTGATCTTCTCATCTGGCTCCTTACTCCCTCTTCTGGTAACCCTGCATTGATTGGACTAATAAGGTAAAGCATATTCATTCAATCCTTCTTTCACTCTGGTTTTACTAGGTAAATAGGCAGGATGATCAATCATCAGGTCAAGCTCCTTCCTTTCTTACTGTTCCATCTGTCTCATTGCGGATCTCCTTCACCTATTATTCTATTGATCTCATTCCCTTAACTCGGTCTCTTTGCTCCTTCTTGCTTTCAGGAACTGTATGTAACTCCTCTAGATGCATTATAGTTGTAGAACTTCACTCAATCACCTTCACTTTAGTTTAGAGTCGAGTAAGAAATGAATGAAAGAAGGTAGAGGAAAGATTATCGATTAATTAGACTGATTGAACTCGTAAATAGGCGGGTTGGCTGGCTGATCCGATACTGAACCGTAACCTTCTTTTCTTGCTTTCACTCATGAACCAGATTGAGCTCCGTAACCGATATTACATTACCAGCAATCAGTTAGTGTTCCTTATTCTCAGGAAGTGATTGTGAACAGGAAGTCAAGACTCTCGCAAGATTCATTCATTCATTCTTTCTCCGTAACCTGATTGAACTTCTCTTTCTCCTGAACAGTTATTGTGTGTGAGTTATTCATTCTTTAACTGATCTTGATCCTGAACCAAAGAAGACGATATTCCCTATTTTTTAGGCCATTTCACTCTTTCATAGTAACCGAGGGATGGAGGCAGCTAATGAATTTAATATCCCTAAGCAGTCAAAGAAGAAGAAAGATTAATTAGACTCAACCGACCCCCTTTTCCTGATCTCGACTCGGTAAGCTTAGCTTCTCTCCTTCTCTCCTTGACTCCTCCTCTACCTATGTTTTAAGCCATTTCAGTCTGTAAAGCGTATTCAATGAATTTACTCGGCTGTAACCAAAGACTCCTTATTAATTATCTATCCTGAACCTTTAATTCGACTGACCAGGAAGGAAAGAGGTAAACTCCTACCCCTATGGATTCGGTTTCCTTATTCCTATTTCTTCTTTCAGAAGGTAAAGCATATTTGTTCAGTATCTCTTTTCTTTTACTGGGTAAAGCAGCTTCTCTCCTTCTGGAACTGTAACCTCCTCTCTCTCCTTTTCTTTTCCTATTTCTTCTTTGCCTGGGTAAATGAGTGAATTCAGTACAGTAGCTCTTTTCTCTTTTCCGAGGTAAATAGGCTTTCTTTGATTCCCTTCCTCTTATTTTATGGGTAAGTCAAAAGGTTAAGTCAGTTCTCCCGGATTCAGTTCTTTGCCCAGAGAAGATTTTGGTAACCCTGCCTCTGCCTACCCTGCATTGATTGGACTGATAAGGTAAAGTAGCTAATGAATCGACTCTCTTTCACTAACTATTCTTTTACTAGGTTGGTTGAGTAGCTAATTCATGGACTTGCCCTTAACTGTCAAGGATCTTGACTCCTTATGACTGAGCTAGATTACCCTCGGTAAAGCTCCTTCAACTATTTCTTCTTTAACTTCTCTTGCTTGCTTGATCCTTTCACTCTTTTACTCTGCGGTCAAGCTATTTGAGGACCTGAACCGGACCCGATATTCCCTATCCCTTCCAATCAGTCGGTAAAAGAGATGAATGAGAGTGGCTGAGCTCCGGAACCTTTATTTAACTAACCTGACCTTCACCAAAGCAATGACGATATTCCCTATTGTCATTCTCACTCGGTAAAGCCGCCGTTCTTTCATTAAGTAAGTAAAGACTGAACTCAAGCTGCATTATCCTGAACTACTTGTTCCGTTCGTCTTCGTTATTCTTTCAGTATTCTTTATAGACGAGGCGAGGTAAACTCCTTTTGTTTGCTCCATTACCTGACCCTCTATTGCCTTCAGTGATTGTGCTTTCCCTTCTTTCCCTCTGACGGACCATTTCTTTGCAAATTCTATCCTTCCCTTATATGGCTGGCTATTTTCCTATCTTATGTCTATTTTTAGGGCTATTTTTTAGGTAATTAGTTCTCAGAAAGACTCTACTCAAGATTCAACCTCAAACGGTCACCTCTACAACTCGATAAAGCAATTCTATTTCCTTCCCCTTTTCTATTCTCTATTTATTCTTCTTATTCTTGATCCGGAACTGTAAGTCAAGACTCACCAAGAATGAGAGTGAACGAACTGAACTACTTCGCCTGCACCTATCTATTTATTCACAAGGTAAAGCAGCTGAGGCATTGACTTGACTCTTTTGCTTGTAAACTCCATTTCCTTCAGTTCTTGTTCATTTACAGTCAGTCGGTAAGGTAAAAGCCAAAGAGAAAGAAAAGACTCTACTCCGGATTCATTTTCCATTATCCTAAACTCAATAACTACTTCACCTCTCCCTATTAATTAAAGAGGTCATTTCCGAGGTAATTTGTAAGGAAAGACTCAACGTCAACTGAAGATTCAAGTGAACTACTTTTCTCCTATTTATTCCTTATTGACCAAGGTAAACAAGGTAAAGCAAAGCGTATTCTTTCTCCTGCACCTAGCTCCTTCTCCTCGGGCTCCTCTTTCTTTATTCAAAGAAAAGGTAAATGAGTTTGCTTCTTTCACTATTCTTTGTTCTCGGTAAAAGGGGAAAGCCAAAAGATTAATTCGACTGATTGAACTCTGTAAAGCATATTCAGTTGAAGTAGCTCTTTTCTTTACCTTTTTTATTAGGGAGAATGCAAGAGAGAGAGAGAGTTTACAGTTCTCGAAGGGAAGGGAGAGGAAAGACTCCTGATTCCTTCTCATTCACCTGTCCATAATTCCATTGCCTATACCTATTTATTCTTGAACCTATTTCTTGCTTGACCGCGAGGGTTGAGCTATTCTTTCACAAGCTAAGACGGAAGGAAAGACTCCTTATTCGTTAGACTGAACCGACACCCTTTTAAGGAAGGAAGAGTAAAGAACCAAAGAGAAAGGAAAGACTCAACCAACCAACCAACAAGAATTCTCCTTCACCTTCTTGCTTGCTTTCCCCTATTTATTCTTGAACGGTAAACTAAGACGAAAGAAAAGAATGAATTGGACTTAACTCCTTCCCCTTATACTGGATTCCCTGACCTATACCTATTTCCTATTTCTTCTTTCATTGAACTCGGTAAATAGGTGTAAAGCTACTTTAGGGTCTTATTGCTTCGCTCCTCTTGCTACTTACTCATTCCCCTTCCTTCTTTCAAAGTAAACTGTAAAGTAGCTTAGCTCTGGCTCTGATCTCTCTACTTAATGAGACATCACTCCTCTCGCTATGGTTCGAGCCGCTTTCGCTCGTTCACCTCGTAAACTCGGTCTCATAATTCCATTGCCGTAACCTATTTGATTTCTTCTTCTTCTTTCTCCTTTACTATTCTTGAACAAGGGAAAGAAAGCTCCTTCACCTTTTGACGATATTCCCTATTTGTCATTGAGCAAGGTAACCTGCTGAACTACTGAACGAACTTGGTAAATGGGTGAGTGAAGTATCAGTAGCTCTTTTCTTGACCGAACTGTAAACAAGGACTCAACTCAAGATGAATTAGACTTTTCTTTCTTCGTATTTCTTCTTTCTCTCGGGTTTTGAACTATTTATTCACTGACTGTAAAGCCGCTAATGAATTTATTTACTCTCTCTTGTCAAAGAAGAAGAAGGATGAATTCTCCTGAACAGGAAGTCAAGACGAAACTCGAGATGAATGAGACTGAACTGTCAGTCAAGACGAAACTCAAAGACTCTTTATCCTCTCCCTACCGGTCTCGCAGCTTCGCTCATTCGACCTGATGGAACTCGGTCTCGCAATTCCATTGCCTGAACTACTGAACCTGTCCTTTACCCTTTCTTTATCTAATAAGAAGAAAAGAGAATGAAAGAAAGAGTGAACTCCTCTCCTCTTCTAGTCTCGTGGCTTCGCTCATTCGCCTCGTAACCTCGGACTCATCGCTTTGCTCCTTCCCCTATTTCCCTTATGAATGAAATCTAGAACCTATTTATTCTTGAGCAGCTCAAGATCCTTATTCATCAAGTGTTTCAAGACTCAACGAAAGGAAAGAAGAAACTAAAGAAGAAGATGACAGAACTACTTCAATCACCTTCTTGAACTCATGAGACTTCCCTGACTGAGCTATTTAACCTTCTCACCTATTTACCCCGTAAAGAGAGAGTCCATTCATTAGCAGCTTAGAAAGATGAAAGCAAGACAAGAAAGATTAATGAGACAGAACAGGAGAGTAAGGAAAAGAAAAGAGAATTGATTGACTCCACCGAAACCCTGAGCTACTGAACCAGAACCGGAACAAAATTGAACTCTTGAACCCGGTCTCGCAGCTGAAATTCCATTGCCTTTGACTATTACGGATTGAAGAAGGTAAATGATAAGATAAGGAATCACTACAAGGGGAGTAAGATTCAGATTATCTTGTTGATCGAATATCTCAAGACAAGAATATTGTTTGAGATTCGAATCAATCCACAAGCAAGATCGATCATGTCTAGCTTGAATGATTCTTTGATCAAATATCTCAAGACAAGAACACTTGATTGAGATTCGAATCACTCCACAAGCAAGATTGATCATGTCGAGCTTGAATGATTCTACATGCAATCTAAACTACATAGAATTGCAAAGAAACTTAGCCATTGGCTAAAGAAAAGCACAAACTTAGCCATAAGGCTTTATATAACCTCAAAAATGAAACTATAAAGGTATTCCAAGAGTTGTAACATTCCTACTTTATGGCCATAATTAGCAATTATGTAAATGTAACCGAAATCAAATAAAGAGTCTTAAAATACAATAACTCTAAATTACTCTAAATTGTAACCCACCCAAAATTTACAACAATCAAACTTCATTCTTCTTCAATGTAGCATGAATTGAAATATCTTTTGATAATTTCAACAACATTTTCTTCACATCTTCATTGAAGCATATTGTATGATTGATGTCTCTTGGTTCATATCATTCTCCACTTCTTCAAGAGAATTTGTCCTCGAATCTATTTGTGAAACTTTGCTGCAAAAAATAAGTTATGGAAATACCAAGGACCTCACAACATTCTCTCACGAGTATACACTCAAGGAATTTTAGGCCACTCTTTTTACACTCGTTTACACAAATGAAGCTCTCATTCTCACCTCTCAAAATTTTAAGTACAACAAAGATTGAATTTTGAACACTGGGTCGATTAAATACTAAAATGATAAAAAATAAATAAAAATCAAATGTAGAAGGAAACGCAAAGGAAACATATATCCGATCTTGAGCCTAAAGCTCTGATACCAAAATGATAAGATAAGGAATCAATACAAGGGGAATAAGATTCGGATTACCTTGTTGATCGAATATCTCAAGACAAGAACATTGTTTGAGATTCGAACCACTCCACAAGCAAGATCGATCATGTCTAGCTTGAATGATTCTTGTTGATCAAATATCTTAAGGCAAGAACACTTGCTTGAGATTTGAATCACTCCACAAGCAAGATTGATCATGTCGAGCTTGAATGATTCTACATTAAAGCTAGAATGATGTCTCTCGGTTCATATCAGTAAAGCTAGAATCAGAACCTGCCCCGATATTACCTGACCTTCTTTCACAGGAAGGAGAAAGACTCAACCTCAAACTTTTTCCTATCCATACAGTTCAAGAATAAATAGGAAGGGAGAATCCACATTAATGAGAGTTTACAGGAAGGAAAGAATCAACCTCAAACCTTTGACTGATTGAACAAGGTAAGTAAAGCGGCAGGATGATAAGAACCTTCTCAGGTAGACTAAAGCAAGACAAGATGAATGAGACAGAACAGGGCTGCTAAGGGCTGAAGAAGAATCAAGATGAGAATGAGACTGAACAGTGAAAGAAGAAGAAGAAGACAATTACAGGAGAAAGGGTTGAACTATCTCTTTGATTGAACGAGGTAAAGAAGTCGCTAATTCATGGACTCTCTCCCTTGTCAAAGACTCAACGAACTCAAGATGAATGAGAGTTCACTCCTGAACCTATCAGTTTCATAGCCTTCGCTCCTCTCCCTATCGGTTGAGCTGCTGAAGCTCGTTCGCCTCGTAAACTCGGTCTCACAATTCCATTGCCTTCGCCATCCAGGTCGAACAATTCCATTGCCTTCGCTTTATTTTGTCTCACAGCTTTCACTCCTCTCCTTTACAGTCTCATAGCTTTCGCTCGTTCGCCTCGTAAACTCGGTCTCACAGCTTTGGCTCCTCTCCCTCTTGGTCGAGTTGCTTTCGCTCCTATTCCTATTGATTGATTCTTTCTCCTTTTCTTTTCCTCTCCTGTAAGAAGGATTCATGATCCTGAACTCCGGAACCTTTGATCTTCTCATTTCTTTCACAAGGTAAATAAATAGGCTGAGATTACCTATGGGTCTCACACAGCTTGCTTCGCTCCTTTCCCTGATTTCACTCTTTTACTCGACTGCCTCAAGGTAAAGCCGAAAGAAGGATGAATTCAGTAGCTCTTTTCTTTCACGAACTGTAAACAAAGACTATCGATGAATTAGCCTGAACTCAATCAATTGTCCCTTCACTCTTTCACTCTGTAAAGCGCTATTTGAAGAACCTTCACCGGAACCTGATGTAACTCCTTACCTTCCCCTGAACTTTACACTCGATAAAAGAGAAAGTCAAACCGAAACATTAATTCTTATTTACCTTTCTAAAGACTAGGGAGAAAGATCAGAGAGTTTGTTTACAGTTCCAGAATAGTGATGAACCCCTAGTGAAAGAAGAAGAAAATGAAAGAGAAGCAACTGATGACCCTGAACCGGAACCTTTCTTTACAGTCGAGTAAATTCATTCAATGAAAGAGAAGCAACTGACCCTGAACTGGAAGGAAATCAGGGAGAGGAGGAAAGCCGAAAGAAAGATTCCTTCTCCTGTTCCTATTCTTTTGATATTTATTCTCTAATGAAAGATGAATGAGACTCAACTACTGAACTCCGGACCCTATTTCTTCTTTCACTCTTTTAGTTATCCCCTCCCTCCTTTTCCTATTTCTTCTTTCACCTATTCTATTGGTCTTACAATTCCATTGACTTATTCATCAATTCAAGAGGAAACTCAAGGTTCATTCGAGTTCACTCCGTCACCTATTTATTCAAGTAAACAAAGAGAAAGGTTGTTCGAGCGTCTGAGCTTCTTCTTACAGTCGGTAAAAGAAAAAGAGCTATACTCCTTACTTATTCATGATCTTCTCATTCACCTATCGGTCTCACAATTGCATTGTCTGAACCTGATGGAACTCTTTAACTCGGTAAAACTAGAAGAAGAACCTTTCTTTACAGGAGAGTAAAGATTCGAGAAAGGAAAGACTGAAGCAAGACAAGATGAAGACGACTTTACTGTTCAAGAGAGAAGGGATAGGAAAGAGACTGAACTACTGAACGGGAACAAGGGAGAGAGAGTCAATTCATTCATTGATTGAAGAATCTAATGAAAGATTCATGATCCTAAACTACTGAACCTGAACCTGAAACTACTCTTTTACGAGGGAAATGGGTGGGCTGGATGATCAGCTCCTCTCCTTTCCAGTCTTTGCTGCTTCGCTCGTTCGCCTCGTAAACTCGGGCTCACCGCTTCGCTCCTGAACGCGGATATTCTCTCCTTCTTTCACTCGATAACTGTAAACTGGGAATCTTAGCTCTGATCTTTCTCCTGAAAAAGAATGTGTTGAAAGTCAATCTGAAACTAAAGCTTAATGAACCTGAACCTTCTTTCCCTCCTTCTTCTATTGGTCGGTCTCATTCCCTTCTGTAGATCTGTTTGCTCCGGGGAACCTGTCCCTTCTCTACTCAAGATGCATTCTCCTTTACCTATTTATTCCACCTCTACAACAAGTCAAGACGAAACACGTCCTCCTCTCCCTATCGATCGAGCTGCTTCGCTCATTCGCCCATTCTATGGGTCTCACAATTCCATTGCCTCCCCCTATTTTTTAGGCCATTGAACAAGGGAAAGTTGAAACTCAAGATTCATTCTTTAATTAATCTTTCTCCTCACTTACTCTAGACCCTTTTCCTGATTGAACAAGGGAGGTAAATAGGCTTGCTTCGCCCCTTGTTCCGTTCGTTATTATCAGTGATTGTTCACCTCTCCCTTCAACCACTCTTTGACTCTCCCTCCTATAAGAAACAAGGAAGAATGATGCTGAACCTTCAAACACTGAAAAAGAAGATGAGACCTCACTCCTCTCCTCTTCGAGTTGCTTTGCTCCTCTCCCTACTTACTCATTCATTTCCCAGGGTAAAGCTGCTAATCTAATGAATGGACTCTCTATTCACCTGATTGACCGAGGTAATGCATTCGGAAGGAAAGACGAAAGAGGAATTAGACTGAACTCTGGCTTGCTCCTGAACTCCTTTATCTTTACAGTTCGAGCTAGAATCAAAGGAAAGACTCAACAAGAATTGAATGAGAGTGAACTACTGAAGGAACCTTCTTGAGCTCGGTCTGTTCTACTTGCTTCTTCCCCTGTATTCCCTGATTTGACAAAGACAAAGATCAATACTCCTACTCCTTCCTTATTCATGAGAGCATATTCTCTCCTTCTTTCTCTCTTGACCCTGAACCTCGTAAACTCGATTTCACGGCTTCGCCCCAACCCCTCTACAACTCGTTAAAGTGGCTCCGCCCCTTCCCCTCTCCCTCTCGGTCTCACAGTTGAACTCGTTCGCCTCTACACCTCGGGCTCACCACTTTCGCTGCTCTCCCTCTTGTTCTCGTGGCTTCTCTCCTGAGAACCTTCTTTCACTCTTTGTCCAGTACCAGTAAAGAAGAAAGCCTCAACCTCAAACCTTCTCCTTCAGTTATTGTGAGTTATTCGACTGAACCTTCTTTAACAGTAACCAAGGGAAAGCATATGAAATGAATGGGCTCTCCCTTCACTGTCAAAGAAGAAGAAACCGTCACCCTTATTCTTCTACTCTATTTCTATAGTGTTTGAATGAAGAAACCGTCACCCTGAACCTCTGCTTCTCTCCTTCACTCAATCACCGGAACTGGCTGGCTGGCTTGGTTGGAAGGAACTGGCTGGCAGGAAGACGAAACGAAAGATGATTGAGACGGAACTCAATCACTTCTCCCTTCAAACAAAAGGTAAATAGGCTGATTGATTGATTGATCTTACCTCATTCTCTGACCGGAATTTCTTCCTTTGACTGATTGAACTCGGTCTCGCTCGTGTCTTCGCCCCTTCACCTTTGTTTGACTCTATCCCCTGCCCTGATTGAACTCGGTAAAGCAGCTAATTCATTCATTTACTCATTCTCCCTGAACAGTCAAAGAGGAATCAACCAAAAACCTTCCCCTTCACTCATTCACCTATTCTATTGGTCTCATCTCATTGCATTGCTCAATCACCTATCGATTTCATTGCAGAGCTCCTTTCCCTTAAGGTCAAGCTGCTTCGCTCCTTCACCTCCCCTTAAGGTAAAGCTGCATCGCTCCTCTCCCTTCCGGTCTCACTGTTTCACTCCTCTCCCTTTGGTCTCGTTGTTGAACGAGTTCACCTCGTAACCTCGGGCTCACCGCTTTCGCTCCTTCCCCTTTTCTTTCCTATTACTTCTTTCACTCGGTAAATAGGTGTTTTATTCTATTCTTTCTCTGATCTTTCTTTCTCCTTCCTTATTCATCATTCATCAAGTGTTTCAAGACTCAACTAACGCCACGTGTCTCAAGATTCAGGGGTTGCCCAACTAGTTTTGATGAAATACAAGATGCTCCGGTTTCAGGGAATCCCTAAAAAGCCCAGGTCAAGACTAGACTAAGAGTAGGTGTGGTTGCAACCAATCCAATAGTGCTTCTTACGGAGAAGTGTTTCAAGTCATTCGATTAAGGGCACTAGCTACCCTTTCTTTCTTTCTTTCTTTGTCTGTATTTGTGACGGGAGGCAGGAAACTCCATCTATACCACAGCTTGAGACGAGACCCGGGAGGCAACGAGCGTAGTTTACGGAGGGAGCGGGAGTCATAGTTCCAATAGCGAAGGAATTAGAATGGCGGCCGCAAAGGATACAGAGCGTTTAGGCTAATGGTACTACTAGTCAACTACACACTCGCGTACGATTTCTGCGCTGACTAAACTTGCTAGTTATATCAATAAATCCGGAAAGAGAAGTTCAATTAGGTTACAGAGAAGAGAAAGAAAGCAAAGAAAGGCTAAGACAGAGCGAAGCAGTGAGGTGAGACCGAGTTTACAGAATAGGTTCAGTAGAAGGAATAAGAAGTATTGCTCTTTTTCTTTCTATTTATACATTGTCAAGGCGAAGGAGAGAAGCCGAAGCCACTTTACAGTTCAAGAAGGGAGACAGACGAAAGAAGCCCAGGTTCAGTAGGAGTAGAGTAAGTAGCTGCTCGACGGGAAAGGACAGGTGATTGAGCTTGACCTGATTCTTACAGTTCTAGAAGGTTCAGTAGTTCAAGGAAAATAGAGGGGAAGTAGTTATTGATCGTTAATCTTGTCTTGCTTAAGTCTTTCCTTACTGTTACAGAGTAAGTAGCGAGACGAGAAAGGACAGGTGATTGAGCGAAGCTGCTTTCTTTACCGAATGAAAGAAGAAAGAAATAGGTTCAGTAGTTTACCGTGACAGAAGGATTGAAGGAGGAGCAGATCATACAGCTGCTTTAATGAGTAAAAGAAGAAATAGGGACAGGTGAACAGAACAATCACTTCCTTTCCTGAGAATAACTTACAAGAACTGAACTGCACAACACAAGGAGTTAAAAAAGAGAATGAATCTTGCTTACAGGAGAGTGAGTAAAAGAAAAGAAAGGGGATAAGATCAAGAATAGTGAAACCCCAGTTACATCAGGAAAAGGTGAAGGAGCTGCAAGGAATTGACTCTCCCTTCTAACACAGTAAAGGAGAGCAGAAGGATTGAATCGGAATTGATTCCCCCTATCACTGGAAAGTCTCATTCTTCTTTCGTCTACCTTCTTTCTTTCAGTCTCTACTCTAGCGGGTGTGGTTGGTTCAGGTTCAGTAGGTTAGTCTCTTTCCTCTCCCTTCTTTGTTCCGGTTCAGGTGAATGAGCAAATCCCTCTTTCCCTTGGCTTGGTTAGTTACTGTTCAGGGAGAATGAGTAAAAGTGTTCGTTCAAGAATAACTCACAAACAATAAGAAAATATCTTAACAGAGTGAAAGAAAGGATCAGATCAAGAATAGTAGTGATTCAACCCCAGCTAGTGAAAGAAGGATTTCATATGCTTTACCTCCGAGTCAGCCAAAGAGTTAAAGAAAAGATCAGATCAAGAATAGTGATTCAAACCCAACAAGTTCATTCAATAAGGAAGGGAGAGGGGAAGGAGCGAAAGCAACTCGACCAAGAGGGAGAGGGGCAGGAGCGAAGCTGTGAAACCGACAGAGGAGGTGAAGGAATTGTGAGACCGAGTTTACGAGGCGAATAAGCGAAGCTGTGAGACCGATAGAAAAAGGAGCGAAAGCGGTGAGCCCGAGGTGTAGAGGCGAACTCGTTCAACAGCGAGACCGGAAGGGAGAGGAGTGAAAGAAGGTTCAGGGTCAGTAGCTTAGCGAATATCTGATTCTTCTTCGTCTTCAATCCATTCTGTTTCTCTAAATAAAGGTTCAGGCTAAGGTTCTGAAAGTGATTGAGTTTACCGAGTGAAAGACTGAGTTCAAGAATAAAAGGGTTCGGGTTCAGTCGCTTCTCTTCTCTTTCTCTTTTCATTCATTTACTCAACTGTAAAGGACGGACAGGTGATTGAGCGAAGCTGCTTTCCCTTGTTCAAGAATAGAATAGTTCAGGCAAGGCCTCGAAGCCGAGTTTACTCTTTGTTCTAGAAGAAATAGGTTCAGAAGTAGCTCAGGGCATATCGGGGCAGGGGAAGGAGAACTCATAAGGAGTCTTTCAACACTTTCTCATCCAGTTACCTCGTTTACTGTTCAAGAAGGGAAGGTCATATCGGTTCCGGAGTTCCACAGAAGGATTGAAGCAGAGAAGCCACGAGACCTTGTTCAATCAGTCAAAGCTGAGCAAAGGTGAATAAGTAGTAGCTGTGAGAGGAGAAAGATCAGAAAAAGAAGAAATAAATAGGTATAGGCTCAGCAGGAGTGAAAGAAGGGTGGGTCAGAAGTAAGAAGTAATACTCTAGGAGTTGACTCAGAATCCATAGGTGAAAGAAAGAAGGGAATGAGGTCAGATCGATCGGCCAGCTGCTTTGCTTTACCCCAAGCGAAAGAAGAAATAGGAAAGGAAAGGGAGAGAGAGTACATTAGCGGCTTTCCCTTGTTTACAGTTCAGGGAGAGGAAATTCATTACTTACTTCACCACTTTACAGTTCATAAATAGGGGAAGGTAATTGAGCTGCAAGGAATTGAGTCGAATTAATCTTTCTTACTTACACAGGAGAGTAAAAGAGTCTTTGAAAGGAGAAAGATCAGTTAAAGAATTCATCTTGCTTTCGTTTCGTCTTAGCTTACTGTGAAAGAAGTCAAAGATTATAGGTGAATGAGTAAGTAGGCAGAGGAGAAAGATCCGTTAAAGAATGAATCTTGCTTTCGTTTCGTCTTGAGTTTCAGCCTTAGTTTACTGTTCAATCAGGGAAGGGGGAATAAGAGGGGAAGGAGCTTTACCTGATGCTCCTCCTGTTTACCAAGTTCAAGAATCCATAGGTTCAGACAGGAGAAAGAATCACAATACAATAGGTTTAATCAGGTTCAGGGAATGCAATTGGGAAACCGACAGGTGAAGCAGTTTCCCTTGTTTACAGTTAAAGAATAACTCACAATCACTTCCTTAACAATAACAAGAATTAAGTAAGGAGAAAGATCAGAGACAGAGTTAAGATTCATTCCTTACCAGTTTACAATGAAAGAAGGGAAAGAACAGAGAAAGATCAGTAGTTCAGAGGGTACAGTTCGTTCAATCAAAGACCTTTTACCCCGGAGTTCAATCAGTCCAGGGAAGTAGTTTAGGGGCGAAGACATGAAACCGAGTTGGAGAAGGGGTGAAGACAGACACTTTACCTCATTCAATCAAGGAGCGGGAAGAGGAGAATATGCTTTACCTAGTTCAATCAATGAAAGGAAAGAAGAAAGAAGGAGGTAAGCTCAGCGCCGAGGGGCAGGAAATGGAATTAATTGCTTTACCGATATGGAGAGGGACAGGGTTTCGGTTGAGTACGAGTTTCTTACAGTTCCCGAAGGTTCAGGAGAAGAGAAAGCAAGAAGGTTACGGTTTGAGGTTGAATCTTGAGTGGAGTCTGACAGTGAGTCTTTCTTTACTGTTGTTCGTGTTTGAAGGAATAAATAGGAAGAGGTTTGAGGTTTCATCTTGAGTTCAGTCTTTCCTGCCTGTTCCGGCTCATTCATCTTGCTTACTTACAAGCAGTCGAGTAAAATAGTGAAAGAAGGTCATACAAAGGAAATATCCGTTCAGTCTTGACTTGAAATACTACTTGATGAATAAGCAGAAAGATCAATAAAAGAATTAATAAAGAGGAGAAAGAACCAACCAAGCAGTTTAGGGCCGAAGGAGAGAGATAGTTTACGAGGTTCAGGAGAAGAATCCCTCTTTCTTCAAGAAGGACAGGACAGAAGATGCTTGACTTTAACCTATTTACCTTGTTCAAGAGGGGACGGGACAAGTGATTGAGTGAAATCAGGTTACGGCAGTAGTTAAGTAGTTCAGGTTCAGGGTGTCGGTTTCTTCTTCCTTCTATGACCTGGGAAAGAAAAGAAAAGAGAACGAGTTCCAGAAGGGAATGAGGGCAGATCAAAAAAGAGACTGGAAAATAGTTGTTCAACTCCAGTCAAAGAAGAAAGAACATAACATAGGGGAAAGCAAGTAAGAAGAGAAGGGACAGGACAGGTGTAGTGTAGGAGTTAAAGATCCTTACCTTAATAGGAGTAAGTAGCTCTACTGTAAAGGCAAAGGAACGAATGAATAGAATATACTTTCCCTTGTTCAAGAAGGAAAAGGTTAATCAGTTAAGCCCACCCAGTTTACAGTTCAAGAAAGAAAGAAAGAAGAAGGGACAGACAAGTTAGTGAGTTCAGGAGAAGAAAATAGAAGAAGAGAGGAGAAGGAGACGGGCGGGCCGGCCGGCGTTCAGTCAGTCTTGACTTAATGAATAAGGAAGAGAAAGAAGCCGAGGCGAAGGGGTTCAACCACAAGACCAAAGGGAGAGGGTTGAGGTTTCGTCTTTCTTCGGATAGAGTGAATAAATAGCTAAAGGTTCAGTAGTGATTGAGTTTCCCTTCTTTACTATTCAAGAATAAGTAAGATGAAGGTCATATCGGGTCAAGAAGTAGCTCAGGTAATACCGGAAAAGAAAAGGAGCGAATGAAGCAGCTAGCCACTTTACAGTTCCATCAGGTTAATCAGTATTAGTCCTTCCTGTTCAGTCTCATTCATAAGTCGTGTTTACGGAAGAGGAATTGAACATAAAATAGGGAATATCGTCGTTCAGTCTCATTAAAGGTTGAGTCTGAGTTTACAGTTCAAGAAGAAAGAGGAGCCCAGACACTTTAGAGTGAAAGACAGGTAAATGAGTTTACAGTTCAAGAATCAATCCATAGGTGAAAGAAAAGAGCTACTTCATTCATCCTTCTTACAAGCATGAGAGGAAAGAAAAGAGGTCAATCTGGTTCCCTTGTTTACTCTGAAAGAAGAAATAGGAAAAGAAAGGTGAAGGAGCTCAGACAGAGTGATCGACTAGTTCCACCCGAGTTAGTTGGAGAGGTTGGTTCAGTAGCAGTAGTTTAGTCTCATTCATCTTCTTTTGCTTGATTGAGGCTTTCCTTGATCTTTGTCTTTTACCTTGTCCTTGTAAAGGAAGGGTCAGGAAAGAAGAGATGAGAGACCCTAAGTCAAGCAAGTCCAGGCCAGGACACAGGGCAGAAAGAAGATCCTTTAACTACCTATTTACAGACAGAGTGAGAGAAGGTTCAGGTAGTAAAGAAGAGAGAACAGAGAAGTAGCGAAGCCAGCCCCTTTACCCTTTACCGTTCAATCCAGTAATAAAGTAGAGGAAAAGAAGAAAAATGAATGAATAAACTAAGTAGTGAGAGGAACGAAGCAACATGAAACCATATAGGTGCAGGAGCGAACGAAGCAACGAGACCAAGAGGGAGAGGATCAGAGGATAGGTTCCGTTGAATGAATGCTAATGCTGATTCCTCTTTTCTTTCAGATTCCGTCTTTTCTTTCCCTAATTTCACTGTAAATAAACTAACTCTCATTAAGCTTTCTTTCCTCCTTACTCTAGAACTAGAAAGGAAGTAAGGATAAAGAATTAATCTTGCCGGAGTTCAGTTTCATCTGGCTTTAGGCTTTCTTCTTTCACAGTAAAGGCTATTAGGATAGGTTATACAGAGTGCAAGGAGAATGAATCTCTCTCTTTTCTAAAGAAAGGTTACGGAGTTCAGGAAGAAGACAAGAATACAACAATATGCTTTACCTTGTGTAAGTAAGAAGAAGGTGAATGAGTATAATTCAGTAAGTAAGAAAGTAGCTGATGGAGAAAGAGAAGTAGTTCAACAACCAACTCTTGTGGTTACAGGAGAGTCAGTCAATTCATTAGCTGCAGCGGCTTTACAGAGTAAAAGTAGGTGAAGGGTATCGGTTTCTTCTCATCCTGCCTATTTACCGAGTGTTTCAGTTCAAAAATGTGAATGAGGTTACAGTTCAAGAAAAGAGAACGAATGAATAGAATATGCGAGAACGAGTGTTTGAAGGTGATTGAGCAAATCAATCTTCCTTTTTCAGAGTCTTTCAAAGCTAAGGAGTTCAATCTCATTAATTTCATATGCTTAGTTTACTGTTCAAGAAAGGAGAAGATCCAGAATAGTTCAACCCTCCCTACTGTTCAGGGAGAGATAGTAAAAGAGTTAAATGAGTCAAAAGGTGTCGGTTAAGAGTCTAATAATTCTCTGAGTTTATTGTTACGGGAGCGCGAGGAGGATTTCTTTCTTTCTTCTTCTCTCTCTCTCTTACAGTACTATGTGAATATAAATAGTATTAGTATAAGGGCAAAGATCTTTCTTGTCTTGCTTCTCTTTACTTTACCTTCTTTCAAACAAAGACTGTAAACTCCTGAAATCGGGTTCCTCTTCTGTCTCATTAATCTTTAGTCTGTCTTTACTTGTTCAAGAATCAATAGATAGAGGAATGAATCTTGTTACAGTTTAATCCAGAATATCTTATTGAGTTTACCCTAGTACTCGGTAAAAGAATCAGAGAATCCTTGAGGCTTTACAGAAGGGAGAGAGCTTGATTGACCTGATTCCTTTATTACTATTCGGGAGAGGTAAAGAAAGGAGTAGTTTGACCTGTGATTCTTTTCTTACTCTTAATCAATAAGTAATAGAATCGGAGTTATTGAGTTTACCGAGGGAACTAAGAAGAAGGAAGGGAATACATAACATAAAAGGAATTCAATTAGTCTAACGAATAGGAGGTAGGAAGTCCGTACACGAGAGTCAAGTCAATTCATTAGCAGCAGCCGACCAGGGCAATCTCGTTCCGGTGAAGAAGTAGCTCAGGCAGAAAATCCAGTATATAAAGAGTTAGTTCTAAGGTAAGGAGTTCCATTAAGTTATAATACTCTTGGTCGTTACCCCTAAGTAAGTAGTTTCGGCTTTCCTTTCCTTCCCTTGGTTACAGTCTTCTGGTAAATGAATAGAATATGTATGAATTTCTTACTATGCTTTATTTATTGCCTTGGGTTTAAAAGAAGAATAGTAGGGACAAGAAGTTCAGTTCGTAACCTCTCTTTCTTTCGGTCTTGTTTACTGCTGTGTTTGAATAACTTACCTTAAGAATAACAGATGGTCATGTTAGGGAGGAGAGTAAGAGGTGCCGGTTTCTTCTTCCTTTGTTTATTCTATTAAGAAGAGTGAATAAGTAGTTCAGTCAGGAGTTTAGCAAGTTGTAGAGAATGAGTATGAGTCTTTCATTTGAGAATTAATTAATAGAAAGAATAGAGAATTGCAGGGGAAGGTTCGGCCGGCACTTTACCTTCTTTAAGAGTTCTTACTCAATACCTCTCTTAGTCTGTCCCCTTAAAAGACTGTAAACAAAGATAGTTCGAAAGTCTTAGTTTAGAGAACCATACAGACAGAGAGGTTGATCGGACAAGCTAAATGAGTAACTACAGTAGTTAGTTAGAAGAGAAAGAGAAGTTAGTTCACTCTCAGTCAGTCATAGGGAGTGAAGGATTCAAAGCAAACGACAAAGAATAAAGCTAACGAACAAAGTCAAGAAGTAGTGAAACCAACCCTGACCCCTCAAGTAGGAAGAGTCAAGTCAATTAATTAGCTGAGAGGAGAGTACGGTCAATCAAAAGGTGTTCAGTTTCTTAGGCTTTACTTACTGGCGAAGGAAGAAAGATCATTAAAGGTGAAAGGGAATACTATCTATCTAGTTACTCAGTGTTTGAAAAGGGGAGAAGTAAGTCATTGAGTTAAGGGGAATACAATACTGACTCTATTTACAGAGTGTTTAAGTGAATGAAAGAAGGTGAATGAAGTAGTTCATGAGTTCAGTACTCTCTATTTAGTCTTTGAAGCGCGAGAAGTCATTTAATTTAAGGGTAAGAAAGAATCAGCAGCAAGGTTTGGTTCTCTCTCTTTGAAATACAGAGTGAGATTGGGTTTACTAATGAAGGAGCTGATCATACTCTTTTCTTTCCATTAGTATTTAGAGTTGAGTAAAAGAGTGAAATCAGGTTACGGGGAAGGGTCAAGAGTGAGTGAACGCATCTTGGCTTAAGCCTTTCTCTTGAGGTGAGGATTGAAACAAAGACTATAGGTTTCTTACGGCAGTGACTTTCTTTGATTCAAAAAAGACTGTAAAGGAGCTTGAGGTTGAGTCTGACAGTTTACTCTCATTCAGCAATATTTAGTTCTTTTTCAATCAAGAAATAATAGAATATAAGATAAGGTCCGGGAATATAAAGAAATAGTGGTTTATTGTATTTCCATTTCTTCTGTGTACGGCAGATTAGCTTTACCTTTCCGTATGGAATGAATATATATGTTGTAGTTCTTGCTCTTGGAGGTGAATGATTTGACCTTTCTTTCTGTCTGGAATGCAATGTTGTCTTGTTGTTTGTCTTGCTCGTCACTAGGGGTAAGCTTTACCTTCCCGTAATTAAACTAATCTTCGTTCGTAACTCGGGGTAAGCTTTCTTTACCTACCTTCCCGTAATGAATAAGATTGTTGTTCTTGTCTTTCTCTTCGGTTACTTAGAGGATTGAAGGAAAGAAGGTCAGTCAAGTAGTAACTAACATAGGTTCTCTCTCGTCAGGGAATGAATATCGAGACAGTTGGAAGTGTAATCTCAATACAGTAGGAAGAGGGAAGAAGTCTTGTAAATAGGGAGTAGTAAGTGTACGAGTTGGAAGTGAAGTTCAGTAGCTAGCTAGCTTTCTCCTTAGTCTTGACTTGTTCCTTCCAAGCAAGAAGATAAATGCGTTCAGTAGTTATTGATCATAACAGTAGTAGTTCGGGATCATAAAGTTAGGCTGACGAATCGTAAAGAGAAGAAGCTGCTTTACACCTCCAGAAAGAAGTAGATAGAATCTTGTATCGAATACGTTCTTTAGTCTAAGGAAAAGGAAGTAGTTAAGGATTGACTTCTTCAAGAAAATCAGAGTTGGACAGACAAGTTACGGAGAAAGACAACTACCAGTTACTTACTTACTTCAGGAGCAGAAGTACAACATAGTATAGGCAACGAATGTAATAGAATGACTTGAATCAGTTTCCGGAGCCGAGCTGAAAGACTGAGGTTTAGGGGAAAGACTAATACTGACTACTACTACTTAATGAGTGAAAGATTTTGTGAATTAGAAGTTTAGCAGTAGAGTATCCGTTAATTAAAGGAAAGGAGGGAAAGAATATGTATGCTCGGACATAGTTGGAAGTGAAAGAGTTAATTCATTAGCTGCTGCTTTATCAATAGAATAGGTTACATACGGTGCAGGCAATGGAATTGTGAAACCGACAGGGGAGGTGAAGGAGCGAAGCCACTTTACAGTTCAGGTCAGGCAGGGAATAGAAGCACAGGTTCAGGAGCGAGTGAGACCGACAGGTGATTGAGCGAAGAAGCCATGAGACCGATAGGATAGGGAGAGGAGTGAAAGATCATTCATCTCTTTTCTTACTAGTACGGAGTTCAGGCAATGGAATAGCTTGACCTGATTCTCAGACAGCTGCTTTACCGACTCAAAGAGGAGAGGGAAGAAGGAGCGGCTTCGCTTTCCCCCCTTGTTTACTGTGAATGAATAAATAGGGACAAGAATGCATCTTGTTGAGTCTTTCAATGAAAGACTTTCGAGAACTATCCCGGATTTCTTTCTTCCTGTTCCGGAGTCAACTCTCATTCATAAGCTTGACTTTAACCACCTATTGCCTGCCCCCCTTGTGAAAGAAAAGAGCTACTTCAACTTCATATGCTTTACCTAGTTCAGTAGGATCAGTCTAATGAGTCTTGTCTTGCTTCAGTCTCTCATTCATCGAGAGTTGAGGAGAAGAAGTAGTTAAGTAAAGGACAGGCGAAGGCACTGGAATAGCTTTACCGAGTTTACGAGAAGGTTGTTGAATAGGAATAAGGAGAAAGATCAGAGACCGTCGCTTCTCATCCAATCACGCCTATTTCCCTTGTTTACAGTTCGGGAAAGAAAGAAAGAAAGAAAGAATAGTCTTTCCCTCGTTCAGTAGTTCACTCTCATTCATCTGACGTGTTTACAGTTCAGGTAATGGAATAGCTTGACCTTCAGATCCTCCTGTTTACCTCCTTCAATAACAGATGGGAATACAGTATAATAAGTCTTTCAGGAAGTAGCTCAAGGCATATCGGGGCAGGTTCAGTCAGTCGCTTCGCTTAATCTCTCCTCTCCCTTCTAGTTTCGACTTGAAAGACTTCCTCCCTTCTTTATTCCAGGTCAAGTGAAGGAAGTCGCTTCGCTTAATCTCTTTTCTTTTCCCGACTGTAAAGGTTCAAGACTGAGTGAAAGAAGAGAATGGAATTGTTCAACCAACCAACAGGTGAATGGAAAGAACAGAGAAGAGACCATAAAGGATAGGGGTAGGAAATGAAATTGTGAAACCGAGTTTACGAGGTGAAGGGGAAGGGTTTCATTCAGTAGCTCAGCGAATATCGGTGAACAATCACTTCCATCGAATAAGGAATACTAACTGCACACTGTTACAGATATATTCCCATCAAAAAGCTTTCCTTCCTTAAACTTAAAGAACGGGGAAGAAAAAGAGAAAGATCAGCTGGTTGAATAGTGAAACCACCCTTGTTCAAGTCGTCCGTCGACAAGAGCTGATAGGTGAAGGAGAAAGAATCCATAGGTTTCAGAGTTCAGGTTCTTCTTCTAGCTTTACTGAGTCTTTGAAGAATAGTCTTGGTTTGAGCTTTCGTCTTTGTTTACAATTCCTTCCGAATTACCGAGTAAAAGAGTGTTTGAAAGGATCAGAGAAAGAATGAATAAGGAGCAAAAGCTGTGAGACCCGTAGGGCGAAGGCAATTGAATTGTGAGACCCGTAGGGCGAAGGAGTTTACAGAGTGAAATCTGTTGAGTTATGGAGTCTGCTCCCTGTATTTATAGCTTGGTCAATGGCTATATCCGGTAAAGCTATATTTGGTAAAGCCATATATGGTGAAGCTATATCCGGTAAAGCTATATATGGTACATAGCTATATATAGTAGATGGTTAAATCTGGTAAAGCTATATTTAGTAGACTGAACCATATATATATCCCGTCCAGTAAAGCTTTGAAATGTACTTTCTATTCTCTGTACTCTCTTGTTGTACATGCCTGAAGTCATCAATAAAAAATTCTTTTAGCCAGAGTTCTCCTTGCAATTCTCTCTATCCTTTTCTTTGTGATCATCTAGATCGAGCGTGTGCGTTGTTGTGCGATCCTAACAACTGGTATCAGAGCAAGGCAAAATTCACCACGATCTGTGAAGATGGAAAGTTCAAAGATTGGAATTGAGAAGTTCGATGGATCTGATTTCGGTTTCTGGAAGATGCAGATTGAAGATTATCTGTACCAGAAAGATCTTCACGAACCTCTGTTGGGGGTGAAGCCGGATACCATGACCACGGAACAGTGTTCGACCATCCGCTCGAGATGTTCGAGTTTCACTTCTCGTCAGAAGATGAGACGTTAAAAATGAAAGTGTTCGGAACGCATACCGAAAAGATACCAATGAAGCCGACCATTAATGACTAGTTCGAAGACCAGCAGCAGATCAAATAAGGGACCGCTCTTAGTTAGAAAATGAAAGAAAAGCAAACTCTCATAGTTCTCACCCAGCTCCAACTACTTCTTCGTTAAGTGATGTGAGGTACTTATTTCGGTTTGAAAAGAAAGGGGTCGCCCTTTTTTGGTTGAAGTAGCCACTACTTTGGTCGTAGTCAGTTTAAACACATAAATCCAGTCCACTTACAGTACAACCATGTTGATCAAAATGCAAAAGTTTCATGACTTGACCAGTAACTCGTCCTCGTATTAGAAGATCATCTCACCCTGTGGTCGACATTCCATTCCCCTTAGTCGTAGGTGCTCATTCTCTTTTAATTTGAATGGGCCCGGTCTCCCGAGGCGAGGTACATATGGCTGGCCCTTCGGGTGTCTCGGTGATACAAACAAAGAAAAGATGAATTCCAATCACATCCCCTCTCACAACAAGCCAATCCGAGGAAATAGAATCGAAGAATCTACCTTTTGCCTTCCTGTTGATTACGCCCGACAATCAAGCTGCACTTCCTTTTAACAAACAAGTGGCTAAGAGTTAGCAAGCAACCAACCTTGGCCTCTTGGCAGGAGGTGACCCCTTCCTTTCCGGCCCGGCCGTGGTACGGCACCTGAACTCGAAGCTACCATCAGATCCGATTGGATTCCACAGATACAGTCGATTGGGTCTGCTCCTATCCGAACCAACCCCAAACTTCGAACGGCCGGCATGTTTTGGACGGTAGAACAGGGATAGGGGTGAAACCGCGAGACCAAAGGGAGAGGGGGAGTCGTTGCCCATTCTCTCTCCGGGCACGAGCAGGAACATCAAAATGAAAGACCGAAGACATGTACATGACACGGAACGAGATATGAACAAGTGAGATGATTTGATAGGCTGCCTGCAAAAAGAGTTTACCGACCGCATAACAATGAATTCTTGTGTATAGCGTGTGGGGCCATGTTGCCCGAGCGATCATAGTACGACCGCTCATCCAATATCAAAGAAATATGTAGATCTCAGCCAGAAGGGATAGCGTATCTACAGAAGAGAGAGTACGGGGCCTTACCCTTAATTTAGTTTAGACGCGAATCGAATGCCTTTACGCTATAGGCTGTGTGAAGCATGCTTCTTTGACAGAAAACAAACTCTTTTTCCATGACAACAGTCGCAACTATAAAGAAAGAAAGGGGCGGTAAGCTCTCTATCTATCAACAACATGGGGAGGGGGGCTGTTCTCCTTTGTCACCGCTACTAAGGATTGGGGCGAGCGGAATTCTGTAGAGGCTGGAGGGGAGGGCTTACTAAGCGAAGGGGCGAAGACCTGAGACCCGGAGGGCGAAGAGGCTCAGAAGCGAGACTGGAAAGGAGAGGGGCGAAGGCTGCTTTGCTATCGAGACTACTCCGAAGGGCGGCAGGCAAAGCTACAAGGATATCGTGCGGCTTTCTTTATTCTCATGTCAGAGTGAGGGGCCTTATCCATCCGCCAATACGGCTTTTAGTGAAGATCCGCTCATATGCTGCATGAGGGGCCGCAGCGGCTCATGAGTTAGCGATCAAGCGAGGACCTGCTGGTTTCTTGTCTTTCTGGAGCGGACTTGCTCGTAGCTCCCTATTGATATAAAAAGGGATGGATGGAAGGATGAAAGACAAAATCATCCATCTTGAGGGAGTAAAGAACCCCCGTTAAGTGGTTCCACGGCAAGTGCGATCGATTGTCCTTCCTTTATAGATTTGTCTATCGTAACTACAGTCAACCAACAAAGTTCATTCCATACTCAAAGTAGAGTTACCATACAAACCTGAATATCTATAAAAACTCAGGGGGAAGAGTTTTGATTGAAGCCGAAAGGTATCCTAAAGGAATGGTAGCACCACAATCCACCTAGACGTGGCCATCATAAATTGTTCCGGAGCGGCGTAGGCAGGTTCGGGATAATCCATTCAATCAATCTTCTTTTTTTCTCTTTTTCTTCATTAGCCTCTCTCTGTTTTCGCTATGGAACTCCCTCTTGAAAGATTTCCAGAAACTCGAGTCTGATTTCCTCTTCTTCTTTCGGTTGAGCTTCCTCTCTAGGTTCTTTTTGCAGCCTTATCCCTTTCTCCCTTAGGATCGCCTTTGGAAGTCAGAACGTAGGAGTCATGATGATCCAGTGGGTGGGAGGGATCTTCCTCACAAAGCCAGAAAGTCTTAATAGCATTAATTATAGTGATGTGATGTTGGAAATCGAACACTTCCTCGGCCCAGCATGTTGAGACCGGAGCGTGACTAGGTAGGAAGAACAACTCCTATTTTCTTGTTGGGGTAAATAAAGGCTTCCTCTTGATCCGCCCCGTTGATTTTTCCTTCTTTGATTTGATTCAATCTTCATTTTGTGCTTCAAAGTCTAGCTTGCATCCGTCGCCTGACCCGGTCTCCCCTCATTGAGACCTAACAAAATGATGATAATTCCTTTCACCCCCACCATATAAATACATACTTTTCTTCTTCCTTTTTCCCATAAAGCTTTCTTTCCGGAATCTGAGCTCTTCTCTTTCTTATTCAGATTTATTCATAGTACTATCACTTTATATTCATAGTACTATCACTTTAGAATTAGAAACCGAGCCTACTGATAAAAACCTGACCGTATCGGGGTCGTATGCCTGGAACAAAAGGGTTCGTCGTACAATTTCGGCGATTACAAAAATCAAGGAGTATCTCCCTCTCCCTTAGTGTCTTTCCACTTCTGTCGTTCGGGAACAAACACTTCGCCCAATTCTTTTGAATCCCGGCCCGGTTTATCCCCACTAACCAATAAATGAGGTTACGACCACTGAACAAACTTGGTTGACAAACATGGTTTATGCGCCGCTAATGTAGTGGCTTGTCGAGCATTTGACAAACTCACACCATCTATTTCAAATGGGATTTGTCCCGTGGACACACGAGCAACCCACCGTAGGATTTCCTTCTCCTCTTCCCATTCTGACTTCTGTAGGTTTCCCGGTAATGGGGAGATCTGCTAGAACTCTGACCCATATTTGACAATTTCTTCGGGATTGTCCACTCATAGCACGATGGAATTGTCCGATTATAGCCCTACGCGCTGCTTCAATGGCTCGATATGAAAGACGACCAGCTCTACAACTTTGAGTGCCATATCTTCTAAAACCAAGTTGTGTACCGTTTGGATTTACTATATTTCGTATGTTTCGGATATAACACGTTCCTTTTTTTTGTTTTTTATATGAAATCCACACTTGGACACCTAAGATTCCATAACGAGTAGATACTTCTGCTGGAGCATAATCGATTTTCTGGTGAAATACATTACGAGATGTTTTTCCATACTTTCCGCATTCAGTTCTAGCTATTTCCGCGCCTTCTGATCGACCTGAACAACATATACGGATCCCCTTAACCCCTTTTTTCATTCCAAATGGAATATCCTTCACTATTTTAGTGAAAATGGAACGAAATGATCTTGTTTTGTTTCTCAGTTGAAAAAAGATGTCTTGAGCAATCGGAGAAGCACTTTGATAAACGGATTGGATCTTGACTGACTCAATTAAGGTATTAGTCTTTGTTCTATTAGACAACAAAGATCGCATTTTTTGCACTTCGTTCAAAAAAGAGTTGTACCCATACGGAATTTTTCTTTTTCTTAGTATGATCTCTATCATCATCTCTATTCTCTTTATCAATTCTCCTATCCCACCTAGGTCTATAAATTTCTCTATCAATTCTATTACCTTATCCTCCTTACCCATGAGGTTCCAACATTTGATCCTTAATTGACCTAGGAGTTGTTCCCGGATATCTTAAAAAAAAAAGGTTTTTATACATCCCAACCCCATCCCTTGGAAAGAAAAAGGTAGCACCGAAGAAAGGAAAGAGCGATATGGTTGTTTTTGTTGTTCCCGCGAAACGAAGATCATTTGCTTGGCGAATGAAGTGGGTCAACCTCTTTTTGGGTTTGGCCAAACACTTTTTCTCGCTGGTCGAGCTTTCTACAAAAAAAGCGATGCGAGAACGTATTCTCTTATCTAAGCTTCTTCCCTGTGTATTCGCTCCCCCCATCGTAGATGGTTCAGCCACGCCCGGTGCCACGAAATGATTGAGAACTCCGACGGGGTCTTTAAATGCATTTTGTTCTTTGTATTCAATAAGTATTGCATGACCGAATAATGCAAGGAGGGGCGCACTGCGGGGAGGGTTCTTTTAAGTAGATGACTCGTTGGGCCGTCGGAGCGGGACTGATTTGGGAAAAAGAACTTGAATAACTAAGTTTTTCTGAAGGAGTCGTCATTTTCGATCAAGAATGCTATGTCATTTACAACTCCGGCATATTTCGGATCCTTGAAGGCCCCACTGACGTGAAGTGATTTAGAAAGATTCTTCTTTCTCGATGGTGATCGGTCATGGTATCCATAGTCTTGCTTCTTTTTCGGCCAAATCCTAATTTCGTTTTGCTTTTCCCGGTCGTCGAGCCTGATCATCGACTCCACTCTTTTCTCTGCCTCCCAGCCTCTCACTTTGTTTCGTTCTTCTTCTGTATCATCACTTGAATAAAGACACCCAATTGGCCCGACTTTCCCAAATGCCCACCACCGGCCTTGATCCTTTCCGGGTTTGGATTTTGCGCGTCGTTTCAGTCCTCGTGGTCGACGGGGAAGAAAGAAATGAATGAATGTGATTTTGGGAAAATGTAAAATAATACACCTACCAAGATGAAAGCCAAAGGTCAGTCTCGTAGGTGGACGTATCGAACCGAAATAAGATCTCAGATTGACATCTTGATATAGTGATGTACCATAATAATAAATAGAGTCAATGGCGACTCTGCCGTGGGAAGAGCCACTTCTTTCTTGATAGGGGGGGCTTCTATTCACCAACGCAGACTCAAAGTGTTCTCCGAACCGTGCTGGATAGTCACCCGTCACACGGCTCTCAAACCAAAACTGTGGTGGATCCCGGGAGACAAAGTCAAAGCGCTTGATCCTTTGCCCCATACTTTGAGATGCTCCTCCCCGCCGATCAAGCAGCTAGGCTACTCGTGATAGGCTGAGTTTGAAGCCGCTATCCTTCGGTTCGAATAAGTCAAGTCCCTTCGGTCGGTTCGCTTAGGTGGTCTTCCCTTATCTTCCCTAACGTTCAGAGTTGTTCTGGGTTGAGAAAGGAGCACGCACCGGCCAAACGCTATGAATGAATAAGAAATAGACAAGGGAATCAATGATTCTTATTCCACTGAGTTGATTGAAGCTAGCAACATGTCGATTACACACCGGAGATTGGTAAGAACTGAGGGACAACCCTAACCTAAGTGGGCCTACCAGCAAAGCAACAGGTACTTGATCGGGCGTGGGAGTGGGTTGGTTTCGTGCAACGCCCTCGCAGAAGAAAGAGGTGTCATTTGAAAGGAAAAGCCCCTTGTATAGGGTTCCAAACCACCCCTAAACTCAAAGCTTTTCAGCCCCAACTTGATAGGATATTTGAAGAAAGAAGCCCCTTCATTATTATTAGTAGTCAGAGTCAGGATTTCAAAAGGCGTAGACAACTAAATGCAAAACCTTTGAGAAAGAAGGGTAAGGGAGCGCTAACGAGCAAGAAAAGGCCCCTTCCTATATCGAGAGATAGGCTAAGGCGCTTTTACTAATATTCTAATAGTTGGCCCTTCTTTCTTTCCTTTTTTGTTATTGAAAAAGGGGAAACTGATTCATTCGCTCATTCACCTCTCCCTTCCGGTAAAGTTGCTTCGCTCATTCGTTGTGTGCCTCATTGCTTCGCTACTCTCCTTTCCTACGAATCTACAACTCTCTTTACTGAGAGAGACTCTCCATCTATATATATCCCTACTAGTGGATATTCTCATCATTTTCCATTCTCTCATTTATTTGTTTGAGAGCTTAAACTAGGCTCTACTCTATTTTTGATAGGTTTTGTTTGTTTGGTCTTAATCAAGATGGGTCAGGGGCACGTCGTAACGGTCGGTGGCTGCTTAGTCTCATCCGAAGTCTAATCTCTTTGTACTGTGTTTTTTATCAAAGAAAAAAGGGGGGGTTCGTTCGATTGATTTAGGCTCCTTCCCTTCCACTGCATAGCTGCGCTAGCGGGTACTACGAGCCCTCTGTCCCACGCATGCATCTAACCTGCTCACGTGGTTCACCGGTTCCACTGAAAACTCTCATTTGTTGAAGGGGAGCATAGTGCGCTTTAGGCACCGAGCGAGAAAGTTCTCTTTCTTCTTTGCGTTTGGGTTTATTCACTGATCTGATAGCACTTGTTTTCTTATGGATTCCAGGGTGTTTGTTCTTGAATGAAGTCGAGACGAACCGAATTAGCACTTCTCAGATCCGGCTAGGCCTCTCCAGCTCTGCTGGGCACCGGGGCCTTGGATGCGCTAGCGATCAGCACATAGGGTAGTGGTTGCCCGGGTTTCTCGGCCTGGTATCCTGCACCTCACGTTCATGATATCTACATTCAACTGTGCCCCAGAGACACGGTCGAAGCACAGCCAGTGTGCTTCTTTCACGACATGCTCTGGTCCTGGGTGTCTTCCAGTGGTCTTCTAGCGTTAGAAGAAGTCGTGTCCGTCATGGACATCTGTTCAATGTCCTCCCACGCTTTTTTGATTTTCAATATAGGACAAAAGGAAAAGACTGACCTATTCGGTGACTTTCGCGGTCGCCCTCACCGAACCAACTTGAATCTGAACTACGATTCAGATCAAGTCTTACCGAAATCGGATTTCCTTTTCGTGCCATATGCGCCTTGACTTTCTCCCCTTTTTTTTCCCGGTCCAATATTTGTTCTTGAAAGTCTTCATTTCCGTGTCGAAGCAAACTCTCCAAATTTATGACCAACCCTTCCTTCAGTGATCTTACAACGAACAGAAGTTTTTCCATTGTAAATTTGTACGGAGCTATCAACGAATTCCGACAAAATTGAAGATCCACGTGACCAAATTTTCCTGTTCAAAAGAGGATCTCTCTTCTTCTTCATTCTCAACAGGAATGCATCAACAAAACTGCCCTTCCATATAGATCGTCGTGGCATGAACTCAGAATTTCTTCGCTTCGATTCCGCCCCCGCCCGAAATCCCTGGTGGGCTTCCCTCAAGGTGACACCGAAGGTCTACCTCCTTTAGTAGTAGTAGCTCGGCTCCATCAATGAGTTTTTCAACACCCGAAGGTAGCCGCACAAGCCTAAGAGAGAGTGTAGGGGGTGCAGGTTCCTTCATTCTTTTAGCAAAAGTTCCTGCGGCTCGAGCCAGCTTTGCGCTTTGACCTGGATAACATTCTATATCATGTACCCATGTTCCTATACGTATATCGGCGAATGGTATGCAATTTCCTATTTGAGAATTTAGATCAAGTATCTCCTATCTAGTTGCGGGGGGGCGTGGCCAAGAAGCAGCCAGCTGACTGCCCCCTGACATTCGGCCTTTCTTCGCTGTGTGAATAAGGTCTTAGGATGTATGGCCATTCTGGGCGGGTCGCAATAAGTCGCTGGTCGAAGGTTTGGACCAATCGTAATTCATCACCATCTTGCCTGCTTCCAATTGATGACTGGCTATTAAATAAGTGTTGACCTAAGTCCCTGTGCTGGGGCTCGGCTCCCGAACCGTACGTGAGCTGCCTCGTACGGCTCTTCCTAAGAACTGAAAGCCCCCTCTCCCTTTGGTCTCGTGGTTTCACCTCTTTGCCCGTAGGGTCTCACAATTCCATTGCCTCTCTCTAAATAGAAAGCCTTGCCAACTATAAGAAATAAATAGTTGTGGCTATTATTAGAGAAAGAGCTTCATTCCTTGACTTCTTTGCTCAGTCAAGCTTCCTTGTTCCTTAGTGTAATCTTGGTCCATAGTTTCAGACTCCGTTCCATTCCAACTAGCCTACCTAGTCTATATCCACAGTTGACGTGACTCCGTACCGACGCCTTTCCCTTTCCCTTTCTTTGTAGACGGCTAAGTGACTTCGTAACCTTAACATACTTTCGTACTTTCTGACTATATCATACTACCAATATCATAGTTCTTTCTTTTGTCTGGCTTTCGTCCCTTGGCCTCCTTCCTGACTTTTCAGAGAGGCCCTTTACGACTATAAAGAAGAGTGGTCTGGCTGTTCCCCTTTGTCAACTTAGCTACTTAATACTCAATACTAAAGTCAAGGCGTCATTCTGTCTTAGCTGTAAGGAGGCAAGCAAATTCAGGGGGAGGCATTAGGGGCCGAATACAAGAAGCAAAGCTTCGTAGACTCGACAAGTCGCTTATAGAATGCCGACTACTATACTAAGTGTTCAGACTTTCCACTTCATTGAAGAAGGGAGGGAAGCGAGGCTTAGCGAGCTTTCTGCCGTCCGACCACTACATAAGCCACTGGGGGAGAAAGCTCTTTGAGCTCCCCTTCATTCGTTGCTAAGCCAAGGTCCCAGGTCTCCGAGTCAGCCCGCGCTTTTTCGAAGAATCCTGCACCCATGGGCATACGGCCTGACAGGCCTTCCCTTTCCGCTGAAGCTTCATGGGCGTTGCCCCGTTCCCCAATCAGATAGATGTTTGGATGTGAGCTATACTCTGCGAGGAGCCAAACGGGCGTATGGCCTTCTTGCCATTTGACCTCTCTTCCCGTGTGACTAGGAATGCTCAGTGACAACCTCTCAATTGTCACCGCCTGGCCTCTCTCTCTTGCTACCACGGTAGCCCGCCCCTAGTGTGGTCAGCACCAATCGTGTTCGGGTCACGAAGCTTACACTCATTCACATTGGTTCATCCAGCTATGCCCCGGGCCTTTTGCTCTTTCTTCTAACGTCAAAGGTGGCCGGCCATTCGTCAACGCCCAGGAATCCGCTTGACATCTCAGCGGCGGGGTTGGATACCCGCATTCGATCGAAGTTCCATTTTAGCCCTAAGATAAAGGGGAGCTTTTCTAGGTGGTTCGCTTCGCGCAAGACATTACTTAGGACCAACGGGTCCCACGACAGGTGCACGATTGACTTTGCATGCTCCATCCTTCGGCCCTTCGCCTATCGGCTTGGCAGGCAAGCTAGCTAGATCCGTCTCTGGTTTCGATTCGTTATGCTCAGCACCTCCAACAAACCCGTCAGTCTCTTGCTGCCTAAAACTCTGCCAATCAAGCACTGCTTTACGTTTCATCCTGTGTGCCCAGAGAATGCTATGTGTTCTCCACTTTCGGAACTCGCAAAGAGAGAACGTGTTTTTTCCTCTGACTTTCTCTCTTATTCGCGAAGCGAAGAAAGCCGGCTTTGCCCCAGCTACCGCTATCCTTGGGAAACCTAAAGAGCTACCGAAGGAAAGGGATGTAGTCTCTCCCTTGGTTTTTTGAGAGGAGAAGGCAGAGAAGAAAACTTCCTTAGCACAAGTTTTTTTGCTTCCTGCGCCCTTACTAGTAAAGGGGCTCTTCGAGCAAGGAAGAATCCTAGTAGGAAGGCCGACCACTACATAAGCCGCCATCTGTCCAGGAGAGAAGCAAGCTACCTTTCTTTGATCCACCTTCCCGGGCGTGGAAGAGAACGAAAATAGGTCACGGATGGTGGTCGTGGTAGGTTGGAGGATCTTACGCGGCGGAGCGAACTCCTCTATTGTCTTCAATTTCCTCTGGCGGACCCCCTCGATCCATCGTACTGAAGCGATCCGAGAAGAACGATTAGGGTCATATTCTATTCTTTCTACAATGCCCATAGACGAAGTGTTTCGCTGCAATCGCTTCGATCCACCCCCTCGGTGAAAAACCGTAATACGCCCTAAGGAATTCCTACCAGCAGACTTCCCTATACTCAAAGTGAATTGTCTAAGTGCTCTCCCCTCTTGGCTTTGTCTCATTGTCGAGATCATAATCATTCGATTCTGCCCCTCTCCTTTACAGTCTTCTTAGCTTCGCGCGTTCCCCCATTATAAGGGTCTCCCCGCTTCGCTCCTCTCCCTCTCGGTCGAGCTGCTTCGCTCCTCTTCTTTCCAGTCTTCTTAGCTTCGCTCGTTCGCCTCTACACCTCGGTCTCACCGCTTCGCTCCTCTTCCTCTCGGTCTCACCGCTTCGCTCCTCTCCTTTCCAGTCTTCTTAGCTTTGCTCGTTCGCCTCGTAACCTCGGTCTCACCGCTTCGCTCCTCTCCCTCTCGGTCTTCACCGCTTCGCTCGTTCGCCTCGTAAACTCGGTCTCACCGCTTCGCTTCTCTCCCTCTCGGTCGAGCCGCTTCGCTCCTCTCCTTTCCAGTCTCTTAGCTTCGCGCCTCTTCAAGTGGAGCTTCTTCACCCCTACACTTATAAAGGCAGGCTAGCTCCTACTCCTTCTTTCTTCTCCTTCATCGACGTTGGTCCTTTTGACATCACATTCTTGGCTGCCTCCGGTCCGGCGGTAGGAAAGAAACCTGTAGCCAGTGACTAGTTCCGCTATGGAGTTACGTGTTCTGTTTACGCGCTACTAAGCACAGATTCTCTTTCTCAAGTGAGATCGCCACTGGAAGAAAAGGGAAGGATCACTCCTAAATGCAGCCTTTTATATATATACATATACGATACCAACGCACCCCTGCCTCCCTTGCTGTCAAAACCCTCCTCTCCAGTGAGACCAGCCACCTCCTTTCCTTCAACTAATTCAAGCGATTCCGTCAGTAGGAAATCTCACTGAACATTAGAGTATATATATTGAAAAAAAACAATGCTAAATCTCAAGTCCAATATAGATATACAACGAATATTCGTCCACTTACTAATAAGAAAAGAAAGTGGCTTTTAAAGTGAGTAAAGGCTCAACCGATGACCGGCTCAATTAGCCGCCTTTGGGCGATGGCCAATCTCTTACTTAAAGAGAAAAATCGTCACTTCTATAATACTCAATGATGAATGACTTTTTTCAATAAATGAATGACTTGCTTCTTCCGTTTTCTTGCCTGCGCTAACGCCCCGCTACTATACTAGAATATATAAAGGAAGGCCTTACCCGGACCAATGGTTCCTAGACTCGGAGTCAAATTCTTGAGTCCTAAGGCCCTATGCCTAGGTGTCGACTCTAAACCCCTTTTTCTCCTCTTTTGATAGGACTTTGTGGCCTCGTGATGATGTGGCAAGCAGTGCCAAACAAAATGCGGGCGCTACTGCTGGCGACTCCACTGGAGAATATCAGCCTCAAATCTATGCTATGGTTTTTTGCTTCTCACTTGACTTGAAAATGAACCAACCCTTCTTGTTTCCTTTGTTCAAAATAGAATATGTAGAAACTTAGGGGGCACCTATTTGAAATAAGCACACACCACCTCACTACACCTAAGCATGCATTTTCATTTTGCATATAGTCCAGAAATAGGAAAACCCAGGGGGAAGTATTGGTTGCTACGGGCCAGGGAGCCGAGTCATACAATCCCAAAAACCCACCACCAACTGCCAAGTACTCCTCTTAGGAGGGTATACCAAAGTGGGAGTGCATAGTACCGTTTGACCAGTCCTACGTCCTAGGGATGAAGGGCTGGGAGGTCTCTTTTTCAGCCCCCATTGCAGTGGGAACCTTTACTTATCCTACGTTAGCTTAAATTCTATCATTACACGTGGCCATAGAACAGAACTACATTTGAACACCCAGTAGGATGCACCTGAGCACTAAGCAAGACTATGAGATAGGTGATTCTTTTTTTTCACATCATTCCATCCGCAAGAAAGTTCCCCTTGAACCATCCTGGGTCCGCCCATCTCGCCGACTGGTTCGTGTAGAAGAAGTTAGACCCCCAAATTCTTAATCTCCCATTGTAGCTACTATGTCAGATGAACCCGAAATCCCGGTTCTGCCTGAACCAACCACTTTCGACTCAAGGCTCTGATGGCCAAAAAGGAATAGGAATGAATAAACCGGGCCATCAATAAGTAAGCTCCTTCTACTGCACCTCAAGCACCTCTGGTTCAGGTCTTTGATGATTGTGACCAATATGCTTCAGACTCTCCCGACCCAGGACAACCTTTTTCATTTAACAGGCCACAACACTTCCTTCCCCTAAAGCCAGAACATAAATGTCAAAATGGTTGAAAGAACAAGGGGAGCAGCTAGCCAAGTTAGAGGAAGAGTTGCAGAAAGTCAAGGTTCGTCAGACCATGGGCTCAACATGACCATTTTTACAGAGGCAAAATCTCCAGAAAAGCGATGCCTGACATAGACAAATACGATGGAACTGGCTATCCTAAGACTCATCCGCAGCAGTTTTTCTCAAATGTAGGTTCTATGAGGCTCACTTAGAAGGCAGATGGCCAAAATCTTTCTTAGAATTCTTAGTGGCTGGGCGATGGTTCACACAGATTGACAAATCTACCCTGAAATCCTGGGATGACATCGACAATGCTGAAAGAATAGAAAATGAGAACACCCCGATGAAAGTAACCAGAAGAGGGCTGGAAATGACTCGCCAGCGACCAAATGAAAGATTCCCAGATTTCCTGGCCCGTTGGCCAAAGCTGCCCAAGTGATCGATATCTCCTCCCAGAAAAGGAAAAAGTGCGGATAATGGTAACATGAGTAGGCAATACCATGACTCTTTCTATTTCCAAGCGATGCCCATTTATGACTCTTTGATGGAACCACTCGTATTGAAATGATATCCACAATGTGACTCACATGGATCACAGGTCAAAAAGGCGGATAAAAAAATGAAAGAAGATAGCCGCCCTGGGAGGAAGAAGCAAGAACAACGAAGTCAATGTCTTGTCGAAAGCCAAAGACACCCAGGACTTGAACTTCGTTCGGCATAACTCTCAGCCGCGCTTTGGAAAAGCTGAAGAAGAATGGTGTACTCACGCCTCTTCCCCCATCTCTGCCACCAGCTCATTTGACTCCTTCCTTTTTCAAGCGGACATCCGCCCAGGAAAAAGAAATTGATAGAGGGTACAAAGCCAATACCTACTGCAAATACCATCTGACAAATGGCCATAAATAAGACTGACCTGGTGTTTAAGGCTGAAACATGACATCCAAGACCTTATTAATTCAGGGAAAGGGAAAATGGAGCCATGGCAAACCGTCCCAATCTAACTACCAATTATCTACCCACTCATGCTGTACCTCTTTCTGCCAATATAAACATGATCGAGCCGCCATTGTCGAGTTGGGATCCCAACCTCCTTATCACGCCAGCTGGAGAAAAGAGGGAAACGGATGGTAGAGACATGAGACGAAAATATACCAACCCCCGAGCATTACTCCCTGAATACCCTGCAAGTGATTCATCATCCTTTACGTTTGCTCAACTTCCTTCAACCCTTTGATGAAAGCCCTAGTTGCTCGGACCCTACAGACCTCAAACCCCTCCCTACACGCATCTTTGTGGATGGACTCCTAAGAGCTGGATCAATACGGCACCAATGATGATATGGATTTTCTCATACATGAGGAGCCCAATGCATAACCCGTGGGGAAAAAGTATTCAAGCCCGCGCTGAGATCTGTCTGATAACCCAACGGCGGATACTGAGGCCAAAAAGGAATCCCAGGTGACGTCAGAAGATAATGAAGTAATTAATCTCAATTGAATCAGACTCAGGCGAACATTTCCATATGGGTCCTACTCATGGCATCTAAGAGCCACCGTGATCCTGTCCTATCTATCCCGACTCCCTTGCAGGCATGAAAACAGCTCGAGTCTCATCTCTCTAATCATGGAATCTGACCTATCCTATCCCTACCTAATCTCGTTTGTTAATCAACCTTCCCTGGATTGAAAGAACTTTCCAAGAAATTGGCTGACTGACTTTTCCTCTCTTCTTTTTCGGGAGAATTTATAGGGAGAATGCCGCTGCTCGAAACAAGGGACAAAAACTAAATCACAAGCTTCTGATAAAAACTGAGGAAGAAAAGGCGAAGCGTTCTCTTGGTTTCCCAACCTTCTGCGCAATCTCGAATGGAACTTTGTTTTTCAGAATCGCCTGTGGTAACAATGAATTAGAGTTTTTCTCGCGCGTCGGAAGAGGTCTTTCTTTTTTGTTTTCCAAATTCTCAACCAGTCTCGAACAACGAATGACTAATTTCAATTCGAAGCACTTTTGAGTGTGTGCTTTGGAATCTTTTGAAAAAGCTCGTCGATTCTTCCGTGAAAGTGGAACTACAGCCCGAACAGGGGAGGGGAGGCGAGAACATGGCCGTCGGAATCAAATAACAGTTACATCCACGACTCATTAGGAGGACCTCAAAGAGCCCGTGACTGCCCAAATAAGAAAAGACCCCTGACTCTCAGGATTAACCAGAAGAGAAGGAAGACCACAAACAAGACTTTTTGGGGATAATGAAGAGGAAAGGTGCGAAGCAAGCAGTGAGAACGAGTTTACCTACTTCCTGAAATAAGGGAAGGGAAAGAAAGATAGAAGAGAGAGTTGAGGATTGACAGTTTCATTACCTCTCACCCAAAAGACCTCGATTTTATCCCTAAAAATACGGGATAGATAGGAGAATTCTAGTTTTTTGAGTGTTTACAGGAGAGTGAAAGAGTGAAATCAAGGAAAATAGCCCCAAAAATAGGGTAAAGCATCCATTTGATCCCCAAAAATACTGGGGGAGGGATAGCTTTTTATCCCGAAAAATAGGGTAAAGCATCGATTTGATCCCGAAAAATAGGGTAAAGATACACTTTTCTCCCTCAAAATAGGTCAAATGGACTCTTTTATCCCTCAAAATAGGGTAAAGATACACTTTGATCCCTCAAAATACGGGGGGGGGGGGGGGGGGGGGATAGAATGAAATTGGTTTTAGGAGCTTTTGTTAGGGAAAAACCTCTGACGAACTTTGACAGTTATATGGGGATAGAATTTGAGAATTCTTGGTCCTTAAGAGTGAAAGAAGGAATCGGAGAAGGAATAAGTAGTCTTGACTTGAAAGACTTTCAGGTTCAGTAGTTCCGGAGTTTACCTCTTTCCTGACTGTGAAGGAGAATGAAGAGAGAGAGAGTAAAGACTTTCAACACTTGAAGGGGAAGAGAAAGAGAAAGAAGAAATCTTTCGGATTTACTTACAGTTAAATCGAATTGATTCTTCGATAGTCTTTCCTGACAGTGAACGATCATTCATAAGGAGTGTTTATATGATAACGAATGTTTAGTTTCGTCTTTCCTATCAACACTTGAAGGGGAAGGTGAAGGAGAAGATCAGAGACCGGCTGGCTGGCTTCTTGTTTCGTCTTTCCTTAATAATGAATGAATTACCTTTACTAGATTTGATCCCTAAAAATAAGGGAGAGATAGAAGGAATCTTTCGTCTTTTCTTACAGTTCTGTTTCATTGATTCGATAGTCTTTCCTGTTTCTTCTTCTTCTTTCTTCTTTCCTTTTTCATTCTTTCTTGTCTTGATTTCGACTTTCTCTTTGTCTTTTATCGACTGACTCTCAGGATTAACCAGAAGAGAAGGAAGGCCACAAACAAGACTTTTTGGGGATAATTCAGAGTTCTCGCTTTTCTGTGGAATAAAATGAGGAAGAAAACAGGTCTCACTCACAACCCCATTTTGGAAGAACTCAGAGAGGTAACTAAGCCAAGATGAGAATGTGACGAGAAAATACCAAATACTTACAAGAAGAATGCTACTAGAAAGACAGAACTGATGAAGAATGTAAAGACCAAGATAGATGATCATGATCCACCCAAAAGAAAATGACAGATAACCACTAAAAGACGAAAAGCTTATCTCAATGCCCCTTCAGATAGGTGTTCTACCCTAGAGAAAGGATTTCTTGGTGAAGAGTATAATGCTCGACACTGTCACGAGCAGGAATCGAACCTGCTCCTCTGTAACCTAAATGATGGCCCAGCAAACTTCCTTTTTTATATTCATATCGCGACTTGGTAACCCGGTTCCGTAGTAAGGAGTACAGTACGTCCGGGGGAGCATTATACTGACGACCTCCAAAGAGACGGTCTTTTCTTTCCTCCGAAATAGAAGTACTGAAGACCGTGGCAGAACACTCTGTTCATCACAGCAACGAGATCAAATCAGTCTATACCAAGAGGGTTCTCGTGTCCTCCGACATAAGGTGCGTGTATTCACTCACGCTGAAACTCAAACAGAACCTCAAACTCCAACTGAAAGAAAAGCATTTCTCAATGCCGTATAGCTTTCACACCAACTTTCGTTGATAAATAAGACCCCACAACCCAAAATCACATCATATAAAATCAGTATCTTTTTTAGCAATCGCTTTGAATTAGAATCTGCCCATCCTCATTGATGTGAATGAGGCCCATAGAGAATGGGATGGGTTCACCTCCCCTAAGAGCACGTTCTATGGCTGGCTTGGGCCATAAAGCTTTATTATACAATCCATCATGTTACCAAAAATGGGGATAAGGATTGAATCTTGTAAGCAAGCATAGTTCTGTTTAGGCAAGAGTTTTGACTTTCTCAAAAAGTCTAGATCTGGGGAAGGTGATAGCAGAATTCGAGCAATTCTGTCGAAGAAGTGCTTCGACACCCCTCCACTCTTGGATTGTTGAGTGGTAATGAGACTGGGAATCCAATCCTTTCTCTTTATATAAAGAAGATTTGCAAAAATAGGAAGATCTACCCAATTCATCAATTAAGATAGCACCGTCAGCACAAATAACCACATGGTCCTCTGTGTTAGAGGGTTCGACAGAAAAGGTAGGTGTCGAATTCGACCCGGGGGAAATCTCCATATTCTATAACTAAGCGTAGTGGTAAAAAGTTGTATCTACCTGCTGATATTCATTTTGTAATCCAAGAAGCTCAACTTCCGAGAGATCATAATCATCGCCATAATTGTGCTTAAAGACGGAGTCAACATCATTGAGTTTCAATACCAAACTATAAAGAAAGAGAACATTTTTTATCATCATCCATTGTTCTATTAATAGAGTAACATCTATTTGTTTGATGTAAGACTAATCTATCTATCATTAGTGGATTCATCCTTAGTTGATTGATCCCTCATTTCTTTCTTCTATAATTCAATCAATATAAACACCATGTGGCGAAACAGACTCGGTAAGCGCAAGAACTAGGATTATTGTGCCTATCATTCATATGTTTTTTGATTAAACACTGACTTTGGATTTATTTGGAGAGGATCAAAGGTGTTAAGGGGTAAGTCAGATCTCCCTAATTGTTTGATTGAGTGTCACCCCGCATGGGCAAGGGCTACTAACAGATGGGTGGCGCACACTTTAGACTGATATGTCTCAGAGATCACTTGATTTAAGAATTTGCAGTCTGAGCTTGTCCAAACAAATGGATGCTTATTCAGTGGCACGGGGGTAAGATAGACCCATAGGGTAAACCAAAAGATGATAGAAAGAACGAAAATGAAGCGTAGGTCTCTGTCTCTGATATACGCATAGTTTAATGCGTTAGTTTCAAGCTCTGTATTCTCTCCTTTTTCCGGAATACATCAGCTAGCCCAATCTTCTTATTTAATCTACCTGATAGTGGTAACCGATCACCATCGATTTAGCCCGGAAAGCGATTCTTAGCTGTCAAAGGTTGCCAAGGTGCAATAAATAGTATATTCAACCCTTGTTTCATCATTGAAATTGTATACAAAAGAATTGTTCCCCGAGGGATTTGCCTGAATCACAGACATTCGTAGCTTTTTCTTATAGTCTGGACAATGCAAGAAATCTCTCATTTTCATGAGACTTGTCCCATTTCCACTCAATTTATACCAGAGTGGATGACTCGAATAGCTCGTAGCATGATGTCGTATCTCTTCTGAGATGTCAATTTCCAAAACAATGTATGAATAATAGAATCCAAAATGCAAATAGAATCGAATTAGATTTTGCATTTTCTTCTTTCTCGAAAATCACTAAGTTACAAAGTGACTCATCTCCCTCCCTGAGTTTGCTCAAAGGACTGATCCCGAATAGGTAAAGAAACCATTCAAACAAGACCCACCCAAAATTGTATAACCAAAACGACTCAGAGAATACTCTTTCTTATAAAAGTCGTGGTGGCGGATTACCTGTTATTACTAATAAGGATGCCATCAGAAGAGGCCGGAACCTTCCATTGCCTATACCGCTATTCCCAGTAAACGAAGAGAAAGAAAGGGAAGCGACTGAACGGGAACCTATTTCTTTTCTCTGTCTTCTTATTCTGTTCCTATGTATTCAATCCTCTGAACCTTTAATTTAATGCTGAGTCCAATTTGAGGTAAAGCTTATTCGCGTATCGGTGTCTCATTGCTCTGCTCCAGAACCTGAACTTGCTGATTGAACTGTGAAAGTGGCTTCACTCCTCTCGCTATGATTCTCGTGGCTTCGCTCCTCTCGCTATGGTTCTCATGGCTTCGCTCCTCTCGCTATGGTTCTCGTGGCTTCGCTCCTCTCGCTATGGTTCGAGTGGCTTCGCTCCAGAACCTATTTATGAATGAAATGTAAACGAGGTAAACTCATAAACCTGATTTCACTCTTTTACTACTCCCCTGCCTGTAAGACTCATTCGACAGAACAGGAAGAAGAAGACAAGATGAATTAGATATTCTATTACAGTCGAGTAAATAAATTCATTCAATCCTGAACCTTATGAATCAAGGAAAGACGAAACGAAAGATGCATTCTCCTTCACTCTGGTCGGAACTTCTTTCTCCTGCCCCTTCACTCCCAAATGGAACAAGGTAAGTAAAGCTCCTTCACCCATTTATTCAAACACAAGGTAAAGCTGCTTCGCTCAATCACCTGTCGATCTCACTCGCTCCTTATACTCTATTCCTTTACAGTCAGGAGAGGAAATCAAAGACAAAGACTCCTACCTACTTCTTTCCCTCTGACGAACCATTAGTTAATTGATTCTATCCAAGATGACTGTAAAAGTTCGTAATCGCTTTTTCCCTCGGTAAAGCTGCTGAAAGAAAAGAAATTCTATCCCCATATAACTGTAAAATCTTAAAAGACCTTTTTACCTAATAGCTGGAGCTGAAAGAAAATATTTTGTATCCAGCATAGGGGTAAAACATTAAAAGAGGTTTTTCCCTAACAAAAGCAGCTGGAAGAAAAGAAATTCTATCTTCTCCCTATTTTTGGGGATAAAGAGATGCTTTACCCTATTGAAACAGTAAAGACCAAAGATGAATGAGAGTGAACTGTCAGTAAATCCTCAAGATGAATTCTTTAACTGATCTTGATCCTTCACCTTAGCAGCTTTGAAAGACTCAACTCTCGATTAATTCTTTCTCTTTCTCTTCCCCTTCACCTTGTTTCCCGGTAAACTAAGACGAAACGAAAGCCAGATGAATGAGCCTGGCCCTACACCTCTATGACATACCTATCCGTTACAGTGAAAGAATCAAGCAAGCCGTAAACAAGGGTTGAACTATTCAAACACGAGGTCGCTAATGAATGGACTCTCTCTCCCTGATTGAAGAGTAACCACTCCTTATTCATTCTAGATCTTCTCCTGCCCCGGAACCTCTCTCTATGACCTTCACTTCAGTTCTTGTTCATTTACAGTCAGTCGGTAAACAAGGGAAACTGGGGGATCAGCTCAACAAGATTCGTCATCCTTTTCCTATCCGAGACTATCCGAGTTTACTGTCTTTGTTTGAAGGTGGACTCAATCAAGCAAGATGAATGAGAGGAACTAACTCTTGAACAAGGGAAATAGGCTGTATGATCTGAAGGTAAAGCTCCGGACCTTATTGATTGATTCTTTGACTGCTCTTTCTCCTTTCTTGCTTTCACTCTTTCACATAGGCTGGAAGGTAAAGGGGCTGAATCTCTCCCTATTTCTTCTTTCAATGAATTGAATCTGTAACCTTATACTCTCTGAATATTACCTATTCGCTCATTCACCTATCAGTAAACAATGCAATCTCCTGCCCCTGCCCCGCTATTCCCTTCTGTTCTTGTTTCCTCTCCCCTGTAAGCAAGATTCCGGTCTCTTCTCTTTTCTTTCCTTTTCTTCTTCAGACTCAACAACTGAAAGAAAGATTTGCTCACTCCCTTTCTTTCCTATTTCTTCTTGAACGGGGTAAGCTAATGAATGGACTCTCCCTGCCTGATTGAACGAGGGTTGTTTGCTCCTTCTTTCCCAAACTGTAAACAAGGGTTGGTTGAACTATTCTTTCTTGATCTTCTCCCCTTTCTTTCTTGAACTTACTCTCTGGTGAAGCTGCTGAGGATTGAATGGAATCTCTTGTCCCCGGCCCAGTTTCTTGTCTCACTGCTTGGCTCCTGTCTTTCTTCGGCGAGCTAGCTTTGTTTTATTCCCTGCCTTTCTTGTGAGTTATTCTCTTTCAGTATTCTTTATAGAGGTAAACTCCTTCCTAAATTACTTCCCTTCCCTGATGGAACTAACTCTTGAACAAGGTCTGTCTCATTCACCTATTCTATTGGTAAAGGAGCGTCTTCATTTCCTCTGCCTTCACTGTCAAAGCAACTTACTCCTTCTTATTAATGATCCGGAATAGGAGATATGGCCGGTCGGTCTGTCTCCTCTCTGTTCTTTCATTAAGGAAGTCAAGACGAAACCCTTTGACTCTATTCCTTCCCTTGCCTGATTTCCGGAGGTAAACAAAGACTCAACTCAACATAATGATCAATCCTGAACCTCTACAACTGGGTAAAGAAAGTAAGTGGCTTGCTTCGCCCCTGAACCTGATTGAACTCCGATCCTCTTCTCGTCTCGCAATTCCATTGCCTTCGCCTGTAGGTCTCTTTCTTCCTGCCCCTCTCTCTATTCGCTGAGCTACTTCCTTCACCGATAGATATTAATTAGCTGACCTAACCCTGATTGAACAAGGATTTGCTCCTGTAAACGAATGAAATGAAAGATCAATCTCCTTATTAAGGATCCTTCCCTTATTTCACTCCTTCCCCTCTATGACCTGACCTTGCCGAGCTGCTAGCTTTAGCTTTCCTTGTTCCCTTCACTCACTTTGTCTGAGTCTTCGCTCCTGACCCTCTTGCTTGCTTGAACGGACTGTAACCACCAAGGCATGAAGGATGGAATGGAAGAGAATGCGGCTGGCTTCTTTCTAGTACTCTGCCTGAACTGTCAAAGAGAAATACTATACCTTAAACCTTTTCCTTCAAACCCCCACTGTAAACTAAACTACTTGTCTTCGCTCCTTCACCTATTTATTCAGGAACAGTAAGAAAATCAGACTCAACCGAAAAGGAGCTCCCTCCTGACCCTTTCCAGTGGTAAAAGAAAAAGGGAGTTAGTCATCATTTCTTTGTCTCGAACTTCTTGAATGAGGTAAAGCATATTCACCTCTTCCCTCTCCCTGATGGAAGGAACTCTAAAGCAATTATATTATGATCCTACACCTTCTTTCACTCCTCTCCCTCGCGGTCTCATTGCGTAGCTCCTTCGCCTCATCTGTATGGTCGAGTTGCTTGCTTGGCTGCTCTCTGTCTTAGCCTTTCTAGCTCTATAGCTTTGTTTTATTCCTTTCACCTGTCTACAAGAAGTCAAGCCGAAACATGCATGATCCTGAACCAGTGGGTAAAGCAGCTTTCGCTCCTGAACTCAATCACTTTCTGACCTGTAACCAAAGAAAGACTCTTTGGTCTCGTGGTTGATCCTCTTCGCCCTACGGGTCTCACAATTCCTGAACCTCCTCTGTCGGTTTCACAGCTTCGCTCCTTCCCCTCTCCTCCCTTTACTTTATCCTATCCTTGTTTACAGCGTTTGAAAGAAGGGGGACTCCACTCCAGATTAATTCTCCTTGACTGTTCTAGAAGAAATGAATTAGTAGCTTAGCTTGACAGGAGAGCTACTTTCCCTGTCAGTAAAGCTGCTTCGCTCCTTCACCGGGAGCTTCTTTCACTTCTCTTTTTCTCCTTCAAGGAAAGACTCTACTCCTTATTCATTCGGGTGGTTCACTTCTAACCCTATGGATTCTTTTTCTTCTCTTTCTCCTCTCACTACACTACTTACTCCTATTAATGATAAATAATCACTCCTGTCCCAGATGGAACTGTCAGAAAGGAAGCCTCAACCGACACCCGACACCCTCTAGTAAAGCATCTTCCGTCCTGGACTGATTGAAGAAAGAGGGATGGATTCCCCTTTTCCTCTACAACTATCTCTCTCCTTCGGCTCTAAACTGCTTGGTTGGTTGGTTCTTTCTCCTCTTTATTATTCAAAGACTGATCTTTCTGCTTATGAATCAAGTGTTGAAAGTCAAGACTGAACTGATATTCCCTTTGCCTGGCTGATTGAACTAGGTAAACTGATTGTCCTCTCCCTTCCGGTCTCACACTTTGTTCCTCAACCTTACGGTCTCGCACTTTGTTCCTCTCCCTATTTTTGAGGTCATTTCCGAGGGAGGTAATTTAATAGGCAGGATGAGAAGAAGAAGAAAGCTTAAACCTTTTCCTGATGGAACTCGGCTGGCTCGGGTGGAACTATTCTTTCACTTGGTAACTAGGCTGGATTGGCTGGCTGATCTGCTCCTGAATCTATAGATTCTTTCTCCTTCCTTTACTATTCGGAAATAGGTGTTTGAATCTTCTGTCCTGTCCTTTACATTACAGTCTGTCTCGTCGAGCTACTTCCTCCCCTCCCTCTTTCTTCTCTACACCCTATGAGAAAAAGGGTCAGTGGTTGCCACGAGAGCTCCTGACCCTCTCTACCTCGGTAAACTCATGAACTACTGAAATCACTTTCTTTCACTCTTGAACTAGGGAAAGCCGCTAATTAAGTTCCTCTCCTTCCTGTAAAAGAATATAATATCTGATTCTTCTTCTTCTTTCATTCTTCTGTAAATAGGCTGTATGATCATCAGATCAGTCTGATTCACTCAATCACTTGTCCCTCACTGTAAAGGGTAGTCCATTCATTAGCTTACCTATTTCCCTGTTATCTCTGATTGATTCATTCACCTTCAAACACGGAACTCAATCACCTTGTCCCTTCAAAGACAGTAAACAAAGACTCTGAAAATGAAAGAAAGATCAGCTGTGAGATAAAGAAGATGATCGTAACCCAGCATTGGACTTCTTTCACTCTTGGACTCTCCTGCTGTAAGAAAGATTCATGATCCTTCAAACACTCTGTGTTCGTCTTCGCTCCTTCACCTACACCAGATGGAACTGTAAACGAAGAAGAAGCCTGAACCTCTGCTTCTCTCCTTCGGTCTGTCTCTTTTCTCTTTGTTCTTTCCCTCGGTAAACTCATGAACCTATTCTATGGGTCTTACAATTCCATGGCCTGAACTACTGAACGAACTCGGTAAATAGGCAGGATGAGAAGCTAGCTCCCGAACTTATTCTTTTTCTTCCCTTTCTCCTTGTTCCTATTCAATCCTGAACGGAACCCTATTGAAGGAGTTTACAGTAAAAGAAGGGAGAGGAAAGAAAGACAAGATGAAACATAAGATTCATTCGACTTTACAGTTCAAGGGAGAATCCAATTCAACATTCATTCTCATTCTCCTTTATAGGAGAGTAAACTCATGAGCTACTTCACCTTCACCTTCACAGTCAGTCAGTCAAGCCGAAAGCAAGATTAATGATCCGTAACCTTTGATTATATTTCCTTTGACTGATTGGATTGAACTCGGTCTGTTCTCTTTGCTCCTTCCCCGTAACGGATATTCCCTATGACCTGAGCTACCTACTGAACCTTTCCAGGAGGGAGAGTCAATCAAATCAAAGAGTGAAACCAGAACCTTTCCATGAGAGTCAATGAGCTGCTTTACCTCTTCTTCTTTCTCTTCTCCTTATTAAGGAAGGATCCTTCACTCCTGTTTGTTTCTATTCTTTCTTCTCAAATGAAAGATTCATTCGACTGAGCCTTATACTCTATGTTATTACCTGACCTCTCCCTATGGATTCTTTTCCCTCTGTCTTCGTCTTCTCTCCTTCACCGATATGACCTGACCCTATTTACCTTATGAATGAAAGAAGGCAATGGGTGAAACCGACAGGTGAATGGAGAAGAAAGATGAATGAGACGAAACCTATCCCACTAATAGTTACAGTGAAAGAATAAATTTAGGGAGGGGAGAAGAAAATGAAAGATGAATGAGAGTGAACTGTCAGACTCAACCTCAAGCTCCTTTACAGTCTTTGAATAAATAGGAAAAGGAACTGCATAAGAGGAAGGAACCTATAGTGTTTCAAGACTCAAACAACATAAAGAAAAGAGATAGAACCTTTCTAGTCGAGTAAATTCATTCAAAGAAGAAGAAACCAACAAAGAGCTACTGTACTGGAAGGAAAGATTGAAGCAAGAGAAGACTCATTAGACTGATCCTACTTCAAACACTCTTTTACTGGGGGTTGAACTATTCTTTCACTTGGTAAGATAAAGATGAAAGATGAATGAGCGTGAACTCACTCTTTCCCCTGCCCCTGCCCCTCGTAAAGAAATTCCATTTCAATCACCTGATTTCATTTCTCTTCTTTAACTGTAAAAGGGTTCCTCAAAGAAAAAGCAGCTAGCTAGTTTCCTCTCCTTTCTTCTCGGTCTCGCAGCTTCGCGCCTTAGCTTTGGTTTTCTGAACTTATATGACCTGAGCTACTCTACTTCACTTGTCCCTTCTGGGTTTCACTATTCGTTCACGAACTGTAAGATCAATCCTCCAAGTTCGCTCCGTCCTACACCTATTTCTTCCTTCATTCGACTTAACAACTAACTACTCTCTGATGACTTCACTACTCTCCTTATTGGTCTCTCTTTTCTCTTTTCAATCACTCGGCGGTAAAAGACAAAGAAAAGGGGATGGATATAGAATGCGTCTTCTTTCTTCTGCTTGAAAGACTGAAGAGTTGTAGAACTGAACGAACTTTCACTCAACTCACTGTAAAGACTGAACTAAAGATGAATGAGACTCAACAACTCCTTCCCCTGTCCCTGATTTTTCTTTCACAAGTCAAGACGAAAGATGAATTATCCTGAACCTCTCTTTTACAGTTCGTCAAAGGAGAGACTGAAAGCTGATGAGACAGATGGAACTCATGAACCTCATAAACAAGGGTTTCACTATTTGAGAATAAGAGAAAGGCATTTTACGGCCTCAAACCCCTTATTCTGTTCCTATTCAATCCTTCACCTGTACAACAAGGTTTCATTGGCTCTTTCTACTTAGAAGGAGGTAAAGATCAGCTCTAGAACCTATCCTTTGACAAGTCAAGACGAAACTCCTTATTCATTCTCCTTAATACTGAACCTACCTGCCTCGGAATCTCTACAAGTGTCTTCGCTCCGATTCATTCTCCTTGCCCTATCCTTTCTTTACAGGAGAGACTAAAAGGAAAGATGGGAGACTGAAGATTAATTCGAGTTCACTGTCAGTCAAGACGAAACTCCTTATTCGTTCTCCTTAACTACTGAACCTGCCTGCCCCGGAACCCATTCTTTCAATTCATTCAATCCCAGGAGAGTCAATTCATGAAATCCTACTACACCTATCCTTTTGTGTTTGAAAGAATCCATTCATTAGCAGCTTTCTTTTCCAGACTCAACTCTCGATGAATGAGACTTTACTGTGTTAGAATCAATCAATGAATTAGTTACTTTTCCAAACTGAACTCAAGACTCAACAAATAAATGAAAGAAGGATTTGCTTGTGAGATAAAGAGAAGCGACTGAACCGATATTACCTGAGCTACTTCATAGGCTTCCTGATCTGACCTCCTGAACCTCCCCTGTCGGTCTCACAATTCCATTTCCCTCACCTCGTAAACTATCATCAGGTCAAGCTTCGGAACAGGAAGTCAAGACTATCGAAAAATCAATTCGACTTAACTATAAGTAAATCCGAAAGATTCCTTCTTTCACTCTTTCACTCGGTCTCGCTATTTCACCCCTCGTAAACTCGGTTTCACAATTCCAATTCCTGCCCCTCTCCCTTCGGTCTCGCCCTTTTCTTTTCTCGTCGAGCGGTTGAACCTCTTCGCCCGTAGGGTCTCAGGTCTTCGCCCCTCTCCCTACTACTGATTACTCCCTCTTCTCTACACCCTGCTCTTTCTCCTTTCTTTCACTCTTTTACCCGACATAGTAAGAAAGATTAATGTTTAAGATCGGTACTGAACTACTAAACTCACCCTCTTATGTAATCTTCGAATCTTTGCTTTTATTTCTTTCCTTTGATTATGCTTGAAAGACTCTTCACAGTCAAGAAAAATTTGCTCAATCACCTTCTTTCACAGTAAACAAGGGAAAGCCGAAACTCAAGACGAAACGAAAGAGAGTTGACTCCTTAACTACTGAACCTGATTGAACTGTAAAGTGGCTTCGCTTTCGCTCCTGTCCCAGATTGAACTCGGTAAATAGGCAGAGGCTGGACTGGATGAGAATCAGATCAAGGCTCATTCACCTATTGGCTCTTCTTGATCTTCTCCTTTCTTGAACTGTAAACAAAGAGAAAGACTCCTTTCCTTATTCATTCTCGTTTAATAGGAGTATTACTTATTAACCTGAACCTGATTTCAATTTTTTCCTCTCTCTCCTGCCTCAAGGTAAAGCCAAAAGAAAGATGACTGAAGTAGCTCTTTGATTGAAGGAACAGGAAAGACTCCTTATTCATTCTCGTTTACAGTTCAAGAATCTATTCATATTCAATCCCGAACCTTTCTCAATCTCCTGAACCTGAACCCCTATGACCTGCTGACCTGAATACTCTATGGATTACCTGACTGCAACCTCTATCCCCTTGAACCTATTTCTTCTTTCATTCAATCTGGAATCAGGGGAGAGAGTCAATTCATGAAAGAAGGGAGATTCATTCGACTTCACAGGAAGAAAAGAAGAAGAAGAATCAAAACCCTATTTATTTACCGAGAAAAAGAGAAATAAGAGATAGTTGTTCAACCGGAACCCCTTTATCAATCTCCTTCACCGTAAACTTTGATTCTATGACCTGACCTGACCTCCTTTTCCTTTACAGTCGAGTAAGCTAATTCATTGAGTGAAAAAGAGCAGTGAATGAAAGAAGACTCAGTGTTTGAAAGAAGGGAGACTGAAGATGAATGAGAGTGAACTACTGAACCTGATTGAAGGAGTTTACAGTCTTTGAAAGAAAGAAGGAGCGAAGGAAGCCTAGGTGATTGAGTTATTGATCATGAATCGGAAAGAAAAGCAAAGAGAAAGAAGAGACCTCCAAGGATATTTACCTACCACCAGTCTATTTACCTACCGAGTTCCAGAATCAAGAGGAAGGGAATATCAGTTCAGGGGAATGATTGTTTCGTCTTTCTTCGTTTACTGTTCAATCCGGGAAGTCAAGTAAATTCATTAGCCTATTTACCTCGTTCAAGAAGAAATTGGAATGAAAAGGAAAATGCATCTTGTTGAGTTTCATCTTTTCTTCCGAATTACATTACCGAATTCAAGAGTTTAATAAGAGGGTTGGTTCGTTCAGTAGTTCATTCAGTCTCAGAAGTCAGAAAAAGAGGAAGTGGTTGACACGAGAGCTCCATTCCCTTGAACCGATGGAATCTTTCGTTTTGTCTTTTTACCGGGGGAGAGTGACAGATCAATCAACCTAGGTTCAGTCGAATTAACTTCTTCTTTGACAGTGAAATCAGGGAGAGTCAACTCATTAGCGGCTTTCTTTCCCTTTCAGTTCAAGAAGAAATAGGAATGAACAGGAGAATCTTGTTAAGTTGAGTCTTTCGTTTCGTCTTTTCTTTACAGTCTTTGAAATAAAAAGGAGCTGCATGAGAAGAGCCTATTACGGGAGAGTCTATTCATTCATTCCGTAATCGATATGCCCTGAGCTACTGAACCGGAACCTTTACAGAATCTAATTCAACATTCATTCTCATTCTCCTTTACTGTGAAAGAATCAATGAATTAACAGCTTTGAAAGACTAAACATGAATGAGACTCAACTACCGAACTCCGGCTCCTTCACTCAATAGGGACGATTGATTCTTCTTCTTCTTTTGAGTAAGGGTTAAGGAAGGAAAGATGAAACATTAATAAGACTAAACTCCCTCACCCTCACTTGTTCTTGATAGGAACTCTTTGGCTCTCCCTCCTGTAGAAAGTATTAATGATATAGAACTACCGAACCGTCACCTATTTCTGAACTGTAAACAAAGACTCAATTACGAACTTCACTCTTTCCCTTCAAACACTCTTCCTGTAACAAAGATTAATGCTCTGACCCTCTCCCTTAGAAAGTCAAGACTCTCGATGCATTCCCCTGAACCTGAACCGGAACCTGACGAGATAGAACTCCGAAACCTCTTCTTCTTTGCTTCTGCTTCAAAGACTAAACTCCTTATTCCTTCTCCTTTACAGTTAAAGAAGGGATATTAAATTAATTAGCAGACTCAACCTCTATTCTATTCCCTTGCCTTCGAGAACAAGGTAAAGCAGCTGGATGAGAACCTTCTTGAACTCCGGAACCCTATTTATTCCTTCAAACACGGTAAACCCATGAACTACTGAAGGAACCTTCTTGTTGAACTCGGGAAAGCTCCTTCACCTCCCCTGTCGGTAAAGCTGCTTCGCTCCTGCCCCTCCCCTGTCGGTAAAGTTGCTTCGCTCCTGCCCCTCCCCTTAAGGTAAAGCTGCTTCGCTCCTGAACCTACCTACCTATTTATTCTTTAACTGCCCCCTTGATCCTTAATTCTTGTGATTGTGAGTTATTCTCGAACTCAGTCAAAGTAGCTCTTGTTCGTTTTTCTTTCCTGAACCAAAGACGATATTCCCTTGCCAGATTGAAGGAGGGAAAAGTAGCTCTTTCCTGAACTGATATTACCTAACCTGAACCAGATTGAACTGGGGTGGGTGGAACTATTAACTATTCTTTTGACTCGGCGGTAAAGCTATTTGTCTCATTGCTGCGCTCCTGTCCTCTCTGTCTTAGCCTTTCTTTCTAGCTTTAGCTTACTCAATCACTTGAAGAACTGTAAACACTCAAGCTTATGAATGAGACTCTGAACCTTCAACCTTTTCGTCTGATTTCACTCCTCTCTCTCTATTACATTAGCATCTGTTATTGTTATGTTGAGTTATTATTCAAAGACTATTCTTTCACTTGGTAAATAGAATGGAATAGGTGTTGAACGAGGTCTGTTTGCTCGCTCCTTCTTTCCCGAACTGTAAAGGTAAACTAAGACTGAACTCCTTATGAAGACGACTGAACTACTGAAGGAACCTATTGATTGATTCTTTAACTGACTGCTCTTGATCCTGAACTCAATCACCTATTTATACCCTGTAAAGAGAGTCTATGAATTAGCTGCTTTGAAAGACGAAAGAGTTGTAGAACTTAACTACTCTGAACCTCTCCAACAACTATCAGCTTCTCTCCTTCATCACCAGATGGAACTGTAAACACTGAAGCAAGACAAGATTCTTTCTCCTTTACAGTCAGTCTCACTACTTACTTCTATCTATTAATTATCATGAACCTCATAAACAAGACAAGGGTTTAACTATCTCTTTGTAAGTCCGGTTTAAGGAAAGATTTGAGAGACAGAAGAGAAAGTCAAGCCGAAAGAAGAATGAGAGTTTATTACGAACAGAACTCCTTTTCCTATTTCTTCACGAGGTAAAGCATATTCAATGAATTGACTCTACGATAGATATTACCTGACCTGATACAGTCGAGTAAATGAATAAAATGAAAGAGAAGCTTATGAACTGGAAGTCAAGACTCAACTCAAGACTCAAGATTCATTCGAGTTTACAGTCTTTGAAATTGGGGAGAGGAAAGCAAAGAGATAGTTCAACCTATCCCTGCCCCTGAACCGGAACCCCTATTCCCTTTATTCAAAGACAGTAAACAAAGACTCAACTCAAGATGCATTCCCCTTTACAGTCGTCGAGCTACTTACTCCTATTCATTCTCCGATTCCTTCTTAACTGCTCCGTAACCTACTTATTCTTCTTCTTCTTCTTTTGCGTCAGGTTTAAGGAAGGAAAGACTATCGAAGAATCAGACTGAACTCAATCACTTTCGGAACTGTAACCAAAGACTATCGATTAATGAGAGTTTACGGTTTACGAACTGAACTCATGAACCTGAACTGATATTCCCTATTTCTTCTTGAAGGAGGTAAATAGGCTGAGCTCCGGAACCTTTGACGATATTACCTGACCTACACCTCTACAACTATCTCTCTCCTTCGGCTCTATTCCTATTTCTTCTTTCTCCTGAACCTGATTGAAGAACTGTAAACAAGGCATGAAGGATGGAAGAGACTGATTTCACTCTTTCACAAGGTAAATAAATAGGGTTAAGGAAGAAAAGAAGAAGAAAGATTCATTCGACTCAACCTCAAACCTTTTCCTTCTTTCACTCGGTAAAGCATATGAAGTAGCTCTTTTCTCCTCTTCTCGTCTCGCAGCTTCGCTCCTTCGTCTCCTGATAACATTCTGTCACCTTAATCAATCCATTCTTTTGTTGCAGTTGATGGGGAAGCAGCATTCATTCGAGTTCACTTCACCTTCTTCTTTCACTCTTTCACTTGGTAAAGCATATATATATATATATTCTGTCTCCTTATTCTGAAAGTGTTTCTTTCAAGTCAAGACTGAACTCAAGATTAATTCCCCTTTTCATTCTCCTTCACCTTTTCCTGATTGAACGAGGTAAATAGCCTAGAATAGGTCTTTGATTGAACTCGGTCTGTCTGTTTGCTCCTTCTTTCACAAACTGTCCAGTAAATAAGTTCATTTAGTAGCTAATGAATTTACTGTCCCTTCTTTCACTCAATCACCTATTCTATTGGTCTCACAATTCCATTGCCTTGTGCAGTTATGGTTCATTATTCAAAGTAAACAAGGGAAACTCCTTTTCTCGCCGACCGACACAACCTCCAATTCTATACAAACCAGTAAACAAAGACTGAAGCAAGACAAGATGAATGAGACTTTACAGGAAGGGGAGAGTCAGTCAATCACAAAAGAGAATGAAAGAAGAAGAAGAAGACAATTACAGTCAAGTAAATGAATGAACTCCGGAACCCGACGAAAAGAGAGAGATTCATTCTCCTTCACCTTTATTCCCTGCCCTGAGGAGGTAAAGCTATTTGAAGAAGAACCTTGGAGAGAAAATGAAATAAAGATTTTCTCCTGAACTTGTCCCTTCTTTTACTCGGTAATTGATATTACCTGACAGGAGGTAAAGCAGCTTCGGTCAATCACCCACCTGTCCTTATACATAAATGAATGAAATCCTTCACCGACACCTGACGAAAAGAGAGAGATGAATGAGACTCAACAGTCAGGAAGGAAGAAAGGGAAAACCTGAACCTCGTAAACTCGGTAAAGCAATTCCATTTCATTCACCTGTCGGTTTCACGGCGTCACCCCTTCCCCTTGCCCTCTCCCTCTCGGTCGAGCCGTTTCACCCCTCTACAACTATCTGAAGGTCAAGCTCCGGAACAGGAAGTCAAGACTATCGAAGAATCAATTCGACTTAACTGTAAGTAAATCCGAAAGATTCCTTCTTTCACTCTTTCACTCGGTCTCGCTGTTTCACCCCTCGTAAACTAGGCTTGGATTAGAATGATGTTGGTGTGCTGCTTTTAGCTCCTGAACTGATATTTCCTTCCCGGAACCTTATACTCAACTCTATTCCATTCCCTGACTTTACAGGAGAGGAAAGAAAAGAGATAGTTCGGAAGGAACCTTTACAGAATGAAAGAATCAGAGAAAGGAAAGATTGAGTAAGGTAAGATGCAGAATCAGATATTCCTTCTTAACTGCACTGCTCCGGAACCCATTTATTCACTGAACTGGAAACAAGGAAAATAGGTTGACTCAGTAGCTAATGAATTGACTTGACTCTCTCTCCCTGAACTGAGGTTACAGTGTTTGAAGAAAGCTGAAAGATTCATTCTCCGTAACCTTTCTAAATAATAAGGAGAAAGACTGAAGCAAGACCAGATGAATGGAAATCCTTTACAGTCGAGTAAATCAAAGAAAAGAGAAAGCAAGAGACTGAACTACTGAACCTGAACTCCTTTGTCTTTCTCCTTTACTGTGATAGAATCAAATGAAAGATGAATGAGACAGAACCTCCTTCTCCTCTGGCTCCTATTTATTCCGGAACGAACTGTAAACCCCTTCCCCTGTTCCGATATTACCTTCCCGGCTCCTATTGATTCAAGATCCTTATTCATCAAGTCAAGTTATTCATCAAGTCAAGACTGAAGATGAATGAGACTACGGACTCAACTCCTTATGATATGAATGAGAGTGAACTGTAAGACAAAACCTCCTTCTCCTACTGATTGAACTCATGAGACTTCCCTTCGCTACTGAACCTGCCTCTGCCTGCCCCTTTGGCTTTATCTATTCCCTTCCTAGATTGAACAAGGTCTCATGGCTTCGCCCCTTCCCTGGATTTCCCCTATTTCTTCTGAAACAGTAACCTCGGTCGAAAGATTCATTCTTTCTCTTCTCTTCGTAAACAAGTCAAGACTAAAGAGTAAATTCCTTGCAGCTCAATCACCTATCCTGACGAGTCAATTCCTATTCAATCCCGTAAACGAGGAGAAAGCAAGACAAGAAGAAATTCAGGAGTTAGTTGCTTTTCAAGACTCAAGCTCAAACCTTAACCGATATGACCTTCACTACTACTCCGGAACAGTAAGGAAAGCCTAAACAAGAAGAAATGAATTAGCTGCTTTGAAAGACGAAACATTAATTATCTATCCTGCCTGAACCTTCCCCTTTACCTCTACAACTCGGTTTCACAATTTCATTTCCTGAACCTCTATTCTTTCACAGTAACCAAGGGAAAGCCTCAAGCAAGATTCATTCTCACTGTAAGTCAAGACTCAAGCAAGAGTTTATGAACCTCACTCCTCTCGCTACCGGATGGCTTCGCTCTCTTCTTCTCGTCTCATTGGTTGTGCTCCTCTGCCTATTTCTTCTTTCTTTCATTTCACTCTTGACCAAGGAAGGGGGAAAGCTGAAAGATTCATTCTAGATCTTCTCCTTTCTTTCACTACTCTAAAGCAATGCAATTATGTGATCACCAGATAGCTTTAATCAATCAATCTACGTTCTGACTTCTTTCACTGTAGTTTGACTATCACTCGGTCGCTGCAGCTAATTCATTTACTCGACTGTAAACACTCCTTTCCTTATTCCTTCTCCTGATTGAACAAGATAAACTAGCGGATTCTTCTTTCACTGGGGTTGAGGTAAATGGGCTGGCTGTATGAAACGTCAAGCTCACCTAGCGGTCTCATTGCTGCGCTGCGCTCCTTCCTTCCCCTCTGCCTTCTCTTCTTTAACTGTAAACTCGGTCTCTTTGCTTTCCTTGGATTCTGCTTAATGAGACTCTTCAAATGAGATTAAGCGAAGCTCACCCCTTTTCCCTCTATAAATAGGTGTTTCTTCTTCTTTCTTTCTTTCTCCTGAGCAGTCAGTCTCGACTTCTTATTCCTTCTTTCTTTCTTTCTTTCTTTCACTGTAGGGAATGGGAATCTTAGCTCAGTCTCATTCATCTCTTTCCTTCTGAATTACCGAGTAAAAGATTAAATAGTCAAAGGGTGTGGGTTTCGGCTTTGTTTACAGTCGTCTTCCTCTTGAGTTTCGTCTTTCAAAGCCGCTAATGAATTTAATATCCCTGATTGCCCAAGGTAAATGGGTTTAGTAGCTCTATTCTTTCCCTTCCCTTATTTGACAAGGTAAATAGGTGTTCTCTTTCACTGGTCTTTCTCGCAGCTACTTACCTGACTCTTGAACCTTTATCAAAGAGAAAGATGAATTTGCCTGAACTACTCAACCTCAAACCTTCCCCTGGCTTACTTGATTACCTGACCACCTATACATACCTATTTCCTATTTCTTCTTTGTTTCTCCTTATTCTCTGAATTGAGTTTTTCTTTCTCTTCTCATGAACCTATGGCTGTATGATTCCTTTTCTTGTCTTTCTCCTGAACTCCGTAACCTATTCTCGTCGTCTTCTTCTGCTCTGGATGATTCTTTAACTGTAAACACTCAAGCAAGAAGGATTTATTGAATATGCTTTACCTTGTTCCAGAACCGACACGCTTTTCCTTCTTGCTCCTGAACGAACCTAAACCTTCAAACACTTGGGTTTCACCAAGGTAGTAAATAGGTTATTCTTTCTCTTTCACTCGGTAAGGTAAATGGGTTGGTTGTTGGTTCAGTAGCTCTTTTCTTTGACGAACTGTATGTAACTCGATGGATTCTTTCTCCTTCCCAGGACGTATGGCCGGTCGGTCTCTTCTTCTTCTTTCCTTCACCTTTCGTACCTAAATAGGTGTTTGTTCGCTTCTTTCTCGGGGAATAGAGTCTCCGGTCAAGCAACTAATTCATTTCCTCTGCCTGTAAAGGTTCTTCAAATAGAATCCTCTCCTGTTTCGACTGAGCCTTCAACCACTCTGTCTTCGCTCCCTCTCCTCTCCCTCAACTATAACTGTAAAAGAAGAAGAGAGATTAATGATCAATAACTACTTAGCCTCTCCCGGATTTCAGAGTTCCCAAAGGAAATAGGTGAATGTGAGTTATTATAAGGAAGTGATTGTTCCCCTCTCCCTATGTTTTGGGTCATTTCACTAGGCTGAGGATTGAATGGAATCTCTTCTTGCTTGAACTTCTTCTCGTGGCTTCGCACCTTCCCCTTTTCTGATATTAGCGGAACCTTAAACTCATTCTCCTGATTTCACTCTTTCAGAAGGTAAAGCTATTTGACGAACCTGAACCGATATGACCTTCAGTTTCACTATTCTTGAACTCGGTAAAGCTGCTAAGCTCTTCATTTCCTCTGCCTGACTGGTAAAGAAAGACTAAACTCTAGATTCATGAGCCAGATTTCACTCTTAGGTAATTCGGAAGGAAAGACTCACCAAGAATGAGAGTGACCTATTGAATCGGATTTCATTCCTCTCTCTCTCTTCTCGTGTCTTCGCCTCTTCGCCCTACGGGTCTCAGGGCTTCGCCCCTGTACCTGAACCTTTATAGAAAGAGAATGAAAGACAAAGAGAAAGCCAAAAGATTTATTCTCTTCTCCATCACCTCTCCCGATATGACCTTCACTTCAGTTCTTGTTCGAGGTAACCCCCTTCCCCTTTTCTGATATTACTGGAACCTTAAACTCTTTTGCCTTTCTTCTTTGTAAACAAACTAATACTCAAGCGAAACCCTCTCCTCCCTTTTCTCGCGTCTTCGACCCTCTCCTTTGTCGAGCGTCTTCGCCTCTTCGCCCTACGGGTCTCAGGGCTTCGCCCCTCTCCCTCTCGGTCGATTTTCTTCGTCCCTTTTCCTTCTTTCACTCGGTAAATAGATTGGTTAAAGCATCCATCTTCTGTCCTGGCCTCTGATCTTCTCGTCTGGCTCCTTACTCCCTCTTCTGGTAACCCTGCATTGATTGGACTGATAAGGTAAAGCATATTCATTCAATCCTTCTTTCACTTTGGTTTTACTAGGTAAATAGGCAGGATGATCAATCATCAGGTCAAGCTCCTTCCTTTCTTACTGTTCCATCAGTCTCATTGCGGATCTCCTTCACCTATTATTCTATTGATCTCATTCCCTTAACTCGGTCTCTTTGCTCCTTCTTGCTTTCAGGAACTGTATGTAACTCCTCTAGATGCATTATAGTTGTAGAACTTCACTAAATCACCTTCACTTTAGTTTAGAGTCGAGTAAGAAATAAATGAAAGAAGGTAGAGGAAAGACTATCGATTAATTAGACTGATTGAACTCGTAAATAGGCGGGTTGGCTGGCAGGTTGGCTGGCTGATCCGCTACTGAACCGTAACCTTCTTTTCTTGCTTTCACTCATGAACCAGATTGAGCTCCGTAATCGATATTACATTACTAGCAATCAGTTCGTGTTCCTTATTCTCAGGAAGTGATTGTGAACAGGAAGTCAAGACTCTCGCAAGATTCATTCATTCATTCCTTTTCCGTAACCTGATTGAACTTCTCTTTCTCCTGAACAGTTATTGTGTGTGAGTTATTCATGTTAGGATCGCACAACAACGCACATGCTCGATCCAGATGAACACAAAGAAAAAAGGATAGAGAAAATTGCAAGGAGAACTCTGGCTAAAAGAATTTTTTATTGATGACTTCAGGTATGTACAACAAGAGAGAGTATAGAGAATAGAAAGTACATTTCAAAGCTTTACTGGACGGGATATATATATGGTTCAGTCTACTAAATATAGCTTTACCAGATTTAACCATCTATAGCTTTACCGGATATAGCTTTACCATATATGGCTTTACCAAATATAGCTTTACCGGATATAGCCCTTGACCAAGCTATAAATACAGGGAGCAGACTCCATAACTCAACAATTCTCCCACTTGGAGACTGATCCTACACCATACCAATTAGGGCTTTGCATAGCCTTAATTTTCCAACATCAACACATTTTGTCAACATGTCTGCTGGATTCTTTGCACCCTCTATCTTCTCCAAACACATATCGCCTTCTTCCACTAACCTGCGAGTGAAATGGTACCGTCTTCTAATGTGTTTTGTCCTTGAATGATAGACTGGGTTTTTCACCAACTGTATGGCACTCTGACTATCTGTATAAAGGATCTTCTTGCACTGCTTCCGGCCTAATTCTTCTAGATAGTCTGTCATCCATATCATCTCCTTTCCAGCTTCAGCTATGGCCACGTACTCAGCTTCAGTAGATGAAAGAGCAACGCATTTCTGAAGCTTGGACATCCAACTCACTACTGTTCCATCTATAGTGTGGATATACCCAGATGTGCTCTTGCTGGAGTCTACATCTCCACTCAGATCAGCATCCACAAAACCTTGCAGAACTACTTTGCCATTGCCATAACAAAGTGTAGTATTGGATGTACCTCTCAGATATCTCAGAAGCCACTTCACAGCTTCCCAATGTTCCTTCCCTGGATTTGCCATGTACTTGCTAACAACTCCCACTGCATGTGTTATGTCAGGTCTAGTGCAGACCATAGCATACATCAAACTCCCAACTGCAGAAGCGTACGGAACTGATGTCATGTGCTCACGTTCCTCAACTGTCTTGGGAGATTGCCTCTTTGACAATTTAATATGATTTGCCAAGGGGGTAGTCCTGGGTTTAGCGTTATTCATCTTGAATTTGGACAACACCTTCTCAATGTACTGCTCTTGGGATAGATTTAATGTGCCAGCAGATCTATCTCGAGAAATCCTCATCCCAAGGATCTGCTTCGCTGCACCTAAATCTTTCATCTCAAATACTGAAGACAAGCTTGCCTTCAAGTGGTTTATCTCCCTCATACTTGATCCAGCAATTAATATATCATCCACATACAGGAGTAGAAACACATAAGAATCAGTGTATTTCTTGAGGTAGCAACACTGATCCTTTTCACTTATGTGGAAACCACTCTTGCTCATGAAGAAGTCAAACTTCTTGTACCATTGTCTCGGTGCTTGTTTCAGTCCATACAAGCTCTTATTGAGCATACACACCATGTGCTCCTTGCCTGGAGCTGCAAATCCTTCGGGTTGTTGCATATAGATCTCCTCATCTAGATCTCCATGTAAAAATGCCGTTTTTACATCCATTTGCTCAAGGTGCAAATTCTCCGATGCAACAATACTCAGTAGAATTCGGATAGTAGTTAATTTCACAACTGGAGAAAAGATCTCAGCATAATCAATGCCTTTTCTTTGTGAATATCCTTTAACTACTAACCGAGCCTTAAACCTCCTTCTGCCATCTGGTTCAACCTTGATTTTGAACACCCATTTGTTCAACAGAGCTCTCTTTCCTGTAGGCAACTCAGTCAGCACCCACGTATTATTCCTTTCAAGTGAGCTCATCTCATCATCCATGGGTTGCTCCCACTTGGTTGAATCTTCCACTTGTAGGGCCTCATCAAAGGACTCTGGTTCTCCTTCGTCAGTCAGCAACAGATAATGTAATGAGGTTGAATATCTATCTGGTGCTCTGGTAGTTCTGGATGATCTTCTCAACACCTGCTCAGGTGCAACTTGCTCCACGTCTGGTTCTTCAGCAATAGGATCAGGAGTTTCTTGAGTTTCTGTTGTACCATCACTGTGTGAATTTTCTTGCCACTCAAGTTCAACTCCCACTTGCTTCGTAGTCTCAGAGTTTATCTTCTCTCTGTTCTTGTACATGACATTTTCATCAAAGGTCTCTCTGTCCTTGTACATGAATGGAATAATGAATGTCTTTATTGATAGCCTTGGGAAGTATATTCAGTCCTGTCTTTCCTTCTTGGAAAGTCAGAGGAATGGTTAGGAAGTCTTAAAGACTAAACGAATTTACCGTACTTTCCTAAAAATGAGTAGGAAGATCAGCCCAGAGATTGATTGAATTACTAAACTCGGGTAATTAATTAATTACTTCCTATTATACCTTTTCATCTCTTTCCCAGGAAGTCTTATAGTAGTAAGATGAGATTCAAACTAAGTAGCTTGAGAAGTTAGTGTAGTAGTTTGAAAGAAAAGCTTGGTTGAATACAGGCCCCGTGCAGGATACAGAAAAGCTGACATTCATTGAAGTGTAGAAGATCCTACATTCCCAAACCAGGGGATGAAATTACTAAACCTGTTGAATCTGATCTTGTAGGCCTGGAATATTACCTAGAAGGTAACTCAGGAATCAAGCAACTACTAAGGCTAAGCCCTGGGAACAAGAACAGATCTGGCAACAAGTCAGTCTATTTTAATCCCTAGGAACTGCCCACTGAATCTGAGCCTTTCTCTCTGAACGGAATAGGGAAGTTTCCGTTTTGGAGGATGCTTGCAAGTTCTATGTTAGAGGTTAGAGCAAAAGCTAGTCCTGAGACAGAAGATTCAGTCATTCACATGTCTTAATAAAGCCAGAGCATAGAAGGCAGACTTTTGTCTTTCCTAGTAAAGGGACTCTCTAGTTGCTGATGTTCAGTCTTGTCTTTCCCCTGCTGCTTCTGATAAGGCCTAAAAGGCAGTTAGTCAGATTTCATAGTTCTAGTAAATCAGTCATTAGATTCAGATTTGGTGTGTAGGCTGTACTTGACTATTTCTTTCTCATTATTTCTTTATAAGGATTCTCACTATGAATACGAAAGAGGTTGCTTGCAAGTATCCGATTTCTTTCTCCGTAATACATTTGTTTGTTGTTAAGGAGTCAGAAGAAAAGAAAGATCAGGCAACCTTAGTCTCTTCCCGGAATTCTTACCAGTCAGTATTGATTGAACTCGTCTCGGATACTCTTTTCTTTATTTCAATCAATGGTTCAGTCCTTGAGTTCCTTCGTTTCGTCTAGGCTGAAGTTGAAGTTAGAGCTAAGTTATAAGGAAATTTAGCTACTAAGGGAAATTACCTCAGGCTGATCTTCCCCGTCCGTAAAGAAATAGAATGAAGAGCTAGAAGTGCTTTCTTAGTCCGTTCCTTTAGCAGCGAACTAATCTTACGGATCTTCTCCCTTTCCATATTCAGTGATAAAAGGAAAAGCCTTGGCCTGCCCAAGATCAATCAATCTCGCTATTTCTGCCTCCTTTCCTGTCCCAATACGTAAGAAGCAATTTCAGCCTAACTCTTAGTCTAAACTAAAGTCATGGATTCTTATCCAGCCTATGATCTGACTATTCCTCAAAGGTTACTGAAAAAACGTAAGGAAAAACAAGACAAGAAAAGGCCCCTCGGACAAGGATTGATCTCCTATGCCCTCTTATCTTAATCCATTCAAATACCCCGGGGAATGAATAACCTCAAAAAGCCTGTTAATCGCTTCACATTCAAAGGCCAGGAACCTCTTTTCACCAGAATTAGGATAGGATGGCTTTTCATCGAAGAAGCTACTGATGACTGAATGCCTGATAATCGAATCTCTTTAGCTGGGCGGACTCTCTTTGCTGATAGTGAATAGCCCAGAAAAGCCAAAGAGCAGCCGGATGAAACTCTAAGTCTGAAGCAGGAAGTCAGTCTTGATATGATGATTGAGTAGAGCCTACAACCTGATTTATATTCTGGAAGGGATTCTCTTGTTACAAGCCCCGATCCTTGTCATGTGGCCAGCTTTGATACTGGAAAACATTACTTAGCCGCCTACTTCAAAAGTAGGTAAAGGCCTTAAAGCAAGTCGTATTGACTGACAGACATGGCCTACTAAAAAATAACTAAAAAGACTACTTCCAATGTCCCGTTACGATTAACAGGACTAACGCAGACTCGAAGCAATAGTGACAATTAGACTGCTGTAGAAAGTCGTAATGGCAGTCGCAAGCAATTATCTTTATCCAGCCTCAAGCAAGCAATTATCTTTATTCGGCCTAAATAAACAGACTAACTTGCTCATAATCTACCTTTCATTCTTCTCACTTCTTTCGCTCAGTCTTCCGGTTCAGAGGTAATGAAAAAGAGAGTTTGATTCAACTAGCTCCCCCGCAACTGATGAGTAGACTTTTCCATCTCTTGCTTTCAACTACCTTGACTAGATAATTGATTCTGGAGGGACTAGGAATCGAATAGGAGGAAATAGCCTGTAACTTCCTACTAGACAGACTGATTAGGTTCAATCTTCTGACGTCACCCGGAAATGAAGGCCAAAAGGCCCCAAGTCTTGGATTTCTCACTTCTTTACTTATCTCAGGATCAAACTTATGGTAATTCCACTGCTACTTCGTCTTTGAGGGCTACTTCTGCGGGATATGATAAAAGACTGAAACTAGAAGAGAAGGGCAGAACGGATCCAATTCTATTCTACTGCTTGAAAAGCCTATTTATCTGTTAGTGGCCTACTTTGATAATATGATCTTTCCGCTGAGGAATCAAAACAAAGAAAAGAATATATATATCACTTTAGACTGAGTTAGCCTAAGAGGAATCGAATCAAAGGGTTTTGACTGAATTTACGACTTTAGATGCATTAAGGGCTTGCAATGAATTATAATTAGACTTGCCTTATGGACTTCGTAGTGCTTTCCTGCTCAGTCTTCACTCTCCCCTGAACTTCATTAAATGGAAACCTCAACTCATTTTTTTCTTCTTCCTTACGTCCCTCTCAATCAAAGAGCCGGGAACCTTGAAATAGCAAATTCACTGAGCACGGGGAATCAAGACTACTTTCTAAATCGCAGGACTAACGTCTAAGTCTATCTCGAAGCTCCTACTTATCTTATGATTGACTTCTTGCCTCTACAGGATCTGTAGAAGTAGGCTAAAGTAGAGACTTGACATCTTGAGTGTTAGTTTATTTAATCTTGTATTAACTGTAATTCATTTTATTTACTGTTTGTATTTCAATTTATGTCAGTTGAGGGAAGTTATTAGCGATTAAGGGTAGTTATTAGTGGTTAAGGGTAGTTATTAGCGATTAAGGGTAGTTATTAGTGGTTAAGGGTAGTTATTAGCGGTTAAGGGTAGTTATTGGCGGTTAGTGTGGCTATTCTGTCTATATATGTATTGTGTAACAAGTTGAATAATGAGAAAGTTGGTTTATTTCCTCTCTTAGTTGTATGAGTGTTTTCTAACATTTGGTATCAAAGCTTGGTTACATGCCAAAGATCATGCCGAGAAATAATAACAACATTGGAGAGAGAGGAGAGTCGTCGAAGTCTGCAACAAAGGAAGGTCTGGTAACACTCCAATACCCGACGTTATCGAGAACCAACTACGCAGCATGGGCTATGAAGATGAAGGTCTATTTGCGTGCTCAAGGGGTGTGGGACGCAATCGAATCAACTGAGCCTCTGGATAGTCTTGATGAAAGAAAGGATCAAATGGCCTTAGCAGCTATCTATCAAGCAATCCCTGAGGAAATGTTGTTTTTGTTAGTAGAGAAAGAGACAGCAAAGGAGGCATGGAAGACACTAAAAACTATTCATCTCGGTGCTGAACGTGTAAAGGAGGCAAAGATCCAAACTTTGAAGATTGAGTTTGAAATTATGAATATGAAGGAGTCCAAGACTATTGATGATTATGCAGCAAGGTTGACAGAAGTCGTTAATAAAATACGTACTTTTGGAGACAAGTTTGAAGAGGCATACTTGGTGAAAAAATTCCTCCGCTCAGTACCTCCTAAGTTTCTTCATATCGCATCGGCAATAGAGCAATTTGCCGATTTAAAGGTGATGACCATGGAGGAAGTCATCGCCGTCTTAAAGCATGTCTTATTGACTCAAGGAGAATGGAAAGAGAAAAAACGTAGCGACAATGGAGGCCATAGCCGAGGGCGAGGTCACAGTGGTCGCTGGAGAGGGAGAGGCCATGGTCGTGGAAACGACTCGTTTCATCAAGAGAAGAAGGCTGACAAGAGCAAGGTAAGATGTTACAATTGTCAAGACCTAGGCCACTATGCCTCAGAATGTCGGAAGGTGAAGTGTTATAATTGCCAAAAGATTGGCCATTATGCATCCGACTGTAGATCGAAGAAAAGGGAGGACCATTATGCATCCGACTGTAGATCAAAGAAATGGGAGGATCAGGCGCACTTGGCTGAGACGCAAAGTGATGAGGATGAGCCAGCCTTACTTACAGCACAAGTTTGTGAAGTCCGAACTCTCGGTTCACCAGAGTTGACGGAGATGGCTCTTTATGAAGAGAAGGTTGTCCCGGAAGAAATTGAGAAGGTAAACAACATTTGGTTCCTAGATACGGGAGCCAGCAATCACATGACTGGTTGTCGAAGTTGGTTCTCGGAATTGAACGAGTCAGTGACCGGCACGGTGAAGTTCGGAGATGGATCACTTGTAGAGATAAAAGGACGTGGAGATGTGAAGGTTGTGTCTGTGAAAAAAACAGAGAAGATGATCGATGAGGAGAAAATCGATGGCTCTGTGAAGATTGAATCGGAGGAAAAAACAGAGAAGCGAGAAGAGAAGAAGAGGGATGCCGAGAAAATCGTTGGCGGTGTGAAGTTTGAATTCGAGGAGAAGAGCGATGGCGTTGTGACGGAGGTCCAGAATGTGGCAACGGAGGTAGCGAAAGAAAAGGAGATAAAAGAGAAGGACTGTGACGGCGAGAAGAAGGAGAAGGAGGACGGAAACAATGGCGGTGCTATTGAAAAACAGGTCGCCGGAGAAACGAAAGCGGAGAAGGAGAAGGAGGCCATTGTTTCCGGCAGTGCAATTGAAGTAGCACAGGTAATTAAACCTGTTGAGGAAAAGCCATTGGCCGGAGAAGTAGAACAGGTAATTAAAACTGTCGATGAAAAGCAGTTGCCCATTGAAAGGAAGACAGAAAAGAAGGAAGGCAGAGATAATGGCGGCAGCTTTCATCCTGTGAAGCGGAGTATATTGTGGCAACGTCAGCTGCTTGTCAAGGAATATGGTTAGGACGTTTACTAAAAGAATTGGTTTGAAGAATATAAGAATGTGAAGATCAAAATACAAGATTAAGGGGATGATTTGTTAGTTTATTTAATATTGTATTAACTATAATTCATTTTATTTACTGTTTGTATTTCAATTTATGTCAGTTGAGGGAAGTTATTAGCGATTAAGGGTAGTTATTAGCGGTTAAGGGTAGTTATTGGCGGTTAGTGTGGCTATATTGTCTATATATGTATTGTGTAACAAGTTGAATAATGAGAAAGTTGTTTTATTGCCTCTCTTAGTTGTATGAGTGTTTTCTAACATTGAGTACCACTCAATCTTCATATGTCATATGTCAGTCCTTACTTGCTATCTCACAGAAAGGTCTTTTACGAAGACTATATGACTTGCAACCAACAGAGAAAGATGACTTGCTACTTGCTTAACCGATTTATTGCTCTCAGGCCGCCTCTCAACAATTTGATTTGAAGCAGGCTACTTTCATATCTTTCGTCATCCCAGGCCCTACCAGAATAGAGTAAGTCAGGGCTTTTTGCAAGGAATTAGTGAAAGGTCTTTAGTGACCCAAGGTTCTTTTATGTTGGGACTTAGGCTTTTCTCCCTTCCGCGCTTTAGGCCAATGGTAATTCAATGGTTACTTAGTCATCAACAGCTGCTACCTCACTAAGCAACCGGGCAGAGCCTACGGATCACTTAGCTGCTAAAAATGGATAAGATCAAAGAGTATCTTACCAGGGAAGAGAGCTGGACTCAATCTCAGTCTGAATTTGAGGAAAGTCAATTACATTTGTTTGAAAGACTTTACTAGCTTTCTACTTTCATACTTGACTACCTTAGCTGAATTAGGACGGGAAGTGTGACATACTTCAAATCGATAATTAATCCCTGATAAGGCCAATCTTCCATATGATGACAGAAAAATGGGTCACGAAGGCTCTTTCCTTGAAAGCTAGCTTTCCTAACTCTAACTACCAGACCTTTTGGTCAAGAGGTATTCTATAACTGATCTATCAAATGCTCTTTCTTTAACAACTAAGAAATCAAGGGCAGAAACTGACAACTGATCTACTATATAGCTCTAACTTGAAGCTATCCTTGTGAAAGAAATGGAATCCCTAACTTCCCAAGGAGTGGAGAATATGAATATAGGATCCGATTGAGCTGCTAACTTGAACTTCCTCAATTCAACTGCCTCCCTTTTTAGTATTAGTAAAAGAACAAGAGCTAGGGGTTTACTCTTTGACTCAATGAGTGGGAAAAAATGGGCACATGCTTAAAAAATACATGACTCTGGCTTCTATGTCTTCTCTTGCAGCTTATGACTGATTAATGAATGCTATAGTCATTCTGACTTCGTAGTGCTTATCCCCTTTAGACTTCTAACTTCCTTTCCTATTCCTACTGGGCTTTAAACGAGCAAGAAAGAAAGAAGACTAGGCCCTTGCATTAGACTTCCTTGTTGTCTACCTTTGCTTTGGAGAGGAAGTATGGGCAAAAATGAGATTTCTGTCTCGTGGCTCTAAGTCTCTCTGCCTTGCTTGCAGTCATTCTCAATAGTTACGGCCTTGTCACTCAATCGAATGAGTAGTTATCTCTCCAAAAGCAGTCAGTTGTTATTTTGAAGCACTCCGTTTTTTCGATCGAAATTCTATTCTAAATCAATCAAGACTAATCATTCCCAACGAAAGTTTCGAGAAACGTGACGCCGTTCTTTTAGCACGGACTTCAAACGTCCAAGATTAGGGTTTCTGAATTAGGGTTCGATTTGAAGCACTCCGTTTCTTCGAAATTATATTCTAAATCTTCAAGACTAATCATTCCCCACAAAAGTTTCGAAAAACGTCGACCGTGACTCGGTTTTGGAAGCACGTACTCCAAACGTCCCATATTAGAGTTTCCGAATTACGGTTTGATTTGAAGCACTATTTTACTGTTCTAGTCATTCCCCACAAAAGTTTCAAAAAACGCCGACCTTGACTCTATTTTTTTAGCACCTACTTCAAACGACCCAAATAAGGGTTTCCGAATTAAGGGTCGAATTTGAAGCAATCTATTACTGTTTTATGCACTCCGTTTCTCCCAAATTCTATTCTAAATCATCGAGCCTAACCTGATCATTCCCCACAAAACTTTTAAAAAACGTCGACCGCGACTCGGTTTTTTTAGCACGGACTTCAAACTTCCCAGATTAGGGTGTCCGAAGTAGGGTTAGATTTTGAAGCACTCCGTTTTTTCGATCGAAATTCTATTCTAAATCAATCAAGACTAATCATTCCCCACGAAAGTTTCGAGAAACGTGACGCCGTTCTTTTAGCACGGACTTCAAACGTCCAAGATTAGGGTTTCCGAATTAGGGTTCGATTTGAAGCACTCCGTTTCTTCGAAATTCTATTCTAAATCTTCAAGACTAATCATTCCCCACAAAAGTTTCGAAAAACGTCGACCGTGACTCGGTTTTGGAAGCACGTACTCCAAACGTCCCATATTAGAGTTTCCGAATTAGGGTTTGATTTGAAGCACTGTTTTACTGTTCTAGTCATTCCCCACAAAAGTTTCAAAAAACGCCGACCTTGACTCTATTTTTTTAGCACCTACTTCAAACGACCCAAATAAGGGTTTCCGAATTAAGGGTCGAATTTGAAGCAATCTATTACTGTTTTATGCACTCCGTTTCTCCCAAATTCTATTCTAAATCATCGAGCCTAATCTGATCATTCCCCACAAAACTTTTAAAAAACGTCGACCGCGACTCGGTTTTTTTAGCACGGACTTCAAACTTCCCAGATTAGGGTGTCCGAAGTAGGGTTAGATTTTGAAGCACTCCGTTTTTTCGATCGAAATTCTATTCTAAATCAATCAAGACTAATCATTCCCCACGAAAGTTTCGAGAAACGTGACGCCGTTCTTTTAGCACGGACTTCAAACGTCCAAGATTAGGGTTTCCGAATTAGGGTTCGATTTGAAGCACTCCGTTTCTTCGAAATTCTATTCTAAATCTTCAAGACTAATCATTCCCCACAAAAGTTTCGAAAAACGTCGACCGTGACTCGGTTTTGGAAGCACGTACTCCAAACGTCCCATATTAGAGTTTCCGAATTAGGGTTTGATTTGAAGCACTGTTTTACTGTTCTAGTCATTCCCCACAAAAGTTTCAAAAAACGCCGACCTTGACTCTATTTTTTTAGCACCTACTTCAAACGACCCAAATAAGGGTTTCCGAATTAAGGGTCGAATTTGAAGCAATCTATTACTGTTTTATGCACTCCGTTTCTCCCAAATTCTATTCTAAATCATCGAGCCTAATCTGATCATTCCCCACAAAACTTTTAAAAAACGTCGACCGCGACTCGGTTTTTTTAGCACGGACTTCAAACTTCCCAGATTAGGGTGTCCGAAGTAGGGTTAGATTTTGAAGCACTCCGTTTTTTCGATCGAAATTCTATTCTAAATCAATCAAGACTAATCATTCCCAACGAAAGTTTCGAGAAACGTGACGCCGTTCTTTTAGCACGGACTTCAAACGTCCAAGATTAGGGTTTCTGAATTAGGGTTCGATTTGAAGCACTCCGTTTCTTCGAAATTATATTCTAAATCTTCAAGACTAATCATTCCCCACAAAAGTTTCGAAAAACGTCGACCGTGACTCGGTTTTGGAAGCACGTACTCCAAACGTCCCATATTAGAGTTTCCGAATTAGGGTTTGATTTGAAGCACTGTTTTACTGTTCTAGTCATTCCCCACAAAAGTTTCAAAAAACGCCGACTTTGACTCTATTTTTTTAGCACCTACTTCGAACGACCCAAATAAGGGTTTCCGAATTAAGGGGCGAATTTGAAGCAATCTATTACTGTTTTATGCACTCCGTTTCTCCCAAATTCTATTCTAAATCATCGAGCCTAATCTGATCATTCCCCACAAAACTTTTAAAAAACGTCGACCGCGACTCGGTTTTTTTAGCACGGACTTCAAACTTCCCAGATTAGGGTGTCCGAAGTAGGGTTAGATTTTGAAGCACTCCGTTTTTTCGATCGAAATTCTATTCTAAATAAATCAAGACTAATCATTCCCCACGAAAGTTTCGAGAAACGTGACGCCGTTCTTTTAGCACGGACTTCAAACGTCCAAGATTAGGGTTTCCGAATTAGGGTTCGATTTGAAGCACTCCGTTTCTTCGAAATTCTATTCTAAATCTTCAAGACTAATCATTCCCCACAAAAGTTTCGAAAAACGTCGACCGTGACTCAGTTTTGGAAGCACGTACTCCAAACGTCCCATATTAGAGTTTCCGAATTAGGGTTTGATTTGAAGCACTGTTTTACTGTTCTAGTAATTCCCCACAAAAGTTTCAAAAAACGCCTTCCTTGACTCTATTTTTTTAGCACCTACTTCGAACGACCCAAATAAGGGTTTCCGAATTAAGGGGCGAATTTGAAGCAATCTATTACTGTTTTATGCACTCCGTTTCTCCCAAATTCTATTCTAAATCATCGAGCCTAATCTGATCATTCCCCACAAAACTTTTAAAAAACGTCGACCGCGACTCGGTTTTTTTAGCACGGACTTCAAACTTCCCAGATTAGGGTGTCCGAAGTAGGGTTAGATTTTGAAGCACTCCGTTTTTTCGATCGAAATTCTATTCTAAATCAATCAAGACTAATCATTCCCCACGAAAGTTTCGAGAAACGTGACGCCGTTCTTTTAGCACGGACTTCAAACGTCCAAGATTAGGGTTTCCGAATTAGGGTTCGATTTGAAGCACTCCGTTTCTTCGAAATTCTATTCTAAATCTTCAAGACTAATCATTCCCCACAAAAGTTTCGAAAAACGTCGACCGTGACTCGGTTTTGGAAGCACGTACTCCAAACATCCCATATTAGAGTTTCCGAATTAGGGTTTGATTTGAACCACTGTTTTACTGTTCTAGTCATTCCCCACCAAAGTTTCAAAAAACGTCAACCTTGACTCTATTTTTTTAGCACCTACTTCAAACGACCCAAATAAGGGTTTCCGAATTAAGGGTCGAATTTGAAGCAATCTATTACTGTTTTATGCACTCCGTTTCTCCCAAATTCTATTCTAAATCATCGAGCCTAATCTGATCATTCCCCACAAAACTTTTAAAAAACATCGACCGCGACTCGGTTTTTTTAGCACGGACTTCAAACTTCCCAGATTAGGGTGTCCGAAGTAGGGTTAGATTTTGAAGCACTCCGTTTTTTTGATCGAAATTCTATTCTAAATCAATCAAGACTAATCATTCCCCACGAAAGTTTCGAGAAACGTGACGCTGAACTTTTAGCACGGACTTCAAACGTCCAAGATTAGGGTTTCAGAATTAGGGTTCGATTTGAAGCACTCCGTTTCTTCGAAATTCTGTTCAAAATCTTCAAGACTAATCATTCCCCACAAAAGTTTCGAAAAACGTCGACCGTGACTCGGTTTTGGAAGCACGTACTCCAAACGTCCCATATTAGAGTTTCCGAATTAGGGTTTGATTTGAAGCACTATTTTACTGTTCTAGTCATTCCCCACAAAAGTTTCAAACACCGCCGACCTTGACTCTATTTTTTTAGAACCTACTTCAAACGACCCAAATAAGGGTTTCCGAATTAAGGGTCGAATTTGAAGCACTCCGTTTCTCCCAAATTCTATTCTAAATCATCGAGCCTAATCTGATCATTCCCCACAAAACTTTTAAAAAACGTCGACCGCGACTCGGTTTTTTTAGCACGGACTTCAAACTTCCCAGATTAGGGTGTCCGAAGTAGGGTTAGATTTTGAAGCACTTCGTTTTTTCGATCGAAATTCTATTCTAAATCAATCAAGACTAATCATTCCCCACGAAAGTTTCGAGAAACGTGACGCCGTTCTTTTAGCACGGACTTCAAACGTCCAAGATTAGGGTTTCCGAATTAGGGTTCGATTTGAAGCACTCCGTTTCTTCGAAATTCTATTCTAAATCTTCAAGACTAATCATTCCCCACAAAAGTTTCGAAAAACGTCGACCGTGACTCAGTTTTGGAAGCACGTACTCCAAACGTCCCATATTAGAGTTTCCGAATTAGGGTTTGATTTGAAGCACTGTTTTACTGTTCTAGTAATTCCCCACAAAAGTTTCAAAAAACGCCTTCCTTGACTCTATTTTTTTAGCACCTACTTCAAACGACCCAAATAAGGGTTTCCGAATTAAGGGTCGAATTTGAAGCAATCTATTACTGTTTTATGCACTCCGTTTCTCCCAAATTCTATTCTAAATCATCGAGCCTAATCTGATCATTCCCCACAAAACTTTTAAAAAACGTCGACCGCGACTCGGTTTTTTTAGCACGGACTTCAAACTTCCCAGATTAGGGTGTCCGAAGTAGGGTTAGATTTTGAAGCACTCCGTTTTTTCGATCGAAATTCTATTCTAAATCAATCAAGACTAATCATTCCCCACGAAAGTTTCGAGAAACGTGACGCCGTTCTTTTAGCACGGACTTCAAACGTCCAAGATTAGGGTTTCCGAATTAGGGTTCGATTTGAAGCACTCCGTTTCTTCGAAATTCTATTCTAAATCTTCAAGACTAATCATTCCCCACAAAAGTTTCGAAAAACGTCGACCGTGACTCGGTTTTGGAAGCACGTACTCCAAACATCCCATATTAGAGTTTCCGAATTAGGGTTTGATTTGAACCACTGTTTTACTGTTCTAGTCATTCCCCACCAAAGTTTCAAAAAACGTCGACCTTGACTCTATTTTTTTAGCACCTACTTCAAACGACCCAAATAAGGGTTTCCGAATTAAGGGTCGAATTTGAAGCAATCTATTACTGTTTTATGCACTCCGTTTCTCCCAAATTCTATTCTAAATCATCGAGCCTAATCTGATCATTCCCCACAAAACTTTTAAAAAACATCGACCGCGACTCGGTTTTTTTAGCACGGACTTCAAACTTCCCAGATTAGGGTGTCCGAAGTAGGGTTAGATTTTGAAGCACTCCGTTTTTTTGATCGAAATTCTATTCTAAATCAATCAAGACTAATCATTCCCCACGAAAGTTTCGAGAAACGTGACGCTGAACTTTTAGCACGGACTTCAAACGTCCAAGATTAGGGTTTCCGAATTAGGGGTCGATTTGAAGCACTCCGTTTCTTCGAAATTCTATTCTAAATCTTCAAGACTAATCATTCCCCACAAAAGTTTCGAAAAACGTCGACCGTGACTTGGTTTTGGAAACACGTACTCCAAACGTCCGATATTAGAGTTTTCGAATTAAGGTTTGATTTGAAGCACTATTTTACTGTTCTAGTCATTCCCCACAAAAGTTTCAAACACCGCCGACCTTGACTCTATTTTTTTAGAACCTACTTCAAACGACCCAAATAAGGGTTTCCGAATTAAGGGTCGAATTTGAAGCACTCCGTTTCTCCCAAATTCTATTCTAAATCATCGAGCCTAATCTGATCATTCCCCACAAAACTTTTAAAAAACGTCGACCGCGACTCGGTTTTTTTAGCACGGACTTCAAACTTCCCAGATTAGGGTGTCCGAAGTAGGGTTAGATTTTGAAGCACTCCGTTTTTTCGATCGAAATTCTATTCTAAATCAATCAAGACTAATCATTCCCCACGAAAGTTTCGAGAAACGTGACGCCGTTCTTTTAGCACGGACTTCAAACGTCCAAGATTAGGGTTTCCGAATTAGGGTTCGATTTGAAGCACTCCGTTTCTTCGAAATTCTATTCTAAATCTTCAAGACTAATCATTCCCCACAAAAGTTTCGAAAAACGTCGACCGTGACTCGGTTTTGGAAGCACGTACTCCAAACGTCCCCTATTAGAGTTTTCGAATTAGGGATTGATTTGAAGCACTATTTTACTGTTCTAGTCATTCCCCACAAAAGTTTCAAAAAACGCCTTCCTTGACTCTATTTTTTTAGCACCTACTTCGAACGACCCAAATAAGGGTTTCCGAATTAAGGGTCGAATTTGAGGCAATCTATTACTGTTTTATGCACTCCGTTTCTCCCAAATTCTATTCTAAATCATCGAGCCTACTCTGATCATTCCCCACAAAACTTTTAAAAAACGTCGACCGCGACTCAGTTTTTTTAGCATGGACTTCAAATTTCCCAGATTAGGGTGTCCGAAGTAGGGTTAGATTTTGAAGCACTCCGTTTTTTCGATCGAAATTCTATTCTAAATCAATCAAGACTAATCATTCCCCACGAAAGTTTCGAGAAACGTGACGCCGTTATTTTAGCACGGACTTCAAACGTCCAAGATTAGGGTTTCAGAATTAGGGTTCGATTTGAAGCACTCCGTTTCTTCGAAATTCTGTTCAAAATCTTCAAGACTAATCATTCCCCACAAAAGTTTCGAAAAACGTCGACCGTGACTCGGTTTTGGAAGCACGTACTCCAAACGTCCCATATTAGAGTTTCCGAATTAGGGTTTGATTTGAACCACTGTTTTACTGTTCTAGTCATTCCCCACAAAAGTTTCAAAAAACGCCGACCTTGACTCTATTTTTTTAGCACCTACTTCGAACGACCCAAATAAGGGTTTCCGAATTAAGGGTCGAATTTGAAGCAATCTATTACTGTTTTATGCACTCCGTTTCTCCCAAATTCTATTCTAAATCATCGAGCCTAATCTGATCATTCCCCACAAAACTTTTAAAAAACGTCGACCGCGACTCGGTTTTTTTAGCACGGACTTCAAACTTCCCAGATTAGGGTGTCCGAAGTAGGGTTAGATTTTGAAGCACTCCGTTTTTTCGATCGAAATTCTATTCTAAATCAATCAAGACTAATCATTCCCCACGAAAGTTTCGAGAAACGTGACGCCGTTCTTTTAGCACGGACTTCAAACGTCCAAGATTAGGGTTTCCGAATTAGGGTTCGATTTGAAGCACTCCGTTTCTTCGAAATTCTATTCTAAATCTTCAAGACTAATCATTCCCCACAAAAGTTTCGAAAAACGTCGACCGTGACTCTGTTTTGGAAGCACGTACTCCAAACATCCCATATTAGAGTTTCCGAATTAGGGTTTGATTTGAACCACTGTTTTACTGTTCTAGTCATTCCCCACCAAAGTTTCAAAAAACGTCGACCTTGACTCTATTTTTTTAGCACCTACTTCAAACGACCCAAATAAGGGTTTCCGAATTAAGGGTCGAATTTGAAGCAATCTATTACTGTTTTATGCACTCCGTTTCTCCCAAATTCTATTCTAAATCATCGAGCCTAATCTGATCATTCCCCACAAAACTTTTAAAAAACATCGACCGCGACTCGGTTTTTTTAGCACGGACTTCAAACTTCCCAGATTAGGGTGTCCGAAGTAGGGTTAGATTTTGAAGCACTCCGTTTTTTTGATCGAAATTCTATTCTAAATCAATCAAGACTAATCATTCCCCACGAAAGTTTCGAGAAACGTGACGCTGAACTTTTAGCACGGACTTCAAACGTCCAAGATTAGGGTTTCCGAATTAGGGGTCGATTTGAAGCACTCCGTTTCTTCGAAATTCTATTCTAAATCTTCAAGACTAATCATTCCCCACAAAAGTTTCGAAAAACGTCGACCGTGACTTGGTTTTGGAAACACGTACTCCAAACGTCCGATATTAGAGTTTTCGAATTAAGGTTTGATTTGAAGCACTATTTTACTGTTCTAGTCATTCCCCACAAAAGTTTCAAACACCGCCGACCTTGACTCTATTTTTTTAGAACCTACTTCAAACGACCCAAATAAGGGTTTCCGAATTAAGGGTCGAATTTGAAGCACTCCGTTTCTCCCAAATTCTATTCTAAATCATCGAGCCTAATCTGATCATTCCCCACAAAACTTTTAAAAAACGTCGACCGCGACTCGGTTTTTTTAGCACGGACTTCAAACTTCCCAGATTAGGGTGTCCGAAGTAGGGTTAGATTTTGAAGCACTCCGTTTTTTCGATCGAAATTCTATTCTAAATCAATCAAGACTAATCATTCCCCACGAAAGTTTCGAGAAACGTGACGCCGTTCTTTTAGCACGGACTTCAAACGTCCAAGATTAGGGTTTCCGAATTAGGGTTCGATTTGAAGCACTCCGTTTCTTCGAAATTCTATTCTAAATCTTCAAGACTAATCATTCCCCACAAAAGTTTCGAAAAACGTCGACCGTGACTCGGTTTTGGAAGCACGTACTCCAAACGTCCCCTATTAGAGTTTTCGAATTAGGGATTGATTTGAAGCACTATTTTACTGTTCTAGTCATTCCCCACAAAAGTTTCAAAAAACGCCTTCCTTGACTCTATTTTTTTAGCACCTACTTCGAACGACCCAAATAAGGGTTTCCGAATTAAGGGTCGAATTTGAGGCAATCTATTACTGTTTTATGCACTCCGTTTCTCCCAAATTCTATTCTAAATCATCGAGCCTACTCTGATCATTCCCCACAAAACTTTTAAAAAACTTCGACCGCGACTCGGTTTTTTTAGCACGGACTTCAAACTTCCCAGATTAGGGTGTTCGAAGTAGGGTTAGATTTTGAAGCACTCCGTTTTTTTGATCGAAATTCTATTCTAAATCAATCAAGACTAATCATTCCCCACGAAAGTTTCGAGAAACGTGACGCTGAACTTTTAGCACGGACTTCAAACGTCCAAGATTAGGGTTTCCGAATTAGGGTTCGATTTGAAGCACTCCGTTTCTTCGAAATTCTATTCTAAATCTTCAAGACTAATCATTCCCCACAAAAGTTTCGAAAAACGTCGACCGTGACTCGGTTTTGGAAGCACGTACTCCAAACGTCCCCTATTAGAGTTTTCGAATTAGGGATTGATTTGAAGCACTATTTTACTGTTCTAGTCATTCCCCACAAAAGTTTCAAAAAACGCCTTCCTTGACTCTATTTTTTAAGCACCTACTTCGAACGACCCAAATAAGGGTTTCCGAATTAAGGGTCGAATTTGAAGCAATCTATTACTGTTTTATGCACTCCGTTTCTCCCAAATTCTATTCTAAATCATCGAGCCTAATCTGATCATTCCCCACAAAACTTTTAAAAAACGTCGACCGCGACTCGGTTTTTTTAGCACGGACTTCAAACTTCCCAGATTAGGGTGTCCGAAGTAGGGTTAGATTTTGAAGCACTCCGTTTTTTCGATCGAAATTCTATTCTAAATCAATCAAGACTAATCATTCCCCACGAAAGTTTCGAGAAACGTGACGCCGTTCTTTTAGCACGGACTTCAAACGTCCAAGATTAGGGTTTCCGAATTAGGGTTCGATTTGAAGCACTCCGTTTCTTCGAAATTCTATTCTAAATCTTCAAGACTAATCATTCCCCACAAAAGTTTCGAAAAACGTCGACCGTGACTCGGTTTTGGAAGCACGTACTCCAAACGTCCCCTATTAGAGTTTTCGAATTAGGGATTGATTTGAAGCACTATTTTACTGTTCTAGTCATTCCCCACAAAAGTTTCAAAAAACGCCTTCCTTGACTCTATTTTTTTAGCACCTACTTCGAACGACCCAAATAAGGGTTTCCGAATTAAGGGTCGAATTTGAGGCAATCTATTACTGTTTTATGCACTCCGTTTCTCCCAAATTCTATTCTAAATCATCGAGCCTACTCTGATCATTCCCCACAAAACTTTTAAAAAACTTCGACCGCGACTCGGTTTTTTTAGCACGGACTTCAAACTTCCCAGATTAGGGTGTTCGAAGTAGGGTTAGATTTTGAAGCACTCCGTTTTTTTGATCGAAATTCTATTCTAAATCAATCAAGACTAATCATTCCCCACGAAAGTTTCGAGAAACGTGACGCTGAACTTTTAGCACGGACTTCAAACGTCCAAGATTAGGGTTTCCGAATTAGGGGTCGATTTGAAGCACTCCGTTTCTTCGAAATTCTATTCTAAATCTTCAAGACTAATCATTCCCCACAAAAGTTTCGAAAAACGTCGACCGTGACTTGGTTTTGGAAACACGTACTCCAAACGTCCGATATTAGAGTTTTCGAATTAAGGTTTGATTTGAAGCACTATTTTACTGTTCTAGTCATTCCCCACAAAAGTTTCAAACACCGCCGACCTTGACTCTATTTTTTTAGAACCTACTTCAAACGACCCAAATAAGGGTTTCCGAATTAAGGGTCGAATTTGAAGCACTCCGTTTCTCCCAAATTCTATTCTAAATCATCGAGCCTAATCTGATCATTCCCCACAAAACTTTTAAAAAACGTCGACCGCGACTCGGTTTTTTTAGCACGGACTTCAAACTTCCCAGATTAGGGTGTCCGAAGTAGGGTTAGATTTTGAAGCACTCCGTTTTTTCGATCGAAATTCTATTCTAAATCAATCAAGACTAATCATTCCCCACGAAAGTTTCGAGAAACGTGACGCCGTTCTTTTAGCACGGACTTCAAACGTCCAAGATTAGGGTTTCCGAATTAGGGTTCGATTTGAAGCACTCCGTTTCTTCGAAATTCTATTCTAAATCTTCAAGACTAATCATTCCCCACAAAAGTTTCGAAAAACGTCGACCGTGACTCGGTTTTGGAAGCACGTACTCCAAACGTCCCCTATTAGAGTTTTCGAATTAGGGATTGATTTGAAGCACTATTTTACTGTTCTAGTCATTCCCCACAAAAGTTTCAAAAAACGCCTTCCTTGACTCTATTTTTTTAGCACCTACTTCGAACGACCCAAATAAGGGTTTCCGAATTAAGGGTCGAATTTGAGGCAATCTATTACTGTTTTATGCACTCCGTTTCTCCCAAATTCTATTCTAAATCATCGAGCCTACTCTGATCATTCCCCACAAAACTTTTAAAAAACTTCGACCGCGACTCGGTTTTTTTAGCACGGACTTCAAACTTCCCAGATTAGGGTGTTCGAAGTAGGGTTAGATTTTGAAGCACTCCGTTTTTTTGATCGAAATTCTATTCTAAATCAATCAAGACTAATCATTCCCCACGAAAGTTTCGAGAAACGTGACGCCGTTATTTTAGCACGGACTTCAAACGTCCAAGATTAGGGTTTCAGAATTAGGGTTCGATTTGAAGCACTCCGTTTCTTCGAAATTCTGTTCAAAATCTTCAAGACTAATCATTCCCCACAAAAGTTTCGAAAAACGTCGACCGTGACTCGGTTTTGGAAGCACGTACTCCAAACGTCCCATATTAGAGTTTCCGAATTAGGGTTTGATTTGAACCACTGTTTTACTGTTCTAGTCATTCCCCACAAAAGTTTCAAAAAACGCCGACCTTGACTCTATTTTTTTAGCACCTACTTCGAACGACCCAAATAAGGGTTTCCGAATTAAGGGTCGAATTTGAAGCAATCTATTACTGTTTTATGCACTCCGTTTCTCCCAAATTCTATTCTAAATCATCGAGCCTAATCTGATCATTCCCCACAAAACTTTTAAAAAACGTCGACCGCGACTCGGTTTTTTTAGCACGGACTTCAAACTTCCCAGATTAGGGTGTCCGAAGTAGGGTTAGATTTTGAAGCACTCCGTTTTTTCGATCGAAATTCTATTCTAAATCAATCAAGACTAATCATTCCCCACGAAAGTTTCGAGAAACGTGACGCCGTTCTTTTAGCACGGACTTCAAACGTCCAAGATTAGGGTTTCCGAATTAGGGTTCGATTTGAAGCACTCCGTTTCTTCGAAATTCTGTTCTAAATCTTCAAGACTAATCATTCCCCACAAAAGTTTCGAAAAACGTCGACCGTGACTCGGTTTTGGAAGCACGTACTCCAAACGTCCCATATTAGAGTTTCCGAATTAGGGTTTGATTTGAAGCACTGTTTTACTGTTCTAGTCATTCCCCACAAAAGTTTCAAAAAACGCCGACCTTGACTCTATTTTTTTAGCACCTACTTCAAACGACCCAAATAAGGGTTTCCGAATTAAGGGTCGAATTTGAAGCAATCTATTACTGTTTTATGCACTCCGTTTCTCCCAAATTCTATTCTAAATCATCGAGCCTACTCTGATCATTCCCCACAAAACTTTTAAAAAACGTCGACCGCGACTCGGTTTTTTTAGCACGGACTTCAAACTTCCCAGATTAGGGTGTTCGAAGTAGGGTTAGATTTTGAAGCACTCCGTTTTATCGATCGAAATTCTATTCTAAATCAATCAAGACTAATCATTCCCCACGAAAGTTTCGAGAAACGTGACGCCGTTATTTTAGCACAGACTTCAAACGTCCAAGATTAGGGTTTTCGAATTAGGGTTCGATTTGAAGCACTCTGTTTCTTCGAAATTCTGTTCAAAATCTTCAAGACTAATCATTCCCCACAAAAGTTTCGAAAAACGTCGACCGTGACTCGGTTTTGGAAGCACGTACTCCAAACGTCCCATATTAGAGTTTCCGAATTAGGGTTTGATTTGAAGCACTGTTTTACTGTTCTAGTCATTCCCCACAAAAGTTTCAAAAAACGCCGACCTTGACTCTATTTTTTTAGCACCTACTTCAAACGACCCAAATAAGGGTTTCCGAATTAAGGGTCGAATTTGAAGCAATCTATTACTGTTTTATGCACTCCGTTTCTCCCAAATTCTATTCTAAATCATCGAGCCTAATCTGATCATTCCCCACAAAACTTTTAAAAAACGTCGACCGCGACTCGGTTTTTTTAGCACGGACTTCAAACTTCCCAGATTAGGGTGTCCGAAGTAGGGTTAGATTTTGAAGCACTCCGTTTTTTCGATCGAAATTCTATTCTAAATCAATCAAGACTAATCATTCCCCACGAAAGTTTCGAGAAACGTGACGCCGTTCTTTTAGCACGGACTTCAAACGTCCAAGATTAGGGTTTCCGAATTAGGGTTCGATTTGAAGCACTCCGTTTCTTCGAAATTCTGTTCTAAATCTTCAAGACTAATCATTCCCCACAAAAGTTTCGAAAAACGTCGACCGTGACTCGGTTTTGGAAGCACGTACTCCAAACGTCCCATATTAGAGTTTCCGAATTAGGGTTTGATTTGAAGCATTGTTTTACTGTTCTAGTCATTCCCCACAAAAGTTTCAAAAAACGCCGACCTTGACTCTATTTTTTTAGCACCTACTTCAAACGACCCAAATAAGGGTTTCCGAATTAAGGGTCGAATTTGAAGCAATCTATTACTGTTTTATGCACTCCGTTTCTCCCAAATTCTATTCTAAATCATCGAGACTAATCTGATCTTTCCCCACAAAACTTTTAAAAAACGTCGACCGCGACTCGGTTTTTTTAGCACGGACTTCAAACTTCCCAGATTAGGGTGTCCGAAGTAGGGTTAGATTTTGAAGCACTCCGTTTTTTCGATCGAAATTCTATTCTAAATCAATCAAGACTAATCATTCCCCACGAAAGTTTCGAGAAACGTGACGCCGTTCTTTTAGCACGGACTTCAAACGTCCAAGATTAGGGTTTCCGAATTAGGGTTCGATTTGAAGCACTCCGTTTCTTCGAAATTCTGTTCTAAATCTTCAAGACTAATCATTCCCCACAAAAGTTTCGAAAAACGTCGACCGTGACTCGGTTTTGGAAGCACGTACTCCAAACGTCCCATATTAGAGTTTCCGAATTAGGGTTTGATTTGAAGCACTGTTTTACTGTTCTAGTCATTCTCCACAAAAGTTTCAAAAAACGCCGACCTTGACTCTATTTTTTTAGCACCTACTTCAAACGACCCAAATAAGGGTTTCCGAATTAAGGGTCGAATTTGAAGCAATCTATTACTGTTTTATGCACTCCATTTCTCCCAAATTCTATTCTAAATCATCGAGCCTAATCTGATCATTCCCCACAAAACTTTTAAAAAACGTCGACCGCGACTCGGTTTTTTTAGCACGGACTTCAAACTTCCCAGATTAGGGTGTCCGAAGTAGGGTTAGATTTTGAAGCACTCCGTTTTATCGATCGAAATTCTATTCTAAATCAATCAAGACTAATCATTCCCCACGAAAGTTTCGAGAAACGTGACGCCGTTATTTTAGCACGGACTTCAAACGTCCAAGATTAGGGTTTCAGAATTAGGGTTCGATTTGAAGCACTCCGTTTCTTCGAAATTCTGTTCAAAATCTTCAAGACTAATCATTCCCCACAAAAGTTTCGAAAAACGTCGACCGTGACTCGGTTTTGGAAGCACGTACTCCAAACGTCCCATATTAGAGTTTCCGAATTAGGGTTTGATTTGAAGCACTGTTTTACTGTTCTAGTCATTCCCCACAAAAGTTTCAAAAAACGCCGACCTTGACTCTATTTTTTTAGCACCTACTTCAAACGACCCAAATAAGGGTTTCCGAATTAAGGGTCGAATTTGAAGCAATCTATTACTGTTTTATGCACTCCGTTTCTCCCAAATTCTATTCTAAATCATCGAGCCTAATCTGATCATTCCCCACAAAACTTTTAAAAAACGTCGACCGCGACTCGGTTTTTTTAGCACGGACTTCAAACTTCCCAGATTAGGGTGTCCGAAGTAGGGTTAGATTTTGAAGCACTCCGTTTTTTCGATCGAAATTCTATTCTAAATCAATCAAGACTAATCATTCCCCACGAAAGTTTCGAGAAACGTGACGCCGTTCTTTTAGCACGGACTTCAAACGTCCAAGATTAGGGTTTCCGAATTAGGGTTCGATTTGAAGCACTCCGTTTCTTCGAAATTCTATTCTAAATCTTCAAGACTAATCATTCCCCACAAAAGTTTCGAAAAACGTCGACCGTGACTCGGTTTTGGAAGCACGTACTCCAAACGTCCCATATTAGAGTTTCCGAATTAGGGTTTGATTTGAAGCACTGTTTTACTGTTCTAGTCATTCCCCACAAAAGTTTCAAAAAACGCCGACCTTGACTCTATTTTTTTAGCACCTACTTCAAACGACCCAAATAAGGGTTTCCGAATTAAGGGTCGAATTTGAAGCAATCTATTACTGTTTTATGCACTCCGTTTCTCCCAAATTCTATTCTAAATCATCGAGACTAATCTGATCTTTCCCCACAAAACTTTTAAAAAACGTCGACCGCGACTCGGTTTTTTTAGCACGGACTTCAAACTTCCCACATTAGGGTGTCCGAAGTAGGGTTAGATTTTGAAGCACTCCGTTTTATCGATCGAAATTCTATTCTAAATCAATCAAGACTAATCATTCCCCACGAAAGTTTCGAGAAACGTGACGCCGTTCTTTTAGCACGGACTTCAAACGTCCAAGATTAGGGTTTTCGAATTAGGGTTCGATTTGAAGCACTCCGTTTCTTCGAAATTCTATTCAAAATCTTCAAGACTAATCATTCCCCACAAAAGTTTCGAAAAACGTCGACCGTGACTCGGTTTTGGAAGCACGTACTCCAAACGTCCCATATTAGAGTTTCCGAATTAGGGTTTGATTTGAAGCACTGTTTTACTCTTCTAGTCATTCCCCACAAAAGTTTCAAAAAACGCCGACCTTGACTCTATTTTTTTAGCACCTACTTCAAACGACCCAAATAAGGGTTTCCGAATTAAGGGTCGAATTTGAAGCAATCTATTACTGTTTTATGCACTCCGTTTCTCCCAAATTCTATTCTAAATCATCGAGCCTAATCTGATCATTCCCCACAAAACTTTTAAAAAACGTCGACCGCGACTCGGTTTTTTTAGCACGGACTTCAAACTTCCCAGATTAGGGTGTCCGAAGTAGGGTTAGATTTTGAAGCACTCCGTTTTTTCGATCGAAATTCTATTCTAAATCAATCAAGACTAATCATTCCCAACGAAAGTTTCGAGAAACGTGACGCCGTTCTTTTAGCACGGACTTCAAACGTCCAAGATTAGGGTTTCCGAATTAGGGTTCGATTTGAAGCACTCCGTTTCTTCGAAATTCTATTCAAAATCTTCAAGACTAATCATTCCCCACAAAAGTTTCGAAAAACGTCGACCGTGACTCGGTTTTGGAAGCACGTACTCCAAACGTCCCATATTAGAGTTTCCGAATTAGGGTTTGATTTGAAGCACTGTTTTACTGTTCTAGTCATTCCCCACAAAAGTTTCAAAAAACGCCGACCTTGACTCTATTTTTTTAGCACCTACTTCAAACGACCCAAATAAGGGTTTCCGAATTAAGGGTCGAATTTGAAGCAATCTATTACTGTTTTATGCACTCCGTTTCTCCCAAATTCTATTCTAAATCATCGAGCCTAATCTGATCATTCCCCACAAAACTTTTAAAAAACGTCGACCGCGACTCGGTTTTTTTAGCACGGACTTCAAACTTCCCAGATTAGGGTGTCCGAAGTAGGGTTAGATTTTGAAGCACTCCGTTTTTTCGATCGAAATTCTATTCTAAATCAATCAAGACTAATCATTCCCCACGAAAGTTTCGAGAAACGTGACGCCGTTCTTTTAGCACGGACTTCAAACGTCCAAGATTAGGGTTTCCGAATTAGGGTTCGATTTGAAGCACTCCGTTTCTTCGAAATTCTATTCTAAATCTTCAAGACTAATCATTCCCCACAAAAGTTTCGAAAAACGTCGACCGTGACTCGGTTTTGGAAGCACGTACTCCAAACGTCCCATATTAGAGTTTCCGAATTAGGGTTTGATTTGAAGCACTGTTTTACTCTTCTAGTCATTCTCCACAAAAGTTTCAAAAAACGCCGACCTTGACTCTATTTTTTTAGCACCTACTTCAAACGACCCAAATAAGGGTTTCCGAATTAAGGGTCGAATTTGAAGCAATCTATTACTGTTTTATGCACTCCGTTTCTCCCAAATTCTATTCTAAATCATCGAGCCTAATCTGATCATTCCCCACAAAACTTTTAAAAAACGTCGACCGCGACTCGGTTTTTTTAGCACGGACTTCAAACTTCCCAGATTAGGGTGTCCGAAGTAGGGTTAGATTTTGAAGCACTCCGTTTTTTCGATCGAAATTCTATTCTAAATCAATCAAGACTAATCATTCCCCACGAAAGTTTCGAGAAACGTGACGCCGTTCTTTTAGCACGGACTTCAAACGTCCAAGATTAGGGTTTCCGAATTAGGGTTCGATTTGAAGCACTCCGTTTCTTCGAAATTCTATTCTAAATCTTCAAGACTAATCATTCCCCACAAAAGTTTCGAAAAACGTCGACCGTGACTCGGTTTTGGAAGCACGTACTCCAAACGTCCCATATTAGAGTTTCCGAATTAGGGTTTGATTTGAAGCACTGTTTTACTGTTCTAGTCATTCCCCACAAAAGTTTCAAAAAACGCCGACCTTGACTCTATTTTTTTAGCACCTACTTCAAACGACCCAAATAAGGGTTTCCGAATTAAGGGTCGAATTTGAAGCAATCTATTACTGTTTTATGCACTCCGTTTCTCCCAAATTCTATTCTAAATCATCGAGACTAATCTGATCTTTCCCCACAAAACTTTTAAAAAACGTCGACCGCGACTCGGTTTTTTTAGCACGGACTTCAAACTTCCCACATTAGGGTGTCCGAAGTAGGGTTAGATTTTGAAGCACTCCGTTTTATCGATCGAAATTCTATTCTAAATCAATCAAGACTAATCATTCCCCACGAAAGTTTCGAGAAACGTGACGCCGTTCTTTTAGCACGGACTTCAAACGTCCAAGATTAGGGTTTTCGAATTAGGGTTCGATTTGAAGCACTCCGTTTCTTCGAAATTCTATTCAAAATCTTCAAGACTAATCATTCCCCACAAAAGTTTCGAAAAACGTCGACCGTGACTCGGTTTTGGAAGCACGTACTCCAAACGTCCCATATTAGAGTTTCCGAATTAGGGTTTGATTTGAAGCACTGTTTTACTCTTCTAGTCATTCCCCACAAAAGTTTCAAAAAACGCCGACCTTGACTCTATTTTTTTAGCACCTACTTCAAACGACCCAAATAAGGGTTTCCGAATTAAGGGTCGAATTTGAAGCAATCTATTACTGTTTTATGCACTCCGTTTCTCCCAAATTCTATTCTAAATCATCGAGCCTAATCTGATCATTCCCCACAAAACTTTTAAAAAACGTCGACCGCGACTCGGTTTTTTTAGCACGGACTTCAAACTTCCCAGATTAGGGTGTCCGAAGTAGGGTTAGATTTTGAAGCACTCCGTTTTTTCGATCGAAATTCTATTCTAAATCAATCAAGACTAATCATTCCCAACGAAAGTTTCGAGAAACGTGACGCCGTTCTTTTAGCACGGACTTCAAACGTCCAAGATTAGGGTTTCCGAATTAGGGTTCGATTTGAAGCACTCCGTTTCTTCGAAATTCTATTCAAAATCTTCAAGACTAATCATTCCCCACAAAAGTTTCGAAAAACGTCGACCGTGACTCGGTTTTGGAAGCACGTACTCCAAACGTCCCATATTAGAGTTTCCGAATTAGGGTTTGATTTGAAGCACTGTTTTACTGTTCTAGTCATTCCCCACAAAAGTTTCAAAAAACGCCGACCTTGACTCTATTTTTTTAGCACCTACTTCAAACGACCCAAATAAGGGTTTCCGAATTAAGGGTCGAATTTGAAGCAATCTATTACTGTTTTATGCACTCCGTTTCTCCCAAATTCTATTCTAAATCATCGAGCCTAATCTGATCATTCCCCACAAAACTTTTAAAAAACGTCGACCGCGACTCGGTTTTTTTAGCACGGACTTCAAACTTCCCAGATTAGGGTGTCCGAAGTAGGGTTAGATTTTGAAGCACTCCGTTTTTTCGATCGAAATTCTATTCTAAATCAATCAAGACTAATCATTCCCCACGAAAGTTTCGAGAAACGTGACGCCGTTCTTTTAGCACGGACTTCAAACGTCCAAGATTAGGGTTTCCGAATTAGGGTTCGATTTGAAGCACTCCGTTTCTTCGAAATTCTATTCTAAATCTTCAAGACTAATCATTCCCCACAAAAGTTTCGAAAAACGTCGACCGTGACTCGGTTTTGGAAGCACGTACTCCAAACGTCCCATATTAGAGTTTCCGAATTAGGGTTTGATTTGAAGCACTGTTTTACTCTTCTAGTCATTCTCCACAAAAGTTTCAAAAAACGCCGACCTTGACTCTATTTTTTTAGCACCTACTTCAAACGACCCAAATAAGGGTTTCCGAATTAAGGGTCGAATTTGAAGCAATCTATTACTGTTTTATGCACTCCGTTTCTCCCAAATTCTATTCTAAATCATCGAGCCTAATCTGATCATTCCCCACAAAACTTTTAAAAAACGTCGACCGCGACTCGGTTTTTTTAGCACGGACTTCAAACTTCCCAGATTAGGGTGTCCGAAGTAGGGTTAGATTTTGAAGCACTCCGTTTTTTCGATCGAAATTCTATTCTAAATCAATCAAGACTAATCATTCCCCACGAAAGTTTCGAGAAACGTGACGCCGTTCTTTTAGCACGGACTTCAAACGTCCAAGATTAGGGTTTCCGAATTAGGGTTCGATTTGAAGCACTCCGTTTCTTCGAAATTCTATTCTAAATCTTCAAGACTAATCATTCCCCACAAAAGTTTCGAAAAACGTCGACCGTGACTCGGTTTTGGAAGCACGTACTCCAAACGTCCCATATTAGAGTTTCCGAATTAGGGTTTGATTTGAAGCACTGTTTTACTGTTCTAGTCATTCCCCACAAAAGTTTCAAAAAACGCCGACTTTGACTCTATTTTTTTAGCACCTACTTCAAACGACCCAAATAAGGGTTTCCGAATTAAGGGTCGAATTTGAAGCAATCTGTTACTGTTTTATGCACTCCGTTTCTCCCAAATTCTATTCTAAATCATCGAGCCTAATCTGATCATTCCCCACAAAACTTTTAAAAAACGTCGACCGCGACTCGGTTTTTTTAGCACGGACTTCAAACTTCCCAGATTAGGGTGTCCGAAGTAGGGTTAGATTTTGAAGCACTCCGTTTTTTCGATCGAAATTCTATTCTAAATCAATCAAGACTAATCATTCCCCACGAAATTTTCGAGAAACGTGACGCCGTTCTTTTAGCACGGACTTCAAACGTCCAAGATTAGGGTTTCAGAATTAGGGTTCGATTTGAAGCACTCCGTTTCTTCGAAATTCTGTTCAAAATCTTCAAGACTAATCATTCCCCACAAAAGTTTCGAAAAACGTCGACCGTGACTCGGTTTTGGAAGCACGTACTCCAAACGTCCCATATTTGAGTTTCCGAATTAGGGTTTGATTTGAAGCACTGTTTTACTGTTCTAGTCATTCCCCACACAAGTTTCAAAAAACGCCGACCTTGACTCTATTTTTTTAGCACCTACTTCAAACGACCCAAATAAGGGTTTCCGAATTAAGGGTCGAATTTGAAGCAATCTATTACTGTTTTATGCACTCCGTTTCTCCCAAATTCTATTCTAAATCATCGAGCCTAATCTGATCATTCCCCACAAAACTTTTAAAAAACGTCGACCGCGACTCGGTTTTTTTAGCACGGACTTCAAACTTCCCAGATTAGGGTGTCCGAAGTAGGGTTAGATTTTGAAGCACTCCGTTTTTTCGATCGAAATTCTATTCTAAATCAATCAAGACTAATCATTCCCCACGAAAGTTTCGAGAAACGTGACGCCGTTCATTTAGCACGGACTTCAAACGTCCAAGATTAGGGTTTCCGAATTAGGGTTCGATTTGAAGCACTCCGTTTCTTCGAAATTCTATTCTAAATCTTCAAGACTAATCATTCCCCACAAAAGTTTCGAAAAACGTCGACCGTGACTCGGTTTTGGAAGCACGTACTCCAAACGTCCCATATTAGAGTTTCCGAATTAGGGTTTGATTTGAAGCACTGTTTTACTGTTCTAGTCATTCTCCACAAAAGTTTCAAAAAACGCCGACCTTGACTGTATTTTTTTAGCACCTACTTAAAACGACCCAAATAAGGGTTTCCGAATTAAGTGTCGAATTTGAAGCAATCTATTACTGTTTTATGCACTCCGTTTCTCCCAAATTCTATTCTAAATCATCGAGCCTAATCTGATCATTCCCCACAAAACTTTTAAAAAACGTCGACCGCGACTCGGTTTTTTTAGCACGGACTTCAAACTTCCCAGATTAGGGTGTCCGAAGTAGGGTTAGATTTTGAAGCACTCCGTTTTTTCGATCGAAATTCTATTCTAAATCAATCAAGACTAATCATTCCCCACGAAAGTTTCGAGAAACGTGACGCCGTTCTTTTAGCACGGACTTCAAACGTCCAAGATTAGGGTTTCCGAATTAGGGTTCGATTTGAAGCACTCCGTTTCTTCGAAATTCTATTCTAAATCTTCAAGACTAATCATTCCCCACAAAAGTTTCGAAAAACGTCGACCGTGACTCGGTTTTGGAAGCACGTACTCCAAACGTCCCATATTAGAGTTTCCGAATTAGGGTTTGATTTGAAGCACTGTTTTACTGTTCTAGTCATTCTCCACAAAAGTTTCAAAAAACGCCGACCTTGACTCTATTTTTTTAGCACCTACTTCAAACGACCCAAATAAGGGTTTCCGAATTAAGGGTCGAATTTGAAGCAATCTATTACTGTTTTATGCACTCCGTTTCTCCCAAATTCTATTCTAAATCATCGAGACTAATCTGATCATTCCCCACAAAACTTTTAAAAAACGTCGACCGCAACTCGGTTTTTTTAGCACGGACTTCAAACTTCCCAGATTAGGGTGTCCGAAGTAGGGTTAGATTTTGAAGCACTCCGTTTTTTCGATCGAAATTCTATTCTAAATCAATCAAGACTAATCATTCCCCACGAAAGTTTCGAGAAACGTGACGCCGTTCTTTTAGCACGGACTTCAAACGTCCAAGATTAGGGTTTCCGAATTAGGGTTCGATTTGAAGCACTCCGTTTCTTCGAAATTCTATTCTAAATCTTCAAGACTAATCATTCCCCACAAAAGTTTCGAAAAACGTCGACCGTGACTCGGTTTTGGAAGCACGTACTCCAAACGTCCCATATTAGAGTTTCCGAATTAGGGTTTGATTTGAAGCACTGTTTTACTGTTCTAGTCATTCCCCACAAAAGTTTCAAAAAACGCCGACTTTGACTCTATTTTTTTAGCACCTACTTCAAACGACCCAAATAAGGGTTTCCGAATTAAGGGTCGAATTTGAAGCAATCTGTTACTGTTTTATGCACTCCGTTTCTCCCAAATTCTATTCTAAATCATCGAGCCTAATCTGATCATTCCCCACAAAACTTTCAAAAAACGTCGACCGCGACTCGGTTTTTTTAGCACGGACTTCAAACTTCCCAGATTAGGGTGTCCGAAGTAGGGTTAGATTTTGAAGCACTCCGTTTTTTCGATCGAAATTCTATTCTAAATCAATCAAGACTAATCATTCCCCACGAAAGTTTCGAGAAACGTGACGCCGTTCTTTTAGCACGGACTTCAAACGTCCAAGATTAGGGTTTCCGAATTAGGGTTCGATTTGAAGCACTCCGTTTCTTCGAAATTCTATTCTAAATCTTCAAGACTAATCATTCCCCACAAAAGTTTCGAAAAACGTGGACCGTGACTCGGTTTTGGAAGCACGTACTCCAAACGTCCCATATTAGAGTTTCCGAATTAGGGTTTGATTTGAAGCACTGTTTTACTGTTCTAGTCATTCCCCACAAAAGTTTCAAAAAACGCCGACCTTGACTCTATTTTTTTAGCACCTACTTCAAACGACCCAAATAAGGGTTTCCGAATTAAGGGTCGAATTTGAAGCAATCTATTACTGTTTTATGCACTCCGTTTCTCCCAAATTCTATTCTAAATCATCGAGACTAATCTGATCATTCCCCACAAAACTTTTAAAAAACGTCGACCGCAACTCGGTTTTTTTAGCACGGACTTCAAACTTCCCAGATTAGGGTGTCCGAAGTAGGGTTAGATTTTGAAGCACTCCGTTTTTTCGATCGAAATTCTATTCTAAATCAATCAAGACTAATCATTCCCCACGAAAGTTTCGAGAAACGTGACGCCGTTCTTTTAGCACGGACTTCAAACGTCCAAGATTAGGGTTTCCGAATTAGGGTTCGATTTGAAGCACTCCGTTTCTTCGAAATTCTATTCTAAATCTTCAAGACTAATCATTCCCCACAAAAGTTTCGAAAAACGTCGACCGTGACTCGGTTTTGGAAGCACGTACTCCAAACGTCCCATATTAGAGTTTCTGAATTAGGGTTTGATTTGAAGCACTGTTTTACTGTTCTAGTCATTCCCCACAAAAGTTTCAAAAAACGCCGACTTTGACTCTATTTTTTTAGCACCTACTTCAAACGACCCAAATAAGGGTTTCCGAATTAAGGGTCGAATTTGAAGCAATCTGTTACTGTTTTATGCACTCCGTTTCTCCCAAATTCTATTCTAAATCATCGAGCCTAATCTGATCATTCCCCACAAAACTTTCAAAAAACGTCGACCGCGACTCGGTTTTTTTAGCACGGACTTCAAACTTCCCAGATTAGGGTGTCCGAAGTAGGGTTAGATTTTGAAGCACTCCGTTTTTTCGATCGAAATTCTATTCTAAATCAATCAAGACTAATCATTCCCCACGAAAGTTTCGAGAAACGTGACGCCGTTCTTTTAGCACGGACTTCAAACGTCCAAGATTAGGGTTTCCGAATTAGGGTTCGATTTGAAGCACTCCGTTTCTTCGAAATTCTATTCTAAATCTTCAAGACTAATCATTCCCCACAAAAGTTTCGAAAAACGTGGACCGTGACTCGGTTTTGGAAGCACGTACTCCAAACGTCCCATATTAGAGTTTCCGAATTAGGGTTTGATTTGAAGCACTGTTTTACTGTTCTAGTCATTCCCCACAAAAGTTTCAAAAAACGCCGACCTTGACTCTATTTTTTTAGCACCTACTTCAAACGACCCAAATAAGGGTTTCCGAATTAAGGGTCGAATTTGAAGCAATCTATTACTGTTTTATGCACTCCGTTTCTCCCAAATTCTATTCTAAATCATCGAGCCTAATCTGATCATTCCCCACAAAACTTTTAAAAAACGTCGACCGCGACTCGGTTTTTTTAACACGGACTTCAAACTTCCCAGATTAGGGTGTCCGAAGTAGGGTTAGCTTTTGAAGCACTCCGTTTTTTCGATCGAAATTCTATTCTAAATCAATCAAGACTAATCATTCCCCACGAAAGTTTCGAGAAACGTGACGCCGTTCTTTTAGCACGGACTTCAAACGTCCAAGATTAGGGTTTCCGAATTAGGGTTCGATTTGAAGCACTCCGTTTCTTCGAAATTCTATTCTAAATCTTCAAGACTAATCATTCCCCACAAAAGTTTCGAAAAACGTCGACCGTGACTCGGTTTTGGAAGCACGTACTCCAAACGTCCCATATTAGAGTTTCCGAATTAGGGTTTGATTGGAAGCACTGTTTTACTGTTCTAGTCATTCTCCACAAAAGTTTCAAAAAACGCCGGCCTTGACTCTATTTTTTTAGCACCTACTTCAAACGACCCAAATAAGGGTTTCCGAATTAAGGGTCGAATTTGAAGCAATCTATTACTGTTTTATGCACTCCGTTTCTCCCAAATTCTATTCTAAATCATCGAGACTAATCTGATCATTCCCCACAAAACTTTTAAAAAACGTCGACCGCAACTCGGTTTTTTTAGCACGGACTTCAAACTTCCCAGATTAGGGTGTCCGAAGTAGGGTTAGATTTTGAAGCACTCCGTTTTTTCGATCGAAATTCTATTCTAAATCAATCAAGACTAATCATTCCCCACGAAATTTTCGAGAAACGTGACGCCGTTCTTTTAGCACGGACTTCAAACGTCCAAGATTAGGGTTTCAGAATTAGGGTTCGATTTGAAGCACTCCGTTTCTTCGAAATTCTGTTCAAAATCTTCAAGACTAATCATTCCCCACAAAAGTTTCGAAAAACGTCGACCGTGACTCGGTTTTGGAAGCACGTACTCCAAACGTCCCATATTAGAGTTTCCGAATTAGGGTTTGATTTGAAGCACTGTTTTACTGTTCTAGTCATTCCCCACAAAAGTTTCAAAAAACGCCGACCTTGACTCTATTTTTTTAGCACCTACTTCAAACGACCCAAATAAGGGTTTCCGAATTAAGGGTCGAATTTGAAGCAATCTATTACTGTTTTATGCACTCCGTTTCTCCCAAATTCTATTCTAAATCATCGAGCCTAATCTGATCATTCCCCACAAAACTTTTAAAAAACGTCGACCGCGACTCGGTTTTTTTAGCACGGACTTCAAACTTCCCAGATTAGGGTGTCCGAAGTAGGGTTAGATTTTGAAGCACTCCGTTTTTTCGATCGAAATTCTATTCTAAATCAATCAAGACTAATCATTCCCCACGAAAGTTTCGAGAAACGTGACGCCGTTCTTTTAGCACGGACTTCAAACGTCCAAGATTAGGGTTTCCGAATTAGGGTTCGATTTGAAGCACTCCGTTTCTTCGAAATTCTATTCTAAATCTTCAAGACTAATCATTCCCCACAAAAGTTTCGAAAAACGTCGACCGTGACTCGGTTTTGGAAGCACGTACTCCAAACGTCCCATATTAGAGTTTCCGAATTAGGGTTTGATTTGAAGCACTGTTTTACTGTTCTAGTCATTCCCCACAAAAGTTTCAAAAAACGCCGACTTTGACTCTATTTTTTTAGCACCTACTTCAAACGACCCAAATAAGGGTTTCCGAATTAAGGGTCGAATTTGAAGCAATCTGTTACTGTTTTATGCACTCCGTTTCTCCCAAATTCTATTCTAAATCATCGAGCCTAATCTGATCATTCCCCACAAAACTTTCAAAAAACGTCGACCGCGACTCGGTTTTTTTAGCACGGACTTCAAACTTCCCAGATTAGGGTGTCCGAAGTAGGGTTAGATTTTGAAGCACTCCGTTTTTTCGATCGAAATTCTATTCTAAATCAATCAAGACTAATCATTCCCCACGAAAGTTTCGAGAAACGTGACGCCGTTCTTTTAGCACGGACTTCAAACGTCCAAGATTAGGGTTTCCGAATTAGGGTTCGATTTGAAGCACTCCGTTTCTTCGAAATTCTATTCTAAATCTTCAAGACTAATCATTCCCCACAAAAGTTTCGAAAAACGTCGACCGTGACTCGGTTTTGGAAGCACGTACTCCAAACGTCCCATATTAGAGTTTCCGAATTAGGGTTTGATTTGAAGCACTGTTTTACTGTTCTAGTCATTCCCCACAAAAGTTTCAAAAAACGCCGACCTTGACTCTATTTTTTTAGCACCTACTTCAAACGACCCAAATAAGGGTTTCCGAATTAAGGGTCGAATTTGAAGCAATCTATTACTGTTTTATGCACTCCGTTTCTCCCAAATTCTATTCTAAATCATCGAGCCTAATCTGATCATTCCCCACAAAACTTTTAAAAAACGTCGACCGCGACTCGGTTTTTTTAACACGGACTTCAAACTTCCCAGATTAGGGTGTCCGAAGTAGGGTTAGCTTTTGAAGCACTCCGTTTTTTCGATCGAAATTCTATTCTAAATCAATCAAGACTAATCATTCCCCACGAAAGTTTCGAGAAACGTGACGCCGTTCTTTTAGCACGGACTTCAAACGTCCAAGATTAGGGTTTCCGAATTAGGGTTCGATTTGAAGCACTCCGTTTCTTCGAAATTCTATTCTAAATCTTCAAGACTAATCATTCCCCACAAAAGTTTCGAAAAACGTCGACCGTGACTCGGTTTTGGAAGCACGTACTCCAAACGTCCCATATTAGAGTTTCCGAATTAGGGTTTGATTGGAAGCACTGTTTTACTGTTCTAGTCATTCTCCACAAAAGTTTCAAAAAACGCCGGCCTTGACTCTATTTTTTTAGCACCTACTTCAAACGACCCAAATAAGGGTTTCCGAATTAAGGGTCGAATTTGAAGCAATCTATTACTGTTTTATGCACTCCGTTTCTCCCAAATTCTATTCTAAATCATCGAGACTAATCTGATCATTCCCCACAAAACTTTTAAAAAACGTCGACCGCAACTCGGTTTTTTTAGCACGGACTTCAAACTTCCCAGATTAGGGTGTCCGAAGTAGGGTTAGATTTTGAAGCACTCCGTTTTTTCGATCGAAATTCTATTCTAAATCAATCAAGACTAATCATTCCCCACGAAATTTTCGAGAAACGTGACGCCGTTCTTTTAGCACGGACTTCAAACGTCCAAGATTAGGGTTTCAGAATTAGGGTTCGATTTGAAGCACTCCGTTTCTTCGAAATTCTGTTCAAAATCTTCAAGACTAATCATTCCCCACAAAAGTTTCGAAAAACGTCGACCGTGACTCGGTTTTGGAAGCACGTACTCCAAACGTCCCATATTAGAGTTTCCGAATTAGGGTTTGATTTGAAGCACTGTTTTACTGTTCTAGTCATTCCCCACAAAAGTTTCAAAAAACGCCGACCTTGACTCTATTTTTTTAGCACCTACTTCAAACGACCCAAATAAGGGTTTCCGAATTAAGGGTCGAATTTGAAGCAATCTATTACTGTTTTATGCACTCCGTTTCTCCCAAATTCTATTCTAAATCATCGAGCCTAATCTGATCATTCCCCACAAAACTTTTAAAAAACGTCGACCGCGACTCGGTTTTTTTAGCACGGACTTCAAACTTCCCAGATTAGGGTGTCCGAAGTAGGGTTAGATTTTGAAGCACTCCGTTTTTTCGATCGAAATTCTATTCTAAATCAATCAAGACTAATCATTCCCCACGAAAGTTTCGAGAAACGTGACGCCGTTCTTTTAGCACGGACTTCAAACGTCCAAGATTAGGGTTTCCGAATTAGGGTTCGATTTGAAGCACTCCGTTTCTTCGAAATTCTATTCTAAATCTTCAAGACTAATCATTCCCCACAAAAGTTTCGAAAAACGTCGACCGTGACTCGGTTTTGGAAGCACGTACTCCAAACGTCCCATATTAGAGTTTCCGAATTAGGGTTTGATTTGAAGCACTGTTTTACTGTTCTAGTCATTCCCCACAAAAGTTTCAAAAAACGCCGACTTTGACTCTATTTTTTTAGCACCTACTTCAAACGACCCAAATAAGGGTTTCCGAATTAAGGGTCGAATTTGAAGCAATCTGTTACTGTTTTATGCACTCCGTTTCTCCCAAATTCTATTCTAAATCATCGAGCCTAATCTGATCATTCCCCACAAAACTTTCAAAAAACGTCGACCGCGACTCGGTTTTTTTAGCACGGACTTCAAACTTCCCAGATTAGGGTGTCCGAAGTAGGGTTAGATTTTGAAGCACTCCGTTTTTTCGATCGAAATTCTATTCTAAATCAATCAAGACTAATCATTCCCCACGAAAGTTTCGAGAAACGTGACGCCGTTCTTTTAGCACGGACTTCAAACGTCCAAGATTAGGGTTTCCGAATTAGGGTTCGATTTGAAGCACTCCGTTTCTTCGAAATTCTATTCTAAATCTTCAAGACTAATCATTCCCCACAAAAGTTTCGAAAAACGTCGACCGTGACTCGGTTTTGGAAGCACGTACTCCAAACGTCCCATATTAGAGTTTCCGAATTAGGGTTTGATTTGAAGCACTGTTTTACTGTTCTAGTCATTCCCCACAAAAGTTTCAAAAAACGCCGACCTTGACTCTATTTTTTTAGCACCTACTTCAAACGACCCAAATAAGGGTTTCCGAATTAAGGGTCGAATTTGAAGCAATCTATTACTGTTTTATGCACTCCGTTTCTCCCAAATTCTATTCTAAATCATCGAGCCTAATCTGATCATTCCCCACAAAACTTTTAAAAAACGTCGACCGCGACTCGGTTTTTTTAACACGGACTTCAAACTTCCCAGATTAGGGTGTCCGAAGTAGGGTTAGCTTTTGAAGCACTCCGTTTTTTCGATCGAAATTCTATTCTAAATCAATCAAGACTAATCATTCCCCACGAAAGTTTCGAGAAACGTGACGCCGTTCTTTTAGCACGGACTTCAAACGTCCAAGATTAGGGTTTCCGAATTAGGGTTCGATTTGAAGCACTCCGTTTCTTCGAAATTCTATTCTAAATCTTCAAGACTAATCATTCCCCACAAAAGTTTCGAAAAACGTCGACCGTGACTCGGTTTTGGAAGCACGTACTCCAAACGTCCCATATTAGAGTTTCCGAATTAGGGTTTGATTGGAAGCACTGTTTTACTGTTCTAGTCATTCTCCACAAAAGTTTCAAAAAACGCCGGCCTTGACTCTATTTTTTTAGCACCTACTTCAAACGACCCAAATAAGGGTTTCCGAATTAAGGGTCGAATTTGAAGCAATCTATTACTGTTTTATGCACTCCGTTTCTCCCAAATTCTATTCTAAATCATCGAGACTAATCTGATCATTCCCCACAAAACTTTTAAAAAACGTCGACCGCAACTCGGTTTTTTTAGCACGGACTTCAAACTTCCCAGATTAGGGTGTCCGAAGTAGGGTTAGATTTTGAAGCACTCCGTTTTTTCGATCGAAATTCTATTCTAAATCAATCAAGACTAATCATTCCCCACGAAATTTTCGAGAAACGTGACGCCGTTCTTTTAGCACGGACTTCAAACGTCCAAGATTAGGGTTTCAGAATTAGGGTTCGATTTGAAGCACTCCGTTTCTTCGAAATTCTGTTCAAAATCTTCAAGACTAATCATTCCCCACAAAAGTTTCGAAAAACGTCGACCGTGACTCGGTTTTGGAAGCACGTACTCCAAACGTCCCATATTAGAGTTTCCGAATTAGGGTTTGATTTGAAGCACTGTTTTACTGTTCTAGTCATTCCCCACAAAAGTTTCAAAAAACGCCGACCTTGACTCTATTTTTTTAGCACCTACTTCAAACGACCCAAATAAGGGTTTCCGAATTAAGGGTCGAATTTGAAGCAATCTATTACTGTTTTATGCACTCCGTTTCTCCCAAATTCTATTCTAAATCATCGAGCCTAATCTGATCATTCCCCACAAAACTTTTAAAAAACGTCGACCGCGACTCGGTTTTTTTAGCACGGACTTCAAACTTCCCAGATTAGGGTGTCCGAAGTAGGGTTAGATTTTGAAGCACTCCGTTTTTTCGATCGAAATTCTATTCTAAATCAATCAAGACTAATCATTCCCCACGAAAGTTTCGAGAAACGTGACGCCGTTCTTTTAGCACGGACTTCAAACGTCCAAGATTAGGGTTTCCGAATTAGGGTTCGATTTGAAGCACTCCGTTTCTTCGAAATTCTATTCTAAATCTTCAAGACTAATCATTCCCCACAAAAGTTTCGAAAAACGTCGACCGTGACTCGGTTTTGGAAGCACGTACTCCAAACGTCCCATATTAGAGTTTCCGAATTAGGGTTTGATTTGAAGCACTGTTTTACTGTTCTAGTCATTCCCCACAAAAGTTTCAAAAAACGCCGACTTTGACTCTATTTTTTTAGCACCTACTTCAAACGACCCAAATAAGGGTTTCCGAATTAAGGGTCGAATTTGAAGCAATCTGTTACTGTTTTATGCACTCCGTTTCTCCCAAATTCTATTCTAAATCATCGAGCCTAATCTGATCATTCCCCACAAAACTTTCAAAAAACGTCGACCGCGACTCGGTTTTTTTAGCACGGACTTCAAACTTCCCAGATTAGGGTGTCCGAAGTAGGGTTAGATTTTGAAGCACTCCGTTTTTTCGATCGAAATTCTATTCTAAATCAATCAAGACTAATCATTCCCCACGAAAGTTTCGAGAAACGTGACGCCGTTCTTTTAGCACGGACTTCAAACGTCCAAGATTAGGGTTTCCGAATTAGGGTTCGATTTGAAGCACTCCGTTTCTTCGAAATTCTATTCTAAATCTTCAAGACTAATCATTCCCCACAAAAGTTTCGAAAAACGTCGACCGTGACTCGGTTTTGGAAGCACGTACTCCAAACGTCCCATATTAGAGTTTCCGAATTAGGGTTTGATTTGAAGCACTGTTTTACTGTTCTAGTCATTCCCCACAAAAGTTTCAAAAAACGCCGACCTTGACTCTATTTTTTTAGCACCTACTTCAAACGACCCAAATAAGGGTTTCCGAATTAAGGGTCGAATTTGAAGCAATCTATTACTGTTTTATGCACTCCGTTTCTCCCAAATTCTATTCTAAATCATCGAGCCTAATCTGATCATTCCCCACAAAACTTTTAAAAAACGTCGACCGCGACTCGGTTTTTTTAGCACGGACTTCAAACTTCCCAGATTAGGGTGTCCGAAGTAGGGTTAGATTTTGAAGCACTCCGTTTTTTCGATCGAAATTCTATTCTAAATCAATCAAGACTAATCATTCCCCACGAAAGTTTCGAGAAACGTGACGCCGTTCTTTTAGCACGGACTTCAAACGTCCAAGATTAGGGTTTCCGAATTAGGGTTCGATTTGAAGCACTCCGTTTCTTCGAAATTCTATTCTAAATCTTCAAGACTAATCATTCCCCACAAAAGTTTCGAAAAACGTCGACCGTGACTCGGTTTTGGAAGCACGTACTCCAAACGTCCCATATTAGAGTTTCCGAATTAGGGTTTGATTTGAAGCACTGTTTTACTGTTCTAGTCATTCCCCACAAAAGTTTCAAAAAACGCCGACTTTGACTCTATTTTTTTAGCACCTACTTCAAACGACCCAAATAAGGGTTTCCGAATTAAGGGTCGAATTTGAAGCAATCTGTTACTGTTTTATGCACTCCGTTTCTCCCAAATTCTATTCTAAATCATCGAGCCTAATCTGATCATTCCCCACAAAACTTTCAAAAAACGTCGACCGCGACTCGGTTTTTTTAGCACGGACTTCAAACTTCCCAGATTAGGGTGTCCGAAGTAGGGTTAGATTTTGAAGCACTCCGTTTTTTCGATCGAAATTCTATTCTAAATCAATCAAGACTAATCATTCCCCACGAAAGTTTCGAGAAACGTGACGCCGTTCTTTTAGCACGGACTTCAAACGTCCAAGATTAGGGTTTCCGAATTAGGGTTCGATTTGAAGCACTCCGTTTCTTCGAAATTCTATTCTAAATCTTCAAGACTAATCATTCCCCACAAAAGTTTCGAAAAACGTCGACCGTGACTCGGTTTTGGAAGCACGTACTCCAAACGTCCCATATTAGAGTTTCCGAATTAGGGTTTGATTTGAAGCACTGTTTTACTGTTCTAGTCATTCCCCACAAAAGTTTCAAAAAACGCCGACCTTGACTCTATTTTTTTAGCACCTACTTCAAACGACCCAAATAAGGGTTTCCGAATTAAGGGTCGAATTTGAAGCAATCTATTACTGTTTTATGCACTCCGTTTCTCCCAAATTCTATTCTAAATCATCGAGCCTAATCTGATCATTCCCCACAAAACTTTTAAAAAACGTCGACCGCGACTCGGTTTTTTTAACACGGACTTCAAACTTCCCAGATTAGGGTGTCCGAAGTAGGGTTAGCTTTTGAAGCACTCCGTTTTTTCGATCGAAATTCTATTCTAAATCAATCAAGACTAATCATTCCCCACGAAAGTTTCGAGAAACGTGACGCCGTTCTTTTAGCACGGACTTCAAACGTCCAAGATTAGGGTTTCCGAATTAGGGTTCGATTTGAAGCACTCCGTTTCTTCGAAATTCTATTCTAAATCTTCAAGACTAATCATTCCCCACAAAAGTTTCGAAAAACGTCGACCGTGACTCGGTTTTGGAAGCACGTACTCCAAACGTCCCATATTAGAGTTTCCGAATTAGGGTTTGATTGGAAGCACTGTTTTACTGTTCTAGTCATTCTCCACAAAAGTTTCAAAAAACGCCGGCCTTGACTCTATTTTTTTAGCACCTACTTCAAACGACCCAAATAAGGGTTTCCGAATTAAGGGTCGAATTTGAAGCAATCTATTACTGTTTTATGCACTCCGTTTCTCCCAAATTCTATTCTAAATCATCGAGACTAATCTGATCATTCCCCACAAAACTTTTAAAAAACGTCGACCGCAACTCGGTTTTTTTAGCACGGACTTCAAACTTCCCAGATTAGGGTGTCCGAAGTAGGGTTAGATTTTGAAGCACTCCGTTTTTTCGATCGAAATTCTATTCTAAATCAATCAAGACTAATCATTCCCCACGAAATTTTCGAGAAACGTGACGCCGTTCTTTTAGCACGGACTTCAAACGTCCAAGATTAGGGTTTCAGAATTAGGGTTCGATTTGAAGCACTCCGTTTCTTCGAAATTCTGTTCAAAATCTTCAAGACTAATCATTCCCCACAAAAGTTTCGAAAAACGTCGACCGTGACTCGGTTTTGGAAGCACGTACTCCAAACGTCCCATATTAGAGTTTCCGAATTAGGGTTTGATTTGAAGCACTGTTTTACTGTTCTAGTCATTCCCCACAAAAGTTTCAAAAAACGCCGACCTTGACTCTATTTTTTTAGCACCTACTTCAAACGACCCAAATAAGGGTTTCCGAATTAAGGGTCGAATTTGAAGCAATCTATTACTGTTTTATGCACTCCGTTTCTCCCAAATTCTATTCTAAATCATCGAGCCTAATCTGATCATTCCCCACAAAACTTTTAAAAAACGTCGACCGCGACTCGGTTTTTTTAGCACGGACTTCAAACTTCCCAGATTAGGGTGTCCGAAGTAGGGTTAGATTTTGAAGCACTCCGTTTTTTCGATCGAAATTCTATTCTAAATCAATCAAGACTAATCATTCCCCACGAAAGTTTCGAGAAACGTGACGCCGTTCTTTTAGCACGGACTTCAAACGTCCAAGATTAGGGTTTCCGAATTAGGGTTCGATTTGAAGCACTCCGTTTCTTCGAAATTCTATTCTAAATCTTCAAGACTAATCATTCCCCACAAAAGTTTCGAAAAACGTCGACCGTGACTCGGTTTTGGAAGCACGTACTCCAAACGTCCCATATTAGAGTTTCCGAATTAGGGTTTGATTTGAAGCACTGTTTTACTGTTCTAGTCATTCCCCACAAAAGTTTCAAAAAACGCCGACTTTGACTCTATTTTTTTAGCACCTACTTCAAACGACCCAAATAAGGGTTTCCGAATTAAGGGTCGAATTTGAAGCAATCTGTTACTGTTTTATGCACTCCGTTTCTCCCAAATTCTATTCTAAATCATCGAGCCTAATCTGATCATTCCCCACAAAACTTTCAAAAAACGTCGACCGCGACTCGGTTTTTTTAGCACGGACTTCAAACTTCCCAGATTAGGGTGTCCGAAGTAGGGTTAGATTTTGAAGCACTCCGTTTTTTCGATCGAAATTCTATTCTAAATCAATCAAGACTAATCATTCCCCACGAAAGTTTCGAGAAACGTGACGCCGTTCTTTTAGCACGGACTTCAAACGTCCAAGATTAGGGTTTCCGAATTAGGGTTCGATTTGAAGCACTCCGTTTCTTCGAAATTCTATTCTAAATCTTCAAGACTAATCATTCCCCACAAAAGTTTCGAAAAACGTCGACCGTGACTCGGTTTTGGAAGCACGTACTCCAAACGTCCCATATTAGAGTTTCCGAATTAGGGTTTGATTTGAAGCACTGTTTTACTGTTCTAGTCATTCCCCACAAAAGTTTCAAAAAACGCCGACCTTGACTCTATTTTTTTAGCACCTACTTCAAACGACCCAAATAAGGGTTTCCGAATTAAGGGTCGAATTTGAAGCAATCTATTACTGTTTTATGCACTCCGTTTCTCCCAAATTCTATTCTAAATCATCGAGCCTAATCTGATCATTCCCCACAAAACTTTTAAAAAACGTCGACCGCGACTCGGTTTTTTTAACACGGACTTCAAACTTCCCAGATTAGGGTGTCCGAAGTAGGGTTAGCTTTTGAAGCACTCCGTTTTTTCGATCGAAATTCTATTCTAAATCAATCAAGACTAATCATTCCCCACGAAAGTTTCGAGAAACGTGACGCCGTTCTTTTAGCACGGACTTCAAACGTCCAAGATTAGGGTTTCCGAATTAGGGTTCGATTTGAAGCACTCCGTTTCTTCGAAATTCTATTCTAAATCTTCAAGACTAATCATTCCCCACAAAAGTTTCGAAAAACGTCGACCGTGACTCGGTTTTGGAAGCACGTACTCCAAACGTCCCATATTAGAGTTTCCGAATTAGGGTTTGATTGGAAGCACTGTTTTACTGTTCTAGTCATTCTCCACAAAAGTTTCAAAAAACGCCGGCCTTGACTCTATTTTTTTAGCACCTACTTCAAACGACCCAAATAAGGGTTTCCGAATTAAGGGTCGAATTTGAAGCAATCTATTACTGTTTTATGCACTCCGTTTCTCCCAAATTCTATTCTAAATCATCGAGACTAATCTGATCATTCCCCACAAAACTTTTAAAAAACGTCGACCGCAACTCGGTTTTTTTAGCACGGACTTCAAACTTCCCAGATTAGGGTGTCCGAAGTAGGGTTAGATTTTGAAGCACTCCGTTTTTTCGATCGAAATTCTATTCTAAATCAATCAAGACTAATCATTCCCCACGAAATTTTCGAGAAACGTGACGCCGTTCTTTTAGCACGGACTTCAAACGTCCAAGATTAGGGTTTCAGAATTAGGGTTCGATTTGAAGCACTCCGTTTCTTCGAAATTCTGTTCAAAATCTTCAAGACTAATCATTCCCCACAAAAGTTTCGAAAAACGTCGACCGTGACTCGGTTTTGGAAGCACGTACTCCAAACGTCCCATATTAGAGTTTCCGAATTAGGGTTTGATTTGAAGCACTGTTTTACTGTTCTAGTCATTCCCCACAAAAGTTTCAAAAAACGCCGACCTTGACTCTATTTTTTTAGCACCTACTTCAAACGACCCAAATAAGGGTTTCCGAATTAAGGGTCGAATTTGAAGCAATCTATTACTGTTTTATGCACTCCGTTTCTCCCAAATTCTATTCTAAATCATCGAGCCTAATCTGATCATTCCCCACAAAACTTTTAAAAAACGTCGACCGCGACTCGGTTTTTTTAGCACGGACTTCAAACTTCCCAGATTAGGGTGTCCGAAGTAGGGTTAGATTTTGAAGCACTCCGTTTTTTCGATCGAAATTCTATTCTAAATCAATCAAGACTAATCATTCCCCACGAAAGTTTCGAGAAACGTGACGCCGTTCTTTTAGCACGGACTTCAAACGTCCAAGATTAGGGTTTCCGAATTAGGGTTCGATTTGAAGCACTCCGTTTCTTCGAAATTCTATTCTAAATCTTCAAGACTAATCATTCCCCACAAAAGTTTCGAAAAACGTCGACCGTGACTCGGTTTTGGAAGCACGTACTCCAAACGTCCCATATTAGAGTTTCCGAATTAGGGTTTGATTTGAAGCACTGTTTTACTGTTCTAGTCATTCCCCACAAAAGTTTCAAAAAACGCCGACTTTGACTCTATTTTTTTAGCACCTACTTCAAACGACCCAAATAAGGGTTTCCGAATTAAGGGTCGAATTTGAAGCAATCTGTTACTGTTTTATGCACTCCGTTTCTCCCAAATTCTATTCTAAATCATCGAGCCTAATCTGATCATTCCCCACAAAACTTTCAAAAAACGTCGACCGCGACTCGGTTTTTTTAGCACGGACTTCAAACTTCCCAGATTAGGGTGTCCGAAGTAGGGTTAGATTTTGAAGCACTCCGTTTTTTCGATCGAAATTCTATTCTAAATCAATCAAGACTAATCATTCCCCACGAAAGTTTCGAGAAACGTGACGCCGTTCTTTTAGCACGGACTTCAAACGTCCAAGATTAGGGTTTCCGAATTAGGGTTCGATTTGAAGCACTCCGTTTCTTCGAAATTCTATTCTAAATCTTCAAGACTAATCATTCCCCACAAAAGTTTCGAAAAACGTCGACCGTGACTCGGTTTTGGAAGCACGTACTCCAAACGTCCCATATTAGAGTTTCCGAATTAGGGTTTGATTTGAAGCACTGTTTTACTGTTCTAGTCATTCCCCACAAAAGTTTCAAAAAACGCCGACCTTGACTCTATTTTTTTAGCACCTACTTCAAACGACCCAAATAAGGGTTTCCGAATTAAGGGTCGAATTTGAAGCAATCTATTACTGTTTTATGCACTCCGTTTCTCCCAAATTCTATTCTAAATCATCGAGCCTAATCTGATCATTCCCCACAAAACTTTTAAAAAACGTCGACCGCGACTCGGTTTTTTTAACACGGACTTCAAACTTCCCAGATTAGGGTGTCCGAAGTAGGGTTAGCTTTTGAAGCACTCCGTTTTTTCGATCGAAATTCTATTCTAAATCAATCAAGACTAATCATTCCCCACGAAAGTTTCGAGAAACGTGACGCCGTTCTTTTAGCACGGACTTCAAACGTCCAAGATTAGGGTTTCCGAATTAGGGTTCGATTTGAAGCACTCCGTTTCTTCGAAATTCTATTCTAAATCTTCAAGACTAATCATTCCCCACAAAAGTTTCGAAAAACGTCGACCGTGACTCGGTTTTGGAAGCACGTACTCCAAACGTCCCATATTAGAGTTTCCGAATTAGGGTTTGATTGGAAGCACTGTTTTACTGTTCTAGTCATTCTCCACAAAAGTTTCAAAAAACGCCGGCCTTGACTCTATTTTTTTAGCACCTACTTCAAACGACCCAAATAAGGGTTTCCGAATTAAGGGTCGAATTTGAAGCAATCTATTACTGTTTTATGCACTCCGTTTCTCCCAAATTCTATTCTAAATCATCGAGACTAATCTGATCATTCCCCACAAAACTTTTAAAAAACGTCGACCGCAACTCGGTTTTTTTAGCACGGACTTCAAACTTCCCAGATTAGGGTGTCCGAAGTAGGGTTAGATTTTGAAGCACTCCGTTTTTTCGATCGAAATTCTATTCTAAATCAATCAAGACTAATCATTCCCCACGAAAGTTTCGAGAAACGTGACGCCGTTCTTTTAGCACGGACTTCAAACGTCCAAGATTAGGGTTTCCGAATTAGGGTTCGATTTGAAGCACTCCGTTTCTTCGAAATTCTGTTCAAAATCTTCAAGACTAATCATTCCCCACAAAAGTTTCGAAAAACGTCGACCGTGACTCGGTTTTGGAAGCACGTACTCCAAACGTCCCATATTAGAGTTTCCGAATTAGGGTTTGATTTGAAGCACTGTTTTACTGTTCTAGTCATTCCCCACAAAAGTTTCAAAAAACGCCGACCTTGACTCTATTTTTTTAGCACCTACTTCAAACGACCCAAATAAGGGTTTCCGAATTAAGGGTCGAATTTGAAGCAATCTATTACTGTTTTATGCACTCCGTTTCTCCCAAATTCTATTCTAAATCATCGAGCCTAATCTGATCATTCCCCACAAAACTTTTAAAAAACGTCGACCGCGACTCGGTTTTTTTAACACGGACTTCAAACTTCCCAGATTAGGGTGTCCGAAGTAGGGTTAGCTTTTGAAGCACTCCGTTTTTTCGATCGAAATTCTATTCTAAATCAATCAAGACTAATCATTCCCCACGAAAGTTTCGAGAAACGTGACGCCGTTCTTTTAGCACGGACTTCAAACGTCCAAGATTAGGGTTTCCGAATTAGGGTTCGATTTGAAGCACTCCGTTTCTTCGAAATTCTATTCTAAATCTTCAAGACTAATCATTCCCCACAAAAGTTTCGAAAAACGTCGACCGTGACTCGGTTTTGGAAGCACGTACTCCAAACGTCCCATATTAGAGTTTCCGAATTAGGGTTTGATTGGAAGCACTGTTTTACTGTTCTAGTCATTCCCCACAAAAGTTTCAAAAAACGCCGACCTTGACTCTATTTTTTTAGCACCTACTTCAAACGACCCAAATAAGGGTTTCCGAATTAAGGGTCGAATTTGAAGCAATCTATTACTGTTTTATGCACTCCGTTTCTCCCAAATTCTATTCTAAATCATCGAGCCTAATCTGATCATTCCCCACAAAACTTTTAAAAAACGTCGACCGCGACTCGGTTTTTTTAACACGGACTTCAAACTTCCCAGATTAGGGTGTCCGAAGTAGGGTTAGCTTTTGAAGCACTCCGTTTTTTCGATCGAAATTCTATTCTAAATCAATCAAGACTAATCATTCCCCACGAAAGTTTCGAGAAACGTGACGCCGTTCTTTTAGCACGGACTTCAAACGTCCAAGATTAGGGTTTCCGAATTAGGGTTCGATTTGAAGCACTCCGTTTCTTCGAAATTCTATTCTAAATCTTCAAGACTAATCATTCCCCACAAAAGTTTCGAAAAACGTCGACCGTGACTCGGTTTTGGAAGCACGTACTCCAAACGTCCCATATTAGAGTTTCCGAATTAGGGTTTGATTGGAAGCACTGTTTTACTGTTCTAGTCATTCTCCACAAAAGTTTCAAAAAACGCCGGCCTTGACTCTATTTTTTTAGCACCTACTTCAAACGACCCAAATAAGGGTTTCCGAATTAAGGGTCGAATTTGAAGCAATCTATTACTGTTTTATGCACTCCGTTTCTCCCAAATTCTATTCTAAATCATCGAGCCTAATCTGATCATTCCCCACAAAACTTTTAAAAAACGTCGACCGCGACTCGGTTTTTTTAACACGGACTTCAAACTTCCCAGATTAGGGTGTCCGAAGTAGGGTTAGCTTTTGAAGCACTCCGTTTTTTCGATCGAAATTCTATTCTAAATCAATCAAGACTAATCATTCCCCACGAAAGTTTCGAGAAACGTGACGCCGTTCTTTTAGCACGGACTTCAAACGTCCAAGATTAGGGTTTCCGAATTAGGGTTCGATTTGAAGCACTCCGTTTCTTCGAAATTCTATTCTAAATCTTCAAGACTAATCATTCCCCACAAAAGTTTCGAAAAACGTCGACCGTGACTCGGTTTTGGAAGCACGTACTCCAAACGTCCCATATTAGAGTTTCCGAATTAGGGTTTGATTGGAAGCACTGTTTTACTGTTCTAGTCATTCCCCACAAAAGTTTCAAAAAACGCCGACCTTGACTCTATTTTTTTAGCACCTACTTCAAACGACCCAAATAAGGGTTTCCGAATTAAGGGTCGAATTTGAAGCAATCTATTACTGTTTTATGCACTCCGTTTCTCCCAAATTCTATTCTAAATCATCGAGCCTAATCTGATCATTCCCCACAAAACTTTTAAAAAACGTCGACCGCGACTCGGTTTTTTTAACACGGACTTCAAACTTCCCAGATTAGGGTGTCCGAAGTAGGGTTAGCTTTTGAAGCACTCCGTTTTTTCGATCGAAATTCTATTCTAAATCAATCAAGACTAATCATTCCCCACGAAAGTTTCGAGAAACGTGACGCCGTTCTTTTAGCACGGACTTCAAACGTCCAAGATTAGGGTTTCCGAATTAGGGTTCGATTTGAAGCACTCCGTTTCTTCGAAATTCTATTCTAAATCTTCAAGACTAATCATTCCCCACAAAAGTTTCGAAAAACGTCGACCGTGACTCGGTTTTGGAAGCACGTACTCCAAACGTCCCATATTAGAGTTTCCGAATTAGGGTTTGATTGGAAGCACTGTTTTACTGTTCTAGTCATTCTCCACAAAAGTTTCAAAAAACGCCGGCCTTGACTCTATTTTTTTAGCACCTACTTCAAACGACCCAAATAAGGGTTTCCGAATTAAGGGTCGAATTTGAAGCAATCTATTACTGTTTTATGCACTCCGTTTCTCCCAAATTCTATTCTAAATCATCGAGACTAATCTGATCATTCCCCACAAAACTTTTAAAAAACGTCGACCGCAACTCGGTTTTTTTAGCACGGACTTCAAACTTCCCAGATTAGGGTGTCCGAAGTAGGGTTAGATTTTGAAGCACTCCGTTTTTTCGATCGAAATTCTATTCTAAATCAATCAAGACTAATCATTCCCCACGAAATTTTCGAGAAACGTGACGCCGTTCTTTTAGCACGGACTTCAAACGTCCAAGATTAGGGTTTCAGAATTAGGGTTCGATTTGAAGCACTCCGTTTCTTCGAAATTCTGTTCAAAATCTTCAAGACTAATCATTCCCCACAAAAGTTTCGAAAAACGTCGACCGTGACTCGGTTTTGGAAGCACGTACTCCAAACGTCCCATATTAGAGTTTCCGAATTAGGGTTTGATTTGAAGCACTGTTTTACTGTTCTAGTCATTCCCCACAAAAGTTTCAAAAAACGCCGACCTTGACTCTATTTTTTTAGCACCTACTTCAAACGACCCAAATAAGGGTTTCCGAATTAAGGGTCGAATTTGAAGCAATCTATTACTGTTTTATGCACTCCGTTTCTCCCAAATTCTATTCTAAATCATCGAGCCTAATCTGATCATTCCCCACAAAACTTTTAAAAAACGTCGACCGCGACTCGGTTTTTTTAGCACGGACTTCAAACTTCCCAGATTAGGGTGTCCGAAGTAGGGTTAGATTTTGAAGCACTCCGTTTTTTCGATCGAAATTCTATTCTAAATCAATCAAGACTAATCATTCCCCACGAAAGTTTCGAGAAACGTGACGCCGTTCTTTTAGCACGGACTTCAAACGTCCAAGATTAGGGTTTCCGAATTAGGGTTCGATTTGAAGCACTCCGTTTCTTCGAAATTCTATTCTAAATCTTCAAGACTAATCATTCCCCACAAAAGTTTCGAAAAACGTCGACCGTGACTCGGTTTTGGAAGCACGTACTCCAAACGTCCCATATTAGAGTTTCCGAATTAGGGTTTGATTTGAAGCACTGTTTTACTGTTCTAGTCATTCCCCACAAAAGTTTCAAAAAACGCCGACTTTGACTCTATTTTTTTAGCACCTACTTCAAACGACCCAAATAAGGGTTTCCGAATTAAGGGTCGAATTTGAAGCAATCTGTTACTGTTTTATGCACTCCGTTTCTCCCAAATTCTATTCTAAATCATCGAGCCTAATCTGATCATTCCCCACAAAACTTTCAAAAAACGTCGACCGCGACTCGGTTTTTTTAGCACGTACTTCAAACTTCCCAGATTAGGGTGTCCGAAGTAGGGTTAGATTTTGAAGCACTCCTGATATGAACCAAGAGACATCAATCATACAATATACTTCAATGAAGATGTGAAGAAAAGGTTGTCAAAATTATGAAAAGATGTTTCAATTCTGCTACATTGAAGAAGAATAAAGTTTGATTGTTGTAAATTCTGGGTGGGTTACGTTACAATTTAGAGTAATTTAGAGTTATTGTAGTATTTTAAAACTTTTTATTTACTTTAGGTTACAAGTTACAATTACATAATGGCTAATTATGGCCATTAAGTAGGAATGTTACAACTCTTGGAGCCTCTCATAGTTTCATTTTTTAGGCTATATAAAGCCATGTATGTTGTATTTGTAAGAGACTTGGAAAATATATTAAAAGAAGCATTTGTGCTTTCTTTAGCCAATGGCTAAGTTTCTTTGCAATTCTATGTAGTTTAGATTGCATGTAGAATCATTCAAGCTCGACATGATCAATCTTGCTTGTGGAATGATTCGAATCTCAAACAAGTGTTTGAGATATTTGATCAACAAGAGTCATTCAAGCTAGACATGATCGATCTTGCTTGTGGAGTGATTCGAATCTCAATCAAGTGTTCTTGCCTTGAGATATTCGATCAACAAGGTAATCCGAATCTTATTCCCCTTGTATTGATTCCTTATCTTATCATTTGGTATCAGAGCTTCAGGCTCAAGATCGGATATATGTTTCCTTTGCGTTTCTTCTCAATTTGATTTTTATTTATTTTCATCTTTTTAGTTTTTAATCGACCCAGAGTTCAAAATTCAATCTTTGCTCTATTTAAAATTTTGAGAGGTGAGAAAGAGAGCTTCATTTGTGTAACTGAGTGTAAAAAGAGTGTCCTAAAATTTCCTTGAGTGTATACTCGTGAGGAGAGTGTTGTGAGGTCCTTCGTATTTCCATAACTTATTTTTTGCAGCAAAGTTTCACAAATAGATTCGAGGACGAATCCTCTTGAAGAAGTGGAGAATGATATGAACCAAGAGACATCAATCATACAATATACTTCAATGAAGATGTGAAGAAAAGGTTGTCAAAATTATGAAAAGATGTTTCAATTCTGCTACATTGAAGAAGAATAAAGTTTGATTGTTGTAAATTCTGGGTGGGTTACGTTACAATTTATAGTAATTTAGAGTTATTGTAGTATTTTAAAACTTTTTATTTACTTTAGGTTACAAGTTACAATTACATAATGGCTAATTATGGCCATTAAGTAGGAATGTTACAACTCTTGGAGCCTCTCATAGTTTCATTTTTTAGGCTATATAAAGCCATGTATGTTGTATTTGTAAGAGACTTGGAAAATATATTAAAAGAAGCATTTGTGCTTTCTTTAGCCAATGGCTAAGTTTCTTTGCAATTCTATGTAGTTTAGATTGCATGTAGAATCATTCAAGCTCGACATGATCAATCTTGCTTGTGGAATGATTCGAATCTCAAACAAGTGTTTGAGATATTTGATCAACAAGAGTCATTCAAGCTAGACATGATCGATCTTGCTTGTGGAGTGATTCGAATCTCAATCAAGTGTTCTTGCCTTGAGATATTCGATCAACAAGGTAATCCGAATCTTATTCCCCTTGTATTGATTCCTTATCTTATCAACTCCGTTTTTTCGATCGAAATTCTATTCTAAATCAATCAAGACTAATCATTCCCCACGAAAGTTTCGAGAAACGTGACGCCGTTCTTTTAGCACGGACTTCAAACGTCCAAGATTAGGGTTTCCGAATTAGGGTTCGATTTGAAGCACTCCGTTTCTTCGAAATTCTATTCTAAATCTTCAAGACTAATCATTCCCCACAAAAGTTTCGAAAAACGTCGACCGTGACTCGGTTTTGGAAGCACGTACTCCAAACGTCCCATATTAGAGTTTCCGAATTAGGGTTTGATTTGAAGCACTGTTTTACTGTTCTAGTCATTCCCCACAAAAGTTTCAAAAAACGCCGACCTTGACTCTATTTTTTTAGCACCTACTTCAAACGACCCAAATAAGGGTTTCCGAATTAAGGGTCGAATTTGAAGCAATCTATTACTGTTTTATGCACTCCGTTTCTCCCAAATTCTATTCTAAATCATCGAGCCTAATCTGATCATTCCCCACAAAACTTTTAAAAAACGTCGACCGCGACTCGGTTTTTTTAACACGGACTTCAAACTTCCCAGATTAGGGTGTCCGAAGTAGGGTTAGCTTTTGAAGCACTCCGTTTTTTCGATCGAAATTCTATTCTAAATCAATCAAGACTAATCATTCCCCACGAAAGTTTCGAGAAACGTGACGCCGTTCTTTTAGCACGGACTTCAAACGTCCAAGATTAGGGTTTCCGAATTAGGGTTCGATTTGAAGCACTCCGTTTCTTCGAAATTCTATTCTAAATCTTCAAGACTAATCATTCCCCACAAAAGTTTCGAAAAACGTCGACCGTGACTCGGTTTTGGAAGCACGTACTCCAAACGTCCCATATTAGAGTTTCCGAATTAGGGTTTGATTGGAAGCACTGTTTTACTGTTCTAGTCATTCTCCACAAAAGTTTCAAAAAACGCCGACCTTGACTCTATTTTTTTAGCACCTACTTCAAACGACCCAAATAAGGGTTTCCGAATTAAGGGTCGAATTTGAAGCAATCTATTACTGTTTTATGCACTCCGTTTCTCCCAAATTCTATTCTAAATCATCGAGACTAATCTGATCATTCCCCACAAAACTTTTAAAAAACGTCGACCGCAACTCTTTTTTTTTAGCACGGACTTCAAACTTCCCAGATTAGGGTGTCCGAAGTAGGGTTAGATTTTGAAGCACTCCGTTTTTTCGATCGAAATTCTATTCTAAATCAATCAAGACTAATCATTCCCCACGAAATTTTCGAGAAACGTGACGCCGTTCTTTTAGCACGGACTTCAAACGTCCAAGATTAGGGTTTCAGAATTAGGGTTCGATTTGAAGCACTCCGTTTCTTCGAAATTCTGTTCAAAATCTTCAAGACTAATCATTCCCCACAAAAGTTTCGAAAAACGTCGACCGTGACTCGGTTTTGGAAGCACGTACTCCAAACGTCCCATATTAGAGTTTCCGAATTAGGGTTTGATTTGAAGCACTGTTTTACTGTTCTAGTCATTCCCCACAAAAGTTTCAAAAAACGCCGACCTTGACTCTATTTTTTTAGCACCTACTTCAAACGACCCAAATAAGGGTTTCCGAATTAAGGGTTGAATTTGAAGCACTCCGTTTCTCCAAAATTCTATTCTAAATCATCGAGCCTAATCTGATCATTCCCCACAAAACTTTTAAAAAACGTCGACCGCGGCTCGGTTTTTTTAGCACGGACTTCAAACTTCCCAGATTAGGGTGTCCGAAGTAGGGTTAGATTTTGAAGCACTCTGTTTTTTCGATCGAAATTCTATTCCAAATCAATCAAGACTAATCATTCCCCACGAAAGTTTCGAGAAACGTGACGCCGTTCTTTTAGCACGGACTTCAAACGTCCAAGATTAGGGTTTCCGAAATAGGGTTCGATTTGAAGCACTCCGTTTCTTCGAAATTCTATTCTAAATCTTCAAGACTAATCATTCCCCACAAAAGTTTCGAAAAACGTCGACCGTGACTCGGTTTTGGAAGCACGTACTCCAAACGACCCATATTAGAGTTTCCGAATTAGGGTTTGATTTGAAGCACTGTTTTACTGTTCTAGTCATTCCCCACAAAAGTTTCAAAAAACGCCGACCTTGACTCTATTTTTTTAGCACCTACTTCAAACGACCCAAATAAGTGTTTCCGAATTAAGGGTCGAATTTGAAGCAATCTATTGCTGTTTTATGCACTCCGTTTCTCCCAAATTCTATTCTAAATCATCGAGCCTAATCTGATCATTCCCCACAAAACTTTTAAAAAACGTCGACCGCGACTCGGTTTTTTTAGCACGGACTTCGAACTTCCCAGATTAGGGTGTCCGAAGTAGGGTTAGATTTTGAAGCACTCCGTTTTTTCGATCGAAATTCTATTCTAAATCAATCAAGACTAATCATTCCCCACGAAAGTTTCGAGAAACGTGACGCCGTTCTTTTAGCACGGACTTCAAACGTCCAAGATTAGGGTTTCCGAATTAGGGTTCGATTTGAAGCACTCCGTTTCTTCGAAATTCTATTCTAAATCTTCAAGACTAATCATTCCCCATAAAAGTTTCGAAAAACGTCGACCGTGACTCGGTTTTGGAAGCACGTACTCCAAACGTCCCATATTAGAGTTTCCGAATTAGGGTTTGATTTGAAGCACTGTTTTACTGTTCTAGTCATTCCCCACAAAAGTTTCAAAAAACGCCGACCTTAACTCTATTTTTTTAGCACCTACTTCAAACGACCCAAATAAGGGTTTCCGAATTAAGGGTCGAATTTGCAGCAATCTATTGCTGTTTTATGCACTCCGTTTCTCCCAAATTCTATTCTAAATCATCGAGCCTAATCTGATCATTCCCCACAAAACTTTTAAAAAACGTCGACCGCGACTCGGTTTTTTTAGCACGGACTTCAAACTTCCCAGATTAGGGTGTCCGAAGTAGGGTTAGATTTTGAAGCACTCCGTTTTTTCGATCGAAATTCTATTTGAAATCAATCAAGACTAATCATTCCCCACGAAAGTTTCGAGAAACGTGACGCCGTTCTTTTAGCACGGACTTCAAACGTCCAAGATTAGGGTTTCCGAATTAGGGTTCGATTTGAAGCACTCCGTTTCTTCGAAATTCTATTCTAAATCTTCAAGACTAATCATTCCCCATAAAAGTTTCGAAAAACGTCGACCGTGACTCGGTTTTGGAAGCACGTACTCCAAACGTCCCATATTAGAGTTTCCGAATTAGGGTTTGATTTGAAGCACTGTTTTACTGTTCTAGTCATTCCCCACAAAAGTTTCAAAAAACGCCGACCTTGACTCTATTTTTTTAGCACCTACTTCAAACGACCCAAATAAGGGTTTCCGAATTAAGGGTCGAATTTGCAGCAATCTATTGCTGTTTTATGCACTCCGTTTCTCCCAAATTCTATTCTAAATCATCGAGCCTAATCTGATCATTCCCCACAAAACTTTTAAAAAACGTCGACCGCGACTCGGTTTTTTTAGCACGGACTTCAAACTTCCCAGATTAGGGTGTCCGAAGTAGGGTTAGATTTTGAAGCACTCCGTTTTTTCGATCGAAATTCTATTTGAAATCAATCAAGACTAATCATTCCCCACGAAAGTTTCGAGAAACGTGACGCCGTTCTTTTAGCACGGACTTCAAACGTCCAAGATTAGGGTTTCCGAATTAGGGTTCGATTTGAAGCACTCCGTTTCTTCGAAATTCAATTCTAAATCTTCAAGACTAATCATTCCCCATAAAAGTTTCGAAAAACGTCGACCGTGACTCGGTTTTGGAAGCACGTACTCCAAACGTCCCATATTAGAGTTTCCGAATTAGGGTTTGATTTGAAGCACTGTTTTACTGTTCTAGTCATTCCCCACAAAAGTTTCAAAAAACGCCGACCTTGACTCTATTTTTTTAGCACCTACTTCAAACGACCCAAATAAGGGTTTCCGAATTAAGGGTCGAATTTGAAGCAATCTATTGCTGTTTTATGCACTCCGTTTCTCCCAAATTCTATTCTAAATCATCGAGCCTAATCTGGTCATTCCCACAAAACTTTTAAAAAACGTCGACCGCGACTCGGTTTTTTTAGCACGGACTTCAAACTTCCCAGATTAGGGTGTCCGAAGTAGGGTTAGATTTTGAAGCACTCCGTTTTTTCGATCGAAATTCTATTCTAAATCAATCAAGACTAATCATTCCCCACGAAAGTTTCGAGAAACGTGACGCCGTTCTTTTAGCACGGATTTCAAACGTCCAAGATTAGGGTTTCCGAATTAGGGTTCGATTTGAAGCACTCCGTTTCTTCGAAATTCTATTCTAAATCTTCAAGACTAATCATTCCCCACAAAAGTTTCGAAAAACGTCGACCGTGACTCGGTTTTGGAAGCACGTACTCCAAACGTCCCATATTAGAGTTTCCGAATTAGGGTTTGATTTGAAGCACTGTTTTACTGTTCTAGTCATTCCCCACAAAAGTTTCAAAAAACGCCGACCTTGACTCTATTTTTTTAGCACCTACTTCAAACGACCCAAATAAGGGTTTCCGAATTAAGGGTTGAATTTGAAGCACTCCGTTTCTCCAAAATTCTATTCTAAATCATCGAGCCTAATCTGATCATTCCCCACAAAACTTTTAAAAAACGTCGACCGCGGCTCGGTTTTTTTAGCACGGACTTCAAACTTCCCAGATTAGGGTGTCCGAAGTAGGGTTAGATTTTGAAGCACTCTGTTTTTTCGATCGAAATTCTATTCCAAATCAATCAAGACTAATCATTCCCCACGAAAGTTTCGAGAAACGTGACGCCGTTCTTTTAGCACGGACTTCAAACGTCCAAGATTAGGGTTTCCGAATTAGGGTTCGATTTGAAGCACTCCGTTTCTTCGAAATTCTATTCTAAATCTTCAAGACTAATCATTCCCCACAAAAGTTTCGAAAAACGTCGACCGTGACTCGGTTTTGGAAGCACGTACTCCAAACGACCCATATTAGAGTTTCCGAATTAGGGTTTGATTTGAAGCACTGTTTTACTGTTCTAGTCATTCCCCACAAAAGTTTCAAAAAACGCCGACCTTGACTCTATTTTTTTAGCACCTACTTCAAACGACCCAAATAAGTGTTTCCGAATTAAGGGTCGAATTTGAAGCAATCTATTGCTGTTTTATGCACTCCGTTTCTCCCAAATTCTATTCTAAATCATCGAGCCTAATCTGATCATTCCCCACAAAAGTTTTAAAAAACGTCGACCGCGACTCGGTTTTCTTAGCACGGACTTCAAACTTCCCAGATTAGGGTGTCCGAAGTAGGGTTAGATTTTGAAGCACTCCGTTTTTTCGATCGAAATTCTATTCTAAATCAATCAAGAATAATCATTCCCCACGAAAGTTTCGAGAAACGTGACGCCGTTCTTTTAGCACGGACTTCAAACGTCCAAGATTAGGGTTTCCGAATTAGGGTTCGATTTGAAGCACTCCGTTTCTTCGAAATTCTATTCTAAATCTTCAAGACTAATCATTCCCCACAAAAGTTTCGAAAAACGTCGACCGTGACTCGGTTTTGGAAGCACGTACTCCAAACGTCCCATATTAGAGTTTCCGTATTAGGGTTTGATTTGAAGCACTGTTTTACTGTTCTAGTCATTCTCCACAAAAGTTTAAAAAAACGCCGACCTTGACTCTATTTTTTTAGCACCTACTTAAAACGACCCAAATAAGGGTTTCCGAATTAAGGGTCGAATTTGAAGCAATCTATTGCTGTTTTATGCACTCCGTTTCTCCCAAATTCTATTCTAAATCATCGAGCCTAATCTGATCATTCCCCACAAAACTTTTAAAAAACGTCGACCGCGACTCGGTTTTTTTAGCACGGACTTCAAACTTCCCAGATTAGGGTGTCCGAAGTAGGGTTAGATTTTGAAGCACTCCGTTTTTTCGATCGAAATTCTATTCTAAATCAATCAAGACTAATCATTCCCCACGAAAGTTTCGAGAAACGTGACGCCGTTCTTTTAGCACGGACTTCGAACGTCCAAGATTAGGGTTTCCGAATTAGGGTTCGATTTGAAGCACTCCGTTTCTTCGAAATTCTATTCTAAATCTTCAAGACTAATCATTCCCCACAAAAGTTTCGAAAAACGTCGACCGTGACTCGGTTTTGGAAGCACGTACTCCAAACGTCCCATATTAGAGTTTCCGAATTAGGGTTTGATTTGAAGCACTGTTTTACTGTTCTAGTCATTCCCCACAAAAGTTTAAAAAAACGCCGACCTTGACTCTATTTTTTTAGCACCTACTTCAAACGACCCAAATAAGGGTTTCCGAATTAAGGGTCGAATTTGAAGCAATCTATTGCTGTTTTATGCACTCCGTTTCTCCCAAATTCTATTCTAAATCATCGAGCCTAATCTGATCATTCCCCACAAAACTTTTAAAAAACGTCGACCGCGACTCGGTTTTTTTAGCACGGACTTCAAACTTCCCAGATTAGGGTGTCCGAAGTAGGGTTAGATTTTGAAGCACTCCGTTTTTTCGATCGAAATTCTATTCTAAATCAATCAAGACTAATCATTCCCCACGAAAGTTTCGAGAAACGTGACGCCGTTCTTTTAGCACGGACTTCAAACGTCCAAGATTAGGGTTTCCGAATTAGGGTTCGATTTGAAGCACTCCGTTTCTTCGAAATTCTATTCTAAATCTTCAAGACTAATCATTCCCCACAAAAGTTTCGAAAAACGTCGACCGTGACTCGGTTTTGGAAGCACGTACTCCAAACGTCCCATATTAGAGTTTCCGAATTAGGGTTTGATTTGAAGCACCGTTTTACTGTTCTAGTCATTCCCCACAAAAGTTTCAAAAAACGCCGACCTTGACTCTATTTTTTTAGCACCTACTTCAAACGACCCAAATAAGGGTTTCCGAATTAAGGGTCGAATTTGAAGCAATCTATTGTTGTTTTATGCACTCCGTTTCTCCCAAATTCTATTCTAAATCATCGAGCCTAATCTGATCATTCCCCACAAAACTTTTAAAAAACGTCGACCGCGACTCGGTTTTTTTAGCACGGACTTCAAACTTCCCAGATTAGGGTGTCCGAAGTAGGGTTAGATTTTGAAGCACTCCGTTTTTTCGATCGAAATTCTATTCTAAATCAATCAAGACTAATCATTCCCCATGAAAGTTTCGAGAAACGTGACGCCGTTCTTTTAGCACGGACTTCAAACGTCCAAGATTAGGGTTTCCGAATTAGGGTTCGATTTGAAGCACTCCGTTTCTTCGAAATTCTATTCTAAATCTTCAAGACTAATCATTCCCCATAAAAGTTTCGAAAAACGTCGACCGTGACTCGGTTTTGGAAGCACGTACTCCAAACGTCCCATATTAGAGTTTCCGAATTAGGGTTTGATTTGAAGCACTGTTTTACTGTTCTAGTCATTCCCCACAAAAGTTTCAAAAAACGCCGACCTTGACTCTATTTTTTTAGCACCTACTTCAAACGACCCAAATAAGGGTTTCCGAATTAAGGGTCGAATTTGAAGCAATCTATTGCTGTTTTATGCACTCCGTTTCTCCCAAATTCTATTCTAAATCATCGAGCCTAATCTGATCATTCCCCACAAAACTTTTAAAAAACGTCGACCGCGACTCGGTTTTTTTAGCATGGACTTCAAACTTCCCAGATTAGGGTGTCCGAAGTAGGGTTAGATTTTGAAGCACTCCGTTTTTTCGATCGAAATTCTATTCTAAATCAATCAAGACTAATCATTCCCCAAGAAAGTTTCGAGAAACGTGACGCCGTTCTTTTAGCACGGACTTCAAACGTCCAAGATTAGGGTTTCCGAATTAGGGTTCGATTTGAAGCACTCCGTTTCTTCGAAATTCTATTCTAAATCTTCAAGACTAATCATTCCCCACAAAAGTTTCGAAAAACGTCGACCGTGACTCGGTTTTGGAAGCACGTACTCCAAACGTCCCATATTAGAGTTTCCGAATTAGGGTTTGATTTGAAGCACTGTTTTACTGTTCTAGTCATTCCCCACAAAAGTTTAAAAAAACGCCGACCTTGACTCTATTTTTTTAGCACCTACTTCAAACGACCCAAATAAGGGTTTCCGAATTAAGGGTCGAATTTGAAGCAATCTATTGCTGTTTTATGCACTCCGTTTCTCCCAAATTCTATTCTAAATCATCGAGCCTAATCTGATCATTCCCCACAAAACTTTTAAAAAACGTCGACCGCGACTCGGTTTTTTTAGCACGGACTTCAAACTTCCCAGATTAGGGTGTCCGAAGTAGGGTTAGATTTTGAAGCACTCCGTTTTTTCGATCGAAATTCTATTCTAAATCAATCAAGACTAATCATTCCCCATGAAAGTTTCGAGAAACGTGACGCCGTTCTTTTAGCACGGACTTCAAACGTCCAAGATTAGGGTTTCCGAATTAGGGTTCGATTTGAAGCACTCCGTTTCTTCGAAATTCTATTCTAAATCTTCAAGACTAATCATTCCCCACAAAAGTTTCGAAAAACGTCGACCGTGACTCGGTTTTGGAAGCACGTACTCCAAACGTCCCATATTAGAGTTTCCGAATTAGGGTTTGATTCGAAGCACTGTTTTACTGTTCTAGTCATTCCCTACAAAAGTTTCAAAAAACGCCGACCTTGACTCTATTTTTGTAGCACCTACTTCAAACGACCCAAATAAGGGTTTCCGAATTAAGGGTCGAATTTGAAGCAATCTATTGCTGTTTTATGCACTTCGTTTCTCCCAAATTCTATTCTAAATCATCGAGCCTAATCTGATCATTCCCCACAAAACTTTTAAAAAACGTCGACCGCGACTCGGTTTTTTTAGCACGGACTTCAAACTTCCCAGATTAGGGTGTCCGAAGTAGGGTTAGATTTTGAAGCACTCCGTTTTTTCGATCGAAATTCTATTCTAAATCAATCAAGTCTAATCATTCCCCACGAAAGTTTCGAGAAACGTGACGCCGTTCTTTTAGCACGGACTTCAAACGTCCAAGATTAGGGTTTCCGAATTAGGGTTCGATTTGAAGCATTCCGTTTCTTCGAAATTCTATTCTAAATCTTCAAGACTAATCATTCCCCACAAAAGTTTCGAAAAACGTCGACCGTGACTCGGTTTTGGAAGCACGTACTCCAAACGTCCCATATTAGAGTTTCCGAATTAGGGTTTGATTTGAAGCACTGTTTTACTGTTCTAGTCATTCCCCACAAAAGTTTCAAAAAACGCCGACCTTGACTCTATTTTTTTAGCACCTACTTCAAACGACCCAAATAAGGGTTTCCGAATTAAGGGTCGAATTTGAAGCAATCTATTGCTGTTTTATGCACTCCGTTTCTCCCAAATTCTATTCTAAATCATCGAGCCTAATCTGATCATTCCCCACAAAACTTTTAAAAAACGTCGACCGCGACTCGGTTTTTTTAGCACGGACTTCAAACTTCCCAGATTAGGGTGTCCGAAGTAGGGTTAGATTTTGAAGCACTCCGTTTTTTCGATCGAAATTCTATTCTAAATCAATCAAGACTAATCATTCCCCACGAAAGTTTCGAGAAACGTGACGCCGTTCTTTTAGCACGGACTTCAAACGTCCAAGATTAGGGTTTCCGAATTAGGGTTCGATTTGAAGCACTCCGTTTCTTCGAAATTCAATTCTAAATCTTCAAGACTAATCATTCCCCACAAAAGTTTCGAAAAACGTCGACCGCGACTCGGTTTTGGAAGCACGTACTCCAAGCGTCCCATATTAGAGTTTCCGAATTAGGGTTTGATTTGAAGCACTGTTTTAGTGTTCTAGTCATTCCCCACAAAAGTTTCAAAAAACGCCGACCTTGACTCTATTTTTTTAGCACCTACTTCAAACGACCCAAATAAGGGTTTCCGAATTAAGGGTCGAATTTGAAGCAATCTATTGCTGTTTTATGCACTCCGTTTCTCCCAAATTCTATTCTAAATCATCGAGCCTAATCTGATCATTCCCCACAAAACTTTTAAAAAACGACGACCGCGACTCGGTTTTTTTAGCACGGACTTCAAACTTCCCAGATTAGGGTGTCCGAAGTAGGGTTAGATTTTGAAGCACTCCGTTTTTTCGATCGAAATTCTATTCTAAATCAATCAAGACTAATCATTCCCCACGAAAGTTTCGAGAAACGTGACGCCGTTCTTTTAGCACGGACTTCAAACGTCCAAGATTAGGGTTTCCGAATTAGGGTTCGATTTGAAGCACTCCGTTTCTTCGAAATTCTATTCTAAATCTTCAAGACTAATCATTCCCCACAAAAGTTTCGAAAAACGTCGACCGTGACTCGGTTTTGGAAGCACGTACTCCAAACGTCCCATATTAGAGTTTTCGAATTAGGGTTTGATTTGAAGCACTGTTTTACTGTTCTAGTCATTCCCCACAAAAGTTTCAAAAAACGCCGACCTTGACTCTATTTTTTTAGCACCTACTTCAAACGACCCAAATAAGGGATTCCGAATTAAGGGTCGAATTTGAAGAAATCTATTGCTGTTTTATGCACTCCGTTTCTCCCAAATTCTATTCTAAATCATCGAGCCTAATCTGATCATTCCCCACAAAACTTTTGAAAAACGTCGACCGCGACTCGGTTTTTTTCGCACGGACTTCAAACTTCCCAGATTAGGGTGTCCGAAGTAGGGTTAGATTTTGAAGCACTCCGTTTTTTCGATCGAAATTCTATTCTAAATCAATCAAGACTAATCATTCCCCACGAAAGTTTCGAGAAACGTTACGCCGTTCTTTTAGCACGGACTTCAAACGTCCAAGATTAGGGTTTCCGAATTAGGGTTCGATTTGAAGCACTCCGTTTCTTCGAAATTCTATTCTAAATCTTCAAGACTAATCATTCCCCACAAAAGTTTCGAAAAACGTCGACCGTGACTCGGTTTTGGAAGCACGTACTCCAAACGTCCCATATTAGAGTTTCCGAATTAGGGTTTAATTTGAAGCACTGTTTTACTGTTCTAGTCATTCCCCACAAAAGTTTCAAAAAACGCAGACCTTGACTCTATTTTTTTAGCACCTACTTCAAACGACCCAAATAAGGGTTTCTGAATTAAGGGTCGAATTTGAAGCAATCTATTGCTGTTTTATGCACTCCGTTTCTCCCAAATTCTATTCTAAATCATCGAGCCAAATCTGATCATTCCCCACAAAACTTTTAAAAAACGTCGACCGCGACTCGGTTTTTTTAGCACGGACTTCAAACTTCCCTGATTAGGGTGTCCGAAGTAGGGTTAGATTTTGAAGCACTCCGTTTTTTCGATCGAAATTCTATTCTAAATCAATCAAGACTAATCATTCCCCACGAAAGTTTCGAGAAACGTGACGCCGTTCTTTTAGCACGGACTTCAAACGTCCAAGATTAGGGTTTCCGAATTAGGGTTCGATTTGAAGCACTCCGTTTCTTCGAAATTCAATTCTAAATCTTCAAGACTAATCATTCCCCACAAAAGTTTCGAAAAACGTCGACCGCGACTCGGTTTTGGAAGCACGTACTCCAAGCGTCCCATATTAGAGTTTCCGAATTAGGGTTTGATTTGAAGCACTGTTTTAGTGTTCTAGTCATTCCCCACAAAAGTTTCAAAAAACGCCGACCTTGACTCTATTTTTTTAGCACCTACTTCAAACGACCCAAATAAGGGTTTCCGAATTAAGGGTCGAATTTGAAGCAATCTATTGCTGTTTTATGCACTCCGTTTCTCCCAAATTCTATTCTAAATCATCGAGCCTAATCTGATCATTCCCCACAAAACTTTTAAAAAACGTCGACCGCGACTCGGTTTTTTTAGCACGGACTTCAAACTTCCCAGATTAGGGTGTCCGAAGTAGGGTTAGATTTTGAAGCACTCCGTTTTTTCGATCGAAATTCTATTCTAAATCAATCAAGACTAATCATTCCCCACGAAAGTTTCGAGAAACGTGACGCCGTTCTTTTAGCACGGACTTCAATCGTCCAAGATTAGGGTTTCCGAATTAGGGTTCGATTTGAAGCACTCCGTTTCTTCGAAATTCTATTCTAAATCTTCAAGACTAATCATTCCCCACAAAAGTTTCGAAAAACGTCGACCGTGACTCGGTTTTGGAAGCACGTACTCCAAACGTCCCATATTAGAGTTTTCGAATTAGGGTTTGATTTGAAGCACTGTTTTACTGTTCTAGTCATTCCCCACAAAAGTTTCAAAAAACGCCGACCTTGACTCTATTTTTTTAGCACCTACTTCAAACGACCCAAATAAGGGATTCCGAATTAAGGGTCGAATTTGAAGCAATCTATTGCTGTTTTATGCACTCCGTTTCTCCCAAATTCTATTCTAAATCATCGAGCCTAATCTGATCATTCCCCACAAAACTTTTGAAAAACGTCGACCGCGACTCGGTTTTTTTCGCACGGACTTCAAACTTCCCAGATTAGGGTGTCCGAAGTAGGGTTAGATTTTGAAGCACTCCGTTTTTTCGATCGAAATTCTATTCTAAATCAATCAAGACTAATCATTCCCCACGAAAGTTTCGAGAAACGTTACGCCGTTCTTTTAGCACGGACTTCAAACGTCAAAGATTAGGGTTTCCGAATTAGGGTTCGATTTGAAGCACTCCGTTTCTTCGAAATTCTATTCTAAATCTTCAAGACTAATCATTCCCCACAAAAGTTTCGAAAAACGTCGACCGTGACTCGGTTTTGGAAGCACGTACTCCAAACGTCCCATATTAGAGTTTCCGAATTAGGGTTTAATTTGAAGCACTGTTTTACTGTTCTAGTCATTCCCCACAAAAGTTTCAAAAAACGCAGACCTTGACTCTATTTTTTTAGCACCTACTTCAAACGACCCAAATAAGGGTTTCTGAATTAAGGGTCGAATTTGAAGCAATCTATTGCTGTTTTATGCACTCCGTTTCTCCCAAATTCTATTCTAAATCATCGAGCCAAATCTGATCATTCCCCACAAAACTTTTAAAAAACGTCGACCGCGACTCGGTTTTTTTAGCACGGACTTCAAACTTCCCTGATTAGGGTGTCCGAAGTAGGGTTAGATTTTGAAGCACTCCGTTTTTTCGATCGAAATTCTATTCTAAATCAATCAAGACTAATCATTCCCCACGAAAGTTTCGAGAAACGTGACGCCGTTCTTTTAGCACGGACTTCAAACGTCCAAGATTAGGGTTTCCGAATTAGGGTTCGATTTGAAGCACTCCGTTTCTTCGAAATTCTATTCTAAATCTTCAAGACTAATCATTCCCCACAAAAGTTTCGAAAAACGTCGACCGTGACTCGGTTTTGGAAGCACGTACTCCAAACGTCCCATATTAGAGTTTCCGAATTAGGGTTTGATTTGAAGCACTGTTTTACTGTTCTAGTCATTCCCCACAAAAGTTTCAAAAAACGCCGACCTTGACTCTATTTTTTTAGCACCTACTTCAAACGACCCAAATAAGGGTTTCCGAATTAATGGTCGAATTTGAAGCACTCCGTTTCTCCCAAATTCTATTCTAAATCATCGAGCCTAATCTGATCATTCCCCACAAAACTTTTAAAAAACGTCGACCGCGACTCGGTTTTTTTAGCACGGACTTCAAACTTCCCAGATTAGGGTGTCCGAAGTAGGGTTAGATTTTGAAGCACTCCGTTTTTTCGATCGAAATTCTATTCTAAATCAATCAAGACTAATCATTCCCCACGAAAGTTTCGAGAAACGTGACGCCGTTCTTTTAGCACGGACTTCAAACGTCCAAGATTAGGGTTTCCGAATTAGGGTTCGATTTGAAGCACTCCGTTTCTTCGAAATTCTATTCTAAATCTTCAAGACTAATCATTCCCCACAAAAGTTTCGAAAAACGTCGACCGTGACTCGGTTTTGGAAGCACGTACTCCAAACGTCCCATATTAGAGTTTCCGAATTAGGGTTTGATTTGAAGCACTATTTTACTGTTCTAGTCATTCCCCACAAAAGTTTCAAAAAACGCCGACCTTGACTCTATTTTTTTAGCACCTACTTCAAACGACCCAAATAAGGGTTTCCGAATTAAGGGTCGAATTTTAAGCAATCTATTATTGTTTTATGCACTCCGTTTCTCCCAAATTCTCTTCTAAATCATCGAGCCTAATCTGATCATTCCTCACAAAACTTTTGAAAAACGTCGACCGCGACTCGGTTTTTTTAGCACGGACTTCAAACTTCCCAGATTAGGGTGTCCGAAGTAGGGTTAGATTTTGAAGCACTCCGTTTTTTCGATCGAAATTCTATTCTAAATCAATCAAGACTAATCATTCCCCACGAAAGTTTCGAGAAACGTGACGCCGTTCTTTTAGCACGGACTTCAAACGTCCAAGATTAGGGTTTCCGAATTAGGGTTCGATTTGAAGCACTCCGTTTCTTCGAAATTCTATTCTAAATCTTCAAGACTAATCATTCCCCACAAAAGTTTCGAAAAACGTCGACCGTGACTCGGTTTTGGAAGCACGTACTCCAGACGTCCCATATTAGAGTTTCCGAATTAGGGTTTGATTTGAAGCACTGTTTTACTGTTCTAGTCATTCCCCACAAAAGTTTCAAAAAACGCCGACCTTGACTCTATTTTTTTAGCACCTACTTCAAACGACCCACATAAGGGTTTCCGAATTAAGGGTCGAATTTGAAGCACTCCGTTTCTCCCAAATTCTATTCTAAATCATCGAGCCTAATCTGATCATTCCCCACAAAACTTTTAAAAAACGTCGACCGCGACTCGGTTTTTTTAGCACGGACTTCAAACTTCCCAGATTAGGGTGTCCGAAGTAGGGTTAGATTTTGAAGCACTCCGTTTTTTCGATCGAAATTCAATTCTAAATCAATCAAGACTAATCATTCCCCACGAAAGTTTCGAGAAACGTGACGCCGTTCTTTTAGCACGGACTTCAAACGTCCAAGATTAGGGTTTCCGAATTAGGGTTCGATTTGAAGCACTCCGTTTCTTCGAAATTCTATTCTAAATCTTCAAGACTAATCATTCCCCACAAAAGTTTCGAAAAACGTCGACCGTGACTCGGTTTTGGAAGCACGTACTCCAAACGTCCCATGTTAGAGTTTCCGAATTAGGGTTTGATTTGAAACACTGTTTTACTGTTCTAGTCATTCCCCACAAAAGTGTCAAAAAACGCCGACCTTGACTCTATTTTTTTAGCACCTACTTCAAACGACCCAAATAAGGGTTTCCGAATTAAGGGTCGAATTTGAAGCACTCCGTTTCTCCCAAATTCTATTCTAAATCATCGAGCCTAATCTGATCATTCCCCACAAAACTTTTAAAAAACGTCGACCGCGACTCGGTTTTTTTAGCACGGACTTCAAACTTCCCAGATTAGGGTGTCCGAAGTAGGGTTAGATTTTGAAGCACTCCGTTTTTTCGATCGAAATTCTATTCTAAATCAATCAAGACTAATCATTCCCCACGAAAGTTTCGAGAAACGTGACGCCGTTCTTTTAGCACGGACTTCAAACGTCCAAGATTAGGGTTTCCGAATTAGGGTTCGATTTGAAGCACTCCGTTTCTTCGAAATTCAATTCTAAATCTTCAAGACTAATCATTCCCCACAAAAGTTTCGAAAAACGTCGACCGTGACTCGGTTTTGGAAGCACGTACTCCAAACGTCGCATATTAGAGTTTCCGAATTAGGGTTTGATTTGAAGCACTGTTTTACTGTTCTAGTCATTCCCCACAAAAGTTTCAAAAAACGCCGACCTTGACTCTATTTTTTTAGCACCTACTTCAAACGACCCAAATAAGGGTTTCCGAATTAAGGGTCGAATTTGAAGCAATCTATTACTGTTTTATGCACTCCGTGTCTCCCAAATTCTATTCCAAATAATCGAGCCTAATCTGATCATTCCCCACAAAACTTTTCAAAAACGTCGACCGCGACTCGGATTTTTTAGCACGGACTTCAAACTTCCCAGATTAGGGTGTCCGAAGTAGGGTTAGATTTTGAAGCACTCCGTTTTTTCGATCGAAATTCTATTCTAAATCAATCAAGACTAATCATTCCCCACGAAAGTTTCGAGAAACGTGACGCCGTTCTTTTAGCACGGACTTCAAACGTCCAAGATTAGGGTTTCCGAATTAGGGTTCGATTTGAAGCACTCCGTTTCTTCGAAATTCTATTCTAAATCTTCAAGACTAATCATTCCCCACAAAAGTTTCGAAAAACGTCGACCGTGACTCGGTTTTGGAAGCACGTACTCCAAACGTCCCATATTAGAGTTTTCGAATTAGGGTTTGATTTGAAGCACTGTTTTACTGTTCTAGTCATTCCCCACAAAAGTTTCAAAAAACGCCGACCTTGACTCTATTTTTTTAGCACCTACTTCAAACGACCCAAATAAGGGATTCCGAATTAAGGGTTGAATTTGAAGCAATCTATTGCTGTTTTATGCACTCCGTTTCTCCCAAATTCTATTCTAAATCATCGAGCCTAATCTGATCATTCCCCACAAAACTTTTGAAAAACGTCGACCGCGACTCGGTTTTTTTCGCACGGACTTCAAACTTCCCAGATTAGGGTGTCCGAAGTAGGGTTAGATTTTGAAGCACTCCGTTTTTTCGATCGAAATTCTATTCTAAATCAATCAAGACTAATCATTCCCCACGAAAGTTTCGAGAAACGTTACGCCGTTCTTTTAGCACGGACTTCAAACGTCAAAGATTAGGGTTTCCGAATTAGGGTTCGATTTGAAGCACTCCGTTTCTTCGAAATTCTATTCTAAATCTTCAAGACTAATCATTCCCCACAAAAGTTTCGAAAAACGTCGACCGTGACTCGGTTTTGGAAGCACGTACTCCAAACGTCCCATATTAGAGTTTCCGAATTAGGGTTTAATTTGAAGCACTGTTTTACTGTTCTAGTCATTCCCCACAAAAGTTTCAAAAAACGCAGACCTTGACTCTATTTTTTTAGCACCTACTTCAAACGACCCAAATAAGGGTTTCTGAATTAAGGGTCGAATTTGAAGCAATCTATTGCTGTTTTATGCACTCCGTTTCTCCCAAATTCTATTCTAAATCATCGAGCCAAATCTGATCATTCCCCACAAAACTTTTAAAAAACGTCGACCGCGACTCGGTTTTTTTAGCACGGACTTCAAACTTCCCTGATTAGGGTGTCCGAAGTAGGGTTAGATTTTGAAGCACTCCGTTTTTTCTATCGAAATTCTATTCTAAATCAATCAAGACTAATCATTCCCCACGAAAGTTTCGAGAAACGTGACGCCGTTCTTTTAGCACGGACTTCAAACGTCCAAGATTAGGGTTTCCGAATTAGGGTTCGATTTGAAGCACTCCGTTTCTTCGAAATTCTATTCTAAATCTTCAAGACTAATCATTCCCCACAAAAGTTTCGAAAAACGTCGACCGTGACTCGGTTTTGGAAGCACGTACTCCAAACGTCCCATATTAGAGTTTCCGAATTAGGGTTTGATTTGAAGCACTGTTTTACTGTTCTAGTCATTCCCCACAAAAGTTTCAAAAAACGCCGACCTTGACTCTATTTTTTTAGCACCTACTTCAAACGACCCAAATAAGGGTTTCCGAATTAATGGTCGAATTTGAAGCACTCCGTTTCTCCCAAATTCTATTCTAAATCATCGAGCCTAATCTGATCATTCCCCACAAAACTTTTAAAAAACGTCGACCGCGACTCGGTTTTTTTAGCACGGACTTCAAACTTCCCAGATTAGGGTGTCCGAAGTAGGGTTAGATTTTGAAGCACTCCGTTTTTTCGATCGAAATTCTATTCTAAATCAATCAAGACTAATCATTCCCCACGAAAGTTTCGAGAAACGTGACGCCGTTCTTTTAGCACGGACTTCAAACGTCCAAGATTAGGGTTTCCGAATTAGGGTTCGATTTGAAGCACTCCGTTTCTTCGAAATTCTATTCTAAATCTTCAAGACTAATCATTCCCCACAAAAGTTTCGAAAAACGTCGACCGTGACTCGGTTTTGGAAGCACGTACTCCAAACGTCCCATATTAGAGTTTCCGAATTAGGGTTTGATTTGAAGCACTATTTTACTGTTCTAGTCATTCCCCACAAAAGTTTCAAAAAACGCCGACCTTGACTCTATTTTTTTAGCACCTACTTCAAACGACCCAAATAAGGGTTTCCGAATTAAGGGTCGAATTTTAAGCAATCTATTATTGTTTTATGCACTCCGTTTCTCCCAAATTCTCTTCTAAATCATCGAGCCTAATCTGATCATTCCTCACAAAACTTTTGAAAAACGTCGACCGCGACTCGGTTTTTTTAGCACGGACTTCAAACTTCCCAGATTAGGGTGTCCGAAGTAGGGTTAGATTTTGAAGCACTCCGTTTTTTCGATCGAAATTCTATTCTAAATCAATCAAGACTAATCATTCCCCACGAAAGTTTCGAGAAACGTGACGCCGTTCTTTTAGCACGGACTTCAAACGTCCAAGATTAGGGTTTCCGAATTAGGGTTCGATTTGAAGCACTCCGTTTCTTCGAAATTCTATTCTAAATCTTCAAGACTAATCATTCCCCACAAAAGTTTCGAAAAACGTCGACCGTGACTCGGTTTTGGAAGCACGTACTCCAGACGTCCCATATTAGAGTTTCCGAATTAGGGTTTGATTTGAAGCACTGTTTTACTGTTCTAGTCATTCCCCACAAAAGTTTCAAAAAACGCCGACCTTGACTCTATTTTTTTAGCACCTACTTCAAACGACCCACATAAGGGTTTCCGAATTAAGGGTCGAATTTGAAGCACTCCGTTTCTCCCAAATTCTATTCTAAATCATCGAGCCTAATCTGATCATTCCCCACAAAACTTTTAAAAAACGTCGACCGCGACTCGGTTTTTTTAGCACGGACTTCAAACTTCCCAGATTAGGGTGTCCGAAGTAGGGTTAGATTTTGAAGCACTCCGTTTTTTCGATCGAAATTCAATTCTAAATCAATCAAGACTAATCATTCCCCACGAAAGTTTCGAGAAACGTGACGCCGTTCTTTTAGCACGGACTTCAAACGTCCAAGATTAGGGTTTCCGAATTAGGGTTCGATTTGAAGCACTCCGTTTCTTCGAAATTCTATTCTAAATCTTCAAGACTAATCATTCCCCACAAAAGTTTCGAAAAACGTCGACCGTGACTCGGTTTTGGAAGCACGTACTCCAAACGTCCCATGTTAGAGTTTCCGAATTAGGGTTTGATTTGAAACACTGTTTTACTGTTCTAGTCATTCCCCACAAAAGTGTCAAAAAACGCCGACCTTGACTCTATTTTTTTAGCACCTACTTCAAACGACCCAAATAAGGGTTTCCGAATTAAGGGTCGAATTTGAAGCACTCCGTTTCTCCCAAATTCTATTCTAAATCATCGAGCCTAATCTGATCATTCCCCACAAAACTTTTAAAAAACGTCGACCGCGACTCGGTTTTTTTAGCACGGACTTCAAACTTCCCAGATTAGGGTGTCCGAAGTAGGGTTAGATTTTGAAGCACTCCGTTTTTTCGATCGAAATTCTATTCTAAATCAATCAAGACTAATCATTCCCCACGAAAGTTTCGAGAAACGTGACGCCGTTCTTTTAGCACGGACTTCAAACGTCCAAGATTAGGGTTTCCGAATTAGGGTTCGATTTGAAGCACTCCGTTTCTTCGAAATTCAATTCTAAATCTTCAAGACTAATCATTCCCCACAAAAGTTTCGAAAAACGTCGACCGTGACTCGGTTTTGGAAGCACGTACTCCAAACGTCGCATATTAGAGTTTCCGAATTAAGGTTTGATTTGAAGCACTGTTTTACTGTTCTAGTCATTCCCCACAAAAGTTTCAAAAAACGCCGACCTTGACTCTATTTTTTTAGCACCTACTTCAAACGACCCAAATAAGGGTTTCCGAATTAAGGGTCGAATTTGAAGCAATCTATTACTGTTTTATGCACTCCGTGTCTCCCAAATTCTATTCCAAATAATCGAGCCTAATCTGATCATTCCCCACAAAACTTTTCAAAAACGTCGACCGCGACTCGGATTTTTTAGCACGGACTTCAAACTTCCCAGATTAGGGTGTCCGAAGTAGGGTTAGATTTTGAAGCACTCCGTTTTTTCGATCGAAATTCTATTCTAAATCAATCAAGACTAATCATTCCCCACGAAAGTTTCGAGAAACGTGACGCCGTTCTTTTAGCACGGACTTCAAACGTCCAAGATTAGGGTTTCCGAATTAGGGTTCGATTTGAAGCACTCCGTTTCTTCGAAATTCTATTCTAAATCTTCAAGACTAATCATTCCCCACAAAAGTTTCGAAAAACGTCGACCGCGACTCGGTTTTGGAAGCACGTACTCCAAGCGTCCCATATTAGAGTTTCCGAATTAGGGTTTGATTTGAAGCACTGTTTTACTGTTCTAGTCATTCCCCACAAAAGTTTCAAAAAACGCCGACCTTGACACTATTTTTTTAGCACCTACTTCAAACGACCCAAATAAGGGTTTCCGAATTAAGGGTCGAATTTGAAGCAATCTATTGCTGTTTTATGCACTCCGTTTCTCCCAAATTCTATTCTAAATCATCGAGCCTAATCTGATCATTCCCCACAAAACTTTTAAAAAACGTCGACCGCGACTCGGTTTTTTTAGCACGGACTTCAAACTTCCCAGATTAGGGTGTCCGAAGTAGGGTTAGATTTTGAAGCACTCCGTTTTTTCGATCGAAATTCTATTCTAAATCAATCAAGACTAATCATTCCCCACGAAAGTTTCGAGAAACGTGACGCCGTTCTTTTAGCACGGACTTCAAACGTCCAAGATTAGGGTTTCCGAATTAGGGTTCGATTTGAAGCACTCCGTTTCTTCGAAATTCAATTCTAAATCTTCAAGACTAATCATTCCCCACAAAAGTTTCGAAAAACGTCGACCGTGACTCGGTTTTGGAAGCACGTACTCCAAACGTCGCATATTAGAGTTTCCGAATTAAGGTTTGATTTGAAGCACTGTTTTACTGTTCTAGTCATTCCCCACAAAAGTTTCAAAAAACGCCGACCTTGACTCTATTTTTTTAGCACCTACTTCAAACGACCCAAATAAGGGTTTCCGAATTAAGGATCGAATTTGAAGCAATCTATTACTGTTTTATGCACTCCGTGTCTCCCAAATTCTATTCCAAATAATCGAGCCTAATCTGATCATTCCCCACAAAACTTTTAAAAAACGTCGACCGCGACTCGGTTTTTTTAGCACGGACTTCAAACTTCCCAGATTAGGGTGTCCGAAGTAGGGTTAGATTTTGAAGCACTCCGTTTTTTCGATCGAAATTCTATTCTAAATCAATCAAGACTAATCATTCCCCACGAAAGTTTCGAGAAACGTGACGCCGTTCTTTTAGCACGGACTTCAAACGTCCAAGATTAGGGTTTCCGAATTAGGGTTCGATTTGAAGCATTCCGTTTCTTCGAAATTCTATTCTAAATCTTCAAGACTAATCATTCCCCACAAAAGTTTCGAAAAACGTCGACCGTGACTCGGTTTTGGAAGCACGTACTCCAAACGTCCCATATTAGAGTTTCCGAATTAGGGTTTGATTTGAAGCACTGTTTTACTGTTCTAGTCATTCCCCACAAAAGTTTCAAAAAACGCCGACCTTGACTCTATTTTTTTAGCACCTACTTCAAACGACCCAAATAAGGGTTTCCGAATTAAGGGTCGAATTTGAAGCAATCTATTACTGTTTTATGCACTCCGTGTCTCCCAAATTCTATTCCAAATAATCGAGCCTAATCTGATCATTCCCCACAAAACTTTTAAAAAACGTCGACCGCGACTCGGTTTTTTTAGCACGGACTTCAAACTTCCCAGATTAGGGTGTCCGAAGTAGGGTTACATTTTGAAGCACTCCGTTTTTTCGATCGAAATTCTATTCTAAATCAATCAAGTCTAATCATTCCCCACGAAAGTTTCGAGAAACGTGACGCCGTTCTTTTAGCACGGACTTCAAACGTCCAAGATTAGGGTTTCCGAATTAGGGTTCGATTTGAAGCATTCCGTTTCTTCGAAATTCTATTCTAAATCTTCAAGACTAATCATTCCCCACAAAAGTTTCGAAAAACGTCGACCGTGACTCGGTTTTGGAAGCACGTACTCCAAACGTCCCATATTAGAGTTTCCGAATTAGGGTTTGATTTGAAGCACTGTTTTACTGTTCTAGTCATTCCCCACAAAAGTTTCAAAAAACGCCGACCTTGACTCTATTTTTTTAGCACCTACTTCAAACGACCCAAATAAGGGTTTCCGAATTAAGGGTCGAATTTGAAGCAATCTATTGCTGTTTTATGCACTCCGTTTCTCCCAAATTCTATTCCAAATAATCGAGCCTAATCTGATCATTCCCCACAAAACTTTTAAAAAACGTCGACCGCGACTCGGTTTTTTTAGCACGGACTTCAAACTTCCCAGATTAGGGTGTCCGAAGTAGGGTTAGATTTTGAAGCACTCCGTTTTTTCGATCGAAATTCTATTCTAAATCAATCAAGACTAATCATTCCCCACGAAAGTTTCGAGAAACGTGACGCCGTTCTTTTAGCACGGACTTCAAACGTCCAAGATTAGGGTTTCCGAATTAGGGTTCGATTTGAAGCACTCCGTTTCTTCGAAATTCTATTCTAAATCTTCAAGACTAATCATTCCCCACAAAAGTTTCGAAAAACGTCGACCGTGACTCGGTTTTGGAAGCACGTACTCCAAACGTCCCATGTTAGAGTTTCCGAATTAGGGTTTGATTTGAAACACTGTTTTACTGTTCTAGTCATTCCCCACAAAAGTGTCAAAAAACGCCGACCTTGACTCTATTTTTTTAGCACCTACTTCAAACGACCCAAATAAGGGTTTCCGAATTAAGGGTCGAATTTGAAGCACTCCGTTTCTCCCAAATTCTATTCTAAATCATCGAGCCTAATCTGATCATTCCCCACAAAACTTTTAAAAAACGTCGACCGCGACTCGGTTTTTTTAGCACGGACTTCAAACTTCCCAGATTAGGGTGTCCGAAGTAGGGTTAGATTTTGAAGCACTCCGTTTTTTCGATCGAAATTCTATTCTAAATCAATCAAGACTAATCATTCCCCACGAAAGTTTCGAGAAACGTGACGCCGTTCTTTTAGCACGGACTTCAAACGTCCAAGATTAGGGTTTCCGAATTAGGGTTCGATTTGAAGCACTCCGTTTCTTCGAAATTCAATTCTAAATCTTCAAGACTAATCATTCCCCACAAAAGTTTCGAAAAACGTCGACCGTGACTCGGTTTTGGAAGCACGTACTCCAAACGTCGCATATTAGAGTTTCCGAATTAGGGTTTGATTTGAAGCACTGTTTTACTGTTCTAGTCATTCCCCACAAAAGTTTCAAAAAACGCCGACCTTGACTCTATTTTTTTAGCACCTACTTCAAACGACCCAAATAAGGGTTTCCGAATTAAGGGTCGAATTTGAAGCAATCTATTACTGTTTTATGCACTCCGTGTCTCCCAAATTCTATTCCAAATAATCGAGCCTAATCTGATCATTCCCCACAAAACTTTTCAAAAACGTCGACCGCGACTCGGATTTTTTAGCACGGACTTCAAACTTCCCAGATTAGGGTGTCCGAAGTAGGGTTAGATTTTGAAGCACTCCGTTTTTTCGATCGAAATTCTATTCTAAATCAATCAAGACTAATCATTCCCCACGAAAGTTTCGAGAAACGTGACGCCGTTCTTTTAGCACGGACTTCAAACGTCCAAGATTAGGGTTTCCGAATTAGGGTTCGATTTGAAGCACTCCGTTTCTTCGAAATTCTATTCTAAATCTTCAAGACTAATCATTCCCCACAAAAGTTTCGAAAAACGTCGACCGCGACTCGGTTTTGGAAGCACGTACTCCAAGCGTCCCATATTAGAGTTTCCGAATTAGGGTTTGATTTGAAGCACTGTTTTACTGTTCTAGTCATTCCCCACAAAAGTTTCAAAAAACGCCGACCTTGACACTATTTTTTTAGCACCTACTTCAAACGACCCAAATAAGGGTTTCCGAATTAAGGGTCGAATTTGAAGCAATCTATTGCTGTTTTATGCACTCCGTTTCTCCCAAATTCTATTCTAAATCATCGAGCCTAATCTGATCATTCCCCACAAAACTTTTAAAAAACGTCGACCGCGACTCGGTTTTTTTAGCACGGACTTCAAACTTCCCAGATTAGGGTGTCCGAAGTAGGGTTAGATTTTGAAGCACTCCGTTTTTTCGATCGAAATTCTATTCTAAATCAATCAAGACTAATCATTCCCCACGAAAGTTTCGAGAAACGTGACGCCGTTCTTTTAGCACGGACTTCAAACGTCCAAGATTAGGGTTTCCGAATTAGGGTTCGATTTGAAGCACTCCGTTTCTTCGAAATTCAATTCTAAATCTTCAAGACTAATCATTCCCCACAAAAGTTTCGAAAAACGTCGACCGTGACTCGGTTTTGGAAGCACGTACTCCAAACGTCGCATATTAGAGTTTCCGAATTAAGGTTTGATTTGAAGCACTGTTTTACTGTTCTAGTCATTCCCCACAAAAGTTTCAAAAAACGCCGACCTTGACTCTATTTTTTTAGCACCTACTTCAAACGACCCAAATAAGGGTTTCCGAATTAAGGATCGAATTTGAAGCAATCTATTACTGTTTTATGCACTCCGTGTCTCCCAAATTCTATTCCAAATAATCGAGCCTAATCTGATCATTCCCCACAAAACTTTTAAAAAACGTCGACCGCGACTCGGTTTTTTTAGCACGGACTTCAAACTTCCCAGATTAGGGTGTCCGAAGTAGGGTTAGATTTTGAAGCACTCCGTTTTTTCGATCGAAATTCTATTCTAAATCAATCAAGACTAATCATTCCCCACGAAAGTTTCGAGAAACGTGACGCCGTTCTTTTAGCACGGACTTCAAACGTCCAAGATTAGGGTTTCCGAATTAGGGTTCGATTTGAAGCACTCCGTTTCTTCGAAATTCTATTCTAAATCTTCAAGACTAATCATTCCCCACAAAAGTTTCGAAAAACGTCGACCGTGACTCGGTTTTGGAAGCACGTACTCCAAACGTCCCATATTAGAGTTTCCGAATTAGGGTTTGATTTGAAGCACTGTTTTACTGTTCTAGTCATTCCCCACAAAAGTTTCAAAAAACGCCGACCTTGACTCTATTTTTTTAGCACCTACTTCAAACGACCCAAATAAGGGTTTCCGAATTAAGGGTCGAATTTGAAGCAATCTATTACTGTTTTATGCACTCCGTGTCTCCCAAATTCTATTCCAAATAATCGAGCCTAATCTGATCATTCCCCACAAAACTTTTCAAAAACGTCGACCGCGACTCGGATTTTTTAGCACGGACTTCAAACTTCCCAGATTAGGGTGTCCGAAGTAGGGTTAGATTTTGAAGCACTCCGTTTTTTCGATCGAAATTCTATTCTAAATCAATCAAGACTAATCATTCCCCACGAAAGTTTCGAGAAACGTGACGCCGTTCTTTTAGCACGGACTTCAAACGTCCAAGATTAGGGTTTCCGAATTAGGGTTCGATTTGAAGCACTCCGTTTCTTCGAAATTCTATTCTAAATCTTCAAGACTAATCATTCCCCACAAAAGTTTCGAAAAACGTCGACCGCGACTCGGTTTTGGAAGCACGTACTCCAAGCGTCCCATATTAGAGTTTCCGAATTAGGGTTTGATTTGAAGCACTGTTTTACTGTTCTAGTCATTCCCCACAAAAGTTTCAAAAAACGCCGACCTTGACTCTATTTTTTTAGCACCTACTTCAAACGACCCAAATAAGGGTTTCCGAATTAAGGGTCGAATTTGAAGCAATCTATTGCTGTTTTATGCACTCCGTTTCTCCCAAATTCTATTCTAAATCATCGAGCCTAATCTGATCATTCCCCACAAAACTTTTAAAAAACGTCGACCGCGACTCGGTTTTTTTAGCACGGACTTCAAACTTCCCAGATTAGGGTGTCCGAAGTAGGGTTAGATTTTGAAGCACTCCGTTTTTTCGATCGAAATTCTATTCTAAATCAATCAAGACTAATCATTCCCCACGAAAGTTTCGAGAAACGTGACGCCGTTCTTTTAGCACGGACTTCAAACGTCCAAGATTAGGGTTTCCGAATTAGGGTTCGATTTGAAGCACTCCGTTTCTTCGAAATTCTATTCTAAATCTTCAAGACTAATCATTCCCCACAAAAGTTTCGAAAAACGTCGACCGTGACTCGGTTTTGGAAGCACGTACTCCAAACGTCCCATATTAGAGTTTCCGAATTAGGGTTTGATTTGAAGCACTGTTTTACTGTTCTAGTCATTCCCCACAAAAGTTTCAAAAAACGCCGACCTTGACTCTATTTTTTTAGCACCTACTTCAAACGACCCAAATAAGGGTTTCCGAATTAAGGGTCAAATTTGAAGCAATCTATTGCTGTTTTATGCACTCCGTTTCTCCCAAATTCTATTCTAAATCATCGAGCCTAATCTGATCATTCCCCACAAAACTTTTAAAAAACGTCGACCGCGACTCGGTTTTTTTAGCACGGACTTCAAACTTCCCAGATTAGGGTGTCCGAAGTAGGGTTAGATTTTGAAGCACTCCGTTTTTTCGATCGAAATTCTATTCTAAATCAATCAAGACTAATCATTCCCCACGAAAGTTTCGAGAAACGTGACGCCGTTCTTTTAGCACGGACTTCAAACGTCCAAGATTAGGGTTTCCGAATTAGGGTTCGATTTGAAGCACTCCGTTTCTTCGAAATTCTATTCTAAATCTTCAAGACTAATCATTCCCCACAAAAGTTTCGAAAAACGTCGACCGTGACTCGGTTTTGGAAGCACGTACTCCAAACGTCCCATATTAGAGTTTCCGAATTAGGGTTTGATTTGAAGCACTGTTTTAGTGTTCTAGTCATTCCCCACAAAAGTTTCAAAAAACGCCGACCTTGACTCTATTTTTTTAGCACCTACTTCAAACGACCCAAATAAGGGTTTCCGAATTAAGGGTCGAATTTGAAGCAATCTATTGCTGTTTTATGCACTCCGTGTCTCCCAAATTCTATTCCAAATCATCGAGCCTAATCTGATCATTCCCCACAAAACTTTTAAAAAACGTCGACCGCGACTCGGTTTTTTTAGCACGGACTTCAAACTTCCCAGATTAGGGTGTCCGAAGTAGGGTTAGATTTTGAAGCACTCCGTTTTTTCGATCGAAATTCTATTCTAAATCAATCAACACTAATCATTCCCCACGAAAGTTTCGAGAAACGTGACGCCGTTCTTTTAGCACGGACTTCAAACGTCCAAGATTAGGGTTTCCGAATTAGGGTTCGATTTGAAGCACTCCGTTTCTTCGAAATTCTATTCTAAATCTTCAAGACTAATCATTCCCCACAAAAGTTTCGAAAAACGTCGACCGTGACTCGGTTTTGGAAGCACGTATTCCAAACGTCCCATATTAGAGTTTCCGAATTAGGGTTTGATTTGAAGCACTGTTTTACTGTTCTAGTCATTCCCCACAAAAGTTTCAAAAATTGCCGACCTTGACTCTATTTTTTTAGCACCTACTTCAAACGACCCACATAAGGGTTTCCGAATTAAGGGTCGAATTTGAAGCACTCCGTTTCTCCCAAATTCTATTCTAAATCATCGAGCCTAATCTGATCATTCCCCACAAAACTTTTAAAAAACGTCGACCGCGACTCGGTTTTTTTAGCACGGACTTCAAACTTCCCAGATTAGGGTGTCCGAAGTAGGGTTAGATTTTGAAGCACTCCGTTTTTTCGATCGAAATTCAATTCTAAATCAATCAAGACTAATCATTCCCCACGAAAGTTTCGAGAAACGTGACGCCGTTCTTTTAGCACGGACTTCAAACGTCCAAGATTAGGGTTTCCGAATTAGGGTTCGATTTGAAGCACTCCGTTTCTTCGAAATTCTATTCTAAATCTTCAAGACTAATCATTCCCCACAAAAGTTTCGAAAAACGTCGACCGTGACTCGGTTTTGGAAGCACGTACTCCAAACGTCCCATGTTAGAGTTTCCGAATTAGGGTTTGATTTGAAACACTGTTTTACTGTTCTAGTCATTCCCCACAAAAGTGTCAAAAAACGCCGACCTTGACTCTATTTTTTTAGCACCTACTTCAAACGACCCAAATAAGGGTTTCCGAATTAAGGGTCGAATTTGAAGCACTCCGTTTCTCCCAAATTCTATTCTAAATCATCGAGCCTAATCTGATCATTCCCCACAAAACTTTTAAAAAACGTCGACCGCGACTCGGTTTTTTTAGCACGGACTTCAAACTTCCCAGATTAGGGTGTCCGAAGTAGGGTTAGATTTTGAAGCACTCCGTTTTTTCGATCGAAATTCTATTCTAAATCAATCAAGACTAATCATTCCCCACGAAAGTTTCGAGAAACGTGACGCCGTTCTTTTAGCACGGACTTCAAACGTCCAAGATTAGGGTTTCCGAATTAGGGTTCGATTTGAAGCACTCCGTTTCTTCGAAATTCTATTCTAAATCTTCAAGACTAATCATTCCCCACAAAAGTTTCGAAAAACGTCGACCGTGACTCGGTTTTGGAAGCACGTACTCCAAACGTCCCATATTAGAGTTTCCGAATTAGGGTTTGATTTGAAGCACTGTTTTACTGTTCTAGTCATTCCCCACAAAAGTTTCAAAAAACGCCGACCTTGACTCTATTTTTTTAGCACCTACTTCAAACGACCCAAATAAGGGTTTCCGAATGAAGGGTCGAATTTGAAGCAATCTATTGCTGTTTTATGCACTCCGTTTCTCCCAAATTCTATTCTAAATCATCGAACCTAATCTGATCATTCCCCACAAAACTTTTAAAAAACGTCGACCGCGACTCGGTTTTTTTAGCACGGACTTCAAACTTCCCAGATTAGGGTGTCCGAAGTAGGGTTAGATTTTGAAGCACTCCGTTTTTTCGATCGAAATTCTATTCTAAATCAATCAAGACTAATCATTCCCCACGAAAGTTTCGAGAAACGTGACGCCGTTCTTTTAGCACGGACTTCAAACGTCCAAGATTAGGGTTTCCGAATTAGGGTTCGATTTGAAGCACTCCGTTTCTTCGAAATTCTATTCTAAATCTTCAAGACTAATCATTCCCCACAAAAGTTTCGAAAAACGTCGACCGTGACTGGGTTTTGGAAGCACGTACTCCAAACGTCCCATATTAGAGTTTCCGAATTAGGGTTTGATTTGAAGCAATGTTTTACTGTTCTAGTCATTCACCACAAAAGTTTCAAAAAACGCCGACCTTGACTCTATTTTTTTAGCACCTACTTCAAACGACCCAAATAAGGGTTTCCGAATTAAGGGTCGAATTTGAAGCAGTCTATTACTGTTTTATGCACTCCGTTTCTCCCAAATTCTATTCTAAATAATCGAGCCTAATCTGATCATTCCCCACAAAACTTTTAATAAACGTCGACCGCGACTCGGTTTTTTTTGCACGGACTTCAAACTTCCCAGATTAGGGTGTCCGAAGTAGGGTTAGATTTTGAAGCACTCCGTTTTTTCGATCGAAATTCTATTCTAAATCAATCAAGACTAATCATTCCCCACGAAAGTTTCTTGAAACGTGACGCCGTTCTTTTAGCACGGACTTCAAACGTCCAAGATTAGGGTTTCCGAATTAGGGTTCGATTTGAAGCACTCCGTTTCTTCGAAATTCTATTCTAAATCTTCAAGACTAATCATTCCCCACAAAAGTTTCGTAAAACGTCGACCGTGACTCGGTTTTGGAAGCACGTACTCCAAACGTCCCATATTAGAGTTTCCGAATTAGGGTTTGATTTGAAGCACTGTTTTACTATTCTAGTCATTCCCCACAAAAGTTTCAAAAAACGCCGACCTTGACTCTATTTTTTTAGCACCTACTTCAAACGACCCAAATAAGGGTTTCCGAATTAAGGGTCGAATTTGAAGCACTCCGTTTCTCCCAAATTCTATTCTAAATCATCGAGCCTAATCTGATCATTCCCCACAAAACTTTTAAAAAACGTCGACCGCGACTCGGTTTTTTTAGCACGGACTTCAAACTTCCCAGATTAGGGTGTCCGAAGTAGGGTTAGATTTTGAAGCACTCCGTTTTATCGATCGAAATTCTATTCTAAATCAATCAAGACTAATCATTCCCCACGAAAGTTTCGAGAAACGTGACGCCGTTCTTTTAGCACGGACTTCAAACGTCCAAGATTAGGGTTTCCGAATTAGGGTTCGATTTGAAGCACTCCGTTTCTTCGAAATTCTATTCTAAATCTTCAAGACTAATCATTCCCCACAAAAGTTTCGAAAAACGTCGACCGTGACACGGTTTTGGAAGCACGTACTCCAAACGTCCCATGTTAGAGTTTCCGAATTAGGGTTTGATTTGAAGCACTGTTTTACTGTTCTAGTCATTCCCCACAAAAGTGTCAAAAAACGCCGACCTTGACTCTATTTTTTTAGCACCTACTTCAAACGACCCAAATAAGGGTTTCCGAATTAAGGGTCGAATTTGAAGCACTCCGTTTCTCCCAAATTCTATTCTAAATCATCGAGCCTAATCTGATCATTCCCCACAAAACTTTTAAAAAACGTCGACCGCGACTCGGTTTTTTTAGCACGGACTTCAAACTTCCCAGATTAGGGTGTCCGAAGTAGGGTTAGATTTTGAAGCACTCCGTTTTTTCGATCGAAATTCTATTCTAAATCAATCAAGACTAATCATTCCCCACGAAAGTTTCGAGAAACGTGACGCCGTTCTTTTAGCACGGACTTCAAACGTCCAAGATTAGGGTTTCCGAATTAGGGTTCGATTTGAAGCACTCCGTTTCTTCGAAATTCTATTCTAAATCTTCAAGACTAATCATTCCCCACAAAAGTTTCGAAAAACGTCGACCGTGACTCGGTTTTGGAAGCACGTACTCCAAACGTCCCATATTAGAGTTTCCGAATTAGGGTTTGATTTGAAGCACTGTTTTACTGTTCTAGTCATTCCCCACAAAAGTTTCAAAAAACGCCGACCTTGACTCTATTTTTTTAGCACCTACTTCAAACGACCCAAATAAGGGTTTCCGAATGAAGGGTCGAATTTGAAGCAATCTATTGCTGTTTTATGCACTCCGTTTCTCCCAAATTCTATTCTAAATCATCGAACCTAATCTGATCATTCCCCACAAAACTTTTAAAAAACGTCGACCGCGACTCGGTTTTTTTAGCACGGACTTCAAACTTCCCAGATTAGGGTGTCCGAAGTAGGGTTAGATTTTGAAGCACTCCGTTTTTTCGATCGAAATTCTATTCTAAATCAATCAAGACTAATCATTCCCCACGAAAGTTTCGAGAAACGTGACGCCGTTCTTTTAGCACGGACTTCAAACGTCCAAGATTAGGGTTTCCGAATTAGGGTTCGATTTGAAGCACTCCGTTTCTTCGAAATTCTATTCTAAATCTTCAAGACTAATCATTCCCCACAAAAGTTTCGAAAAACGTCGACCGTGACTGGGTTTTGGAAGCACGTACTCCAAACGTCCCATATTAGAGTTTCCGAATTAGGGTTTGATTTGAAGCAATGTTTTACTGTTCTAGTCATTCACCACAAAAGTTTCAAAAAACGCCGACCTTGACTCTATTTTTTTAGCACCTACTTCAAACGACCCAAATAAGGGTTTCCGAATTAAGGTTCGAATTTGAAGCAGTCTATTACTGTTTTATGCACTCCGTTTCTCCCAAATTCTATTCTAAATAATCGAGCCTAATCTGATCATTCCCCACAAAACTTTTAATAAACGTCGACCGCGACTCGGTTTTTTTTGCACGGACTTCAAACTTCCCAGATTAAGGTGTCAGAAGTAGGGTTAGATTTTGAAGCACTCCGTTTTTTCGATCGAAATTCTATTCTAAATCAATCAAGACTAATCATTCCCCACGAAAGTTTCGAGAAACGTGACGCCGTTCTTTTAGCACGGACTTCAAACGTCCAAGATTAGGGTTTCCGAATTAGGGTTCGATTTGAAGCACTCCGTTTCTTCGAAATTCTATTCTAAATCTTCAAGACTAATCATTCCCCACAAAAGTTTCGAAAAACGTCGACCGTGACTCGGTTTTGGAAGCACGTACTCCAAACGTCCCATATTAGAGTTTCCGAATTAGGGTTTGATTTGAAGCACTGTTTTACTATTCTAGTCATTCCCCACAAAAGTTTCAAAAAACGCCGACCTTGACTCTATTTTTTTAGCACCTACTTCAAACGACCCAAATAAGGGTTTCCGAATTAAGGGTCGAATTTGAAGCACTCCGTTTCTCCCAAATTCTATTCTAAATCATCGAGCCTAATCTGATCATTCCCCACAAAACTTTTAAAAAACGTCGACCGCGACTCGGTTTTTTTAGCACGGACTTCAAACTTCCCAGATTAGGGTGTCCGAAGTAGGGTTAGATTTTGAAGCACTCCGTTTTATCGATCGAAATTCTATTCTAAATCAATCAAGACTAATCATTCCCCACGAAAGTTTCGAGAAACGTGACGCCGTTCTTTTAGCACGGACTTCAAACGTCCAAGATTAGGGTTTCCGAATTAGGGTTCGATTTGAAGCACTCCGTTTCTTCGAAATTCTATTCTAAATCTTCAAGACTAATCATTCCCCACAAAAGTTTCGAAAAACGTCGACCGTGACTCGGTTTTGGAAGCACGTACTCCAAACGTCCCATGTTAGAGTTTCCGAATTAGGGTTTGATTTGAAGCACTGTTTTACTGTTCTAGTCATTCCCCACAAAAGTGTCAAAAAACGCCGACCTTGACTCTATTTTTTTAGCACCTACTTCAAACGACCCAAATAAGGGTTTCCGAATTAAGGGTCGAATTTGAAGCACTCCGTTTCTCCCAAATTCTATTCTAAATCATCGAGCCTAATCTGATCATTCCCCACAAAACTTTTAAAAAACGTCGACCGCGACTCGGTTTTTTTTAGCACGGACTTCAAACTTCCCAGATTAGGGTGTCCGAAGTAGGGTTAGATTTTGAAGCACTCCGTTTTTTCGATCGAAATTCTATTCTAAATCAATCAAGACTAATCATTCCCCACGAAAGTTTCGAGAAACGTGACGCCGTTCTTTTAGCACGGACTTCAAACGTCCAAGATTAGGGTTTCCGAATTAGGGTTCGATTTGAAGCACTCCGTTTCTTCGAAATTCTATTCTAAATCTTCAAGACTAATCATTCCCCACAAAAGTTTCGAAAAACGTCGACCGTGACTCGGTTTTGTAAGCACGTACTCCAAACGTCCCATGTTAGAGTTTCCGAATTAGGGTTTGATTTGAAGCACTGTTTTACTGTTCTAGTCATTCCCCACAAAAGTGTCAAAAAACGCCGACCTTGACTCTATTTTTTTAGCACCTACTTCAAACGACCCAAATAAGGGTTTCCGAATTAAGGGTCGAATTTGAAGCACTCCGTTTCTCCCAAATTCTATTCTAAATCATCGAGCCTAATCTGATCATTCCCCACAAAACTTTTAAAAAACGTCGACCGCGACTCGGTTTTTTTAGCACGGACTTCAAACTTCCCAGATTAGGGTGTCCGAAGTAGGGTTAGATTTTGAAGCACTCCGTTTTTTCGATCGAAATTCTATTCTAAATCAATCAAGACTAAAGATTCCCCACGAAAGTTTCGAGAAACGTGACGCCGTTCTTTTAGCACGGACTTCAAACGTCCAAGATTAGGGTTTCCGAATTAGGGTTCGATTTGAAGCACTCCGTTTCATCGAAATTCTATTCTAAATCTTCAAGACTAATCATTCCCCACAAAAGTTTCGAAAAACGTCGACCGTGACTCGGTTTTGGAAGCACGTACTCCAAACGTCCCATATTAGAGTTTCCGAATTAGGGTTTGATTTGAAGCACTGTTTTACTGTTCTAGTCATTCCCCACAAAAGTTTCAAAAAACGCCGACCTTGACTCTATTTTTTTAGCACCTACTTCAAACGACCCAAATAAGGGTTTCCGAATTAAGGGTCGAATTTGAAGCAATCTATTACTGTTTTATGCACTCCGTTTCTCCCAAATTCTATTCTAAATCATCGAGCCTAATCTGATCATTCCCCACAACACTTTTAAAAAACGTCGACCGCGACTCGGTTTTTTTAGCACGGACTTCAAACTTCCCAGATTAGGGTGTCCGCAGTAGGGTTAGATTTTGAAGCACTCCGTTTTTTCGATCGAAATTCTATTCTAAATCAATCAAGACTAATCATTCCCCACGAAAGTTTCGAGAAACGTGACGCCGTTCTTTTAGCACGGACTTTAAACGTCCAAGATTAGGGTTTCCGAATTAGGGTTCGATTTGAAGCACTCCGTTTCTTCGAAATTCTATTCTAAATCTTCAAGACTAATCATTCCCCACAAAAGTTTCGAAAAACGTCGACCGTGACTCGGTTTTGGAAGCACGTACTCCAAACGTCCCATATTAGAGTTTTCGAATTAGGGATTGATTTGAAGCACTGTTTTACTGTTCTAGTCATTCCCCACAAAAGTTTCAAAAAACGCCGACCTTGACTCTATTTTTTTAGCACCTACTTCAAACGACCCAAATAAAGGTTTCCGAATTAAGGGTCGAATTTGAAGCACTCCGGTTCTCCCAAATTCTATTCTAAATCATCGAGCCTAATCTGATCATTCCCCACAAAACTTTTAAAAAACGTCGACCGCGACTCGGTTTTTTTAGCACGGACTTCAAACTTCCCAGATTAGGGTGTCCGAAGTAGGGTTAGATTTTGAAGCACTCCGTTTTTTCGATCGAAATTCTATTCTAAATCAATCAAGACTAATCATTCCCCACGAAAGTTTCGAGAAACGTGACGCCGTTCTTTTAGCACGGACTTCAAACGTCCAAGATTAGGGTTTCCGAATTAGGGTTCGATTTGAAGCACTCCGTTTCTTCGAAATTCTATTCTAAATCTTCAAGACTAATCATTCCCCACAAAAGTTTCGAAAAACGTCGACCGTGACACGGTTTTGGAAGCACGTACTCCAAACGTCCCATATTAGAGTTTCCGAATTAGGGTTTGATTTGAAGCACTGTTTTACTGTTCTAGTCATTCCCCACAAAAGTTTCAAAAAACGCCGACCTTGACTCTATTTTTTTAGCACCTACTTCAAACGACCCAAATAAGGGTTTCCGAATTAAGGGTCGAATTTGAAGCAATCTATTACTGTTTTATGCACTCCGTTTCTCCCAAATTCTATTCTAAATCATCGAGCCTAATCTGATCATTCCCCACAACACTTTTAAAAAACGTCGACCGCGACTCGGTTTTTTTAGCACGGACTTCAAACTTCCCAGATTAGGGTATCCGAAGTAGGGTTAGATTTTGAAGCACTCCGTTTTTTCGATCGAAATTCTATTCTAAATCAATCAAGACTAATCATTCCCCACGAAAGTTTCGAGAAACGTGACGCCGTTCTTTTAGCACGGACTTTAAACGTCCAAGATTAGGGTTTCCGAATTAGGGTTCGATTTGAAGCACTCCGTTTCTTCGAAATTCTATTCTAAATCTTCAAGACTAATCATTCCCCACAAAAGTTTCGAAAAACGTCGACCGTGACTCGGTTTTGGAAGCACGTACTCCAAACGTCCCATATTAGAGTTTTCGAATTAGGGATTGATTTGAAGCACTGTTTTACTGTTCTAGTCATTCCCCACAAAAGTTTCAAAAAACGCCGACCTTGACTCTATTTTTTTAGCACCTACTTCAAACGACCCAAATAAGGGTTTCCGAATTAAGGGTCGAATTTGAAGCACTCCAGTTCTCGCAAATTCTATTCTAAATCATCGAGCCTAATCTGATCATTCCCCACAAAACTTTTAAAAAACGTCGACCGCGACTCGGTTTTTTTAGCACGGACTTCAAACTTCCCAGATTAGGGTGTCCGAAGTAGGGTTAGATTTTGAAGCACTCCGTTTTTTCGATCGAAATTCTATTCTAAATCAATCAAGACTAATCATTCCCCACGAAAGTTTCGAGAAACGTGACGCCGTTCTTTTAGCACGGACTTTAAACGTCCAAGATTAGGGTTTCCGAATTAGGGTTCGATTTGAAGCACTCTGTTTCTTCGAAATTCTATTCTAAATCTTCAAGACTAATCATTCCCCACAAAAGTTTCGAAAAACGTCGACCGTGACTCGGTTTTGGAAGCACGTACTCCAAACGTCCCATATTAGAGTTTTCGAATTAGGGATTGATTTGAAGCACTGTTTTACTGTTCTAGTCATTCCCAACAAAAGTTTCAAAAAACGCCGACCTTGACTCTATTTTTTTAGCACCTACTTCAAAAGACCCAAATAAGGGTTTTCGAATTAAGGGTCGAATTTGAAGCACTCCGGTTCTCCCAAATTCTATTCTAAATCATCGAGCCTATCTGATCATTCCCCACAAAACTTTTAAAAAACGTCGACCGCGACTCGGATTTTTTAGCACGGACTTCAAACTTCCCAGATTAGGGTGTCCGAAGTAGGGTTAGATTTTGAAGCACTCCGTTTTTTCGATCGAAATTCTATTCTAAATCAATCAAGACTAATCATTCCCCACGAAAGTTTCGAGAAACGTGACGCCGTTCTTTTAGCACGGACTTCAAACGTCCAAGATTAGGGTTTCCGAATTAGGGTTCGATTTGAAGCACTCCGTTTCTTCGAAATTCTATTCTAAATCTTCAAGACTAATCATTCCCCACAAAAGTTTCGAAAAACGTCGACCGTGACTCGGTTTTGGAAGCACGTACTCCAAACGTCCCATGTTAGAGTTTCCGAATTAGGGTTTGATTTGAAACACTGTTTTACTGTTCTTGTCATTCCCCACAAAAGTGTCAAAAAACGCCGACCTTGACTCTATTTTTTTAGCACCTACTTCAAACGACCCAAATAAGGGTTTCCGAATTAAGGGTCGAATTTGAAGGACTCCGTTTCTCCCAAATTCTATTCTAAATCATCGAGCCTAATCTGATCATTCCCCACAAAACTTTTAAAAAACGTCGACCGCGACTCGGTTTTTTTAGCACGGACTTCAAACTTCCCAGATTAGGGTGTCCGAAGTAGGGTTAGATTTTGAAGCACTCCGTTTTTTCGATCGAAATTCTATTCTAAATCAATCAAGACTAATCATTCCCCACGAAAGTTTCGAGAAACGTGACGCCGTTCTTTTAGCACGGACTTCAAACGTCCAAGATTAGGGTTTCCGAATTAGGGTTCGATTTGAAGCACTCCGTTTCTTCGAAATTCTATTCTAAATCTTCAAGACTAATCATTCCCCACAAAAGTTTCGAAAAACGTCGACCGTGACTCGGTTTTGGAAGCACGTACTCCAAACGTCCCATGTTAGAGTTTCCGAATTAGGGTTTGATTTGAAGCACTGTTTTACTGTTCTAGTCATTCCCCACAAAAGTGTCAAAAAACGCCGACCTTGACTCTATTTTTTTAGCACCTACTTCAAACGACCCAAATAAGGGTTTCCGAATTAAGGGTCGAATTTGAAGCACTCCGTTTCTCCCAAATTCTATTCTAAATCATCGAGCCTAATCTGATCATTCCCCACAAAACTTTTAAAAAACGTCGACCGCGACTCGGTTTTTTTAGCACGGACTTCAAACTTCCCAGATTAGGGTGTCCGAAGTAGGGTTAGATTTTGAAGCACTCCGTTTTTTCGATCGAAATTCTATTCTAAATCAATCAAGACTAAAGATTCCCCACGAAAGTTTCGAGAAACGTGACGCCGTTCTTTTAGCACGGACTTCAAACGTCCAAGATTAGGGTTTCCGAATTAGGGTTCGATTTGAAGCACTCCGTTTCATCGAAATTCTATTCTAAATCTTCAAGACTAATCATTCCCCACAAAAGTTTCGAAAAACGTCGACCGTGACTCGGTTTTGGAAGCACGTACTCCAAACGTCCCATATTAGAGTTTCCGAATTAGGGTTTGATTTGAAGCACTGTTTTACTGTTCTAGTCATTCCCCACAAAAGTTTCAAAAAACGCCGACCTTGACTCTATTTTTTTAGCACCTACTTCAAACGACCCAAATAAGGGTTTCCGAATTAAGGGTCGAATTTGAAGCAATCTATTACTGTTTTATGCACTCCGTTTCTCCCAAATTCTATTCTAAATCATCGAGCCTAATCTGATCATTCCCCACAACACTTTTAAAAAACGTCGACCGCGACTCGGTTTTTTTAGCACGGACTTCAAACTTCCCAGATTAGGGTATCCGAAGTAGGGTTAGATTTTGAAGCACTCCGTTTTTTCGATCGAAATTCTATTCTAAATCAATCAAGACTAATCATTCCCCACGAAAGTTTCGAGAAACGTGACGCCGTTCTTTTAGCACGGACTTTAAACGTCCAAGATTAGGGTTTCCGAATTAGGGTTCGATTTGAAGCACTCCGTTTCTTCGAAATTCTATTCTAAATCTTCAAGACTAATCATTCCCCACAAAAGTTTCGAAAAACGTCGACCGTGACTCGGTTTTGGAAGCACGTACTCCAAACGTCCCATATTAGAGTTTTCGAATTAGGGATTGATTTGAAGCACTGTTTTACTGTTCTAGTCATTCCCCACAAAAGTTTCAAAAAACGCCGACCTTGACTCTATTTTTTTAGCACCTACTTCAAACGACCCAAATAAGGGTTTCCGAATTAAGGGTCGAATTTGAAGCACTCCAGTTCTCGCAAATTCTATTCTAAATCATCGAGCCTAATCTGATCATTCCCCACAAAACTTTTAAAAAACGTCGACCGCGACTCGGTTTTTTTAGCACGGACTTCAAACTTCCCAGATTAGGGTGTCCGAAGTAGGGTTAGATTTTGAAGCACTCCGTTTTTTCGATCGAAATTCTATTCTAAATCAATCAAGACTAATCATTCCCCACGAAAGTTTCGAGAAACGTGACGCCGTTCTTTTAGCACGGACTTTAAACGTCCAAGATTAGGGTTTCCGAATTAGGGTTCGATTTGAAGCACTCTGTTTCTTCGAAATTCTATTCTAAATCTTCAAGACTAATCATTCCCCACAAAAGTTTCGAAAAACGTCGACCGTGACTCGGTTTTGGAAGCACGTACTCCAAACGTCCCATATTAGAGTTTTCGAATTAGGGATTGATTTGAAGCACTGTTTTACTGTTCTAGTCATTCCCAACAAAAGTTTCAAAAAACGCCGACCTTGACTCTATTTTTTTAGCACCTACTTCAAAAGACCCAAATAAGGGTTTTCGAATTAAGGGTCGAATTTGAAGCACTCCGGTTCTCCCAAATTCTATTCTAAATCATCGAGCCTATCTGATCATTCCCCACAAAACTTTTAAAAAACGTCGACCGCGACTCGGATTTTTTAGCACGGACTTCAAACTTCCCAGATTAGGGTGTCCGAAGTAGGGTTAGATTTTGAAGCACTCCGTTTTTTCGATCGAAATTCTATTCTAAATCAATCAAGACTAATCATTCCCCACGAAAGTTTCGAGAAACGTGACGCCGTTCTTTTAGCACGGACTTCAAACGTCCAAGATTAGGGTTTCCGAATTAGGGTTCGATTTGAAGCACTCCGTTTCTTCGAAATTCTATTCTAAATCTTCAAGACTAATCATTCCCCACAAAAGTTTCGAAAAACGTCGACCGTGACTCGGTTTTGGAAGCACGTACTCCAAACGTCCCATGTTAGAGTTTCCGAATTAGGGTTTGATTTGAAACACTGTTTTACTGTTCTAGTCATTCCCCACAAAAGTGTCAAAAAACGCCGACCTTGACTCTATTTTTTTAGCACCTACTTCAAACGACCCAAATAAGGGTTTCCGAATTAAGGGTCGAATTTGAAGCACTCCGTTTCTCCCAAATTCTATTCTAAATCATCGAGCCTAATCTGATCATTCCCCACAAAACTTTTAAAAAACGTCGACCGCGACTCGGTTTTTTTAGCACGGACTTCAAACTTCCCAGATTAGGGTGTCCGAAGTAGGGTTAGATTTTGAAGCACTCCGTTTTTTCGATCGAAATTCTATTCTAAATCAATCAAGACTAATCATTCCCCACGAAAGTTTCGAGAAACGTGACGCCGTTCTTTTAGCACGGACTTCAAACGTCCAAGATTAGGGTTTCCGAATTAGGGTTCGATTTGAAGCACTCCGTTTCTTCGAAATTCTATTCTAAATCTTCAAGACTAATCATTCCCCACAAAAGTTTCGAAAAACGTCGACCGTGACTCGGTTTTGGAAGCACGTACTCCAAACGTCCCATATTAGAGTTTCCGAATTAGGGTTTGATTTGAAGCACTGTTTTACTGTTCTAGTCATTCCCCACAAAAGTTTCAAAAAACGCCGACCTTGACTCTATTTTTTTAGCACCTACTTCAAACGACCCAAATAAGGGTTTCCGAATGAAGGGTCGAATTTGAAGCAATCTATTGCTGTTTTATGCACTCCGTTTCTCCCAAATTCTATTCTAAATCATCGAACCTAATCTGATCATTCCCCACAAAACTTTTAAAAAACGTCGACCGCGACTCGGTTTTTTTAGCACGGACTTCAAACTTCCCAGATTAGGGTGTCCGAAGTAGGGTTAGATTTTGAAGCACTCCGTTTTTTCGATCGAAATTCTATTCTAAATCAATCAAGACTAATCATTCCCCACGAAAGTTTCGAGAAACGTGACGCCGTTCTTTTAGCACGGACTTCAAACGTCCAAGATTAGGGTTTCCGAATTAGGGTTCGATTTGAAGCACTCCGTTTCTTCGAAATTCTATTCTAAATCTTCAAGACTAATCATTCCCCACAAAAGTTTCGAAAAACGTCGACCGTGACTGGGTTTTGGAAGCACGTACTCCAAACGTCCCATATTAGAGTTTCCGAATTAGGGTTTGATTTGAAGCAATGTTTTACTGTTCTAGTCATTCACCACAAAAGTTTCAAAAAACGCCGACCTTGACTCTATTTTTTTAGCACCTACTTCAAACGACCCAAATAAGGGTTTCCGAATTAAGGGTCGAATTTGAAGCAGTCTATTACTGTTTTATGCACTCCGTTTCTCCCAAATTCTATTCTAAATAATCGAGCCTAATCTGATCATTCCCCACAAAACTTTTAATAAACGTTGACCGCGACTCGGTTTTTTTTGCACGGACTTCAAACTTCCCAGATTAGGGTGTCCGAAGTAGGGTTAGATTTTGAAGCACTCCGTTTTATCGATCGAAATTCTATTCTAAATCAATCAAGACTAATCATTCCCCACGAAAGTTTCGAGAAACGTGACGCCGTTCTTTTAGCACGGACTTCAAACGTCCAAGATTAGGGTTTCCGAATTAGGGTTCGATTTGAAGCACTCCGTTTCTTCGAAATTCTATTCTAAATCTTCAAGACTAATCATTCCCCACAAAAGTTTCGAAAAACGTCGACCGTGACTCGGTTTTGGAAGCACGTACTCCAAACGTCCCATATTAGAGTTTCCGAATTAGGGTTTGATTTGAAGCACTGTTTTACTATTCTAGTCATTCCCCACAAAAGTTTCAAAAAACGCCGACCTTGACTCTATTTTTTTAGCACCTACTTCAAACGACCCAAATAAGGGTTTCCGAATTAAGGGTCGAATTTGAAGCACTCCGTTTCTCCCAAATTCTATTCTAAATCATCGAGCCTAATCTGATCATTCCCCACAAAACTTTTAAAAAACGTCGACCGCGACTCGGTTTTTTTATCACAGACTTCAAACTTCCCAGATTAGGGTGTCCGAAGTAGGGTTAGATTTTGAAGCACTCCGTTTTTTCGATCGAAATTCTATTCTAAATCAATCAAGACTAATCATTCCCCACGAAAGTTTCGAGAAACGTGACGCCGTTCTTTTAGCACGGACTTCAAACGTCCAAGATTAGGGTTTCCGAATTAGGGTTCGATTTGAAGCACTCCGTTTCTTCGAAATTCTATTCTAAATCTTCAAGACTAATCATTCCCCACAAAAGTTTCGAAAAACGTCGACCGTGACTCGGTTTTGGAAGCACGTACTCCAAACGTCCCATGTTAGAGTTTCCGAATTAGGGTTTGATTTGAAGCACTGTTTTACTGTTCTAGTCATTCCCCACAAAAGTGTCAAAAAACGCCGACCTTGACTCTATTTTTTTAGCACCTACTTCAAACGACCCAAATAAGGGTTTCCGAATTAAGGGTCGAATTTGAAGCACTCCGTTTCTCCCAAATTCTATTCTAAATCATCGAGCCTAATCTGATCATTCCCCACAACACTTTTAAAAAACGTCGACCGCGACTCGGTTTTTTTAGCACGGACTTCAAACTTCCCAGATTAGGGTGTCCGAAGTAGGGTTAGATTTTGAAGCACTCCGTTTTTTCGATCGAAATTCTATTCTAAATCAATCAAGACTAAAGATTCCCCACGAAAGTTTCGAGAAACGTGACGCCGTTCTTTTAGCACGGACTTCAAACGTCCAAGATTAGGGTTTGCGAATTAGGGTTCGATTTGAAGCACTCCGTTTCTTCGAAATTCTATTCTAAATCTTCAAGACTAATCATTCCCCACAAAAGTTTCAAAAAACGTCGACCGTGACACGGTTTTGGAAGCACGTACTCCAAACGTCCCATATTAGAGTTTCCGAATTAGGGTTTGATTTGAAGCACTGTTTTACTGTTCTAGTCATTCCCCACAAAAGTTTCAAAAAACGCCGACCTTGACTCTATTTTTTTAGCACCTACTTCAAACGACCCAAATAAGGGTTTCCGAATTAAGGGTCGAATTTGAAGCAATCTATTACTGTTTTATGCACTCCGTTTCTCCCAAATTCTATTCTAAATCATCGAGCCTAATCTGATCATTCCCCACAACACTTTTAAAAAACGTCGACCGCGACTCGGTTTTTTTAGCACGGACTTCAAACTTCCCAGATTAGGGTGTCCGCAGTAGGGTTAGATTTTGAAGCACTCCGTTTTTTCGATCGAAATTCTATTCTAAATCAATCAAGACTAATCATTCCCCACGAAAGTTTCGAGAAACGTGACGCCGTTCTTTTAGCACGGACTTTAAACGTCCAAGATTAGGGTTTCCGAATTAGGGTTCGATTTGAAGCACTCCGTTTCTTCGAAATTCTATTCTAAATCAATCAAGACTAATCATTCCCCACGAAAGTTTCGAGAAACGTGACGCCGTTCTTTTAGCACGGACTTCAAACGTCCAAGATTAGGGTTTCCGAATTAGGGTTCGATTTGAAGCACTCCGTTTCTTCGAAATTCTATTCTAAATCTTCAAGACTAATCATTCCCCACAAAAGTTTCGAAAAACGTCGACCGTGACTGGGTTTTGGAAGCACGTACTCCAAACGTCCCATATTAGAGTTTCCGAATTAGGGTTTGATTTGAAGCAATGTTTTACTGTTCTAGTCATTCACCACAAAAGTTTCAAAAAACGCCGACCTTGACTCTATTTTTTTAGCACCTACTTCAAACGACCCAAATAAGGGTTTCCGAATTAAGGGTCGAATTTGAAGCAGTCTATTACTGTTTTATGCACTCCGTTTCTCCCAAATTCTATTCTAAATAATCGAGCCTAATCTGATCATTCCCCACAAAACTTTTAATAAACGTTGACCGCGACTCGGTTTTTTTTGCACGGACTTCAAACTTCCCAGATTAGGGTGTCCGAAGTAGGGTTAGATTTTGAAGCACTCCGTTTTTTCGATCGAAATTCTATTCTAAATCAATCAAGACTAATCATTCCCCACGAAAGTTTCGAGAAACGTGACGCCGTTCTTTTAGCACGGACTTCAAACGTCCAAGATTAGGGTTTCCGAATTAGGGTTCGATTTGAAGCACTCCGTTTCTTCGAAATTCTATTCTAAATCTTCAAGACTAATCATTCCCCACAAAAGTTTCGAAAAACGTCGACCGTGACTCGGTTTTGGAAGCACGTACTCCAAACGTCCCATATTAGAGTTTCCGAATTAGGGTTTGATTTGAAGCACTGTTTTACTATTCTAGTCATTCCCCACAAAAGTTTCAAAAAACGCCGACCTTGACTCTATTTTTTTAGCACCTACTTCAAACGACCCAAATAAGGGTTTCCGAATTAAGGGTCGAATTTGAAGCACTCCGTTTCTCCCAAATTCTATTCTAAATCATCGAGCCTAATCTGATCATTCCCCACAAAACTTTTAAAAAACGTCGACCGCGACTCGGTTTTTTTATCACGGACTTCAAACTTCCCAGATTAGGGTGTCCGAAGTAGGGTTAGATTTTGAAGCACTCCGTTTTTTCGATCGAAATTCTATTCTAAATCAATCAAGACTAATCATTCCCCACGAAAGTTTCGAGAAACGTGACGCCGTTCTTTTAGCACGGACTTCAAACGTCCAAGATTAGGGTTTCCGAATTAGGGTTCGATTTGAAGCACTCCGTTTCTTCGAAATTCTATTCTAAATCTTCAAGACTAATCATTCCCCACAAAAGTTTCGAAAAACGTCGACCGTGACTCGGTTTTGGAAGCACGTACTCCAAACGTCCCATGTTAGAGTTTCCGAATTAGGGTTTGATTTGAAGCACTGTTTTACTGTTCTAGTCATTCCCCACAAAAGTGTCAAAAAACGCCGACCTTGAATCTATTTTTTTAGCACCTACTTCAAACGACCCAAATAAGGGTTTCCGAATTAAGGGTCGAATTTGAAGCACTCCGTTTCTCCCAAATTCTATTCTAAATCATCGAGCCTAATCTGATCATTCCCCACAAAACTTTTAAAAAACGTCGACCGCGACTCGGTTTTTTTTAGCACGGACTTCAAACTTCCCAGATTAGGGTGTCCGAAGTAGGGTTAGATTTTGAAGCACTCCGTTTTTTCGATCGAAATTCTATTCTAAATCAATCAAGACTAATCATTCCCCACGAAAGTTTCGAGAAACGTGACGCCGTTCTTTTAGCACGGACTTCAAACGTCCAAGATTAGGGTTTCCGAATTAGGGTTCGATTTGAAGCACTCCGTTTCTTCGAAATTCTATTCTAAATCTTCAAGACTAATCATTCCCCACAAAAGTTTCGAAAAACGTCGACCGTGACTCGGTTTTGGAAGCACGTACTCCAAACGTCCCATGTTAGAGTTTCCGAATTAGGGTTTGATTTGAAGCACTGTTTTACTGTTCTAGTCATTCCCCACAAAAGTGTCAAAAAACGCCGACCTTGACTCTATTTTTTTAGCACCTACTTCAAACGACCCAAATAAGGGTTTCCGAATTAAGGGTCGAATTTGAAGCACTCCGTTTCTCCCAAATTCTATTCTAAATCATCGAGCCTAATCTGATCATTCCCCACAAAACTTTTAAAAAACGTCGACCGCGACTCGGTTTTTTTAGCACGGACTTCAAACTTCCCAGATTAGGGTGTCCGAAGTAGGGTTAGATTTTGAAGCACTCCGTTTTTTCGATCGAAATTCTATTCTAAATCAATCAAGACTAAAGATTCCCCACGAAAGTTTCGAGAAACGTGACGCCGTTCTTTTAGCACGGACTTCAAACGTCCAAGATTAGGGTTTCCGAATTAGGGTTCGATTTGAAGCACTCCGTTTCATCGAAATTCTATTCTAAATCTTCAAGACTAATCATTCCCCACAAAAGTTTCGAAAAACGTCGACCGTGACTCGGTTTTGGAAGCACGTACTCCAAACGTCCCATATTAGAGTTTCCGAATTAGGGTTTGATTTGAAGCACTGTTTTACTGTTCTAGTCATTCCCCACAAAAGTTTCAAAAAACGCCGACCTTGACTCTATTTTTTTAGCACCTACTTCAAACGACCCAAATAAGGGTTTCCGAATTAAGGGTCGAATTTGAAGCAATCTATTACTGTTTTATGCACTCCGTTTCTCCCAAATTCTATTCTAAATCATCGAGCCTAATCTGATCATTCCCCACAACACTTTTAAAAAACGTAGACCGCGACTCGGTTTTTTTAGCACGGACTTCAAACTTCCCAGATTAGGGTGTCCGAAGTAGGGTTAGATTTTGAAGCACTCCGTTTTTTCGATCGAAATTCTATTCTAAATCAATCAAGACTAATCATTCCCCACGAAAGTTTCGAGAAACGTGACGCCGTTCTTTTAGCACGAACTTCAAACGTCCAAGATTAGGGTTTGCGAATTAGGGTTCGATTTGAAGCACTCCGTTTCTTCGAAATTCTATTCTAAATCTTCAAGACTAATCATTCCCCACAAAAGTTTCGAAAAACGTCGACCGTGACACGGTTTTGGTAGCACGTACTCCAAACGTCCCATATTAGAGTTTCCGAATTAGGGTTTGATTTGAAGCACTGTTTTACTGTTCTAGTCATTCCCCACAAAAGTTTCAAAAAACGCCGACCTTGACTCTATTTTTTTAGCACCTACTTCAAACGACCCAAATAAGGGTTTCCGAATTAAGGGTCGAATTTGAAGCAATCTATTACTGTTTTATGCACTCCGTTTCTCCCAAATTCTATTCTAAATCATCGAACCTAATCTGATCATTCCCCACAACACTTTTAAAAAACGTCGACCGCGACTCGGTTTTTTTAGCACGGACTTCAAACTTCCCAGATTAGGGTGTCCGCAGTAGGGTTAGATTTTGAAGCACTCCGTTTTTTCGATCGAAATTCTATTCTAAATCAATCAAGACTAATCATTCCCCACGAAAGTTTCGAGAAACGTGACGCCGTTCTTTTAGCACGGACTTTAAACGTCCAAGATTAGGGTTTCCGAATTAGGGTTCGATTTGAAGCACTCCGTTTCTTCGAAATTCTATTCTAAATCTTCAAGACTAATCATTCCCCACAAAAGTTTCGAAAAACGTCGACCGTGACTCGGTTTTGGAAGCACGTACTCCAAACGTCCCATATTAGAGTTTTCGAATTAGGGATTGATTTGAAGCACTGTTTTACTGTTCTAGTCATTCCCCACAAAAGTTTCAAAAAACGCCGACCTTGACTCTATTTTTTTAGCACCTACTTCAAACGACCCAAATAAGGGTTTCCGAATTAAGGGTCGAATTTGAAGCACTCTGGTTCTCCCAAATTCTATTCTAAATCATCGAGCCTAATCTGATCATTCCCCACAAAACTTTTAAAAAACTTCGACCGCGACTCGGTTTTTTTAGCACGGACTTCAAACTTCCCAGATTAGGGTGTCCGAAGTAGGGTTAGATTTTGAAGCACTCCGTTTTTTCGATCAAAATTCTATTCTAAATCAATCAAGACTAATCATTCCCCACGAAAGTTTCGAGAAACGTGACGCCGTTCTTTTAGCACGGACTTTAAACGTCCAAGATTAGGGTTTCCGAATTAGGGTTCGATTTGAAGCACTCTGTTTCTTCGAAATTCTATTCTAAATCTTCAAGACTAATCATTCCCCACAAAAGTTTCGAAAAACGTCGACCGTGACTCGGTTTTGGAAGCACGTACTCCAAACGTCCCATATTAGAGTTTTCGAATTAGGGATTGATTTGAAGCACTGTTTTACTGTTCTAGTCATTCCCCACAAAAGTTTCAAAAAACGCCGACCTTGACTCTATTTTTTTAGCACCTACTTCAAACGACCCAAATAAGGGTTTCCGAATTAAGGGTCGAATTTGAAGCACTCCGGTTCTCCCAAATTCTATTCTAAATCATCGAGCCTATCTAATCATTCCCCACAAAACTTTTAAAAAACGTCGACCGCGACTCGGATTTTTTAGCACGGACTTCAAACTTCCCAGATTAGGGTGTCCGAAGTAGGGTTAGATTTTGAAGCACTCCGTTTTTTCGATCGAAATTCTATTCTAAATCAATCAAGACTAATCATTCCCCACGAAAGTTTCGAGAAACGTGACGCCGTTCTTTTAGCACGGACTTCAAACGTCCAAGATTAGGGTTTCCGAATTAGGGTTCGATTTGAAGCACTCCGTTTCTTCGAAATTCTATTCTAAATCTTCAAGACTAATCATTCCCCACAAAAGTTTCGAAAAACGTCGACCGTGACTCGGTTTTGGAAGCACGTACTCCAAACGTCCCATATTAGAGTTTCCGAATTAGGGTTTGATTTGAAGCACTGTTTTACTGTTCTAGTCATTCCCCACAAAAGTTTCAAAAAACGCCGACCTTGACTCTATTTTTTTAGCACCTACTTCAAACGACCCAAATAAGGGTTTCCGAATGAAGGGTTGAATTTGAAGCACTCCGTTTCTCCCAAATTCTATTCTAAATCATCGAGCCTAATCTGATCATTCCCCACAAAACTTTTAAAAAACGTCGACCGCGACTCGGTTTTTTTAGCACGGACTTCAAACTTCCCAGATTAGGGTGTCCGAAGTAGGGTTAGATTTTGAAGCACTCCGTTTTTTCGATCGAAATTCTATTCTAAATCAATCAAGACTAATCATTCCCCACGAAAGTTTCGAGAAACGTGACGCCGTTCTTTTAGCACGAACTTCAAAAGTCCAAGATTAGAGTTTCCGAATTAGGGTTCGATTTGAAGCACTCCGTTTCTTCGAAATTCTATTCTAAATCTTCAAGACTAATCATTCCCCACAAAAGTTTCGAAAAACGTCGACCGTGACACGGTTTTGGAAGCACGTACTCCAAACGTCCCATATTAGAGTTTCCGAATTAGGGTTTGATTTGAAGCACTGTTTTACTGTTCTAGTCATTCCCCACAAAAGTTTCAAAAAACGCCGACCTTGACTCTATTTTTTTAGCACCTACTTCAAACGACCCAAATAAGGGTTTCCGAATTAAGGGTCGAATTTGAAGCAATCTATTACTGTTTTATGCACTCCGTTTCTCCCAAATTCTATTCTAAATCATCGAGCCTAATCTGATCATTCCCCACAACACTTTTAAAAAACGTCGACCGCGACTCGGTTTTTTTAGCACGGACTTCAAACTTCCCAGATTAGGGTGTCCGCAGTAGGGTTAGATTTTGAAGCACTCCGTTTTTTCGATCGAAATTCTATTCTAAATCAATCAAGACTAATCATTCCCCACGAAAGTTTCGAGAAACGTGACGCCGTTCTTTTAGCACGGACTTTAAACGTCCAAGATTAGGGTTTCCGAATTAGGGTTCGATTTGAAGCACTCCGTTTCTTCGAAATTCTATTCTAAATCTTCAAGACTAATCATTCCCCACAAAAGTTTCGAAAAACGTCGACCGTGACTCGGTTTTGGAAGCACGTACTCCAAACGTCCCATATTAGAGTTTTCGAATTCGGGATTGATTTGAAGCACTGTTTTACTGTTCTAGTCATTCCCCACAAAAGTTTCAAAAAACGCCGACCTTGACTCTATTTTTTTAGCACCTACTTCAAACGACCCAAATAAGGGTTTCCGAATTAAGGGTCGAATTTGAAGCACTCTGGTTCTCCCAAATTCTATTCTAAATCATCGAGCCTAATCTGATCATTCCCCACAAAACTTTTAAAAAACTTCGACCGCGACTCGGTTTTTTTAGCACGGACTTCAAACTTCCCAGATTAGGGTGTCCGAAGTAGGGTTAGATTTTGAAGCACTCCGTTTTTTCGATCGAAATTCTATTCTAAATCAATCAAGACTAATCATTCCCCACGAAAGTTTCGAGAAACGTGACGCCGTTCTTTTAGCACGGACTTCAAACGTCCAAGATTAGGGTTTCCGAATTAGGGTTCGATTTGAAGCACTCCGTTTCTTCGAAATTCTATTCTAAATCTTCAAGACTAATCATTCCCCACAAAAGTTTCGAAAAACGTCGACCGTGACACGGTTTTGGAAGCACGTACTCCAAACGTCCCATATTAGAGTTTCCGAATTAGGGTTTGATTTGAAGCACTGTTTTACTGTTCTAGTCATTCCCCACAAAAGTTTCAAAAAACGCCGACCTTGACTCTATTTTTTTAGCACCTACTTCAAACGACCCAAATAAGGGTTTCCGAATTAAGGGTCGAATTTGAAGCAATCTATTACTGTTTTATGCACTCCGTTTCTCCCAAATTCTATTCTAAATCATCGAGCCTAATCTGATCATTCCCCACAACACTTTTAAAAAACGTCGACCGCGACTCGGTTTTTTTAGCACGGACTTCAAACTTCCCAGATTAGGGTGTCCGCAGTAGGGTTAGATTTTGAAGCACTCCGTTTTTTCGATCGAAATTCTATTCTAAATCAATCAAGACTAATCATTCCCCACGAAAGTTTCGAGAAACGTGACGCCGTTCTTTTAGCACGGACTTTAAACGTCCAAGATTAGGGTTTCCGAATTAGGGTTCGATTTGAAGCACTCCGTTTCTTCGAAATTCTATTCTAAATCTTCAAGACTAATCATTCCCCACAAAAGTTTCGAAAAACGTCGACCGTGACTCGGTTTTGGAAGCACGTACTCCAAACGTCCCATATTAGAGTTTTCGAATTCGGGATTGATTTGAAGCACTGTTTTACTGTTCTAGTCATTCCCCACAAAAGTTTCAAAAAACGCCGACCTTGACTCTATTTTTTTAGCACCTACTTCAAACGACCCAAATAAGGGTTTCCGAATTAAGGGTCGAATTTGAAGCACTCTGGTTCTCCCAAATTCTATTCTAAATCATCGAGCCTAATCTGATCATTCCCCACAAAACTTTTAAAAAACGTCGACCGCGACTCGGTTTTTTTAGCACGGACTTCAAACTTCCCAGATTAGGGTGTCCGAAGTAGGGTTAGATTTTGAAGCACTCCGTTTTTTCGATCGAAATTCTATTCTAAATCAATCAAGACTAATCATTCCCCACGAAAGTTTCGAGAAACGTGACGCCGTTCTTTTAGCACGGACTTCAAACGTCCAAGATTAGGGTTTCCGAATTAGGGTTCGATTTGAAGCACTCCGTTTCTTCGAAATTCTATTCTAAATCTTCAAGACTAATCATTCCCCACAAAAGTTTCGAAAAACGTCGACCGTGACACGGTTTTGGAAGCACGTACTCCAAACGTCCCATATTAGAGTTTCCGAATTAGGGTTTGATTTGAAGCACTGTTTTACTGTTCTAGTCATTCCCCACAAAAGTTTCAAAAAACGCCGACCTTGACTCTATTTTTTTAGCACCTACTTCAAACGACCCAAATAAGGGTTTCCGAATTAAGGGTCGAATTTGAAGCAATCTATTACTGTTTTATGCACTCCGTTTCTCCCAAATTCTATTCTAAATCATCGAGCCTAATCTGATCATTCCCCACAACACTTTTAAAAAACGTCGACCGCGACTCGGTTTTTTTAGCACGGACTTCAAACTTCCCAGATTAGGGTGTCCGCAGTAGGGTTAGATTTTGAAGCACTCCGTTTTTTCGATCGAAATTCTATTCTAAATCAATCAAGACTAATCATTCCCCACGAAAGTTTCGAGAAACGTGACGCCGTTCTTTTAGCACGGACTTTAAACGTCCAAGATTAGGGTTTCCGAATTAGGGTTCGATTTGAAGCACTCCGTTTCTTCGAAATTCTATTCTAAATCTTCAAGACTAATCATTCCCCACAAAAGTTTCGAAAAACGTCGACCGTGACTCGGTTTTGGAAGCACGTACTCCAAACGTCCCATATTAGAGTTTTCGAATTCGGGATTGATTTGAAGCACTGTTTTACTGTTCTAGTCATTCCCCACAAAAGTTTCAAAAAACGCCGACCTTGACTCTATTTTTTTAGCACCTACTTCAAACGACCCAAATAAGGGTTTCCGAATTAAGGGTCGAATTTGAAGCACTCTGGTTCTCCCAAATTCTATTCTAAATCATCGAGCCTAATCTGATCATTCCCCACAAAACTTTTAAAAAACGTCGACCGCGACTCGGTTTTTTTAGCACGGACTTCAAACTTCCCAGATTAGGGTGTCCGAAGTAGGGTTAGATTTTGAAGCACTCCGTTTTTTCGATCGAAATTCTATTCTAAATCAATCAAGACTAATCATTCCCCACGAAAGTTTCGAGAAACGTGACGCCGTTCTTTTAGCACGGACTTCAAACGTCCAAGATTAGGGTTTCCGAATTAGGGTTCGATTTGAAGCACTCCGTTTCTTCGAAATTCTATTCTAAATCTTCAAGACTAATCATTCCCCACAAAAGTTTCGAAAAACGTCGACCGTGACACGGTTTTGGAAGCACGTACTCCAAACGTCCCATATTAGAGTTTCCGAATTAGGGTTTGATTTGAAGCACTGTTTTACTGTTCTAGTCATTCCCCACAAAAGTTTCAAAAAACGCCGACCTTGACTCTATTTTTTTAGCACCTACTTCAAACGACCCAAATAAGGGTTTCCGAATTAAGGGTCGAATTTGAAGCAATCTATTACTGTTTTATGCACTCCGTTTCTCCCAAATTCTATTCTAAATCATCGAGCCTAATCTGATCATTCCCCACAACACTTTTAAAAAACGTCGACCGCGACTCGGTTTTTTTAGCACGGACTTCAAACTTCCCAAATTAGGGTGTCCGAAGTAGGTTTAGATTTTGAAGCACTCCGTTTTTTCGATCGAAATTCTATTCTAAATCAATCAAGACTAATCATTCCCCACGAAAGTTTCGAGAAACGTGACGCCGTTCTTTTAGCACGGACTTCAAACGTCCAAGATTAGGGTTTCCGAATTAGGGTTCGATTTGAAGCACTCCGTTTCTTCGAAATTCTATTCTAAATCTTCAAGACTAATCATTCCCCACAAAAGTTTCGAAAAACGTCGACCGTGACATGGTTTTGGAAGCACGTACTCCAAACGTCCCATATTAGAGTTTCCGAATTAGGGTTTGATTTGAAGCACTGTTTTACTGTTCTAGTCATTCCCCACAAAAGTTTCAAAAAACGCCGACCTTGACTCTATTTTTTTAGCACCTACTTCAAACGACCCAAATAAGGGTTTCCGAATTAAGGGTCGAATTTGAAGCACTCTGGTTCTCCCAAATTCTATTCTAAATCATCGAGCCTAATCTGATCATTCCCCACAAAACTTTTAAAAAACGTCGACCGCGACTCGGTTTTTTTAGCACGGACTTCAAACTTCCTAGATTAGGGTGTCCGAAGTAGGGTTAGATTTTGAAGCACTCCGTTTTTTCGATCGAAATTCTATTCTAAATCAATCAAGACTAATCATTCCCCACGAAAGTTTCGAGAAACGTGACGCCGTTCTTTTAGCACAGACTTTAAACGTCCAAGATTAGGGTTTCCGAATTAGGGTTCGATTTGAAGCACTCCGTTTCTTCGAAATTCTATTCTAAATCTTCAAGACTAATCATTCCCCACAAAAGTTTCGAAAAACGTCGACCGTGACTCGGTTTTGGAAGCACGTACTCCAAACGTCCCATATTAGAGTTTTCGAATTAGGGATTGATTTGAAGCACTGTTTTACTGTTCTAGTCATTCCCCACAAAAGTTTCAAAAAACGCCGACCTTGACTCTATTTTTTTAGCACCTACTTCAAACGACCCAAATAAGGGTTTCCGAATTAAGGGTCGAATTTGAAGCACTCTGGTTCTCCCAAATTCTATTCTAAATCATCGAGCCTATCTGATCATTCCCCACAAAACTTTTAAAAAACGTCGACCGCGACTCGGATTTTTTAGCACGGACTTCAAACTTCCCAGATTAGGGTGTCCGAAGTAGGGTTAGATTTTGAAGCACTCCGTTTTTTCGATCGAAATTCTATTCTAAATCAATCAAGACTAATCATTCCCCACGAAAGTTTCGAGAAACGTGACGCCGTTCTTTTAGCACGGACTTTAAACGTCCAAGATTAGGGTTTCCGAATTAGGGTTCGATTTGAAGCACTCCGTTTCTTCGAAATTCTATTCTAAATCTTCAAGACTAATCATTCCCCACAAAAGTTTCGAAAAACGTCGACCGTGACTCGGTTTTGGAAGCACGTACTCCAAACGTCCCATATTAGAGTTTTCGAATTAGGGATTGATTTGAAGCACTGTTTTACTGTTCTAGTCATTCCCCACAAAAGTTTCAAAAAACGCCGACCTTGACTCTATTTTTTTAGCATCTACTTCAAACGACCCAAATAAGGGTTTCCGAATTAAGGGTCGAATTTGAAGCACTCCGGTTCTCCCAAATTCTATTCTAAATCATCGAGCCTAATCTGATCATTCCCCACAAAACTTTTAAAAAACGTCGACCGCGACTCGGTTTTTTTAGCACGGACTTCAAACTTCCCAGATTAGGGTGTCCGAAGTAGGGTTAGATTTTGAAGCACTCCGTTTTTTCGATCAAAATTCTATTCTAAATCAATCAAGACTAATCATTCCCCACGAAAGTTTCGAGAAACGTGACGCCGTTCTTTTAGCACGGACTTTAAACGTCCAAGATTAGGGTTTCCGAATTAGGGTTCGATTTGAAGCACTCTGTTTCTTCGAAATTCTATTCTAAATCTTCAAGACTAATCATTCCCCACAAAAGTTTCGAAAAACGTCGACCGTGACTCGGTTTTGGAAGCACGTACTCCAAACGTCCCATATTAGAGTTTTCGAATTAGGGATTGATTTGAAGCACTGTTTTACTGTTCTAGTCATTCCCCACAAAAGTTTCAAAAAACGCCGACCTTGACTCTATTTTTTTAGCACCTACTTCAAACGACCCAAATAAGGGTTTCCGAATTAAGGGTCGAATTTGAAGCACTCCGGTTCTCCCAAATTCTATTCTAAATCATCGAGCCTATCTGATCATTCCCCACAAAACTTTTAAAAACGTCGACCGCGACTCGGATTTTTTAGCACGGATTTCAAACTTCCCAGATTAGGGTGTCCGAAGTAGGGTTAGACTTTGAAGCACTCCGTTTTTTCGATCGAAATTCTATTCTAAATCAATCAAGACTAATCATTCCCCACGAAAGTTTCGAGAAACGTGACGCCGTTCTTTTAGCACGAACTTCAAAAGTCCAAGATTAGGGTTTCCGAATTAGGGTTCGATTTGAAGCACTCCGTTTCTTCGAAATTCTATTCTAAATCTTCAAGACTAATCATTCCCCACAAAAGTTTCGAAAATCGTCGACCGTGACACGGTTTTGGAAGCACGTACTCCAAACGTCCCATATTAGAGTTTCCGAATTAGGGTTTGATTTGAAGCACTGTTTTACTGTTCTAGTCATTCCCCACAAAAGTTTCAAAAAACGCCGACCTTGACTCTATTTTTTTAGCACCTACTTCAAACGACCCAAATAAGGGTTTCCGAATTAAGGGTCGAATTTGAAGCACTCCGGTTCTCCCAAATTCTATTCTAAATCATCGAGCCTATCTGATCATTCCCCACAAAACTTTTAAAAAACGTCGACCGCGACTCGGATTTTTTAGCACGGACTTCAAACTTCCCAGATTAGGGTGTCCGAAGTAGGGTTAGATTTTGAAGCACTCCGTTTTTTCGATCGAAATTCTATTCTAAATCAATCAAGACTAATCATTCCCCACGAAAGTTTCGAGAAACGTGACGCCGTTCTTTTAGCACGGACTTTAAACGTCCAAGATTAGGGTTTCCGAATTAGGGTTCGATTTGAAGCACTCCGTTTCTTCGAAATTCTATTCTAAATCTTCAAGACTAATCATTCCCCACAAAAGTTTCGAAAAACGTCGACCGTGACTCGGTTTTGGAAGCACGTACTCCAAACGTCCCATATTAGAGTTTTCGAATTAGGGATTGATTTGAAGCACTGTTTTACTGTTCTAGTCATTCCCCACAAAAGTTTCAAAAAACGCCGACCTTGACTCTATTTTTTTAGCATCTACTTCAAACGACCCAAATAAGGGTTTCCGAATTAAGGGTCGAATTTGAAGCACTCCGGTTCTCCCAAATTCTATTCTAAATCATCGAGCCTAATCTGATCATTCCCCACAAAACTTTTAAAAAACGTCGACCGCGACTCGGTTTTTTTAGCACGGACTTCAAACTTCCCAGATTAGGGTGTCCGAAGTAGGGTTAGATTTTGAAGCACTCCGTTTTTTCGATCAAAATTCTATTCTAAATCAATCAAGACTAATCATTCCCCACGAAAGTTTCGAGAAACGTGACGCCGTTCTTTTAGCACGGAATTTAAACGTCCAAGATTAGGGTTTCCGAATTAGGGTTCGATTTGAAGCACTCTGTTTCTTCGAAATTCTATTCTAAATCTTCAAGACTAATCATTCCCCACAAAAGTTTCGAAAAACGTCGACCGTGACTCGGTTTTGGAAGCACGTACTCCAAACGTCCCATATTAGAGTTTCCGAATTAGGGTTTGATTTGAAGCACTGTTTTACTGTTCTAGTCATTCCCCACAAAAGTTTCAAAAAACGCCGACCTTGACTCTATTTTTTTAGCACCTACTTCAAACGACCCAAATAAGGGTTTCCGAATTAAGGGTCGAATTTGAAGCAATCTATTACTGTTTTATGCACTCCGTTTCTCCCAAATTCTATTCTAAATCATCGAGCCTAATCTGATCATTCCCCACAACACTTTTAAAAAACGTCGACCGCGACTCGGTTTTTTTAGCACGGACTTCAAACTTCCCAAATTAGGGTGTCCGAAGTAGGTTTAGATTTTGAAGCACTCCGTTTTTTCGATCGAAATTCTATTCTAAATCAATCAAGACTAATCATTCCCCACGAAAGTTTCGAGAAACGTGACGCCGTTCTTTTAGCACGGACTTCAAACGTCCAAGATTAGGGTTTCCGAATTAGGGTTCGATTTGAAGCACTCCGTTTCTTCGAAATTCTATTCTAAATCTTCAAGACTAATCATTCCCCACAAAAGTTTCGAAAAACGTCGACCGTGACATGGTTTTGGAAGCACGTACTCCAAACGTCCCATATTAGAGTTTCCGAATTAGGGTTTGATTTGAAGCACTGTTTTACTGTTCTAGTCATTCCCCACAAAAGTTTCAAAAAACGCCGACCTTGACTCTATTTTTTTAGCACCTACTTCAAACGACCCAAATAAGGGTTTCCGAATTAAGGGTCGAATTTGAAGCACTCTGGTTCTCCCAAATTCTATTCTAAATCATCGAGCCTAATCTGATCATTCCCCACAAAACTTTTAAAAAACGTCGACCGCGACTCGGTTTTTTTAGCACGGACTTCAAACTTCCTAGATTAGGGTGTCCGAAGTAGGGTTAGATTTTGAAGCACTCCGTTTTTTCGATCGAAATTCTATTCTAAATCAATCAAGACTAATCATTCCCCACGAAAGTTTCGAGAAACGTGACGCCGTTCTTTTAGCACGGACTTTAAACGTCCAAGATTAGGGTTTCCGAATTAGGGTTCGATTTGAAGCACTCCGTTTCTTCGAAATTCTATTCTAAATCTTCAAGACTAATCATTCCCCACAAAAGTTTCGAAAAACGTCGACCGTGACTCGGTTTTGGAAGCACGTACTCCAAACGTCCCATATTAGAGTTTTCGAATTAGGGATTGATTTGAAGCACTGTTTTACTGTTCTAGTCATTCCCCACAAAAGTTTCAAAAAACGCCGACCTTGACTCTATTTTTTTAGCACCTACTTCAAACGACCCAAATAAGGGTTTCCGAATTAAGGGTCGAATTTGAAGCACTCTGGTTCTCCCAAATTCTATTCTAAATCATCGAGCCTATCTGATCATTCCCCACAAAACTTTTAAAAAACGTCGACCGCGACTCGGATTTTTTAGCACGGACTTCAAACTTCCCAGATTAGGGTGTCCGAAGTAGGGTTAGATTTTGAAGCACTCCGTTTTTTCGATCGAAATTCTATTCTAAATCAATCAAGACTAATCATTCCCCACGAAAGTTTCGAGAAACGTGACGCCGTTCTTTTAGCACGGACTTTAAACGTCCAAGATTAGGGTTTCCGAATTAGGGTTCGATTTGAAGCACTCCGTTTCTTCGAAATTCTATTCTAAATCTTCAAGACTAATCATTCCCCACAAAAGTTTCGAAAAACGTCGACCGTGACTCGGTTTTGGAAGCACGTACTCCAAACGTCCCATATTAGAGTTTTCGAATTAGGGATTGATTTGAAGCACTGTTTTACTGTTCTAGTCATTCCCCACAAAAGTTTCAAAAAACGCCGACCTTGACTCTATTTTTTTAGCATCTACTTCAAACGACCCAAATAAGGGTTTCCGAATTAAGGGTCGAATTTGAAGCACTCCGGTTCTCCCAAATTCTATTCTAAATCATCGAGCCTAATCTGATCATTCCCCACAAAACTTTTAAAAAACGTCGACCGCGACTCGGTTTTTTTAGCACGGACTTCAAACTTCCCAGATTAGGGTGTCCGAAGTAGGGTTAGATTTTGAAGCACTCCGTTTTTTCGATCAAAATTCTATTCTAAATCAATCAAGACTAATCATTCCCCACGAAAGTTTCGAGAAACGTGACGCCGTTCTTTTAGCACGGACTTTAAACGTCCAAGATTAGGGTTTCCGAATTAGGGTTCGATTTGAAGCACTCTGTTTCTTCGAAATTCTATTCTAAATCTTCAAGACTAATCATTCCCCACAAAAGTTTCGAAAAACGTCGACCGTGACTCGGTTTTGGAAGCACGTACTCCAAACGTCCCATATTAGAGTTTTCGAATTAGGGATTGATTTGAAGCACTGTTTTACTGTTCTAGTCATTCCCCACAAAAGTTTCAAAAAACGCCGACCTTGACTCTATTTTTTTAGCACCTACTTCAAACGACCCAAATAAGGGTTTCCGAATTAAGGGTCGAATTTGAAGCACTCCGGTTCTCCCAAATTCTATTCTAAATCATCGAGCCTATCTGATCATTCCCCACAAAACTTTTAAAAAACGTCGACCGCGACTCGGATTTTTTAGCACGGATTTCAAACTTCCCAGATTAGGGTGTCCGAAGTAGGGTTAGACTTTGAAGCACTCCGTTTTTTCGATCGAAATTCTATTCTAAATCAATCAAGACTAATCATTCCCCACGAAAGTTTCGAGAAACGTGACGCCGTTCTTTTAGCACGAACTTCAAAAGTCCAAGATTAGGGTTTCCGAATTAGGGTTCGATTTGAAGCACTCCGTTTCTTCGAAATTCTATTCTAAATCTTCAAGACTAATCATTCCCCACAAAAGTTTCGAAAATCGTCGACCGTGACACGGTTTTGGAAGCACGTACTCCAAACGTCCCATATTAGAGTTTCCGAATTAGGGTTTGATTTGAAGCACTGTTTTACTGTTCTAGTCATTCCCCACAAAAGTTTCAAAAAACGCCGACCTTGACTCTATTTTTTTAGCACCTACTTCAAACGACCCAAATAAGGGTTTCCGAATTAAGGGTCGAATTTGAAGCACTCCGGTTCTCCCAAATTCTATTCTAAATCATCGAGCCTATCTGATCATTCCCCACAAAACTTTTAAAAAACGTCGACCGCGACTCGGATTTTTTAGCACGGACTTCAAACTTCCCAGATTAGGGTGTCCGAAGTAGGGTTAGATTTTGAAGCACTCCGTTTTTTCGATCGAAATTCTATTCTAAATCAATCAAGACTAATCATTCCCCACGAAAGTTTCGAGAAACGTGACGCCGTTCTTTTAGCACGGACTTTAAACGTCCAAGATTAGGGTTTCCGAATTAGGGTTCGATTTGAAGCACTCCGTTTCTTCGAAATTCTATTCTAAATCTTCAAGACTAATCATTCCCCACAAAAGTTTCGAAAAACGTCGACCGTGACTCGGTTTTGGAAGCACGTACTCCAAACGTCCCATATTAGAGTTTTCGAATTAGGGATTGATTTGAAGCACTGTTTTACTGTTCTAGTCATTCCCCACAAAAGTTTCAAAAAACGCCGACCTTGACTCTATTTTTTTAGCATCTACTTCAAACGACCCAAATAAGGGTTTCCGAATTAAGGGTCGAATTTGAAGCACTCCGGTTCTCCCAAATTCTATTCTAAATCATCGAGCCTAATCTGATCATTCCCCACAAAACTTTTAAAAAACGTCGACCGCGACTCGGTTTTTTTAGCACGGACTTCAAACTTCCCAGATTAGGGTGTCCGAAGTAGGGTTAGATTTTGAAGCACTCCGTTTTTTCGATCAAAATTCTATTCTAAATCAATCAAGACTAATCATTCCCCACGAAAGTTTCGAGAAACGTGACGCCGTTCTTTTAGCACGGAATTTAAACGTCCAAGATTAGGGTTTCCGAATTAGGGTTCGATTTGAAGCACTCTGTTTCTTCGAAATTCTATTCTAAATCTTCAAGACTAATCATTCCCCACAAAAGTTTCGAAAAACGTCGACCGTGACTCGGTTTTGGAAGCACGTATTCCAAACGTCCCATATTAGAGTTTTCGAATTAGGGATTGATTTGAAGCACTGTTTTACTGTTCTAGTCATTCCCCACAAAAGTTTCAAAAAACGCCGACCTTGACTCTATTTTTTTAGCACCTACTTCAAACGACCCAAATAAGGGTTTCCGAATTAAGGGTCGAATTTGAAGCACTCCGGTTCTCCCAAATTCTATTCTAAATCATCGAGCCTATCTGATCATTCCCCACAAAACTTTTAAAAAACGTCGACCGCGACTCGGATTTTTTAGCACGGACTTCAAACTTCCCAGATTAGGGTGTCCGAAGTAGGGTTAGATTTTGAAGCACTCCGTTTTTTCGATCGAAATTCTATTCTAAATCAATCAAGACTAATCATTCCCCACGAAAGTTTCGAGAAACGTGACGCCGTTCTTTTAGCACGGACTTTAAACGTCCAAGATTAGGGTTTCCGAATTAGGGTTCGATTTGAAGCACTCCGTTTCTTCGAAATTCTATTCTAAATCTTCAAGACTAATCATTCCCCACAAAAGTTTCGAAAAACGTCGACCGTGACTCGGTTTTGGAAGCACGTACTCCAAACGTCCCATATTAGAGTTTTCGAATTAGGGATTGATTTGAAGCACTGTTTTACTGTTCTAGTCATTCCCCACAAAAGTTTCAAAAAACGCCGACCTTGACTCTATTTTTTTAGCATCTACTTCAAACGACCCAAATAAGGGTTTCCGAATTAAGGGTCGAATTTGAAGCACTCCGGTTCTCCCAAATTCTATTCTAAATCATCGAGCCTAATCTGATCATTCCCCACAAAACTTTTAAAAAACGTCGACCGCGACTCGGTTTTTTTAGCACGGACTTCAAACTTCCCAGATTAGGGTGTCCGAAGTAGGGTTAGATTTTGAAGCACTCCGTTTTTTCGATCAAAATTCTATTCTAAATCAATCAAGACTAATCATTCCCCACGAAAGTTTCGAGAAACGTGACGCCGTTCTTTTAGCACGGACTTTAAACGTCCAAGATTAGGGTTTCCGAATTAGGGTTCGATTTGAAGCACTCTGTTTGTTCGAAATTCTATTCTAAATCTTCAAGACTAATCATTCCCCACAAAAGTTTCGAAAAACGTCGACCGTGACTCGGTTTTGGAAGCACGTACTCCAAACGTCCCATATTAGAGTTTTCGAATTAGGGATTGATTTGAAGCACTGTTTTACTGTTCTAGTCATTCCCCACAAAAGTTTCAAAAAACGCCGACCTTGACTCTATTTTTTTAGCACCTACTTCAAACGACCCAAATAAGGGTTTCCGAATTAAGGGTCGAATTTGAAGCACTCCGGTTCTCCCAAATTCTATTCTAAATCATCGAGCCTATCTGATCATTCCCCACAAAACTTTTAAAAAACGTCGACCGCGACTCGGATTTTTTAGCACGGATTTCAAACTTCCCAGATTAGGGTGTCCGAAGTAGGGTTAGATTTTGAAGCACTCCGTTTTTTCGATCGAAATTCTATTCTAAATCAATCAAGACTAATCATTCCCCACGAAAGTTTCGAGAAACGTGACGCCGTTCTTTTAGCACGGACTTTAAACGTCCAAGATTAGGGTTTCCGAATTAGGGTTCGATTTGAAGCACTCCGTTTCTTCGAAATTCTATTCTAAATCTTCAAGACTAATCATTCCCCACAAAAGTTTCGAAAAACGTCGACCGTGACACGGTTTTGGAAGCACGTACTCCAAACGTCCCATATTAGAGTTTCCGAATTAGGGTTTGATTTGAAGCACTGTTTTACTGTTCTAGTCATTCCCCACAAAAGTTTCAAAAAACGCCGACCTTGACTCTATTTTTTTAGCACCTACTTCAAACGACCCAAATAAGGGTTTCCGAATTAAGGGTCGAATTTGAAGCAATCTATTACTGTTTTATGCACTCCGTTTCTCCCAAATTCTATTCTAAATCATCGAGCCTAATCTGATCATTCCCCACAACACTTTTAAAAAACGTCGACCGCGACTCGGTTTTTTTAGCACGGACTTCAAACTTCCCAGATTAGGGTGTCCGCAGTAGGGTTAGATTTTGAAGCACTCCGTTTTTTCGATCGAAATTCTATTCTAAATCAATCAAGACTAATCATTCCCCACGAAAGTTTCGAGAAACGTGACGCCGTTCTTTTAGCACGGACTTTAAACGTCCAAGATTAGGGTTTCCGAATTAGGGTTCGATTTGAAGCACTCCGTTTCTTCGAAATTCTATTCTAAATCTTCAAGACTAATCATTCCCCACAAAAGTTTCGAAAAACGTCGACCGTGACTCGGTTTTGGAAGCACGTACTCCAAACGTCCCATATTAGAGTTTTCGAATTAGGGATTGATTTGAAGCACTGTTTTACTGTTCTAGTCATTCCCCACAAAAGTTTCAAAAAACGCCGACCTTGACTCTATTTTTTTAGCACCTACTTCAAACAACCCAAATAAGGGTTTCCGAATTAAGGGTCGAATTTGAAGCACTCTGGTTCTCCCAAATTCTATTCTAAATCATCGAGCCTAATCTGATCATTCCCCACAAAACTTTTAAAAAACGTCGACCGCGACTCGGTTTTTTTAGCACGGACTTCAAACTTCCCAGATTAGGGTGTCCGAAGTAGGGTTAGATTTTGAAGCACTCCGTTTTTTCGATCGAAATTCTATTCTAAATCAATCAAGACTAATCATTCCCCACGAAAGTTTCGAGAAACGTGACGCCGTTCTTTTAGCACGGACTTCAAACGTCCAAGATTAGGGTTTCCGAATTAGGGTTCGATTTGAAGCACTCCGTTTCTTCGAAATTCTATTCTAAATCTTCAAGACTAATCATTCCCCACAAAAGTTTCGAAAAACGTCGACCGTGACACGGTTTTGGAAGCACGTACTCCAAACGTCCCATATTAGAGTTTCCGAATTAGGGTTTGATTTGAAGCACTGTTTTACTGTTCTAGTCATTCCCCACAAAAGTTTCAAAAAACGCCGACCTTGACTCTATTTTTTTAGCACCTACTTCAAATGACCCAAATAAGGGTTTCCGAATTAAGGGTCGAATTTGAAGCAATCTATTACTGTTTTATGCACTCCGTTTCTCCCAAATTCTATTCTAAATCATCGAGCCTAATCTGATCATTCCCCACAACACTTTTAAAAAACGTCGACCGCGACTCGGTTTTTTTAGCACGGACTTCAAACTTCCCAAATTAGGGTGTCCGAAGTAGGGTTAGATTTTGAAGCACTCCGTTTTTTCGATCGAAATTCTATTCTAAATCAATCAAGACTAATCATTCCCCACGAAAGTTTCGAGAAACGTGACGCCGTTCTTTTAGCACGGACTTCAAACGTCCAAGATTAGGGTTTCCGAATTAGGGTTCGATTGGAAGCACTCCGTTTCTTCGAAATTCTATTCTAAATCTTCAAGACTAATCATTCCCCACAAAAGTTTCGAAAAACGTCGACCGTGACTCGGTTTTGGAAGCACGTACTCCAAACGTCCCATATTAGAGTTTCCGAATTAGGGTTTGATTTGAAGCACTGTTTTACTGTTCTAGTCATTCCCCACAAAAGTTTCAAAAAACGCCGACCTTGACTCTATTTTTTTAGCACCTACTTCAAACGACCCAAATAAGGGTTTTCGAATTAAGGGTCGAATTTGAAGCACTCCGTTTCTCCCAAATTCTATTCTAAATCATCGAGCCTAATCTGATCATTCCCCACAAAACTTTTAAAAAACGTCGACCGCGACTCGGTTTTTTTAGCACGGACTTCAAACTTCCCAGATTAGGGTGTCCGAAGTAGGGTTAGATTTTGAAGCACTCCGTTTTTTCGATCGAAATTCTATTCTAAATCAATCAAGACTAATCATTCCCCACGAAAGTTTCGAGAAACGTGACGCCGTTCTTTTAGCACGGACTTCAAACGTCCAAGATTAGGGTTTTCGAATTAGGGTTCGATTTGAAGCACTCCGTTTCTTCGAAATTCTATTCTAAATCTTCAAGACTAATCATTCCCCACAAAAGTTTCGAAAAACGTCGACCGTGACTCGGTTTTGGAAGCACGTACTCCAAACGTCCCATATTAGAGTTTCCGAATTAGGGTTTGATTTGAAGCACTGTTTTACTGTTCTAGTCATTCCCCACAAAAGTTTCAAAAAACGCCGACCTTGACTCTATTTTTTTAGCATCTACTTCAAACGACCCAAATAAGGGTTTCCGAATTAAGGGTCGAATTTGAAGCAATCTATTGCTGTTTTATGCACTCCGTTTCTCCCAAATTCTATTCTAAATCATCGAGCCTAATCTGATCATTCCCCACAAAACTTTTAAAAAACGTCGACCGCGACTCGGTTTTTTTAGCACGGACTTCAAACTTCCCAGATTAGGGTGTCCGAAGTAGGGTTAGATTTTGAAGCAGCCCGTTTTTTCGATCGAAATTCTATTCTAAATCAATCAAGACTAATCATTCCCCACGAAAGTTTCGAGAAACGTGACGCCGTTCTTTTAGCACGGACTTCAAACGTTCAAGATTAGGGTTTTCGAATTAGGGTTCGATTTGAAGCACTCCGTTTCTTCGAAATTCTATTCTAAATCTTCAAGACTAATCATTCCCCACAAAAGTTTCGAAAAACGTCGACCGTGACTCGGTTTTGGAAGCACGTACTCCAAACGTCCCATATTAGAGTTTCCGAATTAGGGTTTGATTTGAAGCACTGTTTTACTGTTCTAGTCATTCCCCACAAAAGTTTCAAAAAACGCCGACCTTGACTCTATTTTTTTAGCACCTACTTCAAACGACCCAAATAAGGGTTTCCGAATTAAGGGTTGAATTTGAAGCACTCCGTTTCTCCCAAATTCTATTCTAAATCATCGAGCCTAATCTGATCATTCCCCACAAATCTTTTAAAAAACGTCGACCGCGACTCGGTTTTTTTAGCACGGACTTCAAACTTCCCAGATTAGGGTGTCCGAAGTAGGGTTAGATTTTGAAGCACTCCGTTTTTTCGATCAAAATTCTATTCTAAATCAATCAAGACTAATCATTCCCCACAAAAGTTTCGAGAAACGTGACGCCGTTCTTTTAGCACGAACTTCAAACGTCCAAGATTAGGGTTTCGAATTAGGGTTCGATTTGAAGCACTCCGTTTCTTCGAAATTCTATTCTAAATCTTCAAGACTAATCATTCCCCATAAAAGTTTCGAAAAACGTCGACCGTGACTCGGTTTTGGAAGCACGTACTCCAAACGTCCCATATTAGAGTTTCCGAATTAGGGTTTGATTTTAAGCACTGTTTTACTGTTCTAGTCATTCCCCACAAAAGTTTCAAAAAACGCCGACCTTGACTCTATTTTTTTAGCACCTACTTCACAAGACCCAAATAAGGGTTTCCGAATTAAGGGTCGAATTTGAAGCAATCTATTGCTGTTTTATGCACTCCGTTTCTCCCAAATTCTATTCTAAATCATCGAGCCTAATCTGATCATTCCCCACAAAACTTTTAAAAAACGTCGACCGCGACTCGGTTTTTTTAGCACGGACTTCAAACTTCCCAGATTAGGGTGTCCGAAGTAGGGTTAGATTTTGAAGCACTCCGTTTTTTCGATCGAAATTCTATTCTAAATAAATCAAGACTAATCATTCCCCACGAAAGTTTCGAGAAACGTGACGCCGTTCTTTTAGCACGGACTTCAAACGTCCAAGATTAGGGTTTCCGAATTAGGGTTCGATTGGAAGCACTCCGTTTCTTCGAAATTCTATTCTAAATCTTCAAGACTAATCATTCCCCACAAAAGTTTCGAAAAACGTCGACCGTGACTCGGTTTTGGAAGCACGTACTCCAAACGTCCCATATTAGAGTTTCCGAATTAGGGTTTGATTTGAAGCACTGTTTTACTGTTCTAGTCATTCCCCACAAAAGTTTCAAAAAACGCCGACCTTGACTCTATTTTTTTAGCACCTACTTCAAACAACCCAAATAAGGGTTTCCGAATTAAGGGTTGAATTTGAAGCACTCCGTTTCTCCCAAATTCTATTCTAAATCATCGAGCCTAATCTGATCATTCCCCACAAAACTTTTAAAAAACGTCGACCGCGACTCGGTTTTTTTAGCACGGACTTCAAACTTCCCAGATTAGGGTGTCCGAAGTAGGGTTAGATTTTGAAGCACTCCGTTTTTTCGATCGAAATTCTATTCTAAATCAATCAAGACTAATCATTCCCCACGAAAGTTTCGAGAAACGTGACGCCGTTCTTTTAGCACGAACTTCAAACGTCCAAGATTAGGGTTTCCGAATTAGGGTTCGATTTGAAGCACTCCGTTTCTTCGAAATTCTATTCTAAATCTTCAAGACTAATCATTCCCCATAAAAGTTTCGAAAAACGTCGACCGTGACTCGGTTTTGGAAGCACGTACTCCAAACGTCCCATATTAGAGTTTCCGAATTAGGGTTTGATTTGAAGCACTGTTTTACTGTTCTAGTCATTCCCCACAAAAGTTTCAAAAAACGCCGACCTTGACTCTATTTTTTTAGCATCTACTTCAAACGACCCAAATAAGGGTTTCCGAATTAAGGGTCGAATTTGAAGCAATCTATTGCTGTTTTATGCACTCCGTTTCTCCCAAATTCTATTCTAAATCATCGAGCCTAATCTGATCATTCCCCACAAAACTTTTAAAAAACGTCGACCGCGACTCGGTTTTTTTAGCACGGACTTCAAACTTCCCAGATTAGGGTGTCCGAAGTAGGGTTAGATTTTGAAGCACTCCGTTTTTTCGATCGAAATTCTATTCTAAATCAATCAAGACTAATCATTCCCCACGAAAGTTTCGAGAAACGTGACGCCGTTCTTTTAGCACGGACTTCAAACGTCCAAGATTAAGGTTTCCGAATTAGGGTTCGATTTGAAGCACTCCGTTTCTTCGAAATTCTATTCTAAATCTTCAAGACTAATCATTCCCCACAAAAGTTTCGAAAAACGTCGACCGTGACTCGGTTTTGGAAGCACGTACTCCAAACGTCCCATATTAGAGTTTCCGAATTAGAATTTGATTTGAAGCACTGTTTAACTGTTCTAGTCATTCCCCACAAAAGTTTCAAAAAACGCCGACCTTGACTCTATTTTTTTAGCATCTACTTCAAACGACCAAAATAAGGGTTTCCGAATTAAGGGTCGAATTTGAAGCAATCTATTGCTGTTTTATGCAGTCCGTTTCTCCCAAATTCTATTCTAAATCATCGAGCCTAATCTGATCATTCCCCACAAAACTTTTAAAAAACGTCGATCGCGACTCGGTTTTTTTAGCACGGACTTCAAACTTCCCAGATTAGGGTGTCCGAAGTAGGGTTAGATTTTGAAGCACTCCGTTTTTTCGATCGAAATTCTATTCTAAATCAATCAAGACTAATCATTCCCCACGAAAGTTTCGAGAAACGTGACGCCGTTCTTTTAGCACGGACTTCAAACGTCCAAGATTAAGGTTTCCGAATTAGGGTTCGATTTGAAGCACTCCGTTTCTTCGAAATTCTATTCTAAATCTTCAAGACTAATCATTCCCCACAAAAGTTTCGAAAAACGTCGACCGTGACTCGGTTTTGGAAGCACGTACTCCAAACGTCCCATATTAGAGTTTCCGAATTAGGGTTTGATTTGAAGCACTGTTTTACTGTTCTAGTCATTCCCCACAAAAGTTTCAAAAAACGCCGACCTTGACTCTATTTTTTTAGCACCTACTTCAAACAACCCAAATAAGGGTTTCCGAATTAAGGGTTGAATTTGAAGCACTCCGTTTCTCCCAAATTCTATTCTAAATCATCGAGCCTAATCTGATCATTCCCCACAAAACTTTTAAAAAACGTCGACCGCGACTCGGTTTTTTTAGCACGGACTTCAAACTTCCCAGATTAGGGTGTCCGAAGTAGGGTTAGATTTTGAAGCACTCCGTTTTTTCGATCGAAATTCTATTCTAAATCAATCAAGACTAATCATTCCCCACGAAAGTTTCGAGAAACGTGACGCCGTTCTTTTAGCACGAACTTCAAACGTCCAAGATTAGGGTTTCCGAATTAGGGTTCGATTTGAAGCACTCCGTTTCTTCGAAATTCTATTCTAAATCTTCAAGACTAATCATTCCCCATAAAAGTTTCGAAAAACGTCGACCGTGACTCGGTTTTGGAAGCACGTACTCCAAACGTCCCATATTAGAGTTTCCGAATTAGGGTTTGATTTGAAGCACTGTTTTACTGTTCTAGTCATTCCCCACAAAAGTTTCAAAAAACGCCGACCTTGACTCTATTTTTTTAGCACCTACTTCAAAAGACCCAAATAAGGGTTTCCGAATTAAGGGTCGAATTTGAAGCAATCTATTGCTGTTTTATGCACTCCGTTTCTCCCAAATTCTATTCTAAATCATCGAGCCTAATCTGATCATTCCCCACAAAACTTTTAAAAAACGTCGACCGCGACTCGGTTTTTTTAGCACGGACTTTAAACTTCCCAGATTAGGGTGTCCGAAGTAGGGTTAGATTTTGAAGCACTCCGTTTTTTTGATCGAAATTCTATTCTAAATCAATCAAGACTAATCATTCCCCACGAAAGTTTCGAGAAACGTGACGCCGTTCTTTTAGCACGGACTTCAAACGTCCAAGATTAGGGTTTTCGAATTAGAGTTCGATTTGAAGCACTCCGTTTCTTCGAAATTCTATTCTAAATTTTCAAGACTAATCATTCCCCACAAAAGTTTCGAAAAACGTCGACCGTGACTCGGTTTTGGAAGCACGTACTCCAAACGTCCCATATTAGAGTTTCCGAATTAGAATTTGATTTGAAGCACTGTTTAACTCTTCTAGTCATTCCCCACAAAAGTTTCAAAAAACGCCGACCTTGACTCTATTTTTTTAGCATCTACTTCAAACGACCCAAATAAGGGTTTCCGAATTAAGGGTCGAATTTGAAGCAATCTATTGCTGTTTTATGCAGTCCGTTTCTCCCAAATTCTATTCTAAATCATCGAGCCTAATCTGATCATTCCCCACAAAACTTTTAAAAAACGTCGACCGCGACTCGGTTTTTTTAGCACGGACTTCAAACTTCCCAGATTAGGGTGTCCGAAGTAGGGTTAGATTTTGAAGCACTCCGTTTTTTCGATCGAAATTCTATTCTAAATCAATCAAGACTAATCATTCCCCACGAAAGTTTCGAGAAACGTGACGCCGTTCTTTTAGCACGAACTTCAAACGTCCAAGATTAGGGTTTCCGAATTAGGGTTCGATTTGAAGCACTCCGTTTCTTCGAAATTCTATTCTAAATCTTCAAGACTAATCATTCCCCATAAAAGTTTCGAAAAACGTCGACCGTGACTCGGTTTTGGAAGCACGTACTCCAAACGTCCCATATTAGAGTTTCCGAATTAGGGTTTGATTTGAAGCACTGTTTTACTGTTCTAGTCATTCCCCACAAAAGTTTCAAAAAACGCCGACCTTGACTCTATTTTTTTAGCACCTACTTCAAAAGACCCAAATAAGGGTTTCCGAATTAAGGGTCGAATTTGAAGCAATCTATTGCTGTTTTATGCACTCCGTTTCTCCCAAATTCTATTCTAAATCATCGAGCCTAATCTGATCATTCCCCACAAAACTTTTAAAAAACGTCGACCGCGACTCGGTTTTTTTAGCACGGACTTTAAACTTCCCAGATTAGGGTGTCCGAAGTAGGGTTAGATTTTGAAGCACTCCGTTTTTTCGATCGAAATTCTATTCTAAATCAATCAAGACTAATCATTCCCCACGAAAGTTTCGAGAAACGTGACGCCGTTCTTTTAGCACGGACTTCAAACGTCCAAGATTAGGGTTTTCGAATTAGAGTTCGATTTGAAGCACTCCGTTTCTTCGAAATTCTATTCTAAATTTTCAAGACTAATCATTCCCCACAAAAGTTTCGAAAAACGTCGACCGTGACTCGGTTTTGGAAGCACGTACTCCAAACGTCCCATATTAGAGTTTCCGAATTAGAATTTGATTTGAAGCACTGTTTAACTCTTCTAGTCATTCCCCACAAAAGTTTCAAAAAACGCCGACCTTGACTCTATTTTTTTAGCATCTACTTCAAACGACCCAAATAAGGGTTTCCGAATTAAGGGTCGAATTTGAAGCAATCTATTGCTGTTTTATGCAGTCCGTTTCTCCCAAATTCTATTCTAAATCATCGAGCCTAATCTGATCATTCCCCACAAAACTTTTAAAAAACGTCGACCGCGACTCGGTTTTTTTAGCACGGACTTCAAACTTCCCAGATTAGGGTGTCCGAAGTAGGGTTAGATTTTGAAGCACTCCGTTTTTTCGATCGAAATTCTATTCTAAATCAATCAAGACTAATCATTCCCCACGAAAGTTTCGATAAACGTGACGCCGTTCTTTAAGCACGGACTTCAAACGTCCAAGATTAGGGTTTTCGAATTAGGGTTCGATTTGAAGCACTCCGTTTCTTCGAAATTCTATTCTAAATCTTCAAGACTAATCATTCCCCACAAAAGTTTCGAAAAACGTCGACCGTGACTCGGTTTTGGAAGCACGTACTCCAAACGTCCCATATTAGAGTTTCCGAATTAGGGTTTGATTTGAAGCACTGTTTTACTGTTCTAGTCATTCCCCACAAAAGTTTCAAAAAATGCCGACCTTGACTCTATTTTTTTAGCACCTACTTCAAACGACCCAAATAAGGGTTTACCAATTAAGGGTCGAATTTGAAGCAATCTATTGCTGTTTTATGCACTCCGTTTCTCCCAAATTCTATTCTAAATCATCGAGCCTAATCTGATCATTCCCCACAAAACTTTTAAAAAACGTCGACCGCGACTCGGTTTTTTTAGCACGGACTTCAAACTTCCCAGATTAGGGTGTCCGAAGTAGGGTTAGATTTTGAAGCACTCCATTTTTTCGATGGAAATTCTATTCTAAATCAATCAAGACTAATCATTCCCCACGAAAGTTTCGAGAAACGTGACGCCGTTCTTTTAGCACGGACTTCAAACGTCCAAGATTAGGGTTTTCGAATTAGGGTTCGATTTGAAGCACTCCGTTTCTTCGAAATTCTATTCTAAATCTTCAAGACTAATCATTCCCCACAAAAGTTTCGAAAAACGTCGACCGTGACTCGGTTTTGGAAGCACGTACTCCAAACGTCCCATATTAGAGTTTCCAAATTAGGGTTTTATTTGAAGCACTGTTTTACTATTCTAGTCATTCCCCACAAAAGTTTCAAGAAACGCCGACCTTGACTCTATTTTTTTAGCACCTACTTCAAACGACCCGAATAAGGGTTTCCGAATTAAGGGTCAAATTTGAAGCAATCTATTGCTGTTTTATGCACTCCGTTTCTCCCAAATTCTATTCTAAATCATCGAGCCTAATCTGATCATTCCCCACAAAACTTTTAAAAAACGTCGACCGCGACTCGGTTTTTTTAGCACGGACTTCAAACTTCCCAGATTAGGGTGTCCGAAGTAGGGTTAGATTTTGAAGCACTCCGTTTTTTCGATCGAAATTCTATTCTAAATCAATCAAGACTAATCATTCCCCACGAATGTTTCGAGAAACGTGACGCCGTTCTTTTAGCACGGACTTCAAACGTCCAAGATTAGGGTTTCCGAATTAGGGTTCGATTTGAAGCACTCCGTTTCTTCGAAATTCTATTCTCAATCTTCAAGACTAATCATTCCCCACAAAAGTTTCGAAAAACGTCGACCGTGACTCGGTTTTGGAAGCACGTACTCCAAACGTCCCATATTAGAGTTTCCGAATTAGGGTTTGATTTGAAGCACTGTTTTACTGTTCTAGTCATTCCCCACAAAAGTTTCAAAAAACGCCGACCTTGACTCTATTTTTTTTAGCACCTACTTCCAACGACCCAAATAAGGGTTTCCGAATTAAGGGTCAAATTTGAAGCAATCTATTGCTGTTTTATGCACTCCGTTTCTCCCAAATTCTATTCTAAATCATCGAGCCTAATCTGATCATTCCCCACAAAACTTTTAAAAAACGTCCACCGCGACTCGGTTTTTTTAGCACGGACTTCAAACTTCCCAGATTAGGGTGTCCGAAGTAGGGTTAGATTTTGAAGCACTCCGTTTTTTCGATCGAAATTCTATTCTAAATCAATCAAGACTAATCATTCCCCACGAAAGTTTCGAGAAACGTGACGCCGTTCTTTTAGCACGGACTTCAAACGTCCAAGATTAGGCTTTTCGAATTAGGGTTCGATTTGAAGCACTCCGTTTCTTCGAAATTCTATTCTAAATCTTCAAGACTAATCATTCCCCACAAAAGTTTCGAAAAACGTCGACCGTGACTCGGTTTTGGAAGCACGTACTCCAAACGTCCCATATTAGAGTTTCCGAATTAGGGTTTGATTTGAAGCACTGTTTTACTGTTCTAGTCATTCCCCACAAAAGTTTCAAAAAATGCCGACCTTGACTCTATTTTTTTAGCACCTACTTCAAACGACCCAAATAAGGGTTTACCAATTAAGGGTCGAATTTGAAGCAATCTATTGCTGTTTTATGCACTCCGTTTCTCCCAAATTCTATTCTAAATCATCGAGCCTAATCTGATCATTCCCCACAAAACTTTTAAAAAACGTCGACCGCGACTCGGTTTTTTTAGCACGGACTTCAAACTTCCCAGATTAGGGTGTCCGAAGTAGGGTTAGATTTTGAAGCACTCCATTTTTTCGATGGAAATTCTATTCTAAATCAATCAAGACTAATCATTCCCCACGAAAGTTTCGAGAAACGTGACGCCGTTCTTTTAGCACGGACTTCAAACGTCCAAGATTAGGGTTTTCGAATTAGGGTTCGATTTGAAGCACTCCGTTTCTTCGAAATTCTATTCTAAATCTTCAAGACTAATCATTCCCCACAAAAGTTTCGAAAAACGTCGACCGTGACTCGGTTTTGGAAGCACGTACTCCAAACGTCCCATATTAGAGTTTCCAAATTAGGGTTTTATTTGAAGCACTGTTTTACTATTCTAGTCATTCCCCACAAAAGTTTCAAGAAACGCCGACCTTGACTCTATTTTTTTAGCACCTACTTCAAACGACCCGAATAAGGGTTTCCGAATTAAGGGTCAAATTTGAAGCAATCTATTGCTGTTTTATGCACTCCGTTTCTCCCAAATTCTATTCTAAATCATCGAGCCTAATCTGATCATTCCCCACAAAACTTTTAAAAAACGTCGACCGCGACTCGGTTTTTTTAGCACGGACTTCAAACTTCCCAGATTAGGGTGTCCGAAGTAGGGTTAGATTTTGAAGCACTCCGTTTTTTCGATCGAAATTCTATTCTAAATCAATCAAGACTAATCATTCCCCACGAATGTTTCGAGAAACGTGACGCCGTTCTTTTAGCACGGACTTCAAACGTCCAAGATTAGGGTTTCCGAATTAGGGTTCGATTTGAAGCACTCCGTTTCTTCGAAATTCTATTCTCAATCTTCAAGACTAATCATTCCCCACAAAAGTTTCGAAAAACGTCGACCGTGACTCGGTTTTGGAAGCACGTACTCCAAACGTCCCATATTAGAGTTTCCGAATTAGGGTTTGATTTGAAGCACTGTTTTACTGTTCTAGTCATTCCCCACAAAAGTTTCAAAAAACGCCGACCTTGACTCTATTTTTTTTAGCACCTACTTCCAACGACCCAAATAAGGGTTTCCGAATTAAGGGTCAAATTTGAAGCAATCTATTGCTGTTTTATGCACTCCGTTTCTCCCAAATTCTATTCTAAATCATCGAGCCTAATCTGATCATTCCCCACAAAACTTTTAAAAAACGTCCACCGCGACTCGGTTTTTTTAGCACGGACTTCAAACTTCCCAGATTAGGGTGTCCGAAGTAGGGTTAGATTTTGAAGCACTCCGTTTTTTCGATCGAAATTCTATTCTAAATCAATCAAGACTAATCATTCCCCACGAAAGTTTCGAGAAACGTGACGCCGTTCTTTTAGCACGGACTTCAAACGTCCAAGATTAGGCTTTTCGAATTAGGGTTCGATTTGAAGCACTCCGTTTCTTCGAAATTCTATTCTAAATCTTCAAGACTAATCATTCCCCACAAAAGTTTCGAAAAACGTCGACCGTGACTCGGTTTTGGAAGCACGTACTCCAAACGTCCCATATTAGAGTTTCCGAATTAGGGTTTGATTTGAAGCACTGTTTTACTGTTCTAGTCATTCCCCACAAAAGTTTCAAAAAATGCCGACCTTGACTCTATTTTTTTAGCACCTACTTCAAACGACCCAAATAAGGGTTTACCAATTAAGGGTCGAATTTGAAGCAATCTATTGCTGTTTTATGCACTCCGTTTCTCCCAAATTCTATTCTAAATCATCGAGCCTAATCTGATCATTCCCCACAAAACTTTTAAAAAACGTCGACCGCGACTCGGTTTTTTTAGCACGGACTTCAAACTTCCCAGATTAGGGTGTCCGAAGTAGGGTTAGATTTTGAAGCACTCCATTTTTTCGATGGAAATTCTATTCTAAATCAATCAAGACTAATCATTCCCCACGAAAGTTTCGAGAAACGTGACGCCGTTCTTTTAGCACGGACTTCAAACGTCCAAGATTAGGGTTTTCGAATTAGGGTTCGATTTGAAGCACTCCGTTTCTTCGAAATTCTATTCTAAATCTTCAAGACTAATCATTCCCCACAAAAGTTTCGAAAAACGTCGACCGTGACTCGGTTTTGGAAGCACGTACTCCAAACGTCCCATATTAGAGTTTCCAAATTAGGGTTTTATTTGAAGCACTGTTTTACTATTCTAGTCATTCCCCACAAAAGTTTCAAGAAACGCCGACCTTGACTCTATTTTTTTAGCACCTACTTCAAACGACCCGAATAAGGGTTTCCGAATTAAGGGTCAAATTTGAAGCAATCTATTGCTGTTTTATGCACTCCGTTTCTCCCAAATTCTATTCTAAATCATCGAGCCTAATCTGATCATTCCCCACAAAACTTTTAAAAAACGTCGACCGCGACTCGGTTTTTTTAGCACGGACTTCAAACTTCCCAGATTAGGGTGTCCGAAGTAGGGTTAGATTTTGAAGCACTCCGTTTTTTCGATCGAAATTCTATTCTAAATCAATCAAGACTAATCATTCCCCACGAATGTTTCGAGAAACGTGACGCCGTTCTTTTAGCACGGACTTCAAACGTCCAAGATTAGGGTTTCCGAATTAGGGTTCGATTTGAAGCACTCCGTTTCTTCGAAATTCTATTCTCAATCTTCAAGACTAATCATTCCCCACAAAAGTTTCGAAAAACGTCGACCGTGACTCGGTTTTGGAAGCACGTACTCCAAACGTCCCATATTAGAGTTTCCGAATTAGGGTTTGATTTGAAGCACTGTTTTACTGTTCTAGTCATTCCCCACAAAAGTTTCAAAAAACGCCGACCTTGACTCTATTTTTTTTAGCACCTACTTCCAACGACCCAAATAAGGGTTTCCGAATTAAGGGTCAAATTTGAAGCAATCTATTGCTGTTTTATGCACTCCGTTTCTCCCAAATTCTATTCTAAATCATCGAGCCTAATCTGATCATTCCCCACAAAACTTTTAAAAAACGTCCACCGCGACTCGGTTTTTTTAGCACGGACTTCAAACTTCCCAGATTAGGGTGTCCGAAGTAGGGTTAGATTTTGAAGCACTCCGTTTTTTCGATCGAAATTCTATTCTAAATCAATCAAGACTAATCATTCCCCACGAAAGTTTCGAGAAACGTGACGCCGTTCTTTTAGCACGGACTTCAAACGTCCAAGATTAGGCTTTCCGAATTAGGGTTCGATTTGAAGCACTCCATTTCTTCGAAATTCTATTCTAAATCTTCAAGACTAATCATTCCCCACAAAAGTTTCGAAAAACGTCGACCGTGACTCGGATTTAGAAGCACGTACTCCAAACGTCCCATATTAGAGTTTCCGAATTAGGGTTTGATTTGAAGCACTGTTTTACTGTTCTAGTCATTCCCCACAAAAGTTTCAAAAAATGCCGACCTTGACTCTATTATTTTAGCACCTACTTCGAACGTCCCAAATAAGGGTTTCCGAATTAAGGGTCGAATTTGAAGCAATCTATTGCTGTTTTATGCACTCCGTTTCTCCCAAATTCTATTCTAAATCATCGAGCCTAATCTGATCATTCCCCACAAAACTTTTAAAAAACGTCGACCGCGACTCGGTTTTTTTAGCACGGACTTCAAACTTCCCAGATTAGGGTGTCCGAAGTAGGGTTAGATTTTGAAGCACTCCGTTTTTTCGATCGAAATTCTATTCTAAATCAATCAAGACTAATCATTCCCCACGAAAGTTTCGAGAAACGTGACGCCGTTCTTTTAGCACGGACTTCAAACGTCCAAGATTAGGGTTTCCGAATTAGGGTTCGATTTGAAGCACTCCGTTTCTTCGAAATCCTATTCTAAATCTTCAAGACTAATCATTCCCCACAAAAGTTTCGAAAAACGTCGACCGTGACTCGGTTTTGGAAGCACGTACTCCAAACGTCCCATATTAGAGTTTCCGAATTAGGGTTTTATTTGAAGCATTGTTTTACTGTTCTAGTCATTCCCCACAAAACTTTCAAAAAACGCCGACCTTGACTCTATTTTTTTAGCACCTACTTCAAACGACCCAAATAAGGGTTTCCGAATTAAGGGTCGAATTTGAAGCAATCTATTACTGTTTTATGCACTCCATTTCTCCCAAATTCTATTCTAAATCATCGAACCTAATCTGATCATTCCCCACAAAACTTTTAAAAAACGTCGACCGCGACTCGGTTTTTTTAGCACGGACTTCAAACTTCCCAGATTAGGGTGTCCGAAGTAGGGTTAGATTTTGAAGCACTCCGTTTTTTCGATCGAAATTCTATTCTAAATCAATCAAGACTAATCATTCCCCACGAAAGTTTCGAGAAACGTGACGCCGTTCTTTTAGCACGGACTTCAAACGTCCAAGATTAGGCTTTCCGAATTAGGGTTCGATTTGAAGCACTCCGTTTCTTCGAAATTCTATTCTAAATCTTCAAGACTAATCATTCCCCACAAAAGTTTCGAAAAACGTCGACCGTGACTCGGATTTAGAAGCACGTACTCCAAACGTCCCATATTAGAGTTTCCGAATTAGGGTTTGATTTGAAGCACTGTTTTACTGTTCTAGTCATTCCCCACAAAAGTTTCAAAAAATGCCGACCTTGACTCTATTATTTTAGCACCTACTTCGAACGTCCCAAATAAGGGTTTCCGAATTAAGGGTCGAATTTGAAGCAATCTATTGCTGTTTTATGCACTCCGTTTCTCCCAAATTCTATTCTAAATCATCGAGCCTAATCTGATCATTCCCCACAAAACTTTTAAAAAACGTCGACCGCGACTCGGTTTTTTTAGCACGGACTTCAAACTTCCCAGATTAGGGTGTCCGAAGTAGGGTTAGATTTTGAAGCACTCCGTTTTTTCGATCGAAATTCTATTCTAAATCAATCAAGACTAATCATTCCCCACGAAAGTTTCGAGAAACGTGACGCCGTTCTTTTAGCACGGACTTCAAACGTCCAAGATTAGGGTTTCCGAATTAGGGTTCGATTTGAAGCACTCCGTTTCTTCGAAATCCTATTCTAAATCTTCAAGACTAATCATTCCCCACAAAAGTTTCGAAAAACGTCGACCGTGACTCGGTTTTGGAAGCACGTACTCCAAACGTCCCATATTAGAGTTTCCGAATTAGGGTTTTATTTGAAGCATTGTTTTACTGTTCTAGTCATTCCCCACAAAACTTTCAAAAAACGCCGACCTTGACTCTATTTTTTTAGCACCTACTTCAAACGACCCAAATAAGGGTTTCCGAATTAAGGGTCGAATTTGAAGCAATCTATTACTGTTTTATGCACTCCATTTCTCCCAAATTCTATTCTAAATCATCGAACCTAATCTGATCATTCCCCACAAAACTTTTAAAAAACGTCGACCGCGACTCGGTTTTTTTAGCACGGACTTCAAACTTCCCAGATTAGGGTGTCCGAAGTAGGGTTAGATTTTGAAGCACTCCGTTTTTTCGATCGAAATTCTATTCTAAATCAATCAAGACTAATCATTCCCCACGAAAGTTTCGAGAAACGTGACGCCGTTCTTTTAGCACGGACTTCAAACGTCCAAGATTAGGGTTTCCGAATTAGGGTTCGATTTGAAGCACTCCGTTTCTTCGAAATTCTATTCTCAATCTTCAAGACTAATCATTCCCCACAAAAGTTTCGAAAAACGTCGACCGTGACTCGGTTTTGGAAGCACGTACTCCTAACGTCCCATATTAGAGTTTCCGAATTAGGGTTTGATTTGAAGCACTGTTTTACTGTTCTAGTCATTCCCCACAAAAGTTTCAAAAAACGCCGACCTTGACTCTATTTTTTTAGCACCTACTTCAAACGACCCAAATAAGGGTTTCCGAATTAAGGGTCGAATTTGAAGCAATCTAATGCTGTTTCATACACTCCGTTTCTCCCAAATTCTATTCTAAATCATCGATCCTAATCTGATCATTCCCAACAAAACTTTTAAAAAACGTCGACCGCGACTCGGTTTTTTTAGCACGGACTTCAAACTTCCCAGATTAGGGTGTCCGAAGTAGGGTTAGATTTTGAAGCACTCCGTTTTTTCGATCGAAATTCTATTCTAAATCAATCAAGACTAATCATTCCCCACGAAAGTTTCGAGAAACGTGACACCGTTCTTTTAGCACGGACTTCAAACGTCCCAGATTAGGGTTTCCGAATTAGGGTTCGATTTGAAGCACTCCGTTTCTTCGAAATTCTATTCTAAATCTTCAAGACTAATCATTCCCCACAAAAGTTTCGAAAAACGTCGACCGTGACTCGGTTTTGGAAGCACGTACTCCAAACGTCCCATATTAGAGTTTCCGAATTAGGGTTTGATTTGAAGCACTGTTTTACTGTTCTAGTCATTCCCCACAAAAGTTTCAAAAAACGCCGACCTTGACTCTATTTTTTTAGCACCTACTTCAAACGACCCAAATAAGGGTTTCCGAATTAAGGGTCAAATTTGAAGCAATCTATTACTGTTTTATGCACTCCGTTTCTCCCAAATTCTATTCTAAATCATCGAGCCTAATCTGATCATTCCCAACAAAACTTTTAAAAAACGTCGACCGCGACTCGGTTTTTTTAGCACGGACTTCAAACTTCCCAGATTAGGGTGTCCGAAGTAGGGTTAGATTTTGAAGCACTCCGTTTTTTCGATCGAAATTCTATTCTAAATCAATCAAGACTAATCATTCCCCACGAAAGTTTCGAGAAACGTGATGCTGTTCTTTTAGCACGGACTTCAAACGTCCAAGATTAGGCTTTCCGAATTAGGGTTCGATTTGAAGCACTCCGTTTCTTCGAAATTCTATTCTCAATCTTCAAGACTAATCATTCCCCACAAAAGTTTCGAAAAACGTCGACCGTGACTCGGTTTTGGAAGCACGTACTCCAAACGTCCCATATTAGAGTTTCCGAATTAGGGTTTGATTTGAAGCACTGTTTTACTGTTCTAGTCATTCCCCACAAAAGTTTCAAAAAACGCCGACCTTGACTCTATTTTTTTTAGCACCTACTTCGAACGTCCCAAATAAGGGTTTCCGAATTAAGGGTCAAATTTGAAGCAATCTATTGTTGTTTTATGCACTCCGTTTCTCCCAAATTCTATTCTAAATCATCAAGCCTAATCTGATCACTCCCCACAAAACTTTTAAAAAACGTCGACCGCGACTCGGTTTTTTTAGCACGGACTTCAAACTTCCCAGATTAGGGTGTCCGAAGTAGGGTTAGATTTTGAAGCACTCCGTTTTTTCGATCGAAATTCTATTCTAAATCAATCAAGACTAATCATTCCCCACGAAAGTTTCGAGAAACGTGACGCCGTTCTTTTAGCACGGACTTCAAACGTCCAAGATTAGGGTTTCCGAATTAGGGTTCGATTTGAAGCACTCCGTTTCTTCGAAATCCTATTCTAAATCTTCAAGACTAATCATTCCCCACAAAAGTTTCGAAAAACGTCGACCGTGACTCGGTTTTGGAAGCACGTACTCCAAACGTCCCATATTAGAGTTTCCGAATTAGGGTTTCATTTGAAGCACTGTTTTACTGTTCTAGTCATTCCTCACAAAAGTTTCAAAAAACGCCGACCTTGACTCTATTTTTTTAGCACCTACTTCAAAAGACCCAAATAAGGGTTTCCGAATTAAGGGTCGAATTTGAAGCAATCTATTATTGTTTTATGCACTCCGTTTCTCCCAAATTCTATTCTAAATCATCGAGCCTAATCTGATCATTCCTCACAAAACTTTTAAAAAACGTCGACCGCGACTCGGTTTTTTTAGCACGGACTTCAAACTTCCCAGATTAGGGTTTCCGAATTAGGGTTCGATTTGAAGCACTCCGTTTCTTCGAAATCCTATTCTAAATCTTCAAGACTAATCATTTCCCACAAAAGTTTCGAAAAACGTCGACCGTGACTCGGTTATGGAAGCACGTACTCCAAACGTCCCATATTAGAGTTTCCGAATTAGGGTTTGATTTCAAGCACTGTTTTACTGTTCTAGTCATTCCCCACAAAAGTTTCAAAAAACGCCGACCTTGACTCTATTTTTTTAGCACCTACTTCAAACGACCCAAATAAGGGTTTCCGAATTAAGGGTCAAATTTGAAGCAATCTATTACTGTTTTATGCACTCCGTTTCTCCCAAATTCTATTCTAAATCATCGAGCCTAATCTGATCATTCCCCACAAAACTTTTAAAAAACGTCGACCGCGACTCGGTTTTTTTAGCACGGACTTCAAACTTCCCAGATTAGGGTGTCCGAAGTAGGGTTAGATTTTGAAGCACTCCGTTTTTTCGATCGAAATTCTATTCTAAATCAATCAAGACTAATCATTCCCCACGAAAGTTTCGAGAAACGTGACGCCGTTCTTTTAGCACGGACTTCAAACGTCCAAGATTAGGGTTTCCGAATTAGGGTTCGATTTGAAGCACTCCGTTTCTTCGAAATCCTATTCTAAATCTCCAAGACTAATCATTTCCCACAAAAGTTTCGAAAAACGTCGACCGTGACTCGGTTATGGAAGCACGTACTCCAAACGTCCCATATTAGAGTTTCCGAATTAGGGTTTGATTTCAAGCACTGTTTTACTGTTCTAGTCATTCCCCACAAAAGTTTCAAAAAACGCCGACCTTGACTCTATTTTTTTAGCACCTACTTCAAACGACCCAAATAAGGGTTTCCGAATTAAGGGTCGAATTTGAAGCAATCTATTACTGTTTTATGCACTCCGTTTCTCCCAAATTCTATTCTAAATCATCGAGCCTAATCTGATCATTCCCCACAAAACTTTTAAAAAACGTCGACCGCGACTCGGTTTTTTTAGCACGGACTTCAAACTTCCCAGATTAGGGTGTCCGAAGTAGGGTTAGATTCTGAAGCACTCCGTTTTTTCGATCGAAATTCTATTCTAAATCAATCAAGACTAATCATTCCCCACGAAAGTTTCGAGAAACGTGACGCCGTTCTTTTAGCACGGACTTCAAACGTCCAAGATTAGGGTTTCCGAATTAGGGTTCGATTTGAAACACTCTGTTTCTTCGAAATTCTATTCTAAATCTTCAAGACTAATCATTCCCCACAAAAGTTTCGAAAAACGTCGACCGTGACTCGGTTTTGGAAGCACGTACTCCAAACGTCCCATATTAGAGTTTCCGAATTAGGGTTTGATTTGAAGCACTGTTTTAATGTTCTAGTCATTCCCCACAAAAGTTTCAAAAAACGCCGACCTTGACTCTATTTTTTTAGCACCTACTTCAAACGACCCAAATAAGGGTTTCCGAATTAAGGGTCGAATTTGAAGCAATCTACTACTGTTTTATGCACTCCGTTTCTTCCAAATTCTATTCTAAATCATCGAGCCTAATCTGATCATTCCCCACAAAACTTTTAAAAAACGTCCACCGCGACTCGGTTTTTTTAGCACGGACTTCAAACTTCCTAGATTAGGGTGTCCGAAGTAGGGTTAGATTTTGAAGCACTCCGTTTTTTCGATCGAAATTCTATTCTAAATCAATCAAGACTAATCATTCCCCACGAAAGTTTCGAGAAACGTGACGCCGTTCTTTTAGCACGGACTTCAAACGTCAAAGATTAGGGTTTCCGAATTAGGGTTCGATTTGAAGCACTCCGTTTCTTCAAAATTCTATTCTAAATCTTCAAGACTAATCATTCTCCACAAAAGTTTCGAAAAACGTCGACCGTGACTCGGTTTTGGAAGCACGTACTCCAAACGTCCCATATTAGAGTTTCCGAATTAGGGTTTGATTTGAAGCACTGTTTTACTGTTTTAGTCATTCCTCACAAAAGTTTCAAAAAACGCCGACCTTGACTCTATTTTTTTAGCACCTACTTCAAAAGACCCAAATAAGGGTTTCCGAATTAAGGGTCGAATTTGAAGCACTCTATTATTGTTTTATGCACTCCGTTTCTCCCAAATTCTATTCTAAATCATCGAGCCTAATCTGATCGTTCCCCACAAAACTTTTAAAAAACGTCGACCGCGACTCGGTTTTTTTAGCACGGACTTCAAACTTCCAAGATTAGGGTTTCCGAATTAGGGTTCGATTTGAAGCACTCCGTTTCTTCGAAATACTATTCTAAATCTTCAAGACTAATCATTCCCCACAAAAGTTTCGAGAAACGTCGACCGTGACTCGGTTTTGGAAGCACGTACTCCAAACGTCCCATATTAGAGTTTCCGAATTAGGGTTTGATTTGAAGCACTGTTTTACTGTTCTAGTCATTCCCCACAAAAGTTTCAAAAAACGCCGACCTTGACTCTAGTTTTTTAGCACCTACTTCAAACGACCCAAATAAGGGTTTCCGAATTAAGGGTCGAATTTGAAGCAATCTATTACTGTTTTATGCACTCCGTTTCTCCCAAATTCTATTCTAAATCATCGAGCCTAATCTGATAATTCCCCACAAAACTTTTAAAAAACGTCGACCGCGACTCGGTTTTTTTAGCACGGACTTCAAACTTCCAAGATTAGGGTTTCCGAATTAGGGTTCGATTTGAAGCACTCCTTTTCTTCGAAATTCTATTCTAAATCTTCAAGACAAATCATTCCCCACAAAAGTTCGAAAAACGTCGACCGTGACACGGTTTTGGAAGCACGTACTCCAAACGTCCCATATTAGAGTTTCCGAATTAGGGTTTGATTTGAAGCACTGTTTTACTGTTCTAGTCATTCCCCACAAAAGTTTCAAAAAACGCCGACCTTGACTCTATTTTTTTAGCACCTACTTCAAACGACCCAAATAAGGGTTTCCGAATTAAGGGTCGAATTTGAAGCAATCTACTACTGTTTTATGCACTCCGTTTTTCCCAAATTCTATTCTAAATCATCGAGCCTAATCTGATCATTCCCCACAAAACTTTTAAAAAACGTCGACCGCGACTCGGTTTTTTTAGCACGGACTACAAACTTCCCAGATTAGGGTGTCCGAAGTAGGGTTAGATTTTGAAGCACTCCGTTTTTTCGATCGAAATTCTATTCTAAATCAATCAAGACTAATCATTCCCCACGAAAGTTTCGAGAAACGTGGCTCCGTTCTTTTAGCACGGACTTCAAACGTCAAAGATTAGGGTTTCCGAATTAGGGTTCGATTTGAAGCACTCCGTTTCTTCAAAATTCTATTCTAAATCTTCAAGACTAATCATTCTCCACAAAAGTTTCGAAAAACGTCGACCGTGACTCGGTTTTGGAAGCACGTACTCCAAACGTCCCATATTAGAGTTTCCGAATTAGGGTGTTATTTGAAGCACTGTTTTACTGTTTTAGTCATTCCTCACAAAAGTTTCAAAAAACGCCGACCTTGACTCTATTTTTTTAGCACCTACTTCAAACGACCCAAATAAGGGTTTCCGAATTAAGGGTCGAATTTGAAGCAATCTATTACTGTTTTATGCACTCCGTTTCTCCCAAATTCTATTCTAAATCATCGAGCCTAATCTGATCATTCCCCACAAAACTTTTAAAAAACGTCGACCGCGACTCGGTTTTTTTAGCACGGACTACAAACTTCCCAGATTAGGGTGTCCGAAGTAGGGTTAGATTTTGAAGCACTCCGTTTTTTCGATCGAAATTCTATTCTAAATCAATCAAGACTAATCATTCCCCACGAAAGTTTCGAGAAACGTGACGCCGTTCTTTTAGCACGGACTTCAAACGTCAAAGATTAGGGTTTCCGAATTAGGGTTCGATTTGAAGCACTCCGTTTCTTCGAAATTCTATTCTAAATCTTCAAGACTAATCATTCCCCACAAAAGTTTCGAAAAACGTCGACCGTGACTCGGTTTTGGAAGCACGTACTCCAAACGTCCCATATTAGAGTTTTCGAATTTGGGATTGATTTGAAGCACTGTTTTACTGTTCTAGTCATTCCCCACAAAAGTTTCAAAAAACGCCGACCTTGACTCTATTTTTTTAGCACCTACTTCAAACGACCCAAATAAGGGTTTCCGAATTAAGGGTCGAATTTGAAGCAATCTATTACTGTTTTATGCACTCCGTTTCTCCCAAATTCTATTCTAAATCATCGAGCCTAATCTGATCATTCCCCACAAAACTTTTAAAAAACGTCGACCGCGACTCGGTTTTTTTAGCACGGACTTCAAACTTCCCAGATTAGGGTGTCCGAAGTAGGGTTAGATTTTGAAGCACTCCGTTTTTTCGATCGAAATTCTATTCTAAATCAATCAAGACTAATCATTCCCCACGAAAGTTTCGAGAAACGTGACGCTGTTCTTTTAGCACGGACTTCAAACGTCAAAGATTAGGCTTTCCGAATTAGGGTTCGATTTGAAGCACTCCGTTTCATCGAAATTCTATTCTAAATCTTCAAGACTAATCATTCCCCACAAAAGTTTCGAAAAACGTCGACCGTGACACGGTTTTGGAAGCACGTACTCCAAACGTCCCATATTAGAGTTTCCGAATTAGGGTTTGATTTGAAGCACTGTTTTACTGTTCTAGTCATTCCCCACAAAAGTTTCAAAAAACGCCGACCTTGACTCTATTTTTTTAGCACCTACTTCAAACGACCCAAATAAGGGTTTCCGAATTAAGGGTCGAATTTGAAGCAATCTATTACTGTTTTATGCACTCCGTTTCTCCCAAATTCTATTCTAAATCATCGAGCCTAATCTGATCATTCCCCACAAAACTTTTAAAAAACGTCGACCGCGACTCGGTTTTTTTAGCACGGACTACAAACTTCCCAGATTAGGGTGTCCGAAGTAGGGTTAGATTTTGAAGCACTCCGTTTTTTCGATCGAAATTCTATTCTAAATCAATCAAGACTAATCATTCCCCACGAAAGTTTCGAGAAACGTGACGCCGTTCTTTTAGCACGGACTTCAAACGTCAAAGATTAGGGTTTCCGAATTAGGGTTCGATTTGGAGCACTCCGTTTCTTCGAAATTCTATTCTAAATCTTCAAGACTAATCATTCCCCACAAAAGTTTCGAAAAACGTCGACCGTGACTCGGTTTTGGAAGCACGTACTCCAAACGTCCCATATTAGAGTTTTCGAATTTGGGATTGATTTGAAGCACTGTTTTACTGTTCTAGTCATTCCCCACAAAAGTTTCAAAAAACGCCGACCTTGACTCTATTTTTTTAGCACCTACTTCAAACGACCCAAATAAGGGTTTCCGAATTAAGGGTCGAATTTGAAGCAATCTATTACTGTTTTATGCACTCCGTTTCTCCCAAATTCTATTCTAAATCATCGAGCCTAATCTGATCATTCCCCACAAAACTTTTAAAAAACGTCGACCGCGACTCGGTTTTTTTAGCACGGACTTCAAACTTCCCAGATTAGGGTGTCCGAAGTAGGGTTAGATTTTGAAGCACTCCGTTTTTTCGATCGAAATTCTATTCTAAATCAATCAAGACTAATCATTCCCCACGAAAGTTTCGAGAAACATGACGCCGTTCTTTTAGCACGGACTTCGAACGTCAAAGATTAGGGTTTCCGAATTAGGGTTCGATTTGAAGCACTCCGTTTCTTCGAAATTCTATTCTAAATCTTCAAGACTAATCATTCCCCACAAAAGTTTCGAAAAACGTCGACCGTGACTCGGTTTTGGAAGCACGTACTCCAAACGTCCCATATTAGAGTTTTCGAATTAGGGATTGATTTGAAGCACTGTTTTACTGTTCTAGTCATTCCCCACAAAAGTTTCAAAAAACGCCGACCTTGACTCTATTTTTTTAGCACCTACTTCAAACGACCCAAATAAGGGTTTCCGAATTAAGGGTCGAATTTGAAGCAATCTATTACTGTTTTATGCACACCGTTTCTCCCAAATTCTATTCTAAATCATCGAGCCTAATCTGATCATTCCCCACAAAACTTTTAAAAAACGTCGACCGCGACTCGGTTTTTTTAGCACGGACTTCAAACTTCCCAGATTAGGGTGTCCGAAGTAGGGTTAGATTTTGAAGCACTCCGTTTTTTCGATCGAAATTCTATTCTAAATCAATCAAGACTAATCATTCCCCACGAAAGTTTCGAGAAACGTGACGCCGTTCTTTTAGCACGGACTTCAAACGTCCAAGATTAGGGTTTCCGAATTAGGGTTCGATTTGAAGCACTCCGTTTCATCGAAATTCTATTCTAAATCTTCAAGACTAATCATTCCCCAAAAAAGTTTCGAAAAACGTCGACCGTGACTCCGTTTTGGAAGCACGTACTCCAAACGTCCCATATTAGAGTTTCCGAATTAGGGTTTGATTTGAAGCACTGTTTTACTGTTCTAGTCATTCCCCACAAAAGTTTCAAAAAACGCCGACCTTGACTCTATTTTTTTAGCACCTACTTCAAACGACCCAAATAAGGGTTTCCGAATTAAGGGTCGAATTTGAAGCAATCTATTACTGTTTTATGCACTCCGTTTCTCCCAAATTCTATTCTAAATCATCGAGCCTAATCTGATCATTCCCCACAACACTTTTAAAAAACGTAGACCGCGACTCGGTTTTTTTAGCACGGACTTCAAACTTCCCAGATTAGGGTGTCCGAAGTAGGGTTAGATTTTGAAGCACTCCGTTTTTTCGATCGAAATTCTATTCTAAATCAATCAAGACTAATCATTCCCCACGAAAGTTTCGAGAAACGTGACGCCGTTCTTTTAGCACGGACTTCAAACGTCCAAGATTAGGGTTTCCGAATTAGGGTTCGATTTGAAGCACTCCGTTTCATCGAAATTCTATTCTAAATCTTCAAGACTAATCATTCCCCAAAAAAGTTTCGAAAAACGTCGACCGTGACTCCGTTTTGGAAGCACGTACTCCAAACGTCCCATATTAGAGTTTCCGAATTAGGGTTTGATTTGAAGCACTGTTTTACTGTTCTAGTCATTCCCCACAAAAGTTTCAAAAAACGCCGACCTTGACTCTATTTTTTTAGCACCTACTTCAAACGACCCAAATAAGGGTTTCCGAATTAAGGGTCGAATTTGAAGTAATCTACTACTGTTTTATGCACTCCGTTTCTCCCAAATTCTATTCTAAATAATCGAGCCTAATCTGATCATTCCCCACAAAACTTTTGAAAAACGTCGACCGCGACTCGGTTTTTTTCGCACGGACTTCAAACTTCACAGATTAGGGTGTCCGAAGTAGGGTTAGATTTTGAAGCACTCCGTTTTTTCGATCAAAATTCTATTCTAAATCAATCAAGACTAATCATTCCCCACGAAAGTTTCGAGAAACGTGACGCCGTTCTTTTAGCACGGACTTCAAACGTCAAAGATTAGGGTTTCCGAATTAGGGTTCGATTTGAAGCACTCCGTTTCTTCAAAATTCTATTCTAAATCTTCAAGACTAATCATTCCCCACAAAAGTTTCGAAAAACGTCGACCGTGACTCGGTTTTGGAAGACGTACTCCAAACGTCCCATATTAGAGTTTCCGAATTAGGGTTTGATTTGAAGCATTGTTTTACTGTTCTAGTCATTCCCCACAAAAGTTTCAAAAAACGCCGACCTTGACTCTAGTTTTTTAGCACCTACTTCAAACGACCCAAATAAGGGTTTCCGAATTAAGGGTCGAATTTGAAGCAATCTATTACTGTTTTATGCACTCCGTTTCTCCCAAATTCTATTCTAAATCATCGAGCCTAATCTGATAATTCCCCACAAAACTTTTAAAAAACGTCGACCGCGACTCGGTTTTTTTAGCACGGACTTCAAACTTCCAAGATTAGGGTTTCCGAATTAGGGTTCGATTTGAAGCACTCCTTTTCTTCGAAATTCTATTCTAAATCTTCAAGACAAATCATTCCCCACAAAAGTTTCGAAAAACGTCGACCGTGACACGATTTTGGAAGCACGTACTCCAAACGTCCCATATTAGAGTTTCCGAATTAGGGTTTGATTTGAAGCACTGTTTTACTGTTCTAGTCATTCCCCACAAAAGTTTCAAAAAACGCCGACCTTGACTCTATTTTTTTAGCACCTACTTCAAACGACCCAAATAAGGGTTTCCGAATTAAGGGTCGAATTTGAAGCAATCTACTACTGTTTTATGCACTCCGTTTTTCCCAAATTCTATTCTAAATCATCGAGCCTAATCTGATCATTCCCCACAAAACTTTTAAAAAACGTCGACCGCGACTCGGTTTTTTTAGCACGGACTTCAAACTTCCCAGATTAGGGTGTCCGAAGTAGGGTTAGATTTTGAAGCACTCCGTTTTTTCGATCGAAATTCTATTCTAAATCAATCAAGACTAATCATTCCCCACGAAAGTTTCGAGAAACGTGGCTCCGTTCTTTTAGCACGGACTTCAAACGTCAAAGATTAGGGTTTCCGAATTAGGGTTCGATTTGAAGCACTCCGTTTCTTCAAAATTCTATTCTAAATCTTCAAGACTAATCATTCTCCACAAAAGTTTCGAAAAACGTCGACCGTGACTCGGTTTTGGAAGCACGTACTCCAAACGTCCCATATTAGAGTTTCCGAATTAGGGTGTTATTTGAAGCACTGTTTTACTGTTTTAGTCATTCCTCACAAAAGTTTCAAAAAACGCCGACCTTGACTCTATTTTTTTAGCACCTACTTCAAACGACCCAAATAAGGGTTTCCGAATTAAGGGTCGAATTTGAAGCAATCTATTACTGTTTTATGCACTCCGTTTCTCCCAAATTCTATTCTAAATCATCGAGCCTAATCTGATCATTCCCCACAAAACTTTTAAAAAACGTCGACCGCGACTCGGTTTTTTTAGCACGGACTACAAACTTCCCAGATTAGGGTGTCCGAAGTAGGGTTAGATTTTGAAGCACTCCGTTTTTTCGATCGAAATTCTATTCTAAATCAATCAAGACTAATCATTCCCCACGAAAGTTTCGAGAAACGTGACGCCGTTCTTTTAGCACGGACTTCAAACGTCAAAGATTAGGGTTTCCGAATTAGGGTTCGATTTGAAGCACTCCGTTTCTTCGAAATTCTATTCTAAATCTTCAAGACTAATCATTCCCCACAAAAGTTTCGAAAAACGTCGACCGTGACTCGGTTTTGGAAGCACGTACTCCAAACGTCCCATATTAGAGTTTTCGAATATGGGATTGATTTGAAGCACTGTTTTACTGTTCTAGTCATTCCCCACAAAAGTTTCAAAAAACGCCGACCTTGACTCTATTTTTTTAGCACCTACTTCAAACGACCCAAATAAGGGTTTCCGAATTAAGGGTCGAATTTGAAGCAATCTATTACTGTTTTATGCACTCCGTTTCTCCCAAATTCTATTCTAAATCATCGAGCCTAATCTGATCATTCCCCACAAAACTTTTAAAAAACGTCGACCGCGACTCGGTTTTTTTAGCACGGACTTCAAACTTCCCAGATTAGGGTGTCCGAAGTAGGGTTAGATTTTGAAGCACTCCGTTTTTTCGATCGAAATTCTATTCTAAATCAATCAAGACTAATCATTCCCCACGAAAGTTTCGAGAAACGTGACGCCGTTCTTTTAGCACGGACTTCAAACGTCAAAGATTAGGCTTTCCGAATTAGGGTTCGATTTGAAGCACTCCGTTTCATCGAAATTCTATTCTAAATCTTCAAGACTAATCATTCCCCACAAAAGTTTCGAAAAACGTCGACCGTGACACGGTTTTGGAAGCACGTACTCCAAACGTCCCATATTAGAGTTTCCGAATTAGGGTTTGATTTGAAGCACTGTTTTACTGTTCTAGTCATTCCCCACAAAAGTTTCAAAAAACGCCGACCTTGACTCTATTTTTTTAGCACCTACTTCAAACGACCCAAATAAGGGTTTCCGAATTAAGGGTCGAATTTGAAGCAATCTATTACTGTTTTATGCACTCCGTTTCTCCCAAATTCTATTCTAAATCATCGAGCCTAATCTGATCATTCCCCACAAAACTTTTAAAAAACGTCGACCGCGACTCGGTTTTTTTAGCACGGACTTCAAACTTCCCAGATTAGGGTGTCCGAAGTAGGGTTAGATTTTGAAGCACTCCGTTTTTTCGATCGAAATTCTATTCTAAATCAATCAAGACTAATCATTCCCCACGAAAGTTTCGAGAAACGTGGCTCCGTTCTTTTAGCACGGACTCCAAACGTCAAAGATTAGGGTTTCCGAATTAGGGTTCGATTTGAAGCACTCCGTTTCTTCAAAATTCTATTCTAAATCTTCAAGACTAATCATTCTCCACAAAAGTTTCGAAAAACGTCGACCGTGACTCGGTTTTGGAAGCACGTACTCCAAACGTCCCATATTAGAGTTTCCGAATTAGGGTTTGATTTGAAGCACTGTTTTACTGTTTTAGTCATTCCTCACAAAAGTTTCAAAAAACGCCGACCTTGACTCTATTTTTTTAGCACCTACTTCAAACGACCCAAATAAGGGTTTCCGAATTAAGGGTCGAATTTGAAGCAATCTATTACTGTTTTATGCACTCCGTTTCTCCCAAATTCTATTCTAAATCATCGAGCCTAATCTGATCATTCCCCACAAAACTTTTAAAAAACGTCGACCGCGACTCGGTTTTTTTAGCACGGACTACAAACTTCCCAGATTAGGGTGTCCGAAGTAGGGTTAGATTTTGAAGCACTCCGTTTTTTCGATCGAAATTCTATTCTAAATCAATCAAGACTAATCATTCCCCACGAAAGTTTCGAGAAACGTGACGCCGTTCTTTTAGCACGGACTTCAAACGTCAAAGATTAGGGTTTCCGAATTAGGGTTCGATTTGGAGCACTCCGTTTCTTCGAAATTCTATTCTAAATCTTCAAGACTAATCATTCCCCACAAAAGTTTCGAAAAACGTCGACCGTGACTCGGTTTTGGAAGCACGTACTCCAAACGTCCCATATTAGAGTTTTCGAATTTGGGATTGATTTGAAGCACTGTTTTACTGTTCTAGTCATTCCCCACAAAAGTTTCAAAAAACGCCGACCTTGACTCTATTTTTTTAGCACCTACTTCAAACGACCCAAATAAGGGTTTCCGAATTAAGGGTCGAATTTGAAGCAATCTATTACTGTTTTATGCACTCCGTTTCTCCCAAATTCTATTCTAAATCATCGAGCCTAATCTGATCATTCCCCACAAAACTTTTAAAAAACGTCGACCGCGACTCGGTTTTTTTAGCACGGACTTCAAACTTCCTAGATTAGGGTGTCCGAAGTAGGGTTAGATTTTGAAGCACTCCGTTTTTTCGATCGAAATTCTATTCTAAATCAATCAAGACTAATCATTCCCCACGAAAGTTTCGAGAAACATGACGCCGTTCTTTTAGCACGGACTTCGAACGTCAAAGATTAGGGTTTCCGAATTAGGGTTCGATTTGAAGCACTCCGTTTCTTCGAAATTCTATTCTAAATCTTCAAGACTAATCATTCCCCACAAAAGTTTCGAAAAACGTCGACCGTGACTCGGTTTTGGAAGCACGTACTCCAAACGTCCCATATTAGAGTTTTCGAATTAGGGATTGATTTGAAGCACTGTTTTACTGTTCTAGTCATTCCCCACAAAAGTTTCAAAAAACGCCGACCTTGACTCTATTTTTTTAGCACCTACTTCAAACGACCCAAATAAGGGTTTCCGAATTAAGGGTCGAATTTGAAGCAATCTATTACTGTTTTATGCACACCGTTTCTCCCAAATTCTATTCTAAATCATCGAGCCTAATCTGATCATTCCCCACAAAACTTTTAAAAAACGTCGACCGCGACTCGGTTTTTTTAGCACGGACTTCAAACTTCCCAGATTAGGGTGTCCGAAGTAGGGTTAGATTTTGAAGCACTCCGTTTTTTCGATCGAAATTCTATTCTAAATCAATCAAGACTAATCATTCCCCACGAAAGTTTCGAGAAACGTGACGCCGTTCTTTTAGCACGGACTTCAAACGTCCAAGATTAGGGTTTCCGAATTAGGGTTCGATTTGAAGCACTCCGTTTCATCGAAATTCTATTCTAAATCTTCAAGACTAATCATTCCCCAAAAAAGTTTCGAAAAACGTCGACCGTGACTCCGTTTTGGAAGCACGTACTCCAAACGTCCCATATTAGAGTTTCCGAATTAGGGTTTGATTTGAAGCACTGTTTTACTGTTCTAGTCATTCCCCACAAAAGTTTCAAAAAACGCCGACCTTGACTCTATTTTTTTAGCACCTACTTCAAACGACCCAAATAAGGGTTTCCGAATTAAGGGTCGAATTTGAAGCAATCTATTACTGTTTTATGCACTCCGTTTCTCCCAAATTCTATTCTAAATCATCGAGCCTAATCTGATCATTCCCCACAACACTTTTAAAAAACGTAGACCGCGACTCGGTTTTTTTAGCACGGACTTCAAACTTCCCAGATTAGGGTGTCCGAAGTAGGGTTAGATTTTGAAGCACTCCGTTTTTTCGATCGAAATTCTATTCTAAATCAATCAAGACTAATCATTCCCCACGAAAGTTTCGAGAAACGTGACGCCGTTCTTTTAGCACGAACTTCAAACGTCCAAGATTAGGGTTTGCGAATTAGGGTTCGATTTGAAGCACTACGTTTCTTCGAAATTCTATTCTAAATCTTCAAGACTAATCATTCCCCACAAAAGTTTCGAAAAACGTCGACCGTGACACGGTTTTGGAAGCACGTACTCCAAACGTCCCATATTAGAGTTTCCGAATTAGGGTTTGATTTGAAGCACTGTTTTACTTTTCTAGTCATTCCCCACAAAAGTTTCAAAAAACGCCGACCTTGACTCTATTTTTTTAGCACCTACTTCAAACGACCCAAATAAGGGTTTACGAATTAAGGGTCGAATTTGAAGCAATCTATTACTGTTTTATGCACTCCGTTTCTCCCAAATTCTATTCTAAATCATCGAGCCTAATCTGATCATTCCCCACAACACTTTTAAAAAACGTCGACCGCGACTCGGTTTTTTTAGCACGGACTTCAAACTTCCCAGATTAGGGTGTCCGAAGTAGGGTTAGATTTTGAAGCACTCCGTTTTTTCGATCGAAATTCTATTCTAAATCAATCAAGACTAATCATTCCCCACGAAAGTTTCAAGAAACGTGACGCCGTTCTTTTAGCACGGACTTTAAACGTCCAAGATTAGGGTTTCCGAATTAGGGTTCGATTTGAAGCACTCCGTTTCTTCGAAATTCTATTCTAAATCTTCAAGACTAATCATTCCCCACAAAAGTTTCGAAAAACGTCGACCGTGACTCGGTTTTGGAAGCACGTACTCCAAACGTCCCATATTAGAGTTTTCGAATTAGGGAATTATTTGAAGCACTGTTTTACTGTTCTAGTCATTCCCCACAAAAGTTTCAAAAAACGCCGACCTTGACTCTATTTTTTTAGCACCTACTTCAAACGACCCAAATAAGGGTTTCCGAATTAAGGGTCGAATTTGAAGCAATCTATTACGGTTTTATGCACTCCGTTTCTCCCAAATTCTATTCTAAATCATCGAGCCTAATCTGATCATTCCCCACAACACTTTTAAAAAACGTCGACCGCGACTCGGTTTTTTTAGCATGGACTTCAAACTTCCCAGATTAGGGTGTCCGAAGTAGGGTTAGATTTTGAAGCACTCCGTTTTTTCGATCGAAATTCTATTCTAAATCAATCAAGACTAATCATTCCCCACGAAAGTTTCGAGAAACGTGACGCCGTTCTTTTAGCACGGACTTCAAACGTCCAAGATTAGGGTTTCCGAATTAGGGTTCGATTTGAAACACTCCGTTTCTTCGAAATTCTATTCTAAATCTTCAAGACTAATCATTCCCCACAAAAGTTTCGAAAAACGTCGACCGCGACTCGGTTTTGGAAGCACGTACTCCAAGCGTCCCATATTAGAGTTTCCGAATTAGGGTTTGATTTGAAGCACTGTTTTACTGTTCTAGTCATTCCCCAGAAAAGTTTCAAAAAACGCCGACCTTGACTCTATTTTTTTAGCACCTACTTCAAACGACCCAAATAAGGGTTTCCGAATTAAGGGTCGAATTTGAAGCAATCTATTACTGTTTTATGCACTCCGTTTCTCCCAAATTCTATTCTAAATCATCGAGCCTAATCTGATCATTCCCCACAACACTTTTAAAAAACGTCGACCGCGACTCGGTTTTTTTAGCATGGACTTCAAACTTCCCAGATTAGGGTGTCCGAAGTAGGGTTAGATTTTGAAGCACTCCGTTTTTTCGATCGAAATTCTATTCTAAATCAATCAAGACTAATCATTCCCCACGAAAGTTTCGAGAAACGTGACGCCGTTCTTTTAGTACGGACTTCAAACGTCCAAGATTAGGGTTTCCGAATTAGGGTTCGATTTGAAGCACTCCGTTTCTTCGAAATTCTATTCTAAATCTTCAAGACTAATCATTCCCCACAAAAGTTTCGAAAAACGTCGACTGTGACTCGGTTTTGGAAGCACGTACTCCAAACGTCCCATATTAGAGTTTTCGAATTAGGGATTGATTTGAAGCACTGTTTTACTGTTCTAGTCATTCCCCAGAAAAGTTTCAAAAAACGCCGACCTTGACTCTATTTTTTTAGCACCTACTTCAAACGACCCAAATAAGGGTTTCCGAATTAAGGGTCGAATTTGAAGCAATCTATTACTGTTTTATGCACTCCGTTTCTCCAAAATTCTATTCCAAATCATCGAGCCTAATCTGATCATTCCCCACAAAACTTTTAAAAAACGTCGACCGCGACTCGGTTTTTTTAGCACGGACTTCAAACTTCCCAGATTAGGTTGTCCAAAGTAGGGTTAGATTTTGAAGCACTCCGTTTTTTTGATCGAAATTCTATTCTAAATCAATCAAGACTAATCATTCCCCACGAAAGTTTCGAGAAACGTGACGCCGTTCTTTTAGTACGGACTTCAAACGTCCAAGATTAGGGTTTCCGAATTAGGGTTCGATTTGAAGCACTCCGTTTCTTCGAAATTCTATTCTAAATCTTCAAGACTAATCATTCCCCACAAAAGTTTCGAAAAACGTCGACTGTGACTCGGTTTTGGAAGCACGTACTCCAAACGTCCCATATTAGAGTTTTCGAATTAGGGATTGATTTGAAGCACTGTTTTACTGTTCTAGTCATTCCCCACAAAAGTTTCAAAAAACGCCGACCTTGACTCTATTTTTTTAGCACCTACTTCAAACGACCCAAATAAGGGTTTCCGAATTAAAGGTCGAATTTGAAGCAATCTATTGCTGTTTTATGCACTCCGTTTCTCCCAAATTCTATTCTAAATCATCGAGCCTAATCTGATCATTCCTCACAACACTTTTAAAAAACGTCGACCGCGACTCGGTTTTTTTAGCACGGACTTCAAACTTCCCAGATTAGGTTGTCCGAAGTAGGGTTAGATTTTGAAGCACTCCGTTTTTTCGATCGAAATTCTATTCTAAATCAATCAAGACTAATCATTCCCCACGAAAGTTTTGAGAAACGTGACGCCGTTCTTTTAGCACGGACTTCAAACGTCCAAGATTAGGGTTTCCGAATTAGGGTTCGATTTGAAGCACTCCGTTTCTTCGAAATTCTATTCTAAATCTTCAAGACTAATCATTCCCAACAAAAGTTTCGAAAAACGTCGACCGTGACTCGGTTTTGGAAGCACGTACTCCAAACGTCCCATATTAGAGTTTCCGAATTAGGGTTTGATTTGAAGCACTGTTTTACTATTGTAGTCATTCCCCACAAAAGTTTTAAAAAACGCCGACCTTGACTCTATTTTTTTAGCACCTACTTCAAAGGACCCAAATAAGGGTTTCCGAATTAAGGGTCGAATTTGAAGCAATCTATTACTGTTTTATGCACTCCGTTTCTCCCAAATTCTATTCTAAATCATCGAGCCTAATCTGATCATTCCCCACAACACTTTTAAAGTACGTCGACCGCGACTCGGTTTTTTTAGCACGGACTTCAAACTTCCCAGATTAGGGTGTCCGAAGTAGGGTTAGATTTTGAAGCACTCCGTTTTTTCGATCGAAATTCTATTCTAAATCAATCAAGACTAATCATTCCCCACGAAAGTTTCGAGAAACGTGACGCCGTTCTTTTAGCACGGACTTCAAACGTCCAAGATTAGGGTTTCCGAATTAGGGTTCGATTTGAAGCACTCCGTTTCTTCGAAATTCTATTCTAAATCTTCAAGACTAATCATTCCCCACAAAAGTTTCGAAAAACGTCGACCGTGACTCGGTTTTGGAAGCACGTACTCCAAACGTCCCATATTAGAGTTTTCGAATTAGGGTTTGATTTGAAGCACTGTTTTACTGTTCTAGTCATTCCCCACAAAAGTTTCAAAAAACGCCGACCTTGACTCTATTTTTTTAGCACCTACTTCAAACGACCCAAATAAGGGTTTCCGAATTAAGGGTCGAATTTGAAGCAATCTATTGCTGTTTTATGCACTCCATTTCTCCCAAATTCTATTCTAAATCATCGAGCCTAATCTGATCATTCCCCACAACACTTTTAAAAAACGTCGACCGCGACTCGGTTTTTTTAGCACGGACTTCAAACTTCCCAGATTAGGGTTTCCGAATTAGGGTTCCATTTGAAGCACTCCGTTTCTTCGAAATTCTATTCTAAATCTTCAAGACTAATCATTCCTCACAAAAGTTTCGAAAAACGTCGACCGTGACTCGGTTTTGGAAGCACGTACTCCAAACGTCCCATATTAGAGTTTCCGAATTAGGGTTTGATTTGAAGCACTGTTTTACTGTTCTAGTCATTCCCAACAAAAGTTTCAAAAAACGCCGAGCTTGACTCTATTTTTTTAGCACCTACTTCAAACGACCCAAATAAGGGTTTCCGAATTAAGGGTCGAATTTGAAGCAATCTATTACTGTTTTATGCACTCCGTTTCTCCCAAATTCTATTCTAAATCATCGAGCCTAATCTGATCATTCCCCACAAAACTTTTAAACAACGTCCACCGCGACAACGTTTTTTTAGCACGGACTTCAAACTTCCCAGATTAGGGTGTCCGAAGTAGGGTTAGATTTTGAAGCACTCCGTTTTTTCGATCGAAATTCTATTCTAAATCAATCAAGACTAATCATTCCCCACGAAAGTTTCGAGAAACGTGACGCCGTTCTTTTAGCACGGACTTCAAACGTCCAAGATTAGGGTTTCCGAATTAGGGTTCGATTTGAAGCACTCCGTTTCTTCGAAATTCTATTCTAAATCTTCAAGACTAATCATTCCCCACAAAACTTTCGAAAAACGTCGACCGTGACTCGGCTTTGGAAGCACGTACTCCAAACGTCCCATATTAGAGTTTTCGAATTAGGGTTTGATTTGAAGCACTGTTTTACTGTTCTAGTCATTCCCCACAAAAGTTTCAAAAAACGCCGACCTTGACTCTATTTTTTTAGCACCTACTTCAAACGACCCAAATAAGGGTTTCCGAATTAAGGGTCGAATTTGAAGCAATCTATTGCTGTTTTATGCACTCCGTTTCTCCCAAATTCTATTCTAAATCATCGAGCCTAATCTGATCATTCCCCACAACACTTTTAAAAAACGTCGACCGCGACTCGATTTTTTTAGCACGGACTTCAAACTTCCCAGATTAGGGTGTCCGAAGTAGGGTTAGATTTTGAAGCACTTCGTTTTTTCGATCGAAATTCTATTCTAAATCAATCAAGACAAATCATTCCCCACGAAAGTTTCGAGAAACGTGACGCCGTTCTTTTAGCACGGACTTCAAACGTTCAAGATTAGGGTTTCCGAATTAGGGTTCGATTTGAAGCACTCCGTTTCTTCGAAATTCTATTCTAAATCTTCAAGACTAATCATTCCCCACAAAAGTTTCGAAAAACGTCGACCGTGACTCGGTTTTGGAAGCACGTACTCCAAACGTCCCATATTAGAGTTTTCGAATTAGGGTTTGATTTGAAGCACTGTTTTACTGTTCTAGTCATTCCCCACAAAAGTTTCAAAAAACGCCGACCTTGACTCTATTTTTTTAGCACCTACTTCAAACGACCCAAATAAGGGTTTCCGAATTAAGGGTCGAATTTGAAGCAATCTATTGCTGTTTTATGCACTCCATTTCTCCCAAATTCTATTCTAAATCATCGAGCCTAATCTGATCATTCCCCACAACACTTTTAAAAAACGTCGACCGCGACTCGGTTTTTTTAGCACGGACTTCAAACTTCCCAGATTAGGGTGTCCGAAGTAGGCTTAGATTTTGAAGCACTCCATTTTTTCGATCGAAATTCTATTCTAAATCAATCAAGACAAATCATTCCCCACGAAAGTTTCGAGAAACGTGACGCCGTTCTTTTAGCACGGACTTCAAACGTCCAAGATTAGGGTTTCCGAATTAGGGTTCGATTTGAAGCACTCCGTTTCTTCGAAATTCTATTCTAAATCTTCAAGACTAATCATTCCTCACAAAAGTTTCGAAAAACGTCGACCGTGACTCGGTTTTGGAAGCACGTACTCCAAACGTCCCATATTAGAGTTTCCGAATTAGGGTTTGATTTGAAGCACTGTTTTACTGTTCTAGTCATTCCCCACAAAAGTTTCAAAAAACGCCGACCTTGACTCTATTTTTTTAGCACCTACTTCAAACGACCCAAATAAGGGTTTCCGAATTAAGGGTCGAATTTGAAGCAATCTATTGCTGTTTTATGCACTCCGTTTCTCCCAAATTCTATTCTAAATCATCGAGCCTAATCTGATCATTCCCCACACAACTTTTAAAAAACGTCGACCGCAACTCGGTTTTTTTAGCACGGACTTCAAACTTCCCAGATTAGGGTGTCCGAAGTAGGGTTAGATTTTGAAGCACTCCGTTTTTTCGATCGAAATTCTATTCTAAATCAATCAAGACTAATCATTCCCCACGAAAGTTTCGAGAAACGTGACGCCGTTCTTTTAGCACGGACTTCAAACGTCCAAGATTAGGGTTTCCGAATTAGGGTTCGATTTGAAGCACTCCGTTTCTTCGAAATTCTATTCTAAATCTTCAAGACTAATCATTCCCCACAAAAGTTTCGAAAAACGTCGACCGTGACTCGGTTTTGGAAGCACGTACTCCAAACGTCCCATATTAGAGTTTTCGAATTAGGGATTGATTTGAAGCACTGTTTTATTGTTCTAGTCATTCCCCACAAAAGTTTCAAAAAACGCCGAGCTTGACTCTATTTTTTTAGCACCTACTTCAAACGACCCAAATAAGGGTTTCCGAATTAAGGGTCGAATTTGAAGCAATCTATTGCTGTTTTATGCACTCCGTTTCTCCCAAATTCTATTCTAAATCATCGAGCCTAATCTGATCATTCCCCACAAAACTTTTAAACAACGTCGACCGCGACTCGGTTTTTTTAGCACGGACTTCAAACTTCCCAGATTAGGGTGTCCGAAGTAGGGTTAGATTTTGAAGCACTCCGTTTTCTCGATCGAAATTCTATTCTAAATCAATCAAGACTAATCATTCCCCACGAAAGTTTCGAGAAACGTGACGCCGTTCTTTTAGCACGGACTTCAAACGTCCAAGATTAGGGTTTCCGAATTAGGGTTCGATTTGAAGCTCTCCGTTTCTTCGAAATTCTATTCTAAATCTTCAAGACTAATCATTCCCCACAAAAGTTTCGAAAAACGTCGACCTTGACTCGGTTTTGGAAGCACGTACTCCAAACGTCCCATATTAGAGTTTCCGAATTAGGGTTTGATTTGAAGCACTGTTTTACTGTTCTAGTCATTCCCCACAAAAGTTTCAAAAAACGCCGACCTTGACTCTATTTTTTTAGCACCTACTTCAAACGACCCAAATAAGGGTTTCCGAATTAAGGGTCGAATTTGAAGCAATCTATTGCTGTTTTATGCACTCCATTTCTCCCAAATTCTATTCTAAATCATCGAGCCTAATCTGATCATTCCCCACAAAACTTTTAAAAAACGTCGACCGCGACTCGGTTTTTTTAGCACGGACTTCAAACTTCCCAGATTAGGGTGTCCGAAGTAGGGTTAGATTTTGAAGCACTCCGTTTTTTCGATCGAAATTCTATTCTAAATCAATCAAGACTAATCATTCCCCACGAAAGTTTCGAGAAACGTGACGCCGTTCTTTCAGCACGGACTTCAAACGTCCAAGATTAGGATTTCCGAATTAGGGTTCGATTTGAAGCACTCCGTTTCTTCGAAATTCTATTCTAAATCTTCAAGACTAATCATTCCCCACAAAAGTTTCGAAAAACGTCGACCGTGACTCGGTTTTGGAAGCACGTACTCCAAACGTCCCATATTAGAGTTTCCGAATTAGGGTTTGATTTGAAGCACTGTTTTACTGTTCTAGTCATTCCCCACAAAAGTTTCAAAAAACGCCGACCTTGACTCTATTTTTTTAGCACCTACTTCAAACGACCCAAATAAGGGTTTCTGAATTAAGGGTCGAATTTGAAGCAATCTATTACTGTCTTATGCACTCCGTTTCTCCCAAATTCTATTCTAAATCATCGAGCCTAATCTGATCATTCCCCACAAAACTTTTAAACAACGTCGACCGCGACTCGGTTTTTTTAGCACGGACTTCAAACTTCCCAGATTAGGGTGTCCGAAGTAGGGTTAGATTTTGAAGCACTCCGTTTTCTCGATCGAAATTCTATTCTAAATCAATCAAGACTAATCATTCCCCACGAAAGTTTCGAGAAACGTGACGCCGTTCTTTTAGCACGGACTTCAAACGTCCAAGATTAGGGTTTCCGAATTAGGGTTCGATTTGAAGCACTCCGTTTCTTCGAAATTCTATTCTAAATCTTCAAGACTAATCATTCCCCACAAAAGTTTCGAAAAACGTCGACCTTGACTCGGTTTTGGAAGCACGTACTCCAAACGTCCCATATTAGAGTTTCCGAATTAGGGTTTGATTTGAAGCACTGTTTTACTGTTCTAGTCATTCCCCACAAAAGTTTCAAAAAACGCCGACCTTGACTCTATTTTTTTAGCACCTACTTCAAACGACCCAAATAAGGGTTTCCGAATTAAGGGTCGAATTTGAAGCAATCTATTGCTGTTTTATGCACTCCGTTTCTCCCAAATTCTATTCTAAATCATCGAGCCTAATCTGATCATTCCCCACAAAACTTTTAAAAAACGTCGACCGCGACTCGGTTTTTTTAGCACGGACTTCAAACTTCCCAGATTAGGGTGTCCGAAGTAGGGTTAGATTTTGAAGCACTCCGTTTTTTCGATCGAAATTCTATTCTAAATCAATCAAGACTAATCATTCCCCACGAAAGTTTCGAGAAACGTGACGCCGTTCTTTTAGCACGGACTTCAAACGTCCAAGATTAGGGTTTCCGAATTAGGGTTCGATTTGAAGCACTCCGTTTCTTCGAAATTCTATTCTAAATCTTCAAGACTAATCATTCCCCACAAAAGTTTCGAAAAACGTCGACCGTGACTCGGTTTTGGAAGCACGTACTCCAAACGTCCCATATTAGAGTTTTCGAATTAGGGATTGATTTGAAGCACTGTTTTACTGTTCTAGTCATTCCCCACAAAAGTTTCAAAAAACGCCGAGCTTGACTGTATTTTTTTAGCACCTACTTCAAACGACCCAAATAAGGGTTTCCGAATTAAGGGTCGAATTTGAAGCAATCTATTACTGTTTTATGCACTCCGTTTCTCCCAAATTCTATTCTAAATCATCGAGCCTAATCTGATCATTCCCCACAAAACTTTTAAACAACGTCGACCGCGACTCGGTTTTTTTAGCACGGACTTCAAACTTCCCAGATTAGGGTGTCCGAAGTAGGGTTAGATTTTGAAGCACTCCGTTTTTTCGATCGAAATTCTATTCTAAATCAATCAAGACTAATCATTCCCCACGAAAGTTTCGAGAAACGTGACGCCGTTCTTTTAGCACGGACTTCAAACGTCCAAGATTAGGGTTTCCGAATTAGGGTTCGATTTGAAGCACTCCGTTTCTTCGAAATTCTATTCTAAATCTTCAAGACTAATCATTCCCCACAAAAGTTTCGAAAAACGTCGACCGTGACTCGGTTTTGGAAGCACGTACTCCAAACGTCCCATATTAGAGTTTTCGAATTAGGGATTGATTTGAAGCACTGTTTTACTGTTCTAGTCATTCCCCACAAAAGTTTCAAAAAACGCCGACCTTGACTCTATTTTTTTAGCACCTACTTCAAACGACCCAAATAAGGGTTTTCGAATTAAGGGTCGAATTTGAAGCAATCTATTACTGTTTTATGCACTCCGTTTCTCCCAAATTCTATTCTAAATCATCGAGCCTAATCTGATCATTCCCCACAACACTTTTAAAGTACGTCGACCGCGACTCGGTTTTTTTAGCACGGACTTCAAACTTCCCGGATTAGGGTGTCCGAAGTAGGGTTAGATTTTGAAGCACTCCGTTTTTTCGACCGAAATTCTATTCTAAATCAATCAAGACTAATCATTCCCCACGAAAGTTTCGAGAAACGTGACGCCGTTCTTTTAGCACGGACTTCAAACGTCCAAGATTAGGGTTTCCGAATTAGGGTTCGATTTGAAGCACTCCGTTTCTTCGAAATTCTATTCTAAATCTTCAAGACTAATCATTCCCCACAAAAGTTTCGAAAAACGTCGACCGTGACTCGGTTTTGGAAGCACGTACTCCAAACGTCCCATATTAGAGTTTCCGAATTAGGGATTGATTTGAAGCACTGTTTTACTGTTCTAGTCATTCCCCACAAAAGTTTCAAAAAACGCCGACCTTGACTCTATTTTTTTAGCACCTACTTCAAACGACCCAAATAAGGGTTTCCGAATTAAGGGTCGAATTTGAAGCAATCTATTGCTGTTTTATGCACTCCATTTCTCCCAAATTCTATTCTAAATCATCGAGCCTAATCTGATCATTCCCCACAAAACTTTTAAAAAACGTCGACCGCGACTCGGTTTTTTTAGCACGGACTTCAAACTTCCCAGATTAGGGTGTCCGAAGTAGGGTTAGATTTTGAAGCACTCCGTTTTTTCGATCGAAATTCTATTCTAAATCAATCAAGACTAATCATTCCCCACGAAAGTTTCGAGAAACGTGACGCCGTTCTTTCAGCACGGACTTCAAACGTCCAAGATTAGGGTTTCCGAATTAGGGTTCGATTTGAAGCACTCCGTTTCTTCGAAATTCTATTCTAAATCTTCAAGACTAATCATTCCCCACAAAAGTTTCGAAAAACGTCGACCGTGACTCGGTTTTGGAAGCACGTACTCCAAACGTCCCATATTAGAGTTTCCGAATTAGGGTTTGATTTGAAGCACTGTTTTACTGTTCTAGTCATTCCCCACAAAAGTTTCAAAAAACGCCGAGCTTGACTCTATTTTTTTAGCACCTACTTCAAACGACCCAAATAAGGGTTTCTGAATTAAGGGTCGAATTTGAAGCAATCTATTACTGTCTTATGCACTCCGTTTCTCCCAAATTCTATTCTAAATCATCGAGCCTAATCTGATCATTCCCCACAAAACTTTTAAACAACGTCGACCGCGACTCGGTTTTTTTAGCACGGACTTCAAACTTCCCAGATTAGGGTGTCCGAAGTAGGGTTAGATTTTGAAGCACTCCGTTTTCTCGATCGAAATTCTATTCTAAATCAATCAAGACTAATCATTCCCCACGAAAGTTTCGAGAAACGTGACGCCGTTCTTTTAGCACGGACTTCAAACGTCCAAGATTAGGGTTTCCGAATTAGGGTTCGATTTGAAGCACTCCGTTTCTTCGAAATTCTATTCTAAATCTTCAAGACTAATCATTCCCCACAAAAGTTTCGAAAAACGTCGACCTTGACTCGGTTTTGGAAGCACGTACTCCAAACGTCCCATATTAGAGTTTCCGAATTAGGGTTTGATTTGAAGCACTGTTTTACTGTTCTAGTCATTCCCCACAAAAGTTTCAAAAAACGCCGACCTTGACTCTATTTTTTTAGCACCTACTTCAAACGACCCAAATAAGGGTTTCCGAATTAAGGGTCGAATTTGAAGCAATCTATTGCTGTTTTATGCACTCCGTTTCTCCCAAATTCTATTCTAAATCATCGAGCCTAATCTGATCATTCCCCACAAAACTTTTAAAAAACGTCGACCGCGACTCGGTTTTTTTAGCACGGACTTCAAACTTCCCAGATTAGGGTGTCCGAAGTAGGGTTAGATTTTGAAGCACTCCGTTTTTTCGATCGAAATTCTATTCTAAATCAATCAAGACTAATCATTCCCCACGAAAGTTTCGAGAAACGTGACGCCGTTCTTTTAGCACGGACTTCAAACGTCCAAGATTAGGGTTTCCGAATTAGGGTTCGATTTGAAGCACTCCGTTTCTTCGAAATTCTATTCTAAATCTTCAAGACTAATCATTCCCCACAAAAGTTTCGAAAAACGTCGACCGTGACTCGGTTTTGGAAGCACGTACTCCAAACGTCCCATATTAGAGTTTTCGAATTAGGGATTGATTTGAAGCACTGTTTTACTGTTCTAGTCATTCCCCACAAAAGTTTCAAAAAACGCCGAGCTTGACTGTATTTTTTTAGCACCTACTTCAAACGACCCAAATAAGGGTTTCCGAATTAAGGGTCGAATTTGAAGCAATCTATTACTGTTTTATGCACTCCGTTTCTCCCAAATTCTATTCTAAATCATCGAGCCTAATCTGATCATTCCCCACAAAACTTTTAAACAACGTCGACCGCGACTCGGTTTTTTTAGCACGGACTTCAAACTTCCCAGATTAGGGTGTCCGAAGTAGGGTTAGATTTTGAAGCACTCCGTTTTTTCGATCGAAATTCTATTCTAAATCAATCAAGACTAATCATTCCCCACGAAAGTTTCGAGAAACGTGACGCCGTTCTTTTAGCACGGACTTCAAACGTCCAAGATTAGGGTTTCCGAATTAGGGTTCGATTTGAAGCACTCCGTTTCTTCGAAATTCTATTCTAAATCTTCAAGACTAATCATTCCCCACAAAAGTTTCGAAAAACGTCGACCGTGACTCGGTTTTGGAAGCACGTACTCCAAACGTCCCATATTAGAGTTTTCGAATTAGGGATTGATTTGAAGCACTGTTTTACTGTTCTAGTCATTCCCCACAAAAGTTTCAAAAAACGCCGACCTTGACTCTATTTTTTTAGCACCTACTTCAAACGACCCAAATAAGGGTTTTCGAATTAAGGGTCGAATTTGAAGCAATCTATTACTGTTTTATGCACTCCGTTTCTCCCAAATTCTATTCTAAATCATCGAGCCTAATCTGATCATTCCCCACAACACTTTTAAAGTACGTCGACCGCGACTCGGTTTTTTTAGCACGGACTTCAAACTTCCCAGATTAGGGTGTCCGAAGTAGGGTTAGATTTTGAAGCACTCCGTTTTTTCGATCGAAATTCTATTCTAAATCAATCAAGACTAATCATTCCCCACGAAAGTTTCGAGAAACGTGACGCCGTTCTTTTAGCACGGACTTCAAACGTCCAAGATTAGGGTTTCCGATTTAGGCTTCGATTTGAAGCACTCCGTTTCTTCGAAATTCTATTCTAAATCTTCAAGACTAATCATTCCCCACAAAAGTTTCGAAAAACGTCGACCGTGACTCGGTTTTGGAAGCACGTACTCCAAACGTCCCATATTAGAGTTTTCGAATTAGGGATTGATTTGAAGCACTTTTTTACTGTTCTAGTCATTCCCCACAAAAGTTTCAAAAAACGCCGAGCTTGACTCTATTTTTTTAGCACCTACTTCAAACGACCCAAATAAGGGTTTCCGAATTAAGGGTCGAATTTGAAGCAATCTATTGCTGTTTTATGCACTCCGTTTCTCCCAAATTCTATTCTAAATCATCGAGCCTAATCTGATCATTCCCCACAAAACTTTTAAAAAACGTCGACCGCGACTCGGTTTTTTTAGCACGGACTTCAAACTTCCCAGATTAGGGTGTCCGAAGTAGGGTTAGATTTTGAAGCACTCCGTTTTTTCGATCGAAATTCTATTCTAAATCAGTCAAGACTAATCATTCCCCACGAAAGTTTCGAGAAACGTGACGCCGTTCTTTTAGCACGGACTTCAAACGTCCAAGATTAGGGTTTCCGAATTAGGGTTCGATTTGAAGCACTCCGTTTCTTCGAAATTCTATTGTAAATCTTCAAGACTAATCATTCCCCACAAAAGTTTCGAAAAACGTCGACCGTGACTCTGTTTTGGAAGCACGTACTCCAAACGTCCCATATTAGAGTTTTCGAATTAGGGATTGATTTGAAGCACTGTTTTACTGTTCTAGTCATTCCCCACAAAAGTTTCAAAAAACGCCGAGCTTGACTGTATTTTTTTAGCACCTACTTCAAACGACCCAAATAAGGGTTTCCGAATTAAGGGTCGAATTTGAAGCAATCTATTACTGTTTTATGCACTCCGTTTCTCCCAAATTCTATTCTAAATCATCGAGCCTAATCTGATCATTCCCCACAACACTTTTAAAGTACGTCGACCGCGACTCGGTTTTTTTGGCACGGACTTCAAACTTCCCAGATTAGGGTGTCCGAAGTAGGGTTAGATTTTGAAGCACTCCGTTTTTTCGATCGAAATTCTATTCTAAATCAATCAAGACTAATCATTCCCCACGAAAGTTTCGAGAAACGTGACGCCGTTCTTTTAGCACGGACTTCAAACGTCCAAGATTAGGGTTTCCGAATTAGGGTTCGTGATAAGATAAGGAAATCAACTACAAGGGGGGTAAGATTCGGATTACCTTGTTGATCGAATATCTCAAGGCAAGAACACTTGATTGAGATTCGAATCACTCCACAAGCAAGATCGATCATGTCTAGCTTGAATGACTCTTGTTGATCAAATATCTCAAACACTTGTTTGAGATTCGAATCACTCCACAAGCAAGATTGATCATGTCGAGCTTGAATGATTCTACATGCAATCTAAACTACATAGAATTGCAAAGAAACTTAGCCATTGGCTAAAGGAAAGCACAAATGCTTCTTTAATAATATTTTCCAAGTCTACCTTACAAATACAACATACATGGCTTTATATAGCCTCAAAATGAAACTATTAAAGGCATTCCAAAAGTTGTAACATTCACACTTTATGGCCATAATTAGCCATTATGTAAATGTAACCGAAATGAAATAAAAAGTCTTAAAATACAATAACTCTAAATTAATCTAAATTATAACCCACCCAAAATTTACAACAATCAAACTTTATTCTTCTTCAATGTAGCATGAATTGAAACATATTTTGATAATTTTGACAACCTTTTCTTCACATCTTCATTGAAGTATATTGTATGATTGATGTCTCTCAGTTCATATCATTCTCCACTTCTTCAAGAGGATTCGTCCTCGAATCTATTTGTGAAACTTTGCTGCAAAAAATAAGTTATGGAAATACGAAGGACCTCACAACACTCTCCTCACGAGTATACACTCAAGGAAATTTTAGGACACTCTTTTTACACTCAGTTACACAAATGAAGCTCTCATTCTCACCTCTCAAAATTTTAAATAGAGCAAAGATTGAATTTTGAACTCTGGGTCGATTAAAAACTAAAAAGATGAAAATAAATAAAAATCAAATTGAGAAGAAACGCAAAGGAAACATATATCCGATCTTGAGCCTGAAGCTCTGATACCAAATGATAAGATAAGGAAATCAACTACAAGGGGAATAAGATTCGGATTACCTTGTTGATCGAATATCTCAAGACAAGAACACTTGATTGAGATTCGAATCACTCCACAAGCAAGATCGATCATGTCTAGCTTGAATGACTCTTGTTGATCAAATATCTCAAACACTTGTTTGAGATTCGAATCACTCCACAAGCAAGATTGATCATGTCGAGCTTGAATGATTCTACATGCAATCTAAACTACATAGAATTGCAAAGAAACTTAGCCATTGGCTAAAGAAAAGCACAAATGCTTCTTTTAATATATTTTCCAAGTCTACCTTACAAATACAACATACATGGCTTTATATAGCCTCAAAATGAAACTATTAAAGGCATTCCAAAAGTTGTAACATTCACACTTTATGGCCATAATTAGCCATTATGTAAATGTAACCGAAATGAAATAAAAAGTCTTAAAATACAATAACTCTAAATTAATCTAAATTATAACCCACCCAAAATTTACAACAATCAAACTTTATTCTTCTTCAATGTAGCATGAATTGAAACATATTTTGATAATTTTGACAACCTTTTCTTCACATCTTCATTGAAGTATATTGTATGATTGATGTCTCTCAGTTCATATCAGTTCGATTTGAAGCACTCCGTTTCTTCGAAATTCTATTCTAAATCTTCAAGACTAATCATTCCCCACAAAAGTTTCGAAAAACGTCGACCGTGACTCGGTTTTGGAAGCACGTACTCCAAACGTCCCATATTAGAGTTTTCGAATTAGGGATTGATTTGAAGCACTGTTTTACTGTTCTAGTCATTCCCCACAAAAGTTTCAAAAAACGCCGACCTTGACTCTATTTTTTTAGCACCTACTTCAAACGACCCAAATAAGGGTTTTCGAATTAAGGGTCGAATTTGAAGCAATCTATTACTGTTTTATGCACTCCGTTTCTCCCAAATTCTATTCTAAATCATCGAGCCTAATCTGATCATTCCCCACAACACTTTTAAAGTACGTCGACCGCGACTCGGTTTTTTTAGCACGGACTTCAAACTTCCCAGATTAGGGTGTCCGAAGTAGGGTTAGATTTTGAAGCACTCCGTTTTTTCGATCGAAATTCTATTCTAAATCAATCAAGACTAATCATTCCCCACGAAAGTTTCGAGAAACGTGACGCCGTTCTTTTAGCACGGACTTCAAACGTCCAAGATTAGGGTTTCCGATTTAGGCTTCGATTTGAAGCACTCCGTTTCTTCGAAATTCTATTCTAAATCTTCAAGACTAATCATTCCCCACAAAAGTTTCGAAAAACGTCGACCGTGACTCGGTTTTGGAAGCACGTACAACAAACGTCCCATATTAGAGTTTTCGAATTAGGGATTGATTTGAAGCACTGTTTTACTGTTCTAGTCATTCCCCACAAAAGTTTCAAAAAACGCCGAGCTTGACTCTATTTTTTTAGCACCTACTTCAAACGACCCAAATAAGGGTTTCCGAATTAAGGGTCGAATTTGAAGCAATCTATTACTGTTTTATGCACTCCGTTTCTCCCAAATTCTATTCTAAATCATCGAGCCTAATCTGATCATTCCCCACAACACTTTTAAAGTACGTCGACCGCGACTCGGTTTTTTTAGCACGGACTTCAAACTTCCCAGATTAGGGTGTCCGAAGTAGGGTTAGATTTTGAAGCACTCCGTTTTTTCGATCGAAATTCTATTCTAAATCAATCAAGACTAATCATTCCCCACGAAAGTTTCGAGAAACGTGACGCCGTTCTTTTAGCACGGACTTCAAACGTCCAAGATTAGGGTTTCCGAATTAGGGTTCGATTTGAAGCACTCCGTTTCTTCGAAATTCTATTCTAAATCTTCAAGACTAATCATTCCCCACAAAAGTTTCGAAAAACGTCGACCGTGACTCGGTTTTGGAAGCACGTACTCCAAACGTCCCATATTAGAGTTTCCGAATTAGGGTTTGATTTGAAGCACTGTTTTACTGTTCTAGTCATTCCCCACAAAAGTTTCAAAAAACGCCGAGCTTGACTCTATTTTTTTAGCACCTACTTCAAACGACCCAAATAAGGGTTTCCGAATTAAGGGTCGAATTTGAAGCAATCTATGCTGTTTTATGCACTCCGTTTCTCCCAAATTCTATTCTAAATCATCGAGCCTAATCTGATCATTCCCCACAAAACTTTTAAAAAACGTCGACCGCGACTCGGTTTTTTTAGCACGGACTTCAAACTTCCCAGATTAGGGTGTCCGAAGTAGGGTTAGATTTTGAAGCACTCCGTTTTTTCGATCGAAATTCTATTCTAAATCAGTCAAGACTAATCATTCCCCACGAAAGTTTCGAGAAACGGGACGCCGTTCTTTTAGCACGGACTTCAAACGTCCAAGATTAGGGTTTCCGAATTAGGGTTCGATTTGAAGCACTCCGTTTCTTCGAAATTCTATTGTAAATCTTCAAGACTAATCATTCCCCACAAAAGTTTCGAAAAACGTCGACCGTGACTCGGTTTTGGAAGCACGTACTCCAAACGTCCCATATTAGAGTTTTCGAATTAGGGATTGATTTGAAGCACTGTTTTACTGTTCTAGTCATTCCCCACAAAAGTTTCAAAAAACGCCGAGCTTGACTCTATTTTTTTAGCACCTACTTCAAACGACCCAAATAAGGGTTTCCGAATTAAGGGTCGAATTTGAAGCAATCTATTACTGTTTTATGCACTCCGTTTCTCCCAAATTCTATTCTAAATCATCGAGCCTAATCTGATCATTCCCCACAACACTTTTAAAGTACGTCGACCGCGACTCGGTTTTTTTGGCACGGACTTCAAACTTCCCAGATTAGGGTGTCCGAAGTAGGGTTAGATTTTGAAGCACTCCGTTTTTTCGATCGAAATTCTATTCTAAATCAATCAAGACTAATCATTCCCCACGAAAGTTTCGAGAAACGTGACGCCGTTCTTTTAGCACGGACTTCAAACGTCCAAGATTAGGGTTTCCGAATTAGGGTTCGATTTGAAGCACTCCGTTTCTTCGAAATTCTTTTCTAAATCTTCAAGACTAATCATTCCCCACAAAAGTTTCGAAAAACGTCGACCGTGACTCGGTTTTGGAAGCACGTACTCCAAACGTCCCATATTAGAGTTTCCGAATTAGGGTTTGATTTGAAGCACTGTTTTACTGTTATAGTCATTCCCCACAAAAGTTTCAAAAAACGCCGACCTTGACTCTATTTTTTTAGCACCTACTTCAAACGACCCAAATAAGGGTTTCCGAATTAAGGGTCGAATTTGAAGCAATCTATTACTGTTTTATGCACTCCGTTTCTCCCAAATTCTATTCTAAATCATCGAGCCTAATCTGATCATTCCCCACAACACTTTTAAAGTACGTCGACCGCGACTCGGTTTTTTTAGCACGGACTTCAAACTTCCCAGATTAGGGTGTCCGAAGTAGGGTTAGATTTTGAAGCACTCCGTTTTTTCGATCGAAATTCTATTCTAAATCAATCAAGACTAATCATTCCCCACGAAAGTTTCGAGAAACGTGACGCCGTTCTTTTAGCACGGACTTCAAACGTCCAAGATTAGGGTTTCCGAATTAGGGTTCGATTTGAAGCACTCCGTTTCTTCGAAATTCTATTCTAAATCTTCAAGACTAATCATTCCCCACAAAAGTTTCGAAAAACGTCGACCGTGACTCGGTTTTGGAAGCACGTACTCCAAACGTCCCATATTAGAGTTTCCGAATTAGGGTTTGATTTGAAGCACTGTTTTACTGTTCTAGTCATTCCCCACAAAAGTTTCAAAAAACGCCGACCTTGACTCTATTTTTTTAGCACCTACTTCAAACGACCCAAATAAGGGTTTCCGAATTAAGGGTCGAATTTGAAGCAATCTATTGCTGTTTTATGCACTCCGTTTCTCCCAAATTCTATTCTAAATCATCGAGCCTAATCTGATCATTCCCCACAAAACTTTTAAACAACGTCCACCGCGACTCGGTTTTTTTAGCACGGACTTCAAACTTCCCAGATTAGGGTGTCCGAAGTAGGGTTAGATTTTGAAGCACTCCGTTTTTTCGACCGAAAGTCTATTCTAAATCAATCAAGACTAATCATTCCCCACGAAAGTTTCGAGAAACGTGACGCCGTTCTTTTAGCACGGACTTCAAACGTCCAAGATTAGGGTTTCCGAATTAGGGTTCGATTTGAAGCACTCCGTTTCTTCGAAATTCTATTGTAAATCTTCAAGACTAATCATTCCCCACAAAAGTTTCGAAAAACGTCGACCGTGACTCGGTTTTGGAAGCACGTACTCCAAACGTCCCATATTAGAGTTTCCGAATTAGGGTTTGATTTGAAGCACTGTTTTACTGTTCTAGTCATTCCCCACAAAAGTTTCAAAAAACGCCGACCTTGACTCTATTTTTTTAGCACCTACTTCAAACGACCCAAATAAGGGTTTCCGAATTAAGGGTCGAATTTGAAGCAATCTATTGCTGTTTTATGCACTCCATTTCTCCCAAATTCTATTCTAAATCATCGAGCCTAATCTGATCATTCCCCACAAAACTTTTAAAAAACGTCGACCGCGACTCGGTTTTTTTAGCACGGACTTCAAACTTCCCAGATTAGGGTGTCCGAAGTAGGGTTAGATTTTGAAGCACTCCGTTTTTTCGATCGAAATTCTATTCTAAATCAATCAAGACTAATCATTCCCCACGAAAGTTTCGAGAAACGTGACGCCGTTCTTTCAGCACGGACTTCAAACGTCTAAGATTAGGGTTTCCGAATTAGGGTTCGATTTGAAGCACTCCGTTTCTTCGAAATTCTATTCTAAATCTTCAAGACTAATCATTCCCCACAAAAGTTTCGAAAAACGTCGACCGTGACTCGGTTTTGGAAGCACGTACTCCAAACGTCCCATATTAGAGTTTCCGAATTAGGGTTTGATTTGAAGCACTTTTTTACTGTTCTAGTCATTCCCCACAAAAGTTTCAAAAAACGCCGACCTTGACTCTATTTTTTTAGCACCTACTTCAAACGACCCAAATAAGGGTTTCTGAATTAAGGGTCGAATTTGAAGCAATCTATTACTGTCTTATGCACTCCGTTTCTCCCAAATTCTATTCTAAATCATCGAGCCTAATCTGATCATTCCCCACAAAACTTTTAAACAACGTCGACCGCGACTCGGTTTTTTTAGCACGGACTTCAAACTTCCCAGATTAGGGTGTCCGAAGTAGGGTTAGATTTTGAAGCACTCCGTTTTCTCGATCGAAATTCTATTCTAAATCAATCAAGACTAATCATTCCCCACGAAAGTTTCGAGAAACGTGACGCCGTTCTTTTAGCACGGACTTCAAACGTCCAAGATTAGGGTTTCCGAATTAGGGTTCGATTTGAAGCACTCCGTTTCTTCGAAATTCTATTCTAAATCTTCAAGACTAATCATTCCCCACAAAAGTTTCGAAAAACGTCGACCTTGACTCGGTTTTGGAAGCACGTACTCCAAACGTCCCATATTAGAGTTTCCGAATTAGGGTTTGATTTGAAGCACTGTTTTACTGTTCTAGTCATTCCCCACAAAAGTTTCAAAAAACGCCGACCTTGACTCTATTTTTTTAGCACCTACTTCAAACGACCCAAATAAGGGTTTCCGAATTAAGGGTCGAATTTGAAGCAATCTATTGCTGTTTTATGCACTCCGTTTCTCCCAAATTCTATTCTAAATCATCGAGCCTAATCTGATCATTCCCCACAAAACTTTTAAAAAACGTCGACCGCGACTCGGTTTTTTTAGCACGGACTTCAAACTTCCCAGATTAGGGTGTCCGAAGTAGGGTTAGATTTTGAAGCACTCCGTTTTTTCGATCGAAATTCTATTCTAAATCAATCAAGACTAATCATTCCCCACGAAAGTTTCGAGAAACGTGACGCCGTTCTTTTAGCACGGACTTCAAACGTCCAAGATTAGGGTTTCCGAATTAGGGTTCGATTTGAAGCACTCCGTTTCTTCGAAATTCTATTCTAAATCTTCAAGACTAATCATTCCCCACAAAAGTTTCGAAAAACGTCGACCGTGACTCGGTTTTGGAAGCACGTACTCCAAACGTCCCATATTAGAGTTTTCGAATTAGGGATTGATTTGAAGCACTGTTTTACTGTTCTAGTCATTCCCCACAAAAGTTTCAAAAAACGCCGAGCTTGACTGTATTTTTTTAGCACCTACTTCAAACGACCCAAATAAGGGTTTCCGAATTAAGGGTCGAATTTGAAGCAATCTATTACTGTTTTATGCACTCCGTTTCTCCCAAATTCTATTCTAAATCATCGAGCCTAATCTGATCATTCCCCACAAAACTTTTAAACAACGTCGACCGCGACTCGGTTTTTTTAGCACGGACTTCAAACTTCCCAGATTAGGGTGTCCGAAGTAGGGTTAGATTTTGAAGCACTCCGTTTTTTCGATCGAAATTCTATTCTAAATCAATCAAGACTAATCATTCCCCACGAAAGTTTCGAGAAACGTGACGCCGTTCTTTTAGCACGGACTTCAAACGTCCAAGATTAGGGTTTCCGAATTAGGGTTCGATTTGAAGCACTCCGTTTCTTCGAAATTCTATTGTAAATCTTCAAGACTAATCATTCCCCACAAAAGTTTCGAAAAACGTCGACCGTGACTCGGTTTTGGAAGCACGTACTCCAAACGTCCCATATTAGAGTTTTCGAATTAGGGATTGATTTGAAGCACTGTTTTACTGTTCTAGTCATTCCCCACAAAAGTTTCAAAAAACGCCGAGCTTGACTCTATTTTTTTAGCACCTACTTCAAACGACCCAAATAAGGGTTTTCGAATTAAGGGTCGAATTTGAAGCAATCTATTACTGTTTTATGCACTCCGTTTCTCCCAAATTCTATTCTAAATCATCGAGCCTAATCTGATCATTCCCCACAACACTTTTAAAGTACGTCGACCGCGACTCGGTTTTTTTGGCACGGACTTCAAACTTCCCAGATTAGGGTGTCCGAAGTAGGGTTAGATTTTGAAGCACTCCGTTTTTTCGATCGAAATTCTATTCTAAATCAATCAAGACTAATCATTCCCCACGAAAGTTTCGAGAAACGTGACGCCGTTCTTTTAGCACGGACTTCAAACGTCCAAGATTAGGGTTTCCGAATTAGGGTTCGATTTGAAGCACTCCGTTTCTTCGAAATTCTTTTCTAAATCTTCAAGACTAATCATTCCCCACAAAAGTTTCGAAAAACGTCGACCGTGACTCGGTTTTGGAAGCACGTACTCCAAACGTCCCATATTAGAGTTTCCGAATTAGGGTTTGATTTGAAGCACTGTTTTACTGTTATAGTCATTCCCCACAAAAGTTTCAAAAAACGCCGACCTTGACTCTATTTTTTTAGCACCTACTTCAAACGACCCAAATAAGGGTTTCCGAATTAAGGGTCGAATTTGAAGCAATCTATTACTGTTTTATGCACTCCGTTTCTCCCAAATTCTATTCTAAATCATCGAGCCTAATCTGATCATTCCCCACAACACTTTTAAAGTACGTCGACCGCGACTCGGTTTTTTTAGCACGGACTTCAAACTTCCCAGATTAGGGTGTCCGAAGTAGGGTTAGATTTTGAAGCACTCCGTTTTTTCGATCGAAATTCTATTCTAAATCAATCAAGACTAATCATTCCCCACGAAAGTTTCGAGAAACGTGACGCCGTTCTTTTAGCACGGACTTCAAACGTCCAAGATTAGGGTTTCCGAATTAGGGTTCGATTTGAAGCACTCCGTTTCTTCGAAATTCTATTCTAAATCTTCAAGACTAATCATTCCCCACAAAAGTTTCGAAAAACGTCGACCGTGACTCGGTTTTGGAAGCACGTACTCCAAACGTCCCATATTAGAGTTTCCGAATTAGGGTTTGATTTGAAGCACTGTTTTACTGTTCTAGTCATTCCCCACAAAAGTTTCAAAAAACGCCGACCTTGACTCTATTTTTTTAGCACCTACTTCAAACGACCCAAATAAGGGTTTCCGAATTAAGGGTCGAATTTGAAGCAATCTATTGCTGTTTTATGCACTCCGTTTCTCCCAAATTCTATTCTAAATCATCGAGCCTAATCTGATCATTCCCCACAAAACTTTTAAACAACGTCCACCGCGACTCGGTTTTTTTAGCACGGACTTCAAACTTCCCAGATTAGGGTGTCCGAAGTAGGGTTAGATTTTGAAGCACTCCGTTTTTTCGACCGAAAGTCTATTCTAAATCAATCAAGACTAATCATTCCCCACGAAAGTTTCGAGAAACGTGACGCCGTTCTTTTAGCACGGACTTCAAACGTCCAAGATTAGGGTTTCCGAATTAGGGTTCGATTTGAAGCACTCCGTTTCTTCGAAATTCTATTGTAAATCTTCAAGACTAATCATTCCCCACAAAAGTTTCGAAAAACGTCGACCGTGACTCGGTTTTGGAAGCACGTACTCCAAACGTCCCATATTAGAGTTTCCGAATTAGGGTTTGATTTGAAGCACTGTTTTACTGTTCTAGTCATTCCCCACAAAAGTTTCAAAAAACGCCGACCTTGACTCTATTTTTTTAGCACCTACTTCAAACGACCCAAATAAGGGTTTCCGAATTAAGGGTCGAATTTGAAGCAATCTATTGCTGTTTTATGCACTCCGTTTCTCCCAAATTCTATTCTAAATCATCGAGCCTAATCTGATCATTCCCCACAAAACTTTTAAAAAACGTCGACCGCGACTCGGTTTTTTTAGCACGGACTTCAAACTTCCCAGATTAGGGTGTCCGAAGTAGGGTTAGATTTTGAAGCACTCCGTTTTTTCGATCGAAATTCTATTCTAAATCAATCAAGACTAATCATTCCCCACGAAAGTTTCGAGAAACGTGACGCCGTTCTTTTAGCACGGACTTCAAACGTCCAAGATTAGGGTTTCCGAATTAGGGTTCGATTTGAAGCACTCCGTTTCTTCGAAATTCTATTCTAAATCTTCAAGACTAATCATTCCCCACAAAAGTTTCGAAAAACGTCGACCGTGACTCGGTTTTGGAAGCACGTACTCCAAACGTCCCATATTAGAGTTTTCGAATTAGGGATTGATTTGAAGCACTGTTTTACTGTTCTAGTCATTCCCCACAAAAGTTTCAAAAAACGCCGAGCTTGACTGTATTTTTTTAGCACCTACTTCAAACGACCCAAATAAGGGTTTCCGAATTAAGGGTCGAATTTGAAGCAATCTATTACTGTTTTATGCACTCCGTTTCTCCCAAATTCTATTCTAAATCATCGAGCCTAATCTGATCATTCCCCACAAAACTTTTAAACAACGTCGACCGCGACTCGGTTTTTTTAGCACGGACTTCAAACTTCCCAGATTAGGGTGTCCGAAGTAGGGTTAGATTTTGAAGCACTCCGTTTTTTCGATCGAAATTCTATTCTAAATCAATCAAGACTAATCATTCCCCACGAAAGTTTCGAGAAACGTGACGCCGTTCTTTTAGCACGGACTTCAAACGTCCAAGATTAGGGTTTCCGAATTAGGGTTCGATTTGAAGCACTCCGTTTCTTCGAAATTCTATTCTAAATCTTCAAGACTAATCATTCCCCACAAAAGTTTCGAAAAACGTCGACCGTGACTCGGTTTTGGAAGCACGTACTCCAAACGTCCCATATTAGAGTTTTCGAATTAGGGATTGATTTGAAGCACTGTTTTACTGTTCTAGTCATTCCCCACAAAAGTTTCAAAAAACGCCGACCTTGACTCTATTTTTTTAGCACCTACTTCAAACGACCCAAATAAGGGTTTCCGAATTAAGGGTCGAATTTGAAGCAATCTATTACTGTTTTATGCACTCCGTTTCTCCCAAATTCTATTCTAAATCATCGAGCCTAATCTGATCATTCCCCACAACACTTTTAAAGTACGTCGACCGCGACTCGGTTTTTTTAGCACGGACTTCAAACTTCCCAGATTAGGGTGTCCGAAGTAGGGTTAGATTTTGAAGCACTCCGTTTTTTCGATCGAAATTCTATTCTAAATCAATCAAGACTAATCATTCCCCACGAAAGTTTCGAGAAACGTGACGCCGTTCTTTTAGCACGGACTTCAAACGTCCAAGATTAGGGTTTCCGAATTAGGGTTCGATTTGAAGCACTCCGTTTCTTCGAAATTCTATTCTAAATCTTCAAGACTAATCATTCCCCACAAAAGTTTCGAAAAACGTCGACCGTGACTCGGTTTTGGAAGCACGTACTCCAAACGTCCCATATTAGAGTTTTCGAATTAGGGATTGATTTGAAGCACTGTTTTACTGTTCTAGTCATTCCCCACAAAAGTTTCAAAAAACGCCGACCTTGACTCTATTTTTTTAGCACCTACTTCAAACGACCCAAATAAGGGTTTCCGAATTAAGGGTCGAATTTGAAGCAATCTATTACTGTTTTATGCACTCCGTTTCTCCCAAATTCTATTCTAAATTATCGAGCCTAATCTGATCATTCCCCACAACACTTTTAAAGTACGTCGACCGCGACTCGGTTTTTTTAGCACGGACTTCAAACTTCCCAGATTAGGGTGTCCGAAGTAGGGTTAGATTTTGAAGCACTCCGTTTTTTCGATCGAAATTCTATTCTAAATCAATCAAGACTAATCATTCCCCACGAAAGTTTCGAGAAACGTGACGCCGTTCTTTTAGCACGGACTTCAAACGTCCAAGATTAGGGTTTCCGATTTAGGCATCGATTTGAAGCACTCCGTTTCTTCGAAATTCTATTCTAAATCTTCAAGACTAATCATTCCCCACAAAAGTTTCGAAAAACGTCGACCGTGACTCGGTTTTGGAAGCACGTACTCCAAACGTCCCATATTAGAGTTTTCGAATTAGGGATTGATTTGAAGCACTGTTTTACTGTTCTAGTCATTCCCCACAAAAGTTTCAAAAAACGCCGACCTTGACTCTATTTTTTTAGCACCTACTTCAAACGACCCAAATAAGGGTTTCCGAATTAAGGGTCGAATTTGAAGCAATCTATTACTGTTTTATGCACTCCGTTTCTCCCAAATTCTATTCTAAATCATCGAGCCTAATCTGATCATTCCCCACAACACTTTTAAAGTACGTCGACCGCGACTCGGTTTTTTTAGCACGGACTTCAAACTTCCCAGATTAGGGTGTCCGAAGTAGGGTTAGATTTTGAAGCACTCCGTTTTTTCGATCGAAATTCTATTCTAAATCAATCAAGACTAATCATTCCCCACGAAAGTTTCGAGAAACGTGACGCCGTTCTTTTAGCACGGACTTCAAACGTCCAAGATTAGGGTTTCCGAATTAGGGTTCGATTTGAAGCACTCCGTTTCTTCGAAATTCTATTCTAAATCTTCAAGACTAATCATTCCCCACAAAAGTTTCGAAAAACGTCGACCGTGACTCGGTTTTGGAAGCACGTACTCCAAACGTCCCATATTAGAGTTTCCGAATTAGGGTTTGATTTGAAGCACTGTTTTACTGTTCTAGTCATTCCCCACAAAAGTTTCAAAAAACGCCGAGCTTGACTCTATTTTTTTAGCACCTACTTCAAACGACCCAAATAAGGGTTTCCGAATTAAGGGTCGAATTTGAAGCAATCTATTGCTGTTTTATGCACTCCGTTTCTCCCAAATTCTATTCTAAATCATCGAGCCTAATCTGATCATTCCCCACAAAACTTTTAAAAAACGTCGACCGCGACTCGGTTTTTTTAGCACGGACTTCAAACTTCCCAGATTAGGGTGTCCGAAGTAGGGTTAGATTTTGAAGCACTCCGTTTTTTCGATCGAAATTCTATTCTAAATCAGTCAAGACTAATCATTCCCCACGAAAGTTTCGAGAAACGTGACGCCGTTCTTTTAGCACGGACTTCAAACGTCCAAGATTAGGGTTTCCGAATTAGGGTTCGATTTGAAGCACTCCGTTTCTTCGAAATTCTATTGTAAATCTTCAAGACTAATCATTCCCCACAAAAGTTTCGAAAAACGTCGACTGTGACTCGGTTTTGGAAGCACGTACTCCAAACGTCCCATATTAGAGTTTTCGAATTAGGGATTGATTTGAAGCACTGTTTTACTGTTCTAGTCATTCCCCACAAAAGTTTCAAAAAACGCCGACCTTGACTCTATTTTTTTAGCACCTACTTCAAACGACCCAAATAAGGGTTTCCGAATTAAGGGTCGAATTTGAAGCAATCTATTACTGTTTTATGCACTCCGTTTCTCCCAAATTCTATTCTAAATCATCGAGCCTAATCTGATCATTCCCCACAACACTTTTAAAGTACGTCGACCGCGACTCGGTTTTTTTAGCACGGACTTCAAACTTCCCAGATTAGGGTGTCCGAAGTAGGGTTAGATTTTGAAGCACTCCGTTTTTTCGATCGAAATTCTATTCTAAATCAATCAAGACTAATCATTCCCCACGAAAGTTTCGAGAAACGTGACGCCGTTCTTTTAGCACGGACTTCAAACGTCCAAGATTAGGGTTTCCGAATTAGGGTTCGATTTGAAGCACTCCGTTTCTTCGAAATTCTATTCTAAATCTTCAAGACTAATCATTCCCCACAAAAGTTTCGAAAAACGTCGACCGTGACTCGGTTTTGGAAGCACGTACTCCAAACGTCCCATATTAGAGTTTCCGAATTAGGGTTTGATTTGAAGCACTGTTTTACTGTTATAGTCATTCCCCACAAAAGTTTCAAAAAACGCCGACCTTGACTCTATTTTTTTAGCACCTACTTCAAACGACCCAAATAAGGGTTTCCGAATTAAGGGTCGAATTTGAAGCAATCTATTACTGTTTTATGCACTCCGTTTCTCCCAAATTCTATTCTAAATCATCGAGCCTAATCTGATCATTCCCCACAACACTTTTAAAGTACGTCGACCGCGACTCGGTTTTTTTAGCACGGACTTCAAACTTCCCAGATTAGGGTGTCCGAAGTAGGGTTAGATTTTGAAGCACTCCGTTTTTTCGATCGAAATTCTATTCTAAATCAATCAAGACTAATCATTCCCCACGAAAGTTTCGAGAAACGTGACGCCGTTCTTTTAGCACGGACTTCAAACGTCCAAGATTAGGGTTTCCGAATTAGGGTTCGATTTGAAGCACTCCGTTTCTTCGAAATTCTATTCTAAATCTTCAAGACTAATCATTCCCCACAAAAGTTTCGAAAAACGTCGACCGTGACTCGGTTTTGGAAGCACGTACTCCAAACGTCCCATATTAGAGTTTCCGAATTAGGGTTTGATTTGAAGCACTGTTTTACTGTTCTAGTCATTCCCCACAAAAGTTTCAAAAAACGCCGACCTTGACTCTATTTTTTTAGCACCTACTTCAAACGACCCAAATAAGGGTTTCCGAATTAAGGGTCGAATTTGAAGCAATCTATTGCTGTTTTATGCACTCCGTTTCTCCCAAATTCTATTCTAAATCATCGAGCCTAATCTGATCATTCCCCACAAAACTTTTAAACAACGTCCACCGCGACTCGGTTTTTTTAGCACGGACTTCAAACTTCCCAGATTAGGGTGTCCGAAGTAGGGTTAGATTTTGAAGCACTCCGTTTTTTCGACCGAAAGTCTATTCTAAATCAATCAAGACTAATCATTCCCCACGAAAGTTTCGAGAAACGTGACGCCGTTCTTTTAGCACGGACTTCAAACGTCCAAGATTAGGGTTTCCGAATTAGGGTTCGATTTGAAGCACTCCGTTTCTTTCGAAATTCTATTGTAAATCTTCAAGACTAATCATTCCCCACAAAAGTTTCGAAAAACGTCGACCGTGACTCGGTTTTGGAAGCACGTACTCCAAACGTCCCATATTAGAGTTTCCGAATTAGGGTTTGATTTGAAGCACTGTTTTACTGTTCTAGTCATTCCCCACAAAAGTTTCAAAAAACGCCGACCTTGACTCTATTTTTTTAGCACCTACTTCAAACGACCCAAATAAGGGTTTCCGAATTAAGGGTCGAATTTGAAGTAATCTGTTACTGTTTTATGCACTCCGTTTCTCCCAAATTCTATTCTAAATCATCGAGCCTAATCTGATCATTCCCCACAACACTTTTAAAGTACGTCGATCGCGACTCGGTTTTTTTAGCACGGACTTCAAACTTCCCAGATTAGGGTGTCCGAAGTAGGGTTAGATTTTGAAGCACTCCGTTTTTTCGATCGAAATTCTATTCTAAATCAATCAAGACTAATCATTCCCCACGAAAGTTTCGAGAAACGTGACGCCGTTCTTTTAGCACGGACTTCAAACGTCCAAGATTAGGGTTTCCGAATTAGGGTTCGATTTGAAGCACTCCGTTTCTTCGAAATTCTATTCTAAATCTTCAAGACTAATCATTCCCCACATAAGTTTCGAAAAACGTCGACCGTGACTCGGTTTTGGAAGCACGTACTCCAAACGTCCCATATTAGAGTTTTCGAATTAGGGATTGATTTGAAGCACTGTTTTACTGTTCTAGTCATTCCCCACAAAAGTTTCAAAAAACGCCGAGCTTGACTCTATTTTTTTAGCACCTACTTCAAACGACCCAAATAAGGGTTTCCGAATTAAGGGTCGAATTTGAAGCAATCTATTACTGTTTTATGCACTCCGTTTCTCCCAAATTCTATTCTAAATCATCGAGCCTAATCTGATCATTCCCCACAACACTTTTAAAGTACGTCGACCGCGACTCGGTTTTTTTAGCACGGACTTCAAACTTCCCAGATTAGGGTGTCCGAAGTAGGGTTAGATTTTGAAGCACTCCGTTTTTTCGATCGAAATTCTATTCTAAATCAATCAAGACTAATCATTCCCCACGAAAGTTTCGAGAAACGTGACGCCGTTCTTTTAGCACGGACTTCAAACGTCCAAGATTAGGGTTTCCGAATTAGGGTTCGATTTGAAGCACTCCGTTTCTTCGAAATTCTATTCTAAATCTTCAAGACTAATCATTCCCCACAAAAGTTTCGAAAAACGTCGACCGTGACTCGGTTTTGGAAGCACGTACTCCAAACGTCCCATATTAGAGTTTCCGAATTAGGGTTTGATTTGAAGCACTGTTTTACTGTTATAGTCATTCCCCACAAAAGTTTCAAAAAACGCCGACCTTGACTCTATTTTTTTAGCACCTACTTCAAACGACCCAAATAAGGGTTTCCGAATTAAGGGTCGAATTTGAAGCAATCTATTACTGTTTTATGCACTCCGTTTCTCCCAAATTCTATTCTAAATCATCGAGCCTAATCTGATCATTCCCCACAACACTTTTAAAGTACGTCGACCGCGACTCGGTTTTTTTAGCACGGACTTCAAACTTCCCAGATTAGGGTGTCCGAAGTAGGGTTAGATTTTGAAGCACTCCGTTTTTTCGATCGAAATTCTATTCTAAATCAATCAAGACTAATCATTCCCCACGAAAGTTTCGAGAAACGTGACGCCGTTCTTTTAGCACGGACTTCAAACGTCCAAGATTAGGGTTTCCGAATTAGGGTTCGATTTGAAGCACTCCGTTTCTTCGAAATTCTATTCTAAATCTTCAAGACTAATCATTCCCCACAAAAGTTTCGAAAAACGTCGACCGTGACTCGGTTTTGGAAGCACGTACTCCAAACGTCCCATATTAGAGTTTCCGAATTAGGGTTTGATTTGAAGCACTGTTTTACTGTTCTAGTCATTCCCCACAAAAGTTTAAAAAAACGCCGACCTTGACTCTATTTTTTTAGCACCTACTTCAAACGACCCAAATAAGGGTTTCCGAATTAAGGGTCGAATTTGAAGCAATCTATTGCTGTTTTATGCACTCCGTTTCTCCCAAATTCTATTCTAAATCATCGAGCCTAATCTGATCATTCCCCACAAAACTTTTAAACAACGTCCACCGCGACTCGGTTTTTTTAGCACGGACTTCAAACTTCCCAGATTAGGGTGTCCGAAGTAGGGTTAGATTTTGAAGCACTCCGTTTTTTCGACCGAAAGTCTATTCTAAATCAATCAAGACTAATCATTCCCCACGAAAGTTTCGAGAAACGTGACGCCGTTCTTTTAGCACGGACTTCAAACGTCCAAGATTAGGGTTTCCGAATTAGGGTTCGATTTGAAGCACTCCGTTTCTTCGAAATTCTATTGTAAATCTTCAAGACTAATCATTCCCCACAAAAGTTTCGAAAAACGTCGACCGTGACTCGGTTTTGGAAGCACGTACTCCAAACGTCCCATATTAGAGTTTCCGAATTAGGGTTTGATTTGAAGCACTGTTTTACTGTTATAGTCATTCCCCACAAAAGTTTCAAAAAACGCCGACCTTGACTCTATTTTTTTAGCACCTACTTCAAACGACCCAAATAAGGGTTTCCGAATTAAGGGTCGAATTTGAAGCAATCTATTACTGTTTTATGCACTCCGTTTCTCCCAAATTCTATTCTAAATCATCGAGCCTAATCTGATCATTCCCCACAACACTTTTAAAGTACGTCGACCGCGACTCGGTTTTTTTAGCACGGACTTCAAACTTCCCAGATTAGGGTGTCCGAAGTAGGGTTAGATTTTGAAGCACTCCGTTTTTTCGATCGAAATTCTATTCTAAATCAATCAAGACTAATCATTCCCCACGAAAGTTTCGAGAAACGTGACGCCGTTCTTTTAGCACGGACTTCAAACGTCCAAGATTAGGGTTTCCGAATTAGGGTTCGATTTGAAGCACTCCGTTTCTTCGAAATTCTATTCTAAATCTTCAAGACTAATCATTCCCCACAAAAGTTTCGAAAAACGTCGACCGTGACTCGGTTTTGGAAGCACGTACTCCAAACGTCCCATATTAGAGTTTCCGAATTAGGGTTTGATTTGAAGCACTGTTTTACTGTTCTAGTCATTCCCCACAAAAGTTTCAAAAAACGCCGACCTTGACTCTATTTTTTTAGCACCTACTTCAAACGACCCAAATAAGGGTTTCCGAATTAAGGGTCGAATTTGAAGCAATCTATTGCTGTTTTATGCACTCCGTTTCTCCCAAATTCTATTCTAAATCATCGAGCCTAATCTGATCATTCCCCACAAAACTTTTAAACAACGTCCACCGCGACTCGGTTTTTTTAGCACGGACTTCAAACTTCCCATTTTAGGGTGTCCGAAGTAGGGTTAGATTTTGAAGCACTCCGTTTTTTCGATCGAAATTCTATTCTAAATCAATCAAGACTAATCATTCCCCACGAAAGTTTCGAGAAACGTGACGCCGTTCTTATAGCACGGACTTCAAACGTCCAAGATTAGGGTTTCCGAATTAGGGTTCGATTTGAAGCACTCCGTTTCTTCGAAATTCTATTCTAAATCTTCAAGACTAATCATTCCCCACATAAGTTTCGAAAAACGTCGACCGTGACTCGGTTTTGGAAGCACGTACTCCAAACGTCCCATATTAGAGTTTTCGAATTAGGGATTGATTTGAAGCACTGTTTTACTGTTCTAGTCATTCCCCACAAAAGTTTCAAAAAACGCCGAGCTTGACTCTATTTTTTTAGCACCTACTTCAAACGACCCAAATAAGGGTTTCCGAATTAAGGGTCGAATTTGAAGCAATCTATTGCTGTTTTATGCACTCCGTTACTCCCAAATTCTATTCTAAATCATCGAGCCTAATCTGATCATTCCCCACAAAACTTTTAAACAACGTCCACCGCGACTCGGTTTTTTTAGCACGGACTTCAAACTTCCCAGATTAGGGTGTCCGAAGTAGGGTTAGATTTTGAAGCACTCCGTTTTTTCGATCGAAAGTCTATTCTAAATCAATCAAGACTAATCATTCCCCACGAAAGTTTCGAGAAACGTGACGCCGTTCTTTTAGCACGGACTTCAAACGTCCAAGATTAGGGTTTCCGAATTAGGGTTCGATTTGAAGCACTCCGTTTCTTCGAAATTCTATTGTAAATCTTCAAGACTAATCATTCCCCACAAAAGTTTCGAAAAACGTCGACCGTGACTCGGTTTTGGAAGCACGTACTCCAAACGTCCCATACTAGAGTTTCCGAATTAGGGTTTGATTTGAAGCACTGTTTTACTGTTCTAGTCATTCCCCACAAAAGTTTCAAAAAACGCCGACCTTGACTCTATTTTTTTAGCACCTACTTCAAACGACCCAAATAAGGGTTTCCGAATTAAGGGTCGAATTTGAAGCAATCTATTACTGTCTTATGCACTCCGTTTCTCCCAAATTCTATTCTGAATCATCGAGCCTAATCTGATTATTCCCCACAACACTTTTAAAGTACGTCGAACGCGACTCGGTTTTTTTAGCACGGACTTCAAACTTCCCAGATTAGGGTGTCCGAAGTAGGGTTAGATTTTGAAGCACTCCGTTTTTTCGATCGAAATTCTATTCTAAATCAATCAAGACTAATCATTCCCCACGAAAGTTTCGAGAAACGTGACGCCGTTCTTTTAGCACGGACTTCAAACGTCAAAGATTAGGGTTTCCGAATTAGGGTTCGATTTGAAGCACTCCGTTTCTTCGAAATTCTATTCTAAATCTTCAAGACTAATCATTCCCCACAAAAGTTTCGAAAAACGTCGACCGTGACTCGGTTTTGGAAGCACGTACTCCAAACGTCCCATATTAGAGTTTCCGAATTAGGGTTTGATTTGAAGCACTGTTTTACTGTTCTAGTCATTCCCCACAAAAGTTTCAAAAAACGCCGACCTTGACTCTATTTTTTTAGCACCTACTTCAAACGACCCAAATAAGGGTTTCCGAATTAAGGGTCGAATATGAAGCAATCTATTGCTGTTTTATGCACTCCGTTTCTCCCAAATTCTATTCTAAATCATCGAGCCTAATCTGATCATTCCCCACAAAACTTTTAAACAACGTCCACCGCGACTCGGTTTTTTTAGCACGGACTTCAAACTTCCCAGATTAGGGTGTCCGAAGTAGGGTTAGATTTTGAAGCACTCCGTTTTTTCGATCGAAAGTCTATTCTAAATCAATCAAGACTAATCATTCCCCACGAAAGTTTCGAGAAACGTGACGCCGTTCTTTTAGCACGGACTTCAAACGTCCAAGATTAGGGTTTCCGAATTAGGGTTCGATTTGAAGCACTCCGTTTCTTCGAAATTCTATTGTAAATCTTCAAGACTAATCATTCCCCACAAAAGTTTCGAAAAACGTCGACCGTGACTCGGTTTTGGAAGCACGTACTCCAAACGTCCCATATTAGAGTTTCCGAATTAGGGTTTGATTTGAAGCACTGTTTTACTGTTCTAGTCATTCCCCACAAAAGTTTCAAAAAACGCCGACCTTGACTCTATTTTTTTAGCACCTACTTCAAACGACCCAAATAAGGGTTTCCGAATTAAGGGTCGAATTTGAAGTAATCTGTTACTGTTTTATGCACTCCGTTTCTCCCAAATTCTATTCTAAATCATCGAGCCTAATCTGATCATTCCCCACAACACTTTTAAAGTACGTCGACCGCGACTCGGTTTTTTTAGCACGGACTTCAAACTTCCCAGATTAGGGTGTCCGAAGTAGGGTTAGATTTTGAAGCACTCCGTTTTTTCGATCGAAATTCTATTCTAAATCAATCAAGACTAATCATTCCCCACGAAAGTTTCGAGAAACGTGACGCCGTTCTTTTAGCACGGACTTCAAACGTCCAAGATTAGGGTTTCCGAATTAGGGTTCGATTTGAAGCACTCCGTTTCTTCGAAATTCTATTCTAAATCTTCAAGACTAATCATTCCCCACATAAGTTTCGAAAAACGTCGACCGTGACTCGGTTTTGGAAGCACGTACTCCAAACGTCCCATATTAGAGTTTTCGAATTAGGGATTGATTTGAAGCACTGTTTTACTGTTCTAGTCATTCCCCACAAAAGTTTCAAAAAACGCCGAGCTTGACTCTATTTTTTTAGCACCTACTTCAAACGACCCAAATAAGGGTTTCCGAATTAAGGGTCGAATTTGAAGCAATCTATTGCTGTTTTATGCACTCCGTTACTCCCAAATTCTATTCTAAATCATCGAGCCTAATCTGATCATTCCCCACAAAACTTTTAAACAACGTCCACCGCGACTCGGTTTTTTTAGCACGGACTTCAAACTTCCCAGATTAGGGTGTCCGAAGTAGGGTTAGATTTTGAAGCACTCCGTTTTTTCGATCGAAAGTCTATTCTAAATCAATCAAGACTAATCATTCCCCACGAAAGTTTCGAGAAACGTGACGCCGTTCTTTTAGCACGGACTTCAAACGTCCAAGATTAGGGTTTCCGAATTAGGGTTCGATTTGAAGCACTCCGTTTCTTCGAAATTCTATTGTAAATCTTCAAGACTAATCATTCCCCACAAAAGTTTCGAAAAACGTCGACCGTGACTCGGTTTTGGAAGCACGTACTCCAAACGTCCCATACTAGAGTTTCCGAATTAGGGTTTGATTTGAAGCACTGTTTTACTGTTCTAGTCATTCCCCACAAAAGTTTCAAAAAACGCCGACCTTGACTCTATTTTTTTAGCACCTACTTCAAACGACCCAAATAAGGGTTTCCGAATTAAGGGTCGAATTTGAAGCAATCTATTACTGTCTTATGCACTCCGTTTCTCCCAAATTCTATTCTGAATCATCGAGCCTAATCTGATCATTCCCCACAACACTTTTAAAGTACGTCGAACGCGACTCGGTTTTTTTAGCACGGACTTCAAACTTCCCAGATTAGGGTGTCCGAAGTAGGGTTAGATTTTGAAGCACTCCGTTTTTTCGATCGAAATTCTATTCTAAATCAATCAAGACTAATCATTCCCCACGAAAGTTTCGAGAAACGTGACGCCGTTCTTTTAGCACGGACTTCAAACGTCAAAGATTAGGGTTTCCGAATTAGGGTTCGATTTGAAGCACTCCGTTTCTTCGAAATTCTATTCTAAATCTTCAAGACTAATCATTCCCCACAAAAGTTTCGAAAAACGTCGACCGTGACTCGGTTTTGGAAGCACGTACTCCAAACGTCCCATATTAGAGTTTCCGAATTAGGGTTTGATTTGAAGCACTGTTTTACTGTTCTAGTCATTCCCCACAAAAGTTTCAAAAAACGCCGACCTTGACTCTATTTTTTTAGCACCTACTTCAAACGACCCAAATAAGGGTTTCTGAATTAAGGGTCGAATTTGAAGCAATCTATTGCTGTTTTATGCACTCCGTTTCTCCCAAATTCTATTCTAAATCATCGAGCCTAATCTGATCATTCCCCACAAAACTTTTAAACAACGTCCACCGCGACTCGGTTTTTTTAGCACGGACTTCAAACTTCCCAGATTAGGGTGTCCGAAGTAGGGTTAGATTTTGAAGCACTCCGTTTTTTCGATCGAAAGTCTATTCTAAATCAATCAAGACTAATCATTCCCCACGAAAGTTTCGAGAAACGTGACGCCGTTCTTTTAGCACGGACTTCAAACGTCCAAGATTAGGGTTTCCGAATTAGGGTTCGATTTGAAGCACTCCGTTTCTTCGAAATTCTATTGTAAATCTTCAAGACTAATCATTCCCCACAAAAGTTTCGAAAAACGTCGACCGTGACTCGGTTTTGGAAGCACGTACTCCAAACGTCCCATATTAGAGTTTCCGAATTAGGGTTTGATTTGAAGCACTGTTTTACTGTTCTAGTCATTCCCCACAAAAGTTTCAAAAAACGCCGACCTTGACTCTATTTTTTTAGCACCTACTTCAAACGACCCAAATAAGGGTTTCCGAATTAAGGGTCGAATTTGAAGTAATCTGTTACTGTTTTATGCACTCCGTTTCTCCCAAATTCTATTCTAAATCATCGAGCCTAATCTGATCATTCCCCACAACACTTTTAAAGTACGTCGACCGCGACTCGGTTTTTTTAGCACGGACTTCAAACTTCCCAGATTAGGGTGTCCGAAGTAGGGTTAGATTTTGAAGCACTCCGTTTTTTCGATCGAAATTCTATTCTAAATCAATCAAGACTAATCATTCCCCACGAAAGTTTCGAGAAACGTGACGCCGTTCTTTTAGCACGGACTTCAAACGTCCAAGATTAGGGTTTCCGAATTAGGGTTCGATTTGAAGCACTCCGTTTCTTCGAAATTCTATTCTAAATCTTCAAGACTAATCATTCCCCACATAAGTTTCGAAAAACGTCGACCGTGACTCGGTTTTGGAAGCACGTACTCCAAACGTCCCATATTAGAGTTTTCGAATTAGGGATTGATTTGAAGCACTGTTTTACTGTTCTAGTCATTCCCCACAAAAGTTTCAAAAAACGCCGAGCTTGACTCTATTTTTTTAGCACCTACTTCAAACGACCCAAATAAGGGTTTCCGAATTAAGGGTCGAATTTGAAGCAATCTATTGCTGTTTTATGCACTCCGTTTCTCCCAAATTCTATTCTAAATCATCGAGCCTAATCTGATCATTCCCCACAAAACTTTTAAACAACGTCCACCGCGACTCGGTTTTTTTAGCACGGACTTCAAACTTCCCAGATTAGGGTGTCCGAAGTAGGGTTAGATTTTGAAGCACTCCGTTTTTTCGATCGAAAGTCTATTCTAAATCAATCAAGACTAATCATTCCCCACGAAAGTTTCGAGAAACGTGACGCCGTTCTTTTAGCACGGACTTCAAACGTCCAAGATTAGGGTTTCCGAATTAGGGTTCGATTTGAAGCACTCCGTTTCTTCGAAATTCTATTGTAAATCTTCAAGACTAATCATTCCCCACAAAAGTTTCGAAAAACGTCGACCGTGACTCGGTTTTGGAAGCACGTACTCCAAACGTCCCATATTAGAGTTTCCGAATTAGGGTTTGATTTGACGCAATGTTTTACTGTTCTAGTCATTCCCCACAAAAGTTTCAAAAAACGCCGACCTTGACTCTATTTTTTTAGCACCTACTTCAAACGACCCAAATAAGGGTTTCCGAATTAAGGGTCGAATTTGAAGCAATCTATTGCTGTTTTATGCACTCCGTTTCTCCCAAATTCTATTCTAAATCATCGAGCCTAATCTGATCATTCCCCACAAAACTTTTAAACAACGTCCACCGCGACTCGGTTTTTTTAGCACGGACTTCAAACTTCCCAGATTAGGGTGTCCGAAGTAGGGTTAGATTTTGAAGCACTCCGTTTTTTCGACCGAAATTCTATTCTAAATCAATCAAGACTAATCATTCCCCACGAAAGTTTCGAGAAACGTGACGCCGTTCTTTTAGCACGGACTTCAAACGTCCAAGATTAGGGTTTCCGAATTAGGGTTCGATTTGAAGCACTCCGTTTCTTCGAAATTCTATTCTAAATCTTCAAGACTAATCATTCCCCACAAAAGTTTCGAAAAACGTCGACCGTGACTCGGTTTTGGAAGCACGTACTCCAAGCGTCCCATATTAGAGTTTCCGAATTAGGGTTTGATTTGAAGCACTGTTTTACTGTTCTAGTCATTCCCCACAAAAGTTTCAAAAAACGCCGAGCTTGACTCTATTTTTTTAGCACCTACTTCAAACGACCCAAATAAGGGCTTCCGAATTAAGGGTCGAATTTGAAGCAATCTATTGCTGTTTTATGCACTCCGTTTCTCCCAAATTCTATTCTAAATCATCGAGCCTAATCTGATCATTCCCCACAAAACTTTTAAACAACGTCCACCGCGACTCGGTTTTTTTAGCACGGACTTCAAACTTCCCAGATTAGGGTGTCCGAAGTAGGGTTAGATTTTGAAGCACTCCGTTTTTTCGATCGAAAGTCTATTCTAAATCAATCAAGACTAATCATTCCCCACGAAAGTTTCGAGAAACGTGACGCCGTTCTTTTAGCACGGACTTCAAACGTCCAAGATTAGGGTTTCCGAATTAGGGTTCGATTTGAAGCACTCCGTTTCTTCGAAATTCTATTCTAAATCTTCAAGACTAATCATTCCCCACAAAAGTTTCGAAAAACGTCGACCGTGACTCGGTTTTGGAAGCACGTACTCCAAACGTCCCATATTAGAGTTTCCGAATTAGGGTTTGATTTGAAGCACTGTTTTACTGTTCTAGTCATTCCCCACAAAAGTTTCAAAAAACGCCGAGCTTGACTCTATTTTTTTAGCACCTAATTCAAACGACCCAAATAAGGGTTTCTGAATTAAGGGTCGAATTTGAAGCAATCTATTACTGTTTTATGCACTCCGTTTCTCCCAAATTCTATTCTGAATCATCGAGCCTAATCTGATCATTCCCCACAAAACTTTTAAACAACGTCCACCGCGACTTGTTTTTTTTAGCACGGACTTCAAACTTCCCAGATTAGGGTGTCCGAAGTAGGGTTAGATTTTGAAGCACTCCGTTTTTTCGATCGAAATTCTATTCTAAATCAATCAAGACTAATCATTCCCCACGAAAGTTTCGAGAAACGTGACGCCGTTCTTTTAGCACGGACTTCAAACGTCCAAGATTAGGGTTTCCGAATTAGGGTTCGATTTGAAGCACTCCGTTTCTTCGAAATTCTATTCTAAATCTTCGAGACTAATCATTCCCCACAAAAGTTTCGAAAAACGTCGACCGTGACTCGGTTTTGGAAGCACGTACTCCAAACGTCCCATATTAGAGTTTCCGAATTAGGGTTTGATTTGAAGCACTGTTTTACTGTTCTAGTCATTCCCCACAAAAGTTTCAAAAAACGCCGAGCTTGACTCTATTTTTTTAGCACCTACTTCAAACGACCCAAATAAGGGTTTCCGAATTAAGGGTCGAATTTGAAGCAATCTGTTACTGTTTTATGCACTCCGTTTCTCCCAAATTCTATTCTAAATCATCGAGCCTAATCTGATCATTCCCTACAACACTTTTAAAGTACGTCGACCGCGACTCGGTTTTTTTAGCACGGACTTCAAACTTCCCAGATTAGGGTGTCCGAAGTAGGGTTAGATTTTGAAGCACTCCGTTTTTTCGATCGAAATTCTATTCTAAATCAATCAAGACTAATCATTCCCCACGAAAGTTTCGAGAAACGTGACGCCGTTCTTTTAGCACGGACTTCAAACGTCCAAGATTAGGGTTTCCGAATTAGGGTTCGATTTGAAGCACTCCGTTTCTTCGAAATTCTATTCTAAATCTTCAAGACTAATCATTCCCCACAAAAGTTTCGAAAAACGTCGACCGTGACTCGGTTTTGGAAGCACGTACTCCAAACGTCCCATATTAGAGTTTTCGAATTAGGGATTGATTTGAAGCACTGTTTTACTGTTCTAGTCATTCCCCACAAAAGTTTCAAAAAACGCCGAGCTTGACTCTATTTTTTTAGCACCTACTTCAAACGACCCAAATAAGGGCTTCCGAATTAAGGGTCGAATTTGAAGCAATCTATTGCTGTTTTATGCACTCCGTTTCTCCCAAATTCTATTCTAAATCATCGAGCCTAATCTGATCATTCCCCACAAAACTTTTAAACAACGTCCACCGCGACTCGGTTTTTTTAGCACGGACTTCAAACTTCCCAGATTAGGGTGTCCGAAGTAGGGTTAGATTTTGAAGCACTCCGTTTTTTCGATCGAAAGTCTATTCTAAATCAATCAAGACTAATCATTCCCCACGAAAGTTTCGAGAAACGTGACGCCGTTCTTTTAGCACGGACTTCAAACGTCCAAGATTAGGGTTTCCGAATTAGGGTTCGATTTGAAGCACTCCGTTTCTTCGAAATTCTATTCTAAATCTTCAAGACTAATCATTCCCCACAAAAGTTTCGAAAAACGTCGACCGTGACTCGGTTTTGGAAGCACGTACTCCAAACGTCCCATATTAGAGTTTCCGAATTAGGGTTTGATTTGAAGCACTGTTTTACTGTTCTAGTCATTCCCCACAAAAGTTTCAAAAAACGCCGACCTTGACTCTATTTTTTTAGCACCTACTTCAAACGACCCAAATAAGGGTTTCCGAATTAAGGGTCGAATTTGAAGCAATCTATTACTGTCTTATGCACTCCGTTTCTCCCAAATTCTATTCTGAATCATCGAGCCTAATCTGATCATTCCCCACAACACTTTTAAAGTACGTCGAACGCGACTCGGTTTTTTTAGCACGGACTTCAAACTTCCCAGATTAGGGTGTCCGAAGTAGGGTTAGATTTTGAAGCACTCCGTTTTTTCGATCGAAATTCTATTCGAAATCAATCAAGACTAATCATTCCCCACGAAAGTTTCGAGAAACGTGACGCCGTTCTTTTAGCACGGACTTCAAACGTCCAAGATTAGGGTTTCCGAATTAGGGTTCGATTTGAAGCACTCCGTTTCTTTGAAATTCTATTCTAAATCTTCAAGACTAATCATTCCCCACAAAAGTTTCGAAAAACGTCGACCGTGACTCGGTTTTGGAAGCACGTACTCCAAGCGTCCCATATTAGAGTTTCCGAATTAGGGTTTGATTTGAAGCACTGTTTTACTGTTCAAGTCATTCCCCACAAAAGTTTCAAAAAACGCCGACCTTGACTCTATTTTTTTAGCACCTACTTCAAACGACCCAAATAAGGGTTTCCGAATTAAGGGTCGAATTTGAAGCAATCTATTGCTGTTTTATGCACTCCGTTTCTCCCAAATTCTATTCTAAATCATCGAGCCTAATCTGATCATTCCCCACAAAACTTTTAAAAAACGTCGAACGCGACTCGGTTTTTTTAGCACGGACTTCAAACTTCCCAGATTAGGGTGTCAGAAGTAGGGTTAGATTTTGAAGCACTCCGTTTTTTCGATCGAAATTCTATTCTAAATCAATCAAGACTAATCATTCCCCACGAAAGTTTCGAGAAACGTGACGCCGTTCTTTTAGCACGGACTTCAAACGTCCAAGATTAGGGTTTCCGAATTAGGGTTCGATTTGAAGCACTCCGTTTCTTCGAAATTCTATTCTAAATCTTCAAGACTAATCATTCCCCACAAAAGTTTCGAAAAACGTCGACCGTGACTCGGTTTTGGAAGCACGTACTCCAAACGTCCCATATTAGAGTTTTCGAATTAGGGATTGATTTGAAGCACTGTTTTACTGTTCTAGTCATTCCCCACAAAAGTTTCAAAAAACGCCGACCTTGACTCTATTTTTTTAGCACCTACTTCAAACGACCCAAATAAGGGTTTCCGAATTAAGGGTCAAATTTGAAGCAATCTATTACTGTCTTATGCACTCCGTTTCTCCCAAATTCTATTCTAAATCATCGAGCCTAATCTGATCATTCCCCACAACACTTTTAAAGTACGTCGAACGCGACTCGGTTTTTTTAGCACGGACTTCAAACTTCCCAGATTAGGGTGTCCGAAGTAGGGTTAGATTTTGAAGCACTCCGTTTTTTCGATCGAAATTCTATTCGAAATCAATCAAGACTAATCATTCCCCACGAAAGTTTCGAGAAACGTGACGCCGTTCTTTTAGCACGGACTTCAAACGTCCAAGATTAGGGTTTCCGAATTAGGGTTCGATTTGAAGCACTCCGTTTCTTTGAAATTCTATTCTAAATCTTCAAGACTAATCATTCCCCACAAAAGTTTCGAAAAACGTCGACCGTGACTCGGTTTTGGAAGCACGTACTCCAAGCGTCCCATATTAGAGTTTCCGAATTAGGGTTTGATTTGAAGCACTGTTTTACTGTTCAAGTCATTCCCCACAAAAGTTTCAAAAAACGCCGACCTTGACTCTATTTTTTTAGCACCTACTTCAAACGACCCAAATAAGGGTTTCCGAATTAAGGGTCGAATTTGAAGCAATCTATTGCTGTTTTATGCACTCCGTTTCTCCCAAATTCTATTCTAAATCATCGAGCCTAATCTGATCATTCCCCACAAAACTTTTAAAAAACGTCGAACGCGACTCGGTTTTTTTAGCACGGACTTCAAACTTCCCAGATTAGGGTGTCAGAAGTAGGGTTAGATTTTGAAGCACTCCGTTTTTTCGATCGAAATTCTATTCTAAATCAATCAAGACTAATCATTCCCCACGAAAGTTTCGAGAAACGTGACGCCGTTCTTTTAGCACGGACTTCAAACGTCCAAGATTAGGGTTTCCGAATTAGGGTTCGATTTGAAGCACTCCGTTTCTTCGAAATTCTATTCTAAATCTTCAAGACTAATCATTCCCCACAAAAGTTTCGAAAAACGTCGACCGTGACTCGGTTTTGGAAGCACGTACTCCAAACGTCCCATATTAGAGTTTTCGAATTAGGGATTGATTTGAAGCACTGTTTTACTGTTCTAGTCATTCCCCACAAAAGTTTCAAAAAACGCCGACCTTGACTCTATTTTTTTAGCACCTACTTCAAACGACCCAAATAAGGGTTTCCGAATTAAGGGTCAAATTTGAAGCAATCTATTACTGTCTTATGCACTCCGTTTCTCCCAAATTCTATTCTAAATCATCGAGCCTAATCTGATCATTCCCCACAACACTTTTAAAGTACGTCGAACGCGACTCGGTTTTTTTAGCACGGACTTCAAACTTCCCAGATTAGGGTGTCCGAAGTAGGGTTAGATTTTGAAGCACTCCGTTTTTTCGATCGAAATTCTATTCTAAATCAATCAAGACTAATCATTCCCCACGAAAGTTTCGAGAAACGTGACGCCGTTCTTTTAGCACGGACTTCAAACGTCCAAGATTAGGGTTTCGGAATTAGGGTTCGATTTGAAGCACTCCGTTTCTTCGAAATTCTATTCTAAATCTTCAAGACTAATCATTCCCCACAAAATTTTCGAAAAACGTCGACCGTGACTCGGTTTTGGAAGCACGTACTCCAAACGTCCCATATTAGAGTTTCCGAATTAGGGTTTGATTTGAAGCACTGTTTTACTGTTCAAGTCATTCCCCACAAAAGTTTCAAAAAACGCCGACCTTGACTCTATTTTTTTAGCACCTACTTCAAACGACCCAAATAAGGGTTTCCGAATTAAGGGTCGAATTTGAAGCAATCTATTGCTGTTTTATGCAATCCGTTTCTCCCAAATTCTATTCTAAATCATCGAGCCTAATCTGATCAATCCCCACAACACTTTTAAAGTACGTCGACCACGACTCGGTTTTTTTAGCACGGACTTCAAACTTCCCAGATTAGGGTGTCCGAAGTAGGGTTAGATTTTGAAGCACTCCGTTTTTTCGATCGAAATTCTATTCGAAATCAATCAAGACTAATCATTCCCCACGAAAGTTTCGAGAAACGTGACGCCGTTCTTTTAGCACGGACTTCAAACGTCCAAGATTAGGGTTTCCGAATTAGGGTTCGATTTGAAGCACTCTGTTTCTTCGAAATTCTATTCTAAATCTTCAAGACTAATCATTCCCCACAAAAGTTTCGAAAAACGTCGACCGTGACTCGGTTTTGGAAGCACGTACTCCAACGTCCCATATTAGAGTTTCCGAATTAGGGTTTGATTTGAAGCACTGTTTTACTGTTCAAGTCATTCCCCACAAAAGTTTCAAAAAACGCCGACCTTGACTCTATTTTTTTAGCACCTACTTCAAACGACCCAAATAAGGGTTTCCGAATTAAGGGTCGAATTTGAAGCAATCTATTGCTGTTTTATGCACTCCGTTTCTCCCAAATTCTATTCTAAATCATCGAGCCTAATCTGATCATTCCCCACAAAACTTTTAAAAAACGTCGAACGCGACTCGGTTTTTTTAGCACGGACTTCAAACTTCCCAGATTAGGGTGTCCGAAGTAGGGTTAGATTTTGAAGCACTCCGTTTTTTCGATCGAAATTCTATTCTAAATCAATCAAGACTAATCATTCCCCACGAAAGTTTCGAGAAACGTGACGCCGTTCTTTTAGCACGGACTTCAAACGTCCAAGATTAGGGTTTCCGAATTAGGGTTCGATTTGAAGCACTCCGTTTCTTCGAAATTCTATTCTAAATCTTCAAGACTAATCATTCCCCACAAAAGTTTCGAAAAACGTCGACCGTGACTCGGTTTTGGAAGCACGTACTCCAAACGTCCCATATTAGAGTTTTCGAATTAGGGATTGATTTGAAGCACTGTTGTACTGTTCTAGTCATTCCCCACAAAAGTTTCAAAAAACGCCGACCTTGACTCTATTTTTTTAGCACCTACTTCAAACGACCCAAATAAGGGTTTCCGAATTAAGGGTCGAATTTGAAGCAATCTATTACTGTCTTATGCACTCCGTTTCTCCCAAATTCTATTCTAAATCATCGAGCCTAATCTGATCATTCCCCACAACACTTTTAAAGTACGTCGAACGCGACTCGGTTTTTTTAGCACGGACTTCAAACTTCCCAGATTAGGGTGTCCGAAGTAGGGTTAGATTTTGAAGCACTCCGTTTTTTCGATCGAAATTCTATTCGAAATCAATCAAGACTAATCATTCCCCACGAAAGTTTCGAGAAACGTGACGCCGTTCTTTTAGCACGGACTTCAAACGTCCAAGATTAGGGTTTCCGAATTAGGGTTCGATTTGAAGCACTCTGTTTCTTCGAAATTCTATTCTAAATCTTCAAGACTAATCATTCCCCACAAAAGTTTCGAAAAACGTCGACCGTGACTCGGTTTTGGAAGCACGTACTCCAACGTCCCATATTAGAGTTTCCGAATTAGGGTTTGATTTGAAGCACTGTTTTACTGTTCAAGTCATTCCCCACAAAAGTTTCAAAAAACGCCGACCTTGACTCTATTTTTTTAGCACCTACTTCAAACGACCCAAATAAGGGTTTCCGAATTAAGGGTCGAATTTGAAGCAATCTATTGCTGTTTTATGCACTCCGTTTCTCCCAAATTCTATTCTAAATCATCGAGCCTAATCTGATCATTCCCCACAAAACTTTTAAAAAACGTCGAACGCGACTCGGTTTTTTTAGCACGGACTTCAAACTTCCCAGATTAGGGTGTCCGAAGTAGGGTTAGATTTTGAAGCACTCCGTTTTTTCGATCGAAATTCTATTCTAAATCAATCAAGACTAATCATTCCCCACGAAAGTTTCGAGAAACGTGACGCCGTTCTTTTAGCACGGACTTCAAACGTCCAAGATTAGGGTTTCCGAATTAGGGTTCGATTTGAAGCACTCCGTTTCTTCGAAATTCTATTCTAAATCTTCAAGACTAATCATTCCCCACAAAAGTTTCGAAAAACGTCGACCGTGACTCGGTTTTGGAAGCACGTACTCCAAACGTCCCATATTAGAGTTTTCGAATTAGGGATTGATTTGAAGCACTGTTGTACTGTTCTAGTCATTCCCCACAAAAGTTTCAAAAAACGCCGACCTTGACTCTATTTTTTTAGCACCTACTTCAAACGACCCAAATAAGGGTTTCCGAATTAAGGGTCGAATTTGAAGCAATCTATTACTGTCTTATGCACTCCGTTTCTCCCAAATTCTATTCTAAATCATCGAGCCTAATCTGATCATTCCCCACAACACTTTTAAAGTACGTCGAACGCGACTCGGTTTTTTTAGCACGGACTTCAAACTTCCCAGATTAGGGTGTCCGAAGTAGGGTTAGATTTTGAAGCACTCCGTTTTTTCGATCGAAATTCTATTCTAAATCAATCAAGACTAATCATTCCCCACGAAAGTTTCGAGAAACGTGACGCCGTTCTTTTAGCACGGACTTCAAACGTCCAAGATTAGGGTTTCCGAATTAGGGTTCGATTTGAAGCACTCCGTTTCTTCGAAATTCTATTCTAAATCTTCAAGACTAATCATTCCCCACAAAAGTTTCGAAAAACGTCGACCTTGACTCGGTTTTGGAAGCACGTACTCCAAACGTCCCATATTAGAGTTTCCGAATTAGGGTTTGATTTGAAGCACTGTTTTACTGTTCTAGTCATTCCCCACAAAAGTTTCAAAAAACGCCGACCTTGACTCTATTTTTTTAGCACCTACTTCAAACGACCCAAATAAGGGTTTCCGAATTAAGGGTCGAATTTGAAGCAATCTATTGCTGTTTTATGCACTCCGTTTCTCCCAAATTCTATTCTAAATCATCGAGCCTAATCTGATCATTCCCCACAAAACTTTTAAAAAACGTCGACCGCGACTCGGTTTTTTTAGCACGGACTTCAAACTTCCCAGATTAGGGTGTCCGAAGTAGGGTTAGATTTTGAAGCACTCCGTTTTTTCGATCGAAATTCTATTCTAAATCAATCAAGACTAATCATTCCCCACGAAAGTTTCGAGAAACGTGACGCCGTTCTTTTAGCACGGACTTCAAACGTCCAAGATTAGGGTTTCCGAATTAGGGTTCGATTTGAAGCACTCCGTTTCTTCGAAATTCTATTCTAAATCTTCAAGACTAATCATTCCCCACAAAAGTTTCGAAAAACGTCGACCGTGACTCGGTTTTGGAAGCACGTACTCCAAACGTCCCATATTAGAGTTTCCGAATTAGGGTTTGATTTGAAGCACTGTTTTACTGTTCTAGTCATTCCCCACAAAAGTTTCAAAAAACGCCGACCTTGACTCTATTTTTTTAGCACCTACTTCAAACGACCCAAATAAGGGTTTCCGAATTAAGGGTCGAACTTGAAGCAATCTATTGCTGTTTTATGCACTCCGTTCCTCCCAAATTCTATTCTAAATCATCGAGCCTAATCTGATCATTCCCCACAAAACTTTTAAAAAACGTCGACCGCGACTCGGTTTTTTTATTACGGACTTCAAACTTCCCAGATTAGGGTGTCCGAAGTAGGGTTAGATTTTGAAGCACTCCGTTTTTTCGATCGAAATTCTATTCTAAATCAATCAAGACTAATCATTCCCCACGAAAGTTTCGAGAAACGTGACGCCGTTCTTTTAGCACGGACTTCAAACGTCCAAGATTAGGGTTCCCGAATTAGGGTTCGATTTGAAGCACTCCGTTTCTTCGAAATTCTATTCTAAATCTTCAAGACTAATCATTCCCCAAAAAAGTTTCGAAAAACGTCGACCGTGACTCGGTTTTGGAAGCACGTACTCCAAACGTCCCATATTAGAGTTTCCGAATTAGGGTTTGATTTGAAGCACTGTTTTACTGTTCTAGTCATTCCTCACAAAAGTTTCAAAAAACGCCGACCTTGACTCTATTTTTTTAGCACCTACTTCAAACGACCCAAATAAGGGTTTCCGAATTAAGGGTCGAATTTGAAGCAATTTATTGCTGTTTTATGCACTCCGTTTCTCCCAAATTCTATTCTAAATCATCGAGCCTAATCTGATCATTCCCCACAAAACTTTTAAAAAACGTCGACCGCGACTCGGTTTTTTTAGCACGGACTACAAACTTCCCAGATTAGGGTGTCCGAAGTAGGGTTAGATTTTGAAGCACTCCGTTTTTTCGATCGAAATTCTATTCTAAATCAATCAAGACTAATCATTCCCCACGAAAGTTTCGAGAAACGTGACGCCGTTCTTTTAGCACAGACTTCAAACGTCCAAGATTAGGGTTTCCGAATTAGGGTTCGATTTGAAGCACTCCGTTTCTTCGAAATTCTATTCTAAATCTTCAAGACTAATCATTCCCCACAAAAGTTTCGAAAAACGTCGACCGTGACTCGGTTTTGGAAGCACGTACTCCAAACGTCCCATATTAGAGTTTTCGAATTAGGGATTGATTTGAAGCACTGTTTTACTGTTCTAGTCATTCCCCACAAAAGTTTCAAAAAACGCCGACCTTGACTCTATTTTTTTAGCACCTACTTCAAACGACCCAAATAAGGGTTTCCGAATTAAGGGTCGAATTTGAAGCAATCTATTACTGTTTTATGCACTCCGTTTCTCCCAAATTCTATTCTAAATCATCGAGCCTAATCTGATCATTCCCCACAAAACTTTTAAACAACGTCCACCGCGACAAGGTTTTTTTAGCACGGACTTCAAACTTCCCAGATTAGGGTGTCCGAAGTAGGGTTAGATTTTGAAGCACTCAATTTTTTCGATCGAAATTCTATTCTAAATCAATCAAGACTAATCATTCCCCACGAAAGTTTCGAGAAACGTGACGCCGTTCTTTTAGCACGGACTTCAAACGTCCAAGATTAGGGTTTTAGCACCTACTTCAAACGACCCAAATAAGGGTTTCCGAATTAAGGGTCGAATTTGAAGCAATCTATTGCTGTTTTATGCACTCCGTTTCTCCCAAATTCTATTCTAAATCATCGAGCCTAATCTGATCATTCCCCACAAAACTTTTAAAAAACGTCGACCGCGACTCGGTTTTTTTAGCACGGACTTCAAACTTCCCAGATTAGGGTGTCCGAAGTAGGGTTAGATTTTGAAGCACTCCGTTTTTTCGATCGAAATTCTATTCTAAATCAATCAAGACTAATCATTCCCCACGAAAGTTTCGAGAAACGTGACGCCGTTCTTTTAGCACGGACTTCAAACGTCCAAGATTAGGGTTTCCGAATTAGGGTTCGATTTGAAGCACTCCGTTTCTTCGAAATTCTATTCTAAATCTTCAAGACTAATCATTCCCCACAAAAGTTTCGAAAAACGTCGACCGTGACTCGGTTTTGGAAGCACGTACTCCAAACGTCCCATATTAGAGTTTTCGAATTAGGGATTGATTTGAAGCACTGTTGTACTGTTCTAGTCATTCCCCACAAAAGTTTCAAAAAACGCCGACCTTGACTCTATTTTTTTAGCACCTACTTCAAACGACCCAAATAAGGGTTTCCGAATTAAGGGTCGAATTTGAAGCAATCTATTACTGTCTTATGCACTCCGTTTCTCCCAAATTCTATTCTAAATCATCGAGCCTAATCTGATCATTCCCCACAACACTTTTAAAGTACGTCGAACGCGACTCGGTTTTTTTAGCACGGACTTCAAACTTCCCAGATTAGGGTGTCCGAAGTAGGGTTAGATTTTGAAGCACTCCGTTTTTTCGATCGAAATTCTATTCGAAATCAATCAAGACTAATCATTCCCCACGAAAGTTTCGAGAAACGTGACGCCGTTCTTTTAGCACGGACTTCAAACGTCCAAGATTAGGGTTTCCGAATTAGGGTTCGATTTGAAGCACTCTGTTTCTTCGAAATTCTATTCTAAATCTTCAAGACTAATCATTCCCCACAAAAGTTTCGAAAAACGTCGACCGTGACTCGGTTTTGGAAGCACGTACTCCAACGTCCCATATTAGAGTTTCCGAATTAGGGTTTGATTTGAAGCACTGTTTTACTGTTCAAGTCATTCCCCACAAAAGTTTCAAAAAACGCCGACCTTGACTCTATTTTTTTAGCACCTACTTCAAACGACCCAAATAAGGGTTTCCGAATTAAGGGTCGAATTTGAAGCAATCTATTGCTGTTTTATGCACTCCGTTTCTCCCAAATTCTATTCTAAATCATCGAGCCTAATCTGATCATTCCCCACAAAACTTTTAAAAAACGTCGAACGCGACTCGGTTTTTTTAGCACTGACTTCAAACTTCCCAGATTAGGGTGTCCGAAGTAGGGTTAGATTTTGAAGCACTCCGTTTTTTCGATCGAAATTCTATTCTAAATCAATCAAGACTAATCATTCCCCACGAAAGTTTCGAGAAACGTGACGCCGTTCTTTTAGCACGGACTTCAAACGTCCAAGATTAGGGTTTCCGAATTAGGGTTCGATTTGAAGCACTCCGTTTCTTCGAAATTCTATTCTAAATCTTCAAGACTAATCATTCCCCACAAAAGTTTCGAAAAACGTCGACCGTGACTCGGTTTTGGAAGCACGTACTCCAAACGTCCCATATTAGAGTTTTCGAATTAGGGATTGATTTGAAGCACTGTTGTACTGTTCTAGTCATTCCCCACAAAAGTTTCAAAAAACGCCGACCTTGACTCTATTTTTTTAGCACCTACTTCAAACGACCCAAATAAGGGTTTCCGAATTAAGGGTCGAATTTGAAGCAATCTATTACTGTCTTATGCACTCCGTTTCTCCCAAATTCTATTCTAAATCATCGAGCCTAATCTGATCATTCCCCACAACACTTTTAAAGTACGTCGAACGCGACTCGGTTTTTTTAGCACGGACTTCAAACTTCCCAGATTAGGGTGTCCGAAGTAGGGTTAGATTTTGAAGCACTCCGTTTTTTCGATCGAAATTCTATTCTAAATCAATCAAGACTAATCATTCCCCACGAAAGTTTCGAGAAACGTGACGCCGTTCTTTTAGCACGGACTTCAAACGTCCAAGATTAGGGTTTCCGAATTAGGGTTCGATTTGAAGCACTCCGTTTCTTCGAAATTCTATTCTAAATCTTCAAGACTAATCATTCCCCACAAAAGTTTCGAAAAACGTCGACCTTGACTCGGTTTTGGAAGCACGTACTCCAAACGTCCCATATTAGAGTTTCCGAATTAGGGTTTGATTTGAAGCACTGTTTTACTGTTCTAGTCATTCCCCACAAAAGTTTCAAAAAACGCCGACCTTGACTCTATTTTTTTAGCACCTACTTCAAACGACCCAAATAAGGGTTTCCGAATTAAGGGTCGAATTTGAAGCAATCTATTGCTGTTTTATGCACTCCGTTTCTCCCAAATTCTATTCTAAATCATCGAGCCTAATCTGATCATTCCCCACAAAACTTTTAAAAAACGTCGACCGCGACTCGGTTTTTTTAGCACGGACTTCAAACTTCCCAGATTAGGGTGTCCGAAGTAGGGTTAGATTTTGAAGCACTCCGTTTTTTCGATCGAAATTCTATTCTAAATCAATCAAGACTAATCATTCCCCACGAAAGTTTCGAGAAACGTGACGCCGTTCTTTTAGCACGGACTTCAAACGTCCAAGATTAGGGTTTCCGAATTAGGGTTCGATTTGAAGCACTCCGTTTCTTCGAAATTCTATTCTAAATCTTCAAGACTAATCATTCCCCACAAAAGTTTCGAAAAACGTCGACCGTGACTCGGTTTTGGAAGCACGTACTCCAAACGTCCCATATTAGAGTTTCCGAATTAGGGTTTGATTTGAAGCACTGTTTTACTGTTCTAGTCATTCCCCACAAAAGTTTCAAAAAACGCCGACCTTGACTCTATTTTTTTAGCACCTACTTCAAACGACCCAAATAAGGGTTTCCGAATTAAGGGTCGAACTTGAAGCAATCTATTGCTGTTTTATGCACTCCGTTCCTCCCAAATTCTATTCTAAATCATCGAGCCTAATCTGATCATTCCCCACAAAACTTTTAAAAAACGTCGACCGCGACTCGGTTTTTTTATTACGGACTTCAAACTTCCCAGATTAGGGTGTCCGAAGTAGGGTTAGATTTTGAAGCACTCCGTTTTTTCGATCGAAATTCTATTCTAAATCAATCAAGACTAATCATTCCCCACGAAAGTTTCGAGAAACGTGACGCCGTTCTTTTAGCACGGACTTCAAACGTCCAAGATTAGGGTTCCCGAATTAGGGTTCGATTTGAAGCACTCCGTTTCTTCGAAATTCTATTCTAAATCTTCAAGACTAATCATTCCCCAAAAAAGTTTCGAAAAACGTCGACCGTGACTCGGTTTTGGAAGCACGTACTCCAAACGTCCCATATTAGAGTTTCCGAATTAGGGTTTGATTTGAAGCACTGTTTTACTGTTCTAGTCATTCCTCACAAAAGTTTCAAAAAACGCCGACCTTGACTCTATTTTTTTAGCACCTACTTCAAACGACCCAAATAAGGGTTTCCGAATTAAGGGTCGAATTTGAAGCAATTTATTGCTGTTTTATGCACTCCGTTTCTCCCAAATTCTATTCTAAATCATCGAGCCTAATCTGATCATTCCCCACAAAACTTTTAAAAAACGTCGACCGCGACTCGGTTTTTTTAGCACGGACTACAAACTTCCCAGATTAGGGTGTCCGAAGTAGGGTTAGATTTTGAAGCACTCCGTTTTTTCGATCGAAATTCTATTCTAAATCAATCAAGACTAATCATTCCCCACGAAAGTTTCGAGAAACGTGACGCCGTTCTTTTAGCACAGACTTCAAACGTCCAAGATTAGGGTTTCCGAATTAGGGTTCGATTTGAAGCACTCCGTTTCTTTGAAATTCTATTCTAAATCTTCAAGACTAATCATTCCCCACAAAAGTTTCGAAAAACGTCGACCGTGACTCGGTTTTGGAAGCACGTACTCCAAACGTCCCATATTAGAGTTTTCGAATTAGGGATTGATTTGAAGCACTGTTTTACTGTTCTAGTCATTCCCCACAAAAGTTTCAAAAAACGCCGACCTTGACTCTATTTTTTTAGCACCTACTTCAAACGACCCAAATAAGGGTTTCCGAATTAAGGGTCGAATTTGAAGCAATCTATTACTGTTTTATGCACTCCGTTTCTCCCAAATTCTATTCTAAATCATCGAGCCTAATCTGATCATTCCCCACAAAACTTTTAAACAACGTCCACCGCGACAAGGTTTTTTTAGCACGGACTTCAAACTTCCCAGATTAGGGTGTCCGAAGTAGGGTTAGATTTTGAAGCACTCAATTTTTTCGATCGAAATTCTATTCTAAATCAATCAAGACTAATCATTCCCCACGAAAGTTTCGAGAAACGTGACGCCGTTCTTTTAGCACGGACTTCAAACGTCCAAGATTAGGGTTTTAGCACCTACTTCAAACGACCCAAATAAGGGTTTCCGAATTAAGGGTCGAATTTGAAGCAATCTATTGCTGTTTTATGCACTCCGTTTCTCCCAAATTCTATTCTAAATCATCGAGCCTAATCTGATCATTCCCCACAAAACTTTTAAAAAACGTCGACCGCGACTCGGTTTTTTTAGCACGGACTTCAAACTTCCCAGATTAGGGTTTCCGAATTAGGGTTCGATTTGAAGCACTCCGTTTCTTCGAAATTCTATTCTAAATCTTCAAGACTAATCATTCCCCACAAAAGTTTCGAAAAACGTCGACCGTGACTCGGTTTTGGAAGCACGTACTCCAAACGTCCCATATTAGAGTTTCCGAATTAGGGTTTGATTTGAAGCACTGTTTTACTGTTCTAGTCATTCCCCACAAAAGTTTCAAAAAACGCCGACCTTGACTCTATTTTTTTAGCACCTACTTCAAACGACCCAAATAAGGGATTCCGAATTAAGGATCGAATTTGAAGCAATCTATTACTGTTTTATGCACTCCGTTTCTCCCAAATTCTATTCTAAATCATCGAGCATAATCTGATCATTCCCCAAACACTTTTAAAAAACGTCGACCGCGACTCGGTTTTTTTAGCACGGACTTCAAACTTCCCAGATTAGGGTGTCCGAAGTAGGGTTAGATTTGGAAGCACTCCGTTTTTTCGATCGAAATTCTATTCTAAATCAATCAAGACTAATCATTCCCCACGAAAGTTTCGAGAAACGTGACGCCGTTCTTTTAGCACGGACTTCAAACGTCCAAGATTAGGGTTTCCGAATTAGGGTTCGATTTGAAGCACTCCGTTTCTTCGAAATTCTATTCTAAATCTTCAAGACTAATCATTCCCCACAAAAGTTTCGAAAAACGTCGACCGTGACTCGGTTTTGGAAGCACGTACTCCAAACGTCCCATATTAGAGTTTCCGAATTAGGGTTTGATTTGAAGCACTGTTTTACTGTTCTAGTCATTCACCACAAAAGTTTCAAAAAACGCCGACCTTGACTCTATTTTTTAACACCTACTTCAAACGACCCAAATAAGGGTTTCCGAATTAAGGGTCGAATTTGAAGCAATCTATTACTGTTTTATGCACTCCGTTTCTCCCAAATTCTATTCTAAATGATCGAGCCTAATCTGATCATTCCCCACAAAACTTTTAAAAAACGTCGACCGCGACTCGGTTTTTTTAGCACGGACTTCAAACTTCCCAGATTAGGGTGTCCGAAGTAGGGTTAGATTTTGAAGCACTCCGTTTTTTCGAACGAAATTCTATTCTAAATCAATCAAGACTAATCATTCCCCACGAAAGTTTCGAGAAACGTGACGCCGTTCTTTTAGCACGGACTTCAAACGTCCAAGATTAGGGTTTCCGAATTAGGGTTCGATTTGAAGCACTCCGTTTCTTCGAAATTCTATTCTAAATCTTCAAGACTAATCATTCCCCACAAAAGTTTCGAAAAACGTCGACCGTGACTCGGTTTTGGAAGCACGTACTCCAAACGTCCCATATTAGAGTTTCCGAATTAGGGTTTGATTTGAAGCACTGTTTTACTGTTCTAGTCATTCCTCACAAAAGTTTCAAAAAACGCCGACCTTGACTCTATTTTTTTAGCACCTACTTCAAACGACCCAAATAAGGGTTTCCGAATTAAGGGTCGAATTTGAAGCAATTTATTGCAGTTTTATGCACTCCGTTTCTCCCAAATTCTATTCTAAATCATCGAGCCTAATCTGATCATTCCCCACAAAACTTTTAAAAAACGTCGACCGCGACTCGGTTTTTTTAGCACGGACTACAAACTTCCCAGATTAGGGTGTCCGAAGTAGGGTTAGATTTTGAAGCACTCCGTTTTTTCGATCGAAATTCTATTCTAAATCAATCAAGACTAATCATTCCCCACGAAAGTTTCGAGAAACGTGACGCCGTTCTTTTAGCACAGACTTCAAACGTCCAAGATTAGGGTTTCCGAATTAGGGTTCGATTTGAAGCACTCCGTTTCTTCGAAATTCTATTCTAAATCTTCAAGACTAATCATTCCCCACAAAAGTTTCGAAAAACGTCGACCGTGACTCGGTTTTGGAAGCACGTACTCCAAACGTCCCATATTAGAGTTTCCGAATTAGGGTTTGATTTGAAGCACTGTTTTACTGTTCTAGTCATTCCCCACAAAAGTTTCAAAAAACGCCGACCTTGACTCTATTTTTTTAGCACCTACTTCAAACGACCCAAATAAGGGTTTCCGAATTAAGGGTCGAATTTGAAGCAATCTATTGCTGTTTTATGCACTCCGTTTCTCCCAAATTCTATTCTAAATCATCGAGCCTAATCTGATCATTCCCCACAAAACTTTTAAAAAACGTCGACCGCGACTCGGTTTTTTTAGCACGGACTTCAAACTTCCCAGATTAGGGTGTCCGAAGTAGGGTTAGATTTTGAAGCACTCCGTTTTTTCGATCGAAATTCTATTCTAAATCAATCAAGACTAATCATTCCCCACGAAAGTTTCGAGAAACGTGACGCCGTTCTTTTAGCACGGACTTCAAACGTCCAAGATTAGGGTTTCCGAATTAGGGTTCGATTTGAAGCACTCCGTTTCTTCGAAATTTCTATTCTAAATCTTCAAGACTAATCATTCCCCACAAAAGTTTCGAAAAACGTCGATCGTGACTCGGTTTTGGAAGCACGTACTCCAAACGTCTCATATTAGAGTTTCCGAATTAGGGTTTTATTTGAAGCACTGTTTTACTGTTCTAGTCATTCCCCACAAAAGTTTCAAAAAACGCCGACCTTGACTCTATTTTTTTAGCACCTACTTCAAACGACCCAAATAAGGGTTTCCGAATTAAGGGTCCAATTTGAAGCAATCTATTGCTGTTTTATGCACTCCGTTTCTCCCAAATTCTATTCCAAATCATCGAGCCTAATCTGATCATTCCCCACAAAAGTTTTAAAAAACGTCGACCGCGACTCGGTTTTTTTAGCACGGACTTCAAACTTCCCAGATTAGGGTGTCCGAAGTAGGGTTAGATTTTGAAGCACTCCGTTTTTTCGATCGAAATTCTATTCTAAATCAATCAAGACTAATCATTCCCCACGAAAGTTTCGAGAAACGTGACGCCGTTCTTTTAGCACGGACTTCAAACGTCCAAGATTAGGGTTTCCGAATTAGGGTTCGATTTGAAGCACTCCGTTTCTTCGAAATTCTATTCTAAATCTTCAAGACTAATCATTCCCCAAAAAAGTTTCGAAAAACGTCGACCGTGACTCGGTTTTGGAAGCACGTACTCCAAACGTCCCATATTAGAGTTTCCGAATTAGGGTTTGATTTGAAGCACTGTTTTACTGTTCTAGTCATTCCCCACAAAAGTTTCAAAAAACGCCGACCTTGACTCTATTTTTTTAGCACCTACTTCAAACGACCCAAATAAGGGTTTCCGAATTAAGGGTCGAACTTGAAGCAATCTATTGCTGTTTTATGCACTCCGTTCCTCCCAAATTCTATTCTAAATCATCGAGCCTAATCTGATCATTCCCCACAAAACTTTTAAAAAACGTCGACCGCGACTCGGTTTTTTTATTACGGACTTCAAACTTCCCAGATTAGGGTGTCCGAAGTAGGGTTAGATTTTGAAGCACTCCGTTTTTTCGATCGAAATTCTATTCTAAATCAATCAAGACTAATCATTCCCCACGAAAGTTTCGAGAAACGTGACGCCGTTCTTTTAGCACGGACTTCAAACGTCCAAGATTAGGGTTCCCGAATTAGGGTTCGATTTGAAGCACTCCGTTTCTTCGAAATTCTATTCTAAATCTTCAAGACTAATCATTCCCCAAAAAAGTTTCGAAAAACGTCGACCGTGACTCGGTTTTGGAAGCACGTACTCCAAACGTCCCATATTAGAGTTTCCGAATTAGGGTTTGATTTGAAGCACTGTTTTACTGTTCTAGTCATTCCCCACAAAAGTTTCAAAAAACGCCGACCTTGACTCTATTTTTTTAGCACCTACTTCAAACGACCCAAATAAGGGTTTCCGAATTAAGGGTCGAATTTGAAGCAATCTATTGCTGTTTTATGCACTCCGTTTCTCCCAAATTCTATTCTAAATCATCGAGCCTAATCTGATCATTCCCCACAAAACTTTTAAAAAACGTCGACCGCGACTCGGTTTTTTTAGCACGGACTTCAAACTTCCCAGATTAGGGTGTCCGAAGTAGGGTTAGATTTTGAAGCACTCCGTTTTTTCGATCGAAATTCTATTCTAAATCAATCAAGACTAATCATTCCCCACGAAAGTTTCGAGAAACGTGACGCCGTTCTTTTAGCACGGACTTCAAACGTCCAAGATTAGGGTTTCCGAATTAGGGTTCGATTTGAAGCACTCCGTTTCTTCGAAATTCTATTCTAAATCTTCAAGACTAATCATTCCCCACAAAAGTTTCGAAAAACGTCGACCGTGACTCGGTTTTGGAAGCACGTACTCCAAACGTCCCATATTAGAGTTTCCGAATTAGGGTTTGATTTGAAGCACTGTTTTACTGTTCTAGTCATTCCCCACAAAAGTTTCAAAAAACGCCGACCTTGACTCTATTTTTTTAGCACCTACTTCAAACGACCCAAATAAGGGTTTCCGAATTAAGGGTCGAATTTGAAGCAATCTATTGCTGTTTTATGCACTCCGTTTCTCCCAAATTCTATTCTAAATCATCGAGCCTAATCTGATCATTCCCCACAAAACTTTTAAAAAACGTCGACCGCGACTCGGTTTTTTTAGCACGGACTTCAAACTTCCCAGATTAGGGTGTCCGAAGTAGGGTTAGATTTTGAAGCACTCCGTTTTTTCGATCGAAATTCTATTCTAAATCAATCAAGACTAATCATTCCCCACGAAAGTTTCGAGAAACGTGACGCCGTTCTTTTAGCACGGACTTCAAACGTCCAAGATTAGGGTTTCCGAATTAGGGTTCGATTTGAAGCACTCCGTTTCTTCGAAATTCTATTCTAAATCTTCAAGACTAATCATTCCCCACAAAAGTTTCGAAAAACGTCGACCGTGACTCGGTTTTGGAAGCACGTACTCCAAACGTCCCATATTAGAGTTTCCGAATTAGGGTTTGATTTGAAGCACTGTTTTACTGTTCTAGTCATTCCCCACAAAAGTTTCAAAAAACGCCGACCTTGACTCTATTTTTTTAGCACCTACTTCAAACGACCCAAATAAGGGTTTCCGAATTAAGGGTCGAACTTGAAGCAATCTATTGCTGTTTTATGCACTCCGTTCCTCCCAAATTCTATTCTAAATCATCGAGCCTAATCTGATCATTCCCCACAAAACTTTTAAAAAACGTCGACCGCGACTCGGTTTTTTTATTACGGACTTCAAACTTCCCAGATTAGGGTGTCCGAAGTAGGGTTAGATTTTGAAGCACTCCGTTTTTTCGATCGAAATTCTATTCTAAATCAATCAAGACTAATCATTCCCCACGAAAGTTTCGAGAAACGTGACGCCGTTCTTTTAGCACGGACTTCAAACGTCCAAGATTAGGGTTCCCGAATTAGGGTTCGATTTGAAGCACTCCGTTTCTTCGAAATTCTATTCTAAATCTTCAAGACTAATCATTCCCCAAAAAAGTTTCGAAAAACGTCGACCGTGACTCGGTTTTGGAAGCACGTACTCCAAACGTCCCATATTAGAGTTTCCGAATTAGGGTTTGATTTGAAGCACTGTTTTACTGTTCTAGTCATTCCCCACAAAAGTTTCAAAAAACGCCGACCTTGACTCTATTTTTTTAGCACCTACTTCAAACGACCCAAATAAGGGTTTCCGAATTAAGGGTCGAATTTGAAGCAATCTATTGCTGTTTTATGCACTCCGTTTCTCCCAAATTCTATTCTAAATCATCGAGCCTAATCTGATCATTCCCCACAAAACTTTTAAAAAACGTCGACCGCGACTCGGTTTTTTTAGCACGGACTTCAAACTTCCCAGATTAGGGTGTCCGAAGTAGGGTTAGATTTTGAAGCACTCCGTTTTTTCGATCGAAATTCTATTCTAAATCAATCAAGACTAATCATTCCCCACGAAAGTTTCGAGAAACGTGACGCCGTTCTTTTAGCACGGACTTCAAACGTCCAAGATTAGGGTTTCCGAATTAGGGTTCGATTTGAAGCACTCCGTTTCTTCGAAATTCTATTCTAAATCTTCAAGACTAATCATTCCCCACAAAAGTTTCGAAAAACGTCGACCGTGACTCGGTTTTGGAAGCACGTACTCCAAACGTCCCATATTAGAGTTTCCGAATTAGGGTTTGATTTGAAGCACTGTTTTACTGTTCTAGTCATTCCCCAAAAAAGTTTCAAAAAACGCCGACCTTGACTCTATTTTTTTAGCACCTACTTCAAACGACCCAAATAAGGGTTTCCGAATTAAGGGTCGAACTTGAAGCAATCTATTGCTGTTTTATGCACTCCGTTCCTCCCAAATTCTATTTTAAATCATCGAGCCTAATCTGATCATTCCCCACAAAACTTTTAAAAAACGTCGACCGCGACTCGGTTTTTTTAGCACGGACTTCAAACTTCCCAGATTAGGGTGTCCGAAGTAGGGTTAGATTTTGAAGCACTCCGTTTTTTCGATCGAAATTCTATTCTAAATCAATCAAGACTAATCATTCCCCACGAAAGTTTCGAGAAACGTGACGCCGTTTTTTAGCACGCACTTCAAACGTCCAAGATTAGGGTTTCCGAATTAGGGTTCGATTTGAAGCACTCCGTTTCTTCGAAATTCTATTCTAAATCTTCTAGACTAATCATTCCCCACAAAAGTTTCGAAAAACGTTGACCGTGACTCGGTTTTGGAAGCACGTACTCCAAACGTCCCATATTAGAGTTTCCGAATTAGGGTTTGATTTGAAGCACTGTTTTACTGTTCTAGTCATTCCCCACAAAAGTTTCAAAAAACGCCGACCTTGACTCTATTTTTTTAGCACCTACTTCAAACGACCCAAATAAGGGTTTCCGAATTAAGGGTCGAATTTGAAGCAATCTATTGCTGTTTTATGCACTCCGTTTCTCCCAAATTCTATTCTAAATCATCGAGCCTAATCTGATCATTCCCCACAAAACTTTTAAAAAACGTCGACCGCGACTCGGTTTTTTTAGCACGGACTTCAAACTTCCCAGATTAGGGTGTCCGAAGTAGGGTTAGATTTTGAAGCACTCCGTTTTTTCGATCGAAATTCTATTCTAAATCAATCAAGACTAATCATTCCCCACGAAAGTTTCGAGAAACGTGACGCCGTTCTTTTAGCACGGACTTCAAACGTCCAAGATTAGGGTTTCCGAATTAGGGTTCGATTTGAAGCACTCCGTTTCTTCGAAATTCTATTCTAAATCTTCAAGACTAATCATTCCCCACAAAAGTTTCGAAAAACGTCGACCGTGACTCGGTTTTGGAAGCACGTACTCCAAACGTCCCATATTAGAGTTTCCGAATTAGGGTTTGATTTGAAGCACTGTTTTACTGTTCTAGTCATTCCCCAAAAAAGTTTCAAAAAACGCCGACCTTGACTCTATTTTTTTAGCACCTACTTCAAACGACCCAAATAAGGGTTTCCGAATTAAGGGTCGAACTTGAAGCAATCTATTGCTGTTTTATGCACTCCGTTCCTCCCAAATTCTATTTTAAATCATCGAGCCTAATCTGATCATTCCCCACAAAACTTTTAAAAAACGTCGACCGCGACTCGGTTTTTTTAGCACGGACTTCAAACTTCCCAGATTAGGGTGTCCGAAGTAGGGTTAGATTTTGAAGCACTCCGTTTTTTCGATCGAAATTCTATTCTAAATCAATCAAGACTAATCATTCCCCACGAAAGTTTCGAGAAACGTGACGCCGTTTTTTAGCACGCACTTCAAACGTCCAAGATTAGGGTTTCCGAATTAGGGTTCGATTTGAAGCACTCCGTTTCTTCGAAATTCTATTCTAAATCTTCTAGACTAATCATTCCCCACAAAAGTTTCGAAAAACGTTGACCGTGACTCGGTTTTGGAAGCACGTACTCCAAACGTCCCATATTAGAGTTTCCGAATTAGGGTTTGATTTGAAGCACTGTTTTACTGTTCTAGTCATTCCCCACAAAAGTTTCAAAAAACGCCGACCTTGACTCTATTTTTTTAGCACCTACTTCAAACGACCCAAATAAGGGTTTCCGAATTAAGGGTCGAATTTGAAGCAATCTATTGCTGTTTTATGCACTCCGTTTCTCCCAAATTCTATTCTAAATCATCGAGCCTAATCTGATCATTCCCCACAAAACTTTTAAGAAACGTCGACCGCGACTCGGTTTTTTTAGCACGGACTTCAAACTTCCCAGATTAGGGTGTCCGAAGTAGGGTTAGATTTTGAAGCACTCCGTTTTTTCGGTCGTAATTCTATTCTAAATCAATCAAGACTAATCATTCCCCACGAAAGTTTCGAGAAACGTGACGCCGTTCTTTTAGCACGGACTTCAAACGTCCAAGATTAGGGTTTCCGAATTAGGGTTCGATTTGAAGCACTCCGTTTCTTCGAAATTCTATTCTAAATCTTCAAGACTAATCATTCCCCACAAAAGTTTCGAAAAACGTCGATCGTGACTCGGTTTTGGAAGCACGTACTCCAAACGTCTCATATTAGAGTTTCCGAATTAGGGTTTGATTTGAAGCACTGTATTACTGTTCTAGTCATTCCCCACAAAAGTTTCAAAAAACGCCGACCTTGACTCTATTTTTTTAGCACCTACTTCAAACGACCCAAATAAGGGTTTCCGAATTAAGGGTCCAATTTGAAGCAATCTATTGCTGTTTTATGCACTCCGTTTCTCCCAAATTCTATTCCAAATCATCGAGCCTAATCTGATCATTCCCCACAAAAGTTTTAAAAAACGTCGACCGCGACTCGGTTTTTTTAGCACGGACTTCAAACTTCCCAGATTAGGGTGTCCGAAGTAGGGTTAGATTTTGAAGCACTCCGTTTTTTCGATCGAAATTCTATTCTAAATCAATCAAGACTAATCATTCCCCACGAAAGTTTCGAGAAACGTGACGCCGTTCTTTTAGCACGGACTTCAAACGTCCAAGATTAGGGTTTCCGAATTAGGGTTCGATTTGAAGCACTCCGTTTCTTCGAAATTTCTATTCTAAATCTTCAAGACTAATCATTCCCCACAAAAGTTTCGAAAAACGTCGATCGTGACTCGGTTTTGGAAGCACGTACTCCAAACGTCTCATATTAGAGTTTCCGAATTAGGGTTTTATTTGAAGCACTGTTTTACTGTTCTAGTCATTCCCCACAAAAGTTTCAAAAAACGCCGACCTTGACTCTATTTTTTTAGCACCTACTTCAAACGACCCAAATAAGGGTTTCCGAATTAAGGGTCCAATTTGAAGCAATCTATTGCTGTTTTATGCACTCCGTTTCTCCCAAATTCTATTCCAAATCATCGAGCCTAATCTGATCATTCCCCACAAAAGTTTTAAAAAACGTCGACCGCGACTCGGTTTTTTTAGCACGGACTTCAAACTTCCCAGATTAGGGTGTCCGAAGTAGGGTTAGATTTTGAAGCACTCCGTTTTTTCGATCGAAATTCTATTCTAAATCAATCAAGACTAATCATTCCCCACGAAAGTTTCGAGAAACGTGACGCCGTTCTTTTAGCACGGACTTCAAACGTCCAAGATTAGGGTTTCCGAATTAGGGTTCGATTTGAAGCACTCCGTTTCTTCGAAATTCTATTCTAAATCTTCAAGACTAATCATTCCCCACAAAAGTTTCGAAAAACGTCGATCGTGACTCGGTTTTGGAAGCACGTACTCCAAACGTCTCATATTAGAGTTTCCGAATTAGGGTTTGATTTGAAGCACTGTTTTACTGTTCTAGTCATTCCCCAAAAAAGTTTCAAAAAACGCCGACCTTGACTCTATTTTTTTAGCACCTACTTCAAACGACCCAAATAAGGGTTTCCGAATTAAGGGTCGAATTTGAAGCAATCTATTGCTGTTTTATGCACTCCGTTTCTCCCAAATTCTATTCCAAATCATCGAGCCTAATCTGATCATTCCCCACAAAAGTTTTAAAAAACGTCGACCGCGACTCGGTTTTTTTAGCACGGACTTCAAACTTCCCAGATTAGGGTGTCCGAAGTAGGGTTAGATTTTGAAGCACTCCGTTTTTTCGATCGAAATTCTATTCTAAATCAATCAAGACTAATCATTCCCCACGAAAGTTTCGAGAAACGTGACGCCGTTCTTTTAGCACGGACTTCAAACGTCCAAGATTAGGGTTTCCGAATTAGGGTTCGATTTGAAGCACTCCGTTTCTTCGAAATTCTATTCTAAATCTTCAAGACTAATCATTCCCCACAAAAGTTTCGAAAAACGTCGATCGTGACTCGGTTTTGGAAGCACGTACTCCAAACGTCTCATATTAGAGTTTCCGAATTAGGGTTTGATTTGAAGCACTGTTTTACTGTTCTAGTCATTCCCCACAAAAGTTTCAAAAAACGCCGACCTTGACTCTATTTTTTTAGCACCTACTTCAAACGACCCAAATAAGGGTTTCCGAATTAAGGGTCGAATTTGAAGCAATCTATTGCTGTTTTATGCACTCCGTTTCTCCCAAATTCTATTCCAAATCATCGAGCCTAATCTGATCATTCCCCACAAAACTTTTAAAAAACGTCGACCGCGACTCGGTTTTTTTAGCACGGACTTCAAACTTCCCAGATTAGGGTGTCCGAAGTAGGGTTAGATTTTGAAGCACTCCGTTTTTTCGATCGAAATTCTATTCTAAATCAATCAAGACTAATCATTCCCCACGAAAGTTTCGAGAAACGTGACGCCGTTCTTTTAGCACGGACTTCAAACGTCCAAGATTAGGGTTTCCGAATTAGGGTTCGATTTGAAGCACTCCGTTTCTTCGAAATTCTATTCTAAATCTTCAAGACTAATCATTCCCCACAAAAGTTTCGAAAAACGTCGACCGTGACTCGGTTTTGGAAGCACGTACTCCAAACGTCCCATATTAGAGTTTCCGAATTAGGGTTTGATTTGAAGCACTGTTTTACTGTTCTAGTCATTCCCCACAAAAGTTTCAAAAAACGCCGACCTTGACTCTATTTTTTTAGCACCTACTTCAAACGACCCAAATAAGGGTTTCCGAATTAAGGGTCGAACTTGAAGCAATCTATTGCTGTTTTATGCACTCCGTTCCTCCCAAATTCTATTCCAAATCATCGAGCCTAATCTGATCATTCCCCACAAAACTTTTAAAAAACTTCGACCGCGACTCGGTTTTTTTAGCACGGACTTCAAACTTCCCAGATTAGGGTGTCCGAAGTAGGGTTAGATTTTGAAGCACTCCGTTTTTTCGATCGAAATTCTATTCTAAATCAATCAAGACTAATCATTCCCCACGAAAGTTTCGAGAAACGTGACGCCGTTCTTTTAGCACGGACTTCAAACGTCCAAGATTAGGGTTTCCGAATTAGGGTTCGATTTGAAGCACTCCGTTTCTTCGAAATTCTATTCTAAATCTTCAAGACTAATCATTCCCCACAAAAGTTTCGAAAAACGTCGATCGTGACTCGGTTTTGGAAGCACGTACTCCAAACGTCTCATATTAGAGTTTCCGAATTAGGGTTTGATTTGAAGCACTGTTTTACTGTTCTAGTCATTCCCCAAAAAAGTTTCAAAAAACGCCGACCTTGACTCTATTTTTTTAGCACCTACTTCAAACGACCCAAATAAGGGTTTCCGAATTAAGGGTCGAATTTGAAGCAATCTATTGCTGTTTTATGCACTCCGTTTCTCCCAAATTCTATTCCAAATCATCGAGCCTAATCTGATCATTCCCCACAAAAGTTTTAAAAAACGTCGACCGCGACTCGGTTTTTTTAGCACGGACTTCAAACTTCCCAGATTAGGGTGTCCGAAGTAGGGTTAGATTTTGAAGCACTCCGTTTTTTCGATCGAAATTCTATTCTAAATCAATCAAGACTAATCATTCCCCACGAAAGTTTCGAGAAACGTGACGCCGTTCTTTTAGCACGGACTTCAAACGTCCAAGATTAGGGTTTCCGAATTAGGGTTCGATTTGAAGCACTCCGTTTCTTCGAAATTCTATTCTAAATCTTCAAGACTAATCATTCCCCACAAAAGTTTCGAAAAACGTCGATCGTGACTCGGTTTTGGAAGCACGTACTCCAAACGTCTCATATTAGAGTTTCCGAATTAGGGTTTGATTTGAAGCACTGTTTTACTGTTCTAGTCATTCCCCACAAAAGTTTCAAAAAACGCCGACCTTGACTCTATTTTTTTAGCACCTACTTCAAACGACCCAAATAAGGGTTTCCGAATTAAGGGTCGAATTTGAAGCAATCTATTGCTGTTTTATGCACTCCGTTTCTCCCAAATTCTATTCCAAATCATCGAGCCTAATCTGATCATTCCCCACAAAACTTTTAAAAAACGTCGACCGCGACTCGGTTTTTTTAGCACGGACTTCAAACTTCCCAGATTAGGGTGTCCGAAGTAGGGTTAGATTTTGAAGCACTCCGTTTTTTCGATCGAAATTCTATTCTAAATCAATCAAGACTAATCATTCCCCACGAAAGTTTCGAGAAACGTGACGCCGTTCTTTTAGCACGGACTTCAAACGTCCAAGATTAGGGTTTCCGAATTAGGGTTCGATTTGAAGCACTCCGTTTCTTCGAAATTCTATTCTAAATCTTCAAGACTAATCATTCCCCACAAAAGTTTCGAAAAACGTCGACCGTGACTCGGTTTTGGAAGCACGTACTCCAAACGTCCCATATTAGAGTTTCCGAATTAGGGTTTGATTTGAAGCACTGTTTTACTGTTCTAGTCATTCCCCACAAAAGTTTCAAAAAACGCCGACCTTGACTCTATTTTTTTAGCACCTACTTCAAACGACCCAAATAAGGGTTTCCGAATTAAGGGTCGAACTTGAAGCAATCTATTGCTGTTTTATGCACTCCGTTCCTCCCAAATTCTATTCCAAATCATCGAGCCTAATCTGATCATTCCCCACAAAACTTTTAAAAAACTTCGACCGCGACTCGGTTTTTTTAGCACGGACTTCAAACTTCCCAGATTAGGGTGTCCGAAGTAGGGTTAGATTTTGAAGCACTCCGTTTTTTCGATCGAAATTCTATTCTAAATCAATCAAGACTAATCATTCCCCACGAAAGTTTCGAGAAACGTGACGCCGTTCTTTTAGCACGGACTTCAAACGTCCAAGATTAGGGTTTCCGAATTAGGGTTCGATTTGAAGCACTCCGTTTCTTCGAAATTCTATTCTAAATCTTCAAGACTAATCATTCCCCACAAAAGTTTCGAAAAACGTCGATCGTGACTCGGTTTTGGAAGCACGTACTCCAAACGTCTCATATTAGAGTTTCCGAATTAGGGTTTGATTTGAAGCACTGTTTTACTGTTCTAGTCATTCCCCACAAAAGTTTCAAAAAACGCCGACCTTGACTCTATTTTTTTAGCACCTACTTCAAACGACCCAAATAAGGGTTTCCGAATTAAGGGTCGAATTTGAAGCAATCTATTGCTGTTTTATGCACTCCGTTTCTCCCAAATTCTATTCCAAATCATCGAGCCTAATCTGATCATTCCCCACAAAACTTTTAAAAAACGTCGACCGCGACTCGGTTTTTTTAGCACGGACTTCAAACTTCCCAGATTAGGGTGTCCGAAGTAGGGTTAGATTTTGAAGCACTCCGTTTTTTCGATCGAAATTCTATTCTAAATCAATCAAGACTAATCATTCCCCACGAAAGTTTCGAGAAACGTGACGCCGTTCTTTTAGCACGGACTTCAAACGTCCAAGATTAGGGTTTCCGAATTAGGGTTCGATTTGAAGCACTCCGTTTCTTCGAAATTCTATTCTAAATCTTCAAGACTAATCATTCCCCACAAAAGTTTCGAAAAACGTCGATCGTGACTCGGTTTTGGAAGCACGTACTCCAAACGTCCCATATTAGAGTTTCCGAATTAGGGTTTGATTTGAAGCACTGTTTTACTGTTCTAGTCATTCCACACAAAAGTTTCAAAAAACGCCGACCTTGACTCTATTTTTTTAGCACCTACTTCAAACGACCCAAATAAGGGTTTCCGAATTAAGGGTCGAATTTGAAGCAATCTATTGCTGTTTTATGCACTCCGTTTCTCCCAAATTCTATTCCAAATCATCGAGCCTAATCTGATCATTCCCCACAAAACTTTTAAAAAACGTCGACCGCGACTCGGTTTTTTTAGCACGGACTTCAAACTTCCCAGATTAGGGTGTCCGAAGTAGGGTTAGATTTTGAAGCACTCCGTTTTTTCGATCGAAATTCTATTCTAAATCAATCAAGACTAATCATTCCCCACGAAAGTTTCGAGAAACGTGACGCCGTTCTTTTAGCACGGACTTCAAACGTCCAAGATTAGGGTTTCCGAATTAGGGTTCGATTTGAAGCACTCCGTTTCTTCGAAATTCTATTCTAAATCTTCAAGACTAATCATTCCCCACAAAAGTTTCGAAAAACGTCGACCGTGACTCGGTTTTGGAAGCACGTACTCCAAACGTCCCATATTAGAGTTTCCGAATTAGGGTTTGATTTGAAGCACTGTTTTACTGTTCTAGTCATTCCCCACAAAAGTTTCAAAAAACGCCGACCTTGACTCTATTTTTTTAGCACCTACTTCAAACGACCCAAATAAGGGTTTCCGAATTAAGGGTCGAATTTGAAGCAATCTATTGCTGTTTTATGCACACCGTTTCTCCCAAATTCTATTCTAAATCATCGAGCCTAATCTGATCATTCCCCACAAAACTTTTAAAAAACGTCGACCGCGACTCGGTTTTTTTAGCACGGACTTCAAACTTCCCAGATTAGGGTGTCCGAAGTAGGGTTAGATTTTGAAGCACTCCGTTTTTTCGATCGAAATTCTATTCTAAATCAATCAAGACTAATCATTCCCCACGAAAGTTTCGAGAAACGTGACGCCGTTCTTTTAGCACGGACTTCAAACGTCCAAGATTAGGGTTTCCGAATTAGGGTTCGATTTGAAGCACTCCGTTTCTTCGAAATTCTATTCTAAATCTTCAAGACTAATCATTCCCCACAAAAGTTTCGAAAAACGTCGACCGTGACTCGGTTTTGGAAGCACGTACTCCAAACGTCCCATATTAGAGTTTCCGAATTAGGGTTTGATTTGAAGCACTGTTTTACTGTTCTAGTCATTCCCCACAAAAGTTTCAAAAAACGCCGACCTTGACTCTATTTTTTTAGCACCTACTTCAAACGACCCAAATAAGGGTTTCCGAATTAAGGGTCGAATTTGAAGCAATCTATTGCTGTTTTATGCACTCCGTTTCTCCCAAATTCTATTCCAAATCATCGAGCCTAATCTGATCATTCCCCACAAAACTTTTAAAAAACGTCGACCGCGACTCGGTTTTTTTAGCACGGACTTCAAACTTCCCAGATTAGGGTGTCCGAAGTAGGGTTAGATTTTGAAGCACTCCGTTTTTTCGATCGAAATTCTATTCTAAATCAATCAAGACTAATCATTCCCCACGAAAGTTTCGAGAAACGTGACGCCGTTCTTTTAGCACGGACTTCAAACGTCCAAGATTAGGGTTTCCGAATTAGGGTTCGATTTGAAGCACTCCGTTTCTTCGAAATTCTATTCTAAATCTTCAAGACTAATCATTCCCCACAAAAGTTTCGAAAAACGTCGACCGTGACTCGGTTTTGGAAGCACGTACTCCAAACGTCCCATATTAGAGTTTCCGAATTAGGGTTTGATTTGAAGCACTGTTTTACTGTTCTAGTCATTCCCCACAAAAGTTTCAAAAAACGCCGACCTTGACTCTATTTTTTTAGCACCTACTTCAAACGACCCAAATAAGGGTTTCCGAATTAAGGGTCGAACTTGAAGCAATCTATTGCTGTTTTATGCACTCTGTTCCTCCCAAATTCTATTCCAAATCATCGAGCCTAATCTGATCATTCCCCACAAAACTTTTAAAAAACGTCGACCGCGACTCGGTTTTTTTAGCACGGACTTCAAACTTCCCAGATTAGGGTGTCCGAAGTAGGGTTAGATTTTGAAGCACTCCGTTTTTTCGATCGAAATTCTATTCTAAATCAATCAAGACTAATCATTCCCCACGAAAGTTTCGAGAAACGTGACGCCGTTCTTTTAGCACGGACTTCAAACGTCCAAGATTAGGGTTCCCGAATTAGGGTTTTATTTGAAGCACTCCGTTTCTTCGAAATTCTATTCTAAATCTTCAAGACTAATCATTCCCCACAAAAGTTTCGAAAAACGTCGACCGTGACTCGGTTTTGGAAGCACGTACTCCAAACGTCCCATATTAGAGTTTCCGAATTAGGGTTTGATTTGAAGCACTGTTTTACTGTTCTAGTCATTCCCCACAAAAGTTTCAAAAAACGCCGACCTTGACTCTATTTTTTTAGCACCTACTTCAAACGACCCAAATAAGGGTTTCCGAATTAAGGGTCGAACTTGAAGCAATCTATTGCTGTTTTATGCACTCTGTTCCTCCCAAATTCTATTCCAAATCATCGAGCCTAATCTGATCATTCCCCACAAAACTTTTAAAAAACGTCGACCGCGACTCGGTTTTTTTAGCACGGACTTCAAACTTCCCAGATTAGGGTGTCCGAAGTAGGGTTAGATTTTGAAGCACTCCGTTTTTTCGATCGAAATTCTATTCTAAATCAATCAAGACTAATCATTCCCCACGAAAGTTTCGAGAAACGTGACGCCGTTCTTTTAGCACGGACTTCAAACGTCCAAGATTAGGGTTCCCGAATTAGGGTTCGATTTAAAGACTCCGTTTCTTCGAAATTCTATTCTAAATCTTCAAGACTAATCATTCCCCACAAAAGTTTCGAAAAACGTCGACCGTGACTCGGTTTTGGAAGCACGTACTCCAAACGTCCCATATTAGAGTTTCCGAATTAGGGTTTGATTTGAAGCACTGTTTTACTGTTCTAGTCATTCCCCACAAAAGTTTCAAAAAACGCCGACCTTGACTCTATTTTTTTAGCACCTACTTCAAACGACCCAAATAAGGGTTTCCGAATTAAGGGTCGAATTTGAAGCAATCTATTGCTGTTTTATGCACTCCGTTTCTCCCAAATTCTATTCTAAATCATCGTGCCTAATCTGATCATTCCCCACAAAACTTTTAAAAAACGTCGACCGCGACTCGGTTTTTTTAGCACGGACTTCAAACTTCCCAGATTAGGGTGTCCGAAGTAGGGTTAGATTTTGAAGCACTCCGTTTTTTCGATCGAAATTCTATTCTAAATCAATCAAGACTAATCATTCCCCACGAAAGTTTCGAGAAACGTGACGCCGTTCTTTTAGCACGGACTTCAAACGTCCAAGATTAGGGTTTCCGAATTAGGGTTCGATTTGAAGCACTCCGTTTCTTCGAAATTCTATTCTAAATCTTCAAGACTAATCATTCCCCACAAAAGTTTCGAAAAACGTCGACCGTGACTCGGTTTTGGAAGCACGTACTCCAAACGTCCCATATTAGAGTTTCCGAATTAGGGTTTGATTCGAAGCACTGTTTTACTGTTCTAGTCATTCCCCACAAAAGTTTCAAAAAACGCCGACCTTGACTCTATTTTTTTAGCACCTACTTCAAACGACCCAAATAAGGGTTTCCGAATTAAGGGTCGAATTTGAAGCAATCTATTGCTGTTTTATGCACTCCGTTTCTCCCAAATTCTATTCTAAATCATCGAGCCTAATCTGATCATTCCCCACAAAACTTTTAAAAAACGTCGACTGCAACTCGGTTTTTTTAGCACGGACTTCAAACTTCCCATTTTAGGGTGTCCGAAGTAGGGTTAGATTTTGAAGCACTCCGTTTTTTCGATCGAAATTCTATTCTAAATCAATCAAGACTAATCATTCCCCACGAAAGTTTCGAGAAACGTGACGCCGTTCTTTTAGCACGGACTTCAAACGTCCAAGATTAGGGTTTCCGAATTAGGGTTCGATTTGAAGCACTCCGTTTCTTCGAAATTCTATTCTAAATCTTCAAGACTAATCATTCCCCACAAAAGTTTCGAAAAACGTCGACCGTGACTCGGTTTTGGAAGCACGTACTCCAAACGTCCCATATTAGAGTTTCCGAATTAGGGTTTGATTTGAAGCACTGTTTTACTGTTCTAGTCATTCCCCACAAAAGTTTCAAAAAACGCCGACCTTGACTCTATTTTTTTAGCACCTACTTCAAACGACCCAAATAAGGGTTTCCGAATTATGGGTCGAACTTGAAGCAATCTATTGCTGTTTTATGCACTCCGTTCCTCCCAAATTCTATTCTAAATCATCGAGCCTAATCTGATCATTCCCCACAAAACTTTTAAAAAACGTCGACCGCGACTCGGTTTTTTTAGCACGGACTTCAAACTTCCCAGATTAGGGTGTCCGAAGTAGGGTTAGATTTTGAAGCACTCCGTTTTTTCGATCGAAATTCTATTCTAAATCAATCAAGACTAATCATTCCCCACGAAAGTTTCGAGAAACGTGACGCCGTTCTTTTAGCACGGACTTCAAACGTCCAAGATTAGGGTTTCCGAATTAGGGTTCGATTTGAAGCACTCCGTTTCTTCGAAATTCTATTCTAAATCTTCAAGACTAATCATTCCCCACAAAAGTTTCGAAAAACGTCGACCGTGACTCGGTTTTGGAAGCACGTACTCCAAACGTCCCATATTAGAGTTTCCGAATTAGGGTTTGATTCGAAGCACTGTTTTACTGTTCTAGTCATTCCCCACAAAAGTTTCAAAAAACGCCGACCTTGACTCTATTTTTTTAGCACCTACTTCAAACGACCCAAATAAGGGTTTCCGAATTAAGGGTCGAACTTGAAGCAATCTATTGCTGTTTTATTTACTCCGTTCCTCCCAAATTCTATTCTAAATCATCGAGCCTAATCTGATCATTCCCCACAAAACTTTTAAAAAACGTCGACCGCGACTCGGTTTTTTTAGCACGGACTTCAAACTTCCCAGATTAGGGTGTCCGAAGTAGGGTTAGATTTTGAAGCACTCCGTTTTTTCGATCGAAATTCTATTCTAAATCAATCAAGACTAATCATTCCCCACGAAAGTTTCGAGAAACGTGACGCCGTTCTTTTAGCACGGACTTCAAACGTCCAAGATTAGGGTTTCCGAATTAGGGTTCGATTTGAAGCACTCCGTTTCTTCGAAATTCTATTCTAAATCTTCAAGACTAATCATTCCCCACAAAAGTTTCGAAAAACGTCGACCGTGACTCGGTTTTGGAAGCACGTACTCCAAACGTCCCATATTAGAGTTTCCGAATTAGGGTTTGATTCGAAGCACTGTTTTACTGTTCTAGTCATTCCCCACAAAAGTTTCAAAAAACGCCGACCTTGACTCTATTTTTTTAGCACCTACTTCAAACGACCCAAATAAGGGTTTCCGAATTATGGGTCGAACTTGAAGCAATCTATTGCTGTTTTATGCACTCCGTTCCTCCCAAATTCTATTCTAAATCATCGAGCCTACTCTGATCATTCCCCACAAAACTTTTAAAAAACGTCGACCGCGACTCGGTTTTTTTAGCACGGACTTCAAACTTCCCAGATTAGGGTGTCCGAAGTAGGGTTAGATTTTGAAGCACTCCGTTTTTTCGATCGAAATTCTATTCTAAATCAATCAAGACTAATCATTCCCCACGAAAGTTTCGAGAAACGTGACGCCGTTCTTTTAGCACGGACTTCAAACGTCCAAGATTAGGGTTTCCGAATTAGGGTTCGATTTGAAGCACTCCGTTTCTTCGAAATTCTATTCTAAATCTTCAAGACTAATCATTCCCCACAAAAGTTTCGAAAAACGTCGACCGTGACTCGGTTTTGGAAGCACGTACTCCAAACGTCCCATATTAGAGTTTCCGAATTAGGGTTTGATTCGAAGCACTGTTTTACTGTTCTAGTCATTCCCCACAAAAGTTTCAAAAAACGCCGACCTTGACTCTATTTTTTTAGCACCTACTTCAAACGACCCAAATAAGGGTTTCCGAATTAAGGGTCGAATTTGAAGCAATCTATTGCTGTTTTATGCACTCCGTTTCTCCCAAATTCTATTCTAAATCATCGAGCCTAATCTGATCATTCCCCACAAAACTTTTAAAAAACGTCGACTGCAACTCGGTTTTTTTAGCACGGACTTCAAACTTCCCATTTTAGGGTGTCCGAAGTAGGGTTAGATTTTGAAGCACTCCGTTTTTTCGATCGAAATTCTATTCTAAATCAATCAAGACTAATCATTCCCCACGAAAGTTTCGAGAAACGTGACGCCGTTCTTTTAGCACGGACTTCAAACGTCCAAGATTAGGGTTTCCGAATTAGGGTTCGATTTGAAGCACTCCGTTTCTTCGAAATTCTATTCTAAATCTTCAAGACTAATCATTCCCCACAAAAGTTTCGAAAAACGTCGACCGTGACTCGGTTTTGGAAGCACGTACTCCAAACGTCCCATATTAGAGTTTCCGAATTAGGGTTTGATTCGAAGCACTGTTTTACTGTTCTAGTCATTCCCCACAAAAGTTTCAAAAAACGCCGACCTTGACTCTATTTTTTTAGCACCTACTTCAAACGACACAAATAAGGGTTTCCGAATTAAGGGTCGAACTTGAAGCAATCTATTGCTGTTTTATGCACTCCGTTCCTCCCAAATTCTATTCTAAATCATCGAGCCTAATCTGATCATTCCCCACAAAACTTTTAAAAAACGTCGACCGCGACTCGGTTTTTTTAGCACGGACTTCAAACTTCCCAGATTAGGGTGTCCGAAGTAGGGTTAGATTTTGAAGCACTCCGTTTTTTCGATCGAAATTCTATTCTAAATCAATCAAGACTAATCATTCCCCACGAAAGTTTCGAGAAACGTGACGCCGTTCTTTTAGCACGGACTTCAAACGTCCAAGATTAGGGTTTCCGAATTAGGGTTCGATTTGAAGCACTCCGTTTCTTCGAAATTCTATTCTAAATCTTCAAGACTAATCATTCCCCACAAAAGTGTCGAAAAACGTCGACCGTGACTCGGTTTTGGAAGCACGTACTCCAAACGTCCCATATTAGAGTTTCCGAATTAGGGTTTGATTTGAAGCACTGTTTTACTGTTCTAGTCATTCCCCACAAAAGTTTCAAAAAACGCCGACCTTGACTCTATTTTTTTAGCACCTACTTCAAACGACCCAAATAAGGGTTTCCGAATTAAGGGTCGAACTTGAAGCAATCTATTGCTGTTTTATGCACTCCGTTCCTCCCAAATTCTATTCTAAATCATCGAGCCTAATCTGATCATTCCCCACAAAACTTTTAAAAAACGTCGACCGCGACTCGGTTTTTTTAGCACGGACTTCAAACTTCCCAGATTAGGGTGTCCGAAGTAGGGTTAGATTTTGAAGCACTCCGTTTTTTCGATCGAAATTCTATTCTAAATCAATCAAGACTAATCATTCCCCACGAAAGTTTCGAGAAACGTGACGCCGTTCTTTTAGCACGGACTTCAAACGTCCAAAATTAGGGTTTCCGAATTAGGGTTCGATTTGAAGCACTCCGTTTCTTCGAAATTCTATTCTAAATCTTCAAGACTAATCATTCCCCACAAAAGTGTCGAAAAACGTCGACCGTGACTCGGTTTTGGAAGCACGTACTCCAAACGTCCCATATTAGAGTTTCCGAATTAGGGTTTGATTCGAAGCACTGTTTTACTGTTCTAGTCATTCCCCACAAAAGTTTCAAAAAACGCCGACCTTGACTCTATTTTTTTAGCACCTACTTCAAACGACCCAAATAAGGGTTTCCGAATTAAGGGTCGAATTTGAAGCAATCTATTGCTGTTTTATGCACTCCGTTTCTCCCAAATTCTATTCTAAATCATCGAGCCTAATCTGATCATTCCCCACAAAACTTTTAAAAAACGTCGACTGCAACTCGGTTTTTTTAGCACGGACTTCAAACTTCCCATTTTAGGGTGTCCGAAGTAGGGTTAGATTTTGAAGCACTCCGTTTTTTCGATCGAAATTCTATTCTAAATCAATCAAGACTAATCATTCCCCACGAAAGTTTCGAGAAACGTGACGCCGTTCTTTTAGCACGGACTTCAAACGTCCAAGATTAGGGTTTCCGAATTAGGGTTCGATTTGAAGCACTCCGTTTCTTCGAAATTCTATTCTAAATCTTCAAGACTAATCATTCCCCACAAAAGTTTCGAAAAACGTCGACCGTGACTCGGTTTTGGAAGCACGTACTCCAAACGTCCCATATTAGAGTTTCCGAATTAGGGTTTGATTCGAAGCACTGTTTTACTGTTCTAGTCATTCCCCACAAAAGTTTCAAAAAACGCCGACCTTGACTCTATTTTTTTAGCACCTACTTCAAACGACACAAATAAGGGTTTCCGAATTAAGGGTCGAACTTGAAGCAATCTATTGCTGTTTTATGCACTCCGTTCCTCCCAAATTCTATTCTAAATCATCGAGCCTAATCTGATCATTCCCCACAAAACTTTTAAAAAACGTCGACCGCGACTCGGTTTTTTTAGCACGGACTTCAAACTTCCCAGATTAGGGTGTCCGAAGTAGGGTTAGATTTTGAAGCACTCCGTTTTTTCGATCGAAATTCTATTCTAAATCAATCAAGACTAATCATTCCCCACGAAAGTTTCGAGAAACGTGACGCCGTTCTTTTAGCACGGACTTCAAACGTCCAAGATTAGGGTTTCCGAATTAGGGTTCGATTTGAAGCACTCCGTTTCTTCGAAATTCTATTCTAAATCTTCAAGACTAATCATTCCCCACAAAAGTGTCGAAAAACGTCGACCGTGACTCGGTTTTGGAAGCACGTACTCCAAACGTCCCATATTAGAGTTTCCGAATTAGGGTTTGATTTGAAGCACTGTTTTACTGTTCTAGTCATTCCCCACAAAAGTTTCAAAAAACGCCGACCTTGACTCTATTTTTTTAGCACCTACTTCAAACGACCCAAATAAGGGTTTCCGAATTAAGGGTCGAACTTGAAGCAATCTATTGCTGTTTTATGCACTCCGTTCCTCCCAAATTCTATTCTAAATCATCGAGCCTAATCTGATCATTCCCCACAAAACTTTTAAAAAACGTCGACCGCGACTCGGTTTTTTTAGCACGGACTTCAAACTTCCCAGATTAGGGTGTCCGAAGTAGGGTTAGATTTTGAAGCACTCCGTTTTTTCGATCGAAATTCTATTCTAAATCAATCAAGACTAATCATTCCCCACGAAAGTTTCGAGAAACGTGACGCCGTTCTTTTAGCACGGACTTCAAACGTCCAAAATTAGGGTTTCCGAATTAGGGTTCGATTTGAAGCACTCCGTTTCTTCGAAATTCTATTCTAAATCTTCAAGACTAATCATTCCCCACAAAAGTGTCGAAAAACGTCGACCGTGACTCGGTTTTGGAAGCACGTACTCCAAACGTCCCATATTAGAGTTTCCGAATTAGGGTTTGATTTGAAGCACTGTTTTACTGTTCTAGTCATTCCCCACAAAAGTTTCAAAAAACGCCGACCTTGACTCTATTTTTTTAGCACCTACTTCAAACGACCCAAATAAGGGTTTCCGAATTAAGGGTCGAACTTGAAGCAATCTATTGCTGTTTTATGCACTCCGTTCCTCCCAAATTCTATTCTAAATCATCGAGCCTAATCTGATCATTCCCCACAAAACTTTTAAAATACGTCGACCGCGACTCGGTTTTTTTAGCACGGACTTCAAACTTCCCAGATTAGGGTGTCCGAAGTAGGGTTAGATTTTGAAGCACTCCGTTTTTTCGATCGAAATTCTATTCCAAATCAATCAAGACTAATCATTCCCCACGAAAGTTTCGTGAAACGTGACGCCGTTCTTTTAGCACGGACTTCAAACGTCCAAGATTAGGGTTTCCGAATTAGGGTTCGATTTGAAGCACTCCGTTTCTTCGAAATTCTATTCTAAATCTTCAAGACTAATCATTCCCCACAAAAGTGTCGAAAAACGTCGACCGTGACTCGGTTTTGGAAGCACGTACTCCAAACGTCCCATATTAGAGTTTCCGAATTAGGGTTTGATTTGAAGCACTGTTTTACTGTTCTAGTCATTCCCCACAAAAGTTTCAAAAAACACCGACCTTGACTCTATTTTTTTAGCACCTACTTCAAACGACCCAAATAAGGGTTTCCGAATTAAGGGTCGAACTTGAAGCAATCTATTGCTGTTTTATGCACTCCGTTCCTCCCAAATTCTATTCTAAATCATCGAGCCTAATCTGATCATTCCCCACAAAACTTTAAAAAAACGTCGACCGCGACTCGGTTTTTTTAGCACGGACTTCAAACTTCCCAGATTAGGGTGTCCGAAGTAGGGTTAGATTTTGAAGCACTCCGTTTTTTCGATCGAAATTCTATTCTAAATCAATCAAGACTAATCATTCCCCACGAAAGTTTCGAGAAACGTGACGCCGTTCTTTTAGCACGTACTTCAAACGTCCAAGATTAGGGTTTCCGAATTAGGGTTCGATTTGAAGCACTCCGTTTCTTCGAAATTCTATTCTAAATCTTCAAGACTAATCATTCCCCACAAAAGTGTCGAAAAACGTCGACCGTGACTCGGTTTTGGAAGCACGTACTCCAAACGTCCCATATTAGAGTTTCCGAATTAGGGTTTGATTTGAAGCACTGTTTTACTGTTCTAGTCATTCCCCACAAAAGTTTCAAAAAACGCCGACCTTGACTCTATTTTTTTAGCACCTACTTCAAACGACCCAAATAAGGGTTTCCGAATTAAGGGTCGAACTTGAAGCAATCTATTGCTGTTTTATGCACTCCGTTCCTCCCAAATTCTATTCTAAATCATCGAGCCTAATCTGATCATTCCCCACAAAACTTTTAAAAAACGTCGACCGCGACTCGGTTTTTTTAGCACGGACTTCAAACTTCCCAGATTAGGGTGTCCGAAGTAGGGTTAGATTTTGAAGCACTCCGTTTTTTCGATCGAAATTCTATTCTAAATCAATCAAGACTAATCATTCCCCACGAAAGTTTCGAGAAACGTGACGCCGTTCTTTTAGCACGGACTTCAAACGTCCAAGATTAGGGTTTCCGAATTAGGGTTCGATTTGAAGCACTCCGTTTCTTCGAAATTCTATTCTAAATCTTCAAGACTAATCATTCCCCACAAAAGTGTCGAAAAACGTCGACCGTGACTCGGTTTTGGAAGCACGTACTCCAAACGTCCCATATTAGAGTTTCCGAATTAGGGTTTGATTTGAAGCACTGTTTTACTGTTCTAGTCATTCCCCACAAAAGTTTCAAAAAACGCCGACCTTGACTCTATTTTTTTAGCACCTACTTCAAACGACCCAAATAAGGGTTTCCGAATTAAGGGTCGAACTTGAAGCAATCTATTGCTGTTTTATGCACTCCGTTCCTCCCAAATTCTATTCTAAATCATCGAGCCTAATCTGATCATTCCCCACAAAACTTTAAAAAAACGTCGACCGCGACTCGGTTTTTTTAGCACGGACTTCAAACTTCCCAGATTAGGGTGTCCGAAGTAGGGTTAGATTTTGAAGCACTCCGTTTTTTCGATCGAAATTCTATTCTAAATCAATCAAGACTAATCATTCCCCACGAAAGTTTCGAGAAACGTGACGCCGTTCTTTTAGCACGGACTTCAAACGTCCAAGATTAGGGTTTCCGAATTAGGGTTCGATTTGAAGCACTCCGTTTCTTCGAAATTCTATTCTAAATCTTCAAGACTAATCATTCCCCACAAAAGTGTCGAAAAACGTCGACCGTGACTCGGTTTTGGAAGCACGTACTCCAAACGTCCCATATTAGAGTTTCCGAATTAGGGTTTGATTTGAAGCACTGTTTTACTGTTCTAGTCATTCCCCACAAAAGTTTCAAAAAACGCCGACCTTGACTCTATTTTTTTAGCACCTACTTCAAACGACCCAAATAAGGGTTTCCGAATTAAGGGTCGAACTTGAAGCAATCTATTGCTGTTTTATGCACTCCGTTCCTCCCAAATTCTATTCTAAATCATCGAGCCTAATCTGATCATTCCCCACAAAACTTTAAAAAAACGTCGACCGCGACTCGGTTTTTTTAGCACGGACTTCAAACTTCCCAGATTAGGGTGTCCGAAGTAGGGTTAGATTTTGAAGCACTCCGTTTTTTCGATCGAAATTCTATTCTAAATCAATCAAGACTAATCATTCCCCACGAAAGTTTCGAGAAACGTGACGCCGTTCTTTTAGCACGGACTTCAAACGTCCAAGATTAGGGTTTCCGAATTAGGGTTCGATTTGAAGCACTCCGTTTCTTCGAAATTCTATTCTAAATCTTCAAGACTAATCATTCCCCACAAAAGTGTCGAAAAACGTCGACCGTGACTCGGTTTTGGAAGCACGTACTCCAAACGTCCCATATTAGAGTTTCCGAATTAGGGTTTGATTTGAAGCACTGTTTTACTGTTCTAGTCATTCCCCACAAAAGTTTCAAAAAACGCCGACCTTGACTCTATTTTTTTAGCACCTACTTCAAACGACCCAAATAAGGGTTTCCGAATTAAGGGTCGAACTTGAAGCAATCTATTGCTGTTTTATGCACTCCGTTCCTCCCAAATTCTATTCTAAATCATCGAGCCTAATCTGATCATTCCCCACAAAACTTTTAAAAAACGTCGACCGCGACTCGGTTTTTTTAGCACGGACTTCAAACTTCCCAGATTAGGGTGTCCGAAGTAGGGTTAGATTTTGAAGCACTCCGTTTTTTCGATCGAAATTCTATTCTAAATCAATCAAGACTAATCATTCCCCACGAAAGTTTCGAGAAACGTGACGCCGTTCTTTTAGCACGGACTTCAAACGTCCAAGATTAGGGTTTCCGAATTAGGGTTCGATTTGAAGCACTCCGTTTCTTCGAAATTCTATTCTAAATCTTCAAGACTAATCATTCCCCACAAAAGTGTCGAAAAACGTCGACCGTGACTCGGTTTTGGAAGCACGTACTCCAAACGTCCCATATTAGAGTTTCCGAATTAGGGTTTGATTTGAAGCACTGTTTTACTGTTCTAGTCATTCCCCACAAAAGTTTCAAAAAACGCCGACCTTGACTCTATTTTTTTAGCACCTACTTCAAACGACCCAAATAAGGGTTTCCGAATTAAGGGTCGAATTTGAAGCAATCTATTGCTGTTTTATGCACTCCGTTCCTCCCAAATTCTATTCTAAATCATCGAGCCTAATCTGATCATTCCCCACAAAACTTTTAAAAAACGTCGACCGCGACTCGGTTTTTTTAGCACGGACTTCAAACTTCCCAGATTAGGGTGTCCGAAGTAGGGTTAGATTTTGAAGCACTCCGTTTTTTCGATCGAAATTCTATTCTAAATCAATCAAGACTAATCATTCCCCACGAAAGTTTCGAGAAACGTGACGCCGTTCTTTTAGCACGGACTTCAAACGTCCAAGATTAGGGTTTCCGAATTAGGGTTCGATTTGAAGCACTCCGTTTCTTCGAAATTCTATTCTAAATCTTCAAGACTAATCATTCCCCACAAAAGTGTCGAAAAACGTCGACCGTGACTCGGTTTTGGAAGCACGTACTCCAAACGTCCCATATTAGAGTTTCCGAATTAGGGTTTGATTTGAAGCACTGTTTTACTGTTCTAGTCATTCCCCACAAAAGTTTCAAAAAACGCCGACCTTGACTCTATTTTTTTAGCACCTACTTCAAACGACCCAAATAAGGGTTTCCGAATTAAGGGTCGAATTTGAAGCAATCTATTGCTGTTTTATGCACTCCGTTCCTCCCAAATTCTATTCTAAATCATCGAGCCTAATCTGATCATTCCCCACAAAACTTTTAAAAAACGTCGACCGCGACTCGGTTTTTTTAGCACGGACTTCAAACTTCCCAGATTAGGGTGTCCGAAGTAGGGTTTGATTTTGAAGCACTCCGTTTTTTCGATCGAAATTCTATTCTAAATCAATCAAGACTAATCATTCCCCACGAAAGTTTCGAGAAACGTGACGCCGTTCTTTTAGCACGGACTTCAAACGTCCAAGATTAGGGTTTCCGAATTAGGGTTCGATTTGAAGCACTCCGTTTCTTCGAAATTCTATTCTAAATCTTCAAGACTAATCATTCCCCACAAAAGTGTCGAAAAACGTCGACCGTGACTCGGTTTTGGAAGCACGTACTCCAAACGTCCCATATTAGAGTTTCCGAATTAGGGTTTGATTTGAAGCACTGTTTTACTGTTCTAGTCATTCCCCACAAAAGTTTCAAAAAACGCCGACCTTGACTCTATTTTTTTAGCACCTACTTCAAACGACCCAAATAAGGGTTTCCGAATTAAGGGTCGAATTTGAAGCAATCTATTGCTGTTTTATGCACTCCGTTCCTCCCAAATTCTATTCTAAATCATCGAGCCTAATCTGATCATTCCCCACAAAACTTTTAAAAAACGTCGACCGCGACTCGGTTTTTTTAGCACGGACTTCAAACTTCCCAGATTAGGGTGTCCGAAGTAGGGTTAGATTTTGAAGCACTCCGTTTTTTCGATCGAAATTCTATTCTAAATCAATCAAGACTAATCATTCCCCACGAAAGTTTCGAGAAACGTGACGCCGTTCTTTTAGCACGGACTTCAAACGTCCAAGATTAGGGTTTCCGAATTAGGGTTCGATTTGAAGCACTCCGTTTCTTCGAAATTCTATTCTAAATCTTCAAGACTAATCATTCCCCACAAAAGTTTCGAAAAACGTCGACCGTGACTCGGTTTTGGAAGCACGTACTCCAAACGTCCCATATTAGAGTTTCCGAATTAGGGTTTGATTCGAAGCACTGTTTTACTGTTCTAGTCATTCCCCACAAAAGTTTCAAAAAACGCCGACCTTGACTCTATTTTTTTAGCACCTACTTCAAACGACCCAAATAAGGGTTTCCGAATTAAGGGTCGAATTTGAAGCAATCTATTGCTGTTTTATGCACTCCGTTTCTCCCAAATTCTATTCTAAATCATCGAGCCTAATCTGATCATTCCCCACAAAATTTAAAAAAACGTCGACCGCGACTCGGTTTTTTTAGCACGGACTTCAAACTTCCCAGATTAGGGTGTCCGAAGTAGGGTTAGATTTTGAAGCACTCCGTTTTTTCGATCGAAATTCTATTCTAAATCAATCAAGACTAATCATTCCCCACGAAAGTTTCGAGAAACGTGACGCCGTTCTTTTAGCACGGACTTCAAACGTCCAAGATTAGGGTTTCCGAATTAGGGTTCGATTTGAAGCACTCCGTTTCTTCGAAATTCTATTCTAAATCTTCAAGACTAATCATTCCCCACAAAAGTTTCGAAAAACGTCGACCGTGACTCGGTTTTGGAAGCACGTACTCCAAACGTCCCATATTAGAGTTTCCGAATTAGGGTTTGATTTGAAGCACTGTTTTACTGTTCTAGTCATTCCCCACAAAAGTTTCAAAAAACGCCGACCTTGACTCTATTTTTTTAGCACCTACTTCAAACGACCCAAATAAGGGTTTCCGAATTAAGGGTCGAATTTGAAGCAATCTATTGCTGTTTTATGCACTCCGTTCCTCCCAAATTCTATTCTAAATCATCGAGCCTAATCTGATCATTCCCCACAAAACTTTTAAAAAACGTCGACCGCGACTCGGTTTTTTTAGCACGGACTTCAAACTTCCGAGATTAGGGTGTCCGAAGTAGGGTTAGATTTTGAAGCACTCCGTTTTTTCGATCGAAATTCTATTCTAAATCAATCAAGACTAATCATTCCCCACGAAAGTTTCGAGAAACGTGACGCCGTTCTTTTAGCACGGACTTCAAACGTCCAAGATTAGGGTTTCCGAATTAGGGTTCGATTTGAAGCACTCCGTTTCTTCGAAATTCTATTCTAAATCTTCAAGACTAATCATTCCCCACAAAAGTTTCGAAAAACGTCGACCGTGACTCGGTTTTGGAAGCACGTACTCCAAACGTCCCATATTAGAGTTTCCGAATTAGGGTTTGATTGGAAGCACTGTTTTACTGTTCTAGTCATTCCCCACAAAAGTTTCAAAAAACGCCGACCTTGACTCTATTTTTTTAGCACCTACTTCAAACGACCCAAATAAGGGTTTCCGAATTAAGGGTCGAATTTGAAGCAATCTATTGCTGTTTTATGCACTCCGTTCCTCCCAAATTCTATTCTAAATCATCGAGCCTAATCTGATCATTCCCCACAAAACTTTTAAAAAACGTCGACCGCGACTCGGTTTTTTTAGCACGGACTTCAAACTTCCCAGATTAGGGTGTCCGAAGTAGGGTTAGATTTTGAAGCACTCCGTTTTTTCGATCGAAATTCTATTCTAAATCAATCAAGACTAATCATTCCCCACGAAAGTTTCGAGAAACGTGACGCCGTTCTTTTAGCACGGACTTCAAACGTCCAAGATTAGGGTTTCCGAATTAGGGTTCGATTTGAAGCACTCCGTTTCTTCGAAATTCTATTCTAAATCTTCAAGACTAATCATTCCCCACAAAAGTTTCGAAAAACGTCGACCGTGACTCGGTTTTGGAAGCACGTACTCCAAACGTCCCATATTAGAGTTTCCGAATTAGGGTTTGATTCGAAGCACTGTTTTACTGTTCTAGTCATTCCCCACAAAAGTTTCAAAAAACGCCGACCTTGACTCTATTTTTTTAGCACCTACTTCAAACGACCCAAATAAGGGTTTCCGAATTAAGGGTCGAATTTGAAGCAATCTATTGCTGTTTTATGCACTCCGTTTCTCCCAAATTCTATTCTAAATCATCGAGCCTAATCTGATCATTCCCCACAAAATTTAAAAAAACGTCGACCGCGACTCGGTTTTTTTAGCACGGACTTCAAACTTCCCAGATTAGGGTGTCCGAAGTAGGGTTAGATTTTGAAGCACTCCGTTTTTTCGATCGAAATTCTATTCTAAATCAATCAAGACTAATCATTCCCCACGAAAGTTTCGAGAAACGTGACGCCGTTCTTTTAGCACGGACTTCAAACGTCCAAGATTAGGGTTTCCGAATTAGGGTTCGATTTGAAGCACTCCGTTTCTTCGAAATTCTATTCTAAATCTTCAAGACTAATCATTCCCCACAAAAGTTTCGAAAAACGTCGACCGTGACTCGGTTTTGGAAGCACGTACTCCAAACGTCCCATATTAGAGTTTCCGAATTAGGGTTTGATTTGAAGCACTGTTTTACTGTTCTAGTCATTCCCCACAAAAGTTTCAAAAAACGCCGACCTTGACTCTATTTTTTTAGCACCTACTTCAAACGACCCAAATAAGGGTTTCCGAATTAAGGGTCGAATTTGAAGCAATCTATTGCTGTTTTATGCACTCCGTTCCTCCCAAATTCTATTCTAAATCATCGAGCCTAATCTGATCATTCCCCACAAAACTTTTAAAAAACGTCGACCGCGACTCGGTTTTTTTAGCACGGACTTCAAACTTCCGAGATTAGGGTGTCCGAAGTAGGGTTAGATTTTGAAGCACTCCGTTTTTTCGATCGAAATTCTATTCTAAATCAATCAAGACTAATCATTCCCCACGAAAGTTTCGAGAAACGTGACGCCGTTCTTTTAGCACGGACTTCAAACGTCCAAGATTAGGGTTTCCGAATTAGGGTTCGATTTGAAGCACTCCGTTTCTTCGAAATTCTATTCTAAATCTTCAAGACTAATCATTCCCCACAAAAGTGTCGAAAAACGTCGACCGTGACTCGGTTTTGGAAGCACGTACTCCAAACGTCCCATATTAGAGTTTCCGAATTAGGGTTTGATTTGAAGCACTGTTTTACTGTTCTAGTCATTCCCCACAAAAGTTTCAAAAAACGCCGACCTTGACTCTATTTTTTTAGCACCTACTTCAAACGACCCAAATAAGGGTTTCCGAATTAAGGGTCGAATTTGAAGCAATCTATTGCTGTTTTATGCACTCCGTTCCTCCCAAATTCTATTCTAAATCATCGAGCCTAATCTGATCATTCCCCACAAAACTTTTAAAAAACGTCGACCGCGACTCGGTTTTTTTAGCACGGACTTCAAACTTCCCAGATTAGGGTGTCCGAAGTAGGGTTAGATTTTGAAGCACTCCGTTTTTTCGATCGAAATTCTATTCTAAATCAATCAAGACTAATCATTCCCCACGAAAGTTTCGAGAAACGTGACGCCGTTCTTTTAGCACGGACTTCAAACGTCCAAGATTAGGGTTTCCGAATTAGGGTTCGATTTGAAGCACTCCGTTTCTTCGAAATTCTATTCTAAATCTTCAAGACTAATCATTCCCCACAAAAGTTTCGAAAAACGTCGACCGTGACTCGGTTTTGGAAGCACGTACTCCAAACGTCCCATATTAGAGTTTCCGAATTAGGGTTTGATTCGAAGCACTGTTTTACTGTTCTAGTCATTCCCCACAAAAGTTTCAAAAAACGCCGACCTTGACTCTATTTTTTTAGCACCTACTTCAAACGACCCAAATAAGGGTTTCCGAATTAAGGGTCGAATTTGAAGCAATCTATTGCTGTTTTATGCACTCCGTTTCTCCCAAATTCTATTCTAAATCATCGAGCCTAATCTGATCATTCCCCACAAAATTTAAAAAAACGTCGACCGCGACTCGGTTTTTTTAGCACGGACTTCAAACTTCCCAGATTAGGGTGTCCGAAGTAGGGTTAGATTTTGAAGCACTCCGTTTTTTCGATCGAAATTCTATTCTAAATCAATCAAGACTAATCATTCCCCACGAAAGTTTCGAGAAACGTGACGCCGTTCTTTTAGCACGGACTTCAAACGTCCAAGATTAGGGTTTCCGAATTAGGGTTCGATTTGAAGCACTCCGTTTCTTCGAAATTCTATTCTAAATCTTCAAGACTAATCATTCCCCACAAAAGTTTCGAAAAACGTCGACCGTGACTCGGTTTTGGAAGCACGTACTCCAAACGTCCCATATTAGAGTTTCCGAATTAGGGTTTGATTTGAAGCACTGTTTTACTGTTCTAGTCATTCCCCACAAAAGTTTCAAAAAACGCCGACCTTGACTCTATTTTTTTAGCACCTACTTCAAACAACCCAAATAAGGGTTTCCGAATTAAGGGTCGAATTTGAAGCAATCTATTGCTGTTTTATGCACTCCGTTCCTCCCAAATTCTATTCTAAATCATCGAGCCTAATCTGATCATTCCCCACAAAACTTTTAAAAAACGTCGACCGCGACTCGGTTTTTTTAGCACGGACTTCAAACTTCCCAGATTAGGGTGTCCGAAGTAGGGTTAGATTTTGAAGCACTCCGTTGTTTCGATCGAAATTCTATTCTAAATCAATCAAGACTAATCATTCCCCACGAAAGTTTCGAGAAACGTGACGCCGTTCTTTTAGCACGGACTTCAAACGTCCAAGATTAGGGTTTCCGAATTAGGGTTCGATTTGAAGCACTCCGTTTCTTCGAAATTCTATTCTAAATCTTCAAGACTAATCATTCCCCACAAAAGTTTCGAAAAACGTCGACCGTGACTCGGTTTTGGAAGCACGTACTCCAAACGTCCCATATTAGAGTTTCCGAATTAGGGTTTGATTTGAAGCACTGTTTTACTGTTCTAGTCATTCCCCACAAAAGTTTCAAAACACGCCGACCTTGACTCTATTTTTTTAGCACCTACTTCAAACGACCCAAATAAGGGTTTCCGAATTAAGGGTCGAATTTGAAGCAATCTATTGCTGTTTTATGCACTCCGTTCCTCCCAAATTCTATTCTAAATCATCGAGCCTAATCTGATCATTCCCCACAAAACTTTTAAAAAACGTCGACCGCGACTCGGTTTTTTTAGCACGGACTTCAAACTTCCCAGATTAGGGTGTCCGAAGTAGGGTTAGATTTTGAAGCACTCCGTTTTTTCGATCGAAATTCTATTCTAAATCAATCAAGACTAATCATTCCCCACGAAAGTTTCGAGAAACGTGACGCCGTTCTTTTAGCACGGACTTCAAACGTCCAAGATTAGGGTTTCCGAATTAGGGTTCGATTTGAAGCACTCCGTTTCTTCGAAATTCTATTCTAAATCTTCAAGACTAATCATTCCCCACAAAAGTTTCGAAAAACGTCGACCGTGACTCGGTTTTGGAAGCACGTACTCCAAACGTCCCATATTAGAGTTTCCGAATTAGGGTTTGATTTGAAGCACTGTTTTACTGTTCTAGTCATTCCCCACAAAAGTTTCAAAACACGCCGACCTTGACTCTATTTTTTTAGCACCTACTTCAAACGACCCAAATAAGGGTTTCCGAATTAAGGGTCGAATTTGAAGCAATCTATTGCTGTTTTATGCACTCCGTTCCTCCCAAATTCTATTCTAAATCATCGAGCCTAATCTGATCATTCCCCACAAAACTTTTAAAAAACGTCGACCGCGACTCGGTTTTTTTAGCACGGACTTCAAACTTCCCAGATTAGGGTGTCCGAAGTAGGGTTAGATTTTGAAGCACTCCGTTTTTTCGATCGAAATTCTATTCTAAATCAATCAAGACTAATCATTCCCCACGAAAGTTTCGAGAAACGTGACGCCGTTCTTTTAGCACGGACTTCAAACGTCCAAGATTAGGGTTTCCGAATTAGGGTTCGATTTGAAGCACTCCGTTTCTTCGAAATTCTATTCTAAATCTTCAAGACTAATCATTCCCCACAAAAGTTTCGAAAAACGTCGACCGTGACTCGGTTTTGGAAGCACGTACTCCAAACGTCCCATATTAGAGTTTCCGAATTAGGGTTTGATTTGAAGCACTGTTTTACTGTTCTAGTCATTCCCCACAAAAGTTTCAAAACACGCCGACCTTGACTCTATTTTTTTAGCACCTACTTCAAACGACCCAAATAAGGGTTTCCGAATTCAGGGTCGAACTTGAAGCAATCTATTGCTGTTTTATGCACTCCGTTCCTCCCAAATTCTATTCTAAATCATCGAGCCTAATCTGATCATTCCCCACAAAACTTTTAAAAAACGTCGACCGCGACTCGGTTTTTTTAGCACGGACTTCAAACTTCCCAGATTAGGGTGTCCGAAGTAGGGTTAGATTTTGAAGCACTCCGTTTTTTCGATCGAAATTCTATTCTAAATCAATCAAGACTAATCATTCCCCACGAAAGTTTCGAGAAACGTGACGCCGTTCTTTTAGCACGGACTTCAAACGTCCAAGATTAGGGTTTCCGAATTAGGGTTCGATTTGAAGCACTCCGTTTCTTCGAAATTCTATTCTAAATCTTCAAGACTAATCATTCCCCACAAAAGTTTCGAAAAACGTCGACCGTGACTCGGTTTTGGAAGCACGTACTCCAAACGTCCCATATTAGAGTTTCCGAATTAGGGTTTGATTTGAAGCACTGTTTTACTGTTCTAGTCATTCCCCACAAAAGTTTCAAAAAACGCCGACCTTGACTCTATTTTTTTAGCACCTACTTCAAACGACCCAAATAAGGGTTTCCGAATTAAGGGTCGAATTTGAAGCAATCTATTGCTGTTTTATGCACTCCGTTCCTCCCAAATTCTATTCTAAATCATCGAGCCTAATCTGATCATTCCCCACAAAACTTTTAAAAAACGTCGACCGCGACTCGGTTTTTTTAGCACGGACTTCAAACTTCCCAGATTAGGGTGTCCGAAGTAGGGTTAGATTTTGAAGCACTCCGTTTTTTCGATCGAAATTCTATTCTAAATCAATCAAGACTAATCATTCCCCACGAAAGTTTCGAGAAACGTGACGCCGTTCTTTTAGCACGGACTTCAAACGTCCAAGATTAGGGTTTCCGAATTAGGGTTCGATTTGAAGCACTCCGTTTCTTCGAAATTCTATTCTAAATCTTCAAGACTAATCATTCCCCACAAAAGTTTCGAAAAACGTCGACCGTGACTCGGTTTTGGAAGCACGTACTCCAAACGTCCCATATTAGAGTTTCCGAATTAGGGTTTGATTTGAAGCACTGTTTTACTGTTCTAGTCATTCCCCACAAAAGTTTCAAAAAACGCCGACCTTGACTCTATTTTTTTAGCACCTACTTCAAACGACCCAAATAAGGGTTTCCGAATTAAGGGTCGAACTTGAAGCAATCTATTGCTGTTTTATGCACTCCGTTCCTCCCAAATTCTATTCTAAATCATCGAGCCTAATCTGATCATTCCCCACAAAACTTTTAAAAAACGTCGACCGCGACTCGGTTTTTTTAGCACGGACTTCAAACTTCCCAGATTAGGGTGTCCGAAGTAGGGTTAGATTTTGAAGCACTCCGTTTTTTCGATCGAAATTCTATTCTAAATCAATCAAGACTAATCATTCCCCACGAAAGTTTCGAGAAACGTGACGCCGTTCTTTTAGCACGGACTTCAAACGTCCAAGATTAGGGTTTCCGAATTAGGGTTCGATTTGAAGCACTCCGTTTCTTCGAAATTCTATTCTAAATCTTCAAGACTAATCATTCCCCACAAAAGTTTCAAAAAACGTCGACCGTGACTCGGTTTTGGAAGCACGTACTCCAAACGTCCCATATTAGAGTTTCCGAATTAGGGTTTGATTTGAAGCACTGTTTTACTGTTCTAGTCATTCCCCACAAAAGTTTCAAAACACGCCGACCTTGACTCTATTTTTTTAGCACCTACTTCAAACGACCCAAATAAGGGTTTCCGAATTCAGGGTCGAACTTGAAGCAATCTATTGCTGTTTTATGCACTCCGTTCCTCCCAAATTCTATTCTAAATCATCGAGCCTAATCTGATCATTCCCCACAAAACTTTTAAAAAACGTCGACCGCGACTCGGTTTTTTTAGCACGGACTTCAAACTTCCCAGATTAGGGTGTCCGAAGTAGGGTTAGATTTTGAAGCACTCCGTTTTTTCGATCGAAATTCTATTCTAAATCAATCAAGACTAATCATTCCCCACGAAAGTTTCGAGAAACGTGACGCCGTTCTTTTAGCACGGACTTCAAACGTCCAAGATTAGGGTTTCCGAATTAGGGTTCGATTTGAAGCACTCCGTTTCTTCGAAATTCTATTCTAAATCTTCAAGACTAATCATTCCCCACAAAAGTTTCGAAAAACGTCGACCGTGACTCGGTTTTGGAAGCACGTACTCCAAACGTCCCATATTAGAGTTTCCGAATTAGGGTTTGATTTGAAGCACTGTTTTACTGTTCTAGTCATTCCCCACAAAAGTTTCAAAACACGCCGACCTTGACTCTATTTTTTTAGCACCTACTTCAAACGACCCAAATAAGGGTTTCCGAATTCAGGGTCGAACTTGAAGCAATCTATTGCTGTTTTATGCACTCCGTTCCTCCCAAATTCTATTCTAAATCATCGAGCCTAATCTGATCATTCCCCACAAAACTTTTAAAAAACGTCGACCGCGACTCGGTTTTTTTAGCACGGACTTCAAACTTCCCAGATTAGGGTGTCCGAAGTAGGGTTAGATTTTGAAGCACTCCGTTTTTTCGATCGAAATTCTATTCTAAATCAATCAAGACTAATCATTCCCCACGAAAGTTTCGAGAAACGTGACGCCGTTCTTTTAGCACGGACTTCAAACGTCCAAGATTAGGGTTTCCGAATTAGGGTTCGATTTGAAGCACTCCGTTTCTTCGAAATTCTATTCTAAATCTTCAAGACTAATCATTCCCCACAAAAGTTTCGAAAAACGTCGACCGTGACTCGGTTTTGGAAGCACGTACTCCAAACGTCCCATATTAGAGTTTCCGAATTAGGGTTTGATTTGAAGCACTGTTTTACTGTTCTAGTCATTCCCCACAAAAGTTTCAAAACACGCCGACCTTGACTCTATTTTTTTAGCACCTACTTCAAACGACCCAAATAAGGGTTTCCGAATTCAGGGTCGAACTTGAAGCAATCTATTGCTGTTTTATGCACTCCGTTCCTCCCAAATTCTATTCTAAATCATCGAGCCTAATCTGATCATTCCCCACAAAACTTTTAAAAAACGTCGACCGCGACTCGGTTTTTTTAGCACGGACTTCAAACTTCCCAGATTAGGGTGTCCGAAGTAGGGTTAGATTTTGAAGCACTCCGTTTTTTCGATCGAAATTCTATTCTAAATCAATCAAGACTAATCATTCCCCACGAAAGTTTCGAGAAACGTGACGCCGTTCTTTTAGCACGGACTTCAAACGTCCAAGATTAGGGTTTCCGAATTAGGGTTCGATTTGAAGCACTCCGTTTCTTCGAAATTCTATTCTAAATCTTCAAGACTAATCATTCCCCACAAAAGTTTCGAAAAACGTCGACCGTGACTCGGTTTTGGAAGCACGTACTCCAAACGTCCCATATTAGAGTTTCCGAATTAGGGTTTGATTTGAAGCACTGTTTTACTGTTCTAGTCATTCCCCACAAAAGTTTCAAAAAACGCCGACCTTGACTCTATTTTTTTAGCACCTACTTCAAACGACCCAAATAAGGGTTTCCGAATTAAGGGTCGAATTTGAAGCAATCTATTGCTGTTTTATGCACTCCGTTCCTCCCAAATTCTATTCTAAATCATCGAGCCTAATCTGATCATTCCCCACAAAACTTTTAAAAAACGTCGACCGCGACTCGGTTTTTTTAGCACGGACTTCAAACTTCCCAGATTAGGGTGTCCGAAGTAGGGTTAGATTTTGAAGCACTCCGTTTTTTCGATCGAAATTCTATTCTAAATCAATCAAGACTAATCATTCCCCACGAAAGTTTCGAGAAACGTGACGCCGTTCTTTTAGCACGGACTTCAAACGTCCAAGATTAGGGTTTCCGAATTAGGGTTCGATTTGAAGCACTCCGTTTCTTCGAAATTCTATTCTAAATCTTCAAGACTAATCATTCCCCACAAAAGTTTCGAAAAACGTCGACCGTGACTCGGTTTTGGAAGCACGTACTCCAAACGTCCCATATTAGAGTTTCCGAATTAGGGTTTGATTTGAAGCACTGTTTTACTGTTCTAGTCATTCCCCACAAAAGTTTCAAAAAACGCCGACCTTGACTCTATTTTTTTAGCACCTACTTCAAACGACCCAAATAAGGGTTTCCGAATTCAGGGTCGAACTTGAAGCAATCTATTGCTGTTTTATGCACTCCGTTCCTCCCAAATTCTATTCTAAATCATCGAGCCTAATCTGATCATTCCCCACAAAACTTTTAAAAAACGTCGACCGCGACTCGGTTTTTTTAGCACGGACTTCAAACTTCCCAGATTAGGGTGTCCGAAGTAGGGTTAGATTTTGAAGCACTCCGTTTTTTCGATCGAAATTCTATTCTAAATCAATCAAGACTAATCATTCCCCACGAAAGTTTCGAGAAACGTGACGCCGTTCTTTTAGCACGGACTTCAAACGTCCAAGATTAGGGTTTCCGAATTAGGGTTCGATTTGAAGCACTCCGTTTCTTCGAAATTCTATTCTAAATCTTCAAGACTAATCATTCCCCACAAAAGTTTCGAAAAACGTCGACCGTGACTCGGTTTTGGAAGCACGTACTCCAAACGTCCCATATTAGAGTTTCCGAATTAGGGTTTGATTTGAAGCACTGTTTTACTGTTCTAGTCATTCCCCACAAAAGTTTCAAAAAACGCCGACCTTGACTCTATTTTTTTAGCACCTACTTCAAACGACCCAAATAAGGGTTTCCGAATTAAGGGTCGAACTTGAAGCAATCTATTGCTGTTTTATGCACTCCGTTCCTCCCAAATTCTATTCTAAATCATCGAGCCTAATCTGATCATTCCCCACAAAACTTTTAAAAAACGTCGACCGCGACTCGGTTTTTTTAGCACGGACTTCAAACTTCCCAGATTAGGGTGTCCGAAGTAGGGTTAGATTTTGAAGCACTCCGTTTTTTCGATCGAAATTCTATTCTAAATCAATCAAGACTAATCATTCCCCACGAAAGTTTCGAGAAACGTGACGCCGTTCTTTTAGCACGGACTTCAAACGTCCAAGATTAGGGTTTCCGAATTAGGGTTCGATTTGAAGCACTCCGTTTCTTCGAAATTCTATTCTAAATCTTCAAGACTAATCATTCCCCACAAAAGTTTCGAAAAACGTCGACCGTGACTCGGTTTTGGAAGCACGTACTCCAAACGTCCCATATTAGAGTTTCCGAATTAGGGTTTGATTTGAAGCACTGTTTTACTGTTCTAGTCATTCCCCACAAAAGTTTCAAAAAACGCCGACCTTGACTCTATTTTTTTAGCACCTACTTCAAACGACCCAAATAAGGGTTTCCGAATTAAGGGTCGAACTTGAAGCAATCTATTGCTGTTTTATGCACTCCGTTCCTCCCAAATTCTATTCTAAATCATCGAGCCTAATCTGATCATTCCCCACAAAACTTTTAAAAAACGTCGACCGCGACTCGGTTTTTTTAGCACGGACTTCAAACTTCCCAGATTAGGGTGTCCGAAGTAGGGTTAGATTTTGAAGCACTCCGTTTTTTCGATCGAAATTCTATTCTAAATCAATCAAGACTAATCATTCCCCACGAAAGTTTCGAGAAACGTGACGCCGTTCTTTTAGCACGGACTTCAAACGTCCAAGATTAGGGTTTCCGAATTAGGGTTCGATTTGAAGCACTCCGTTTCTTCGAAATTCTATTCTAAATCTTCAAGACTAATCATTCCCCACAAAAGTTTCGAAAAACGTCGACCGTGACTCGGTTTTGGAAGCACGTACTCCAAACGTCCCATATTAGAGTTTCCGAATTAGGGTTTGATTTGAAGCACTGTTTTACTGTTCTAGTCATTCCCCACAAAAGTTTCAAAAAACGCCGACCTTGACTCTATTTTTTTAGCACCTACTTCAAACGACCCAAATAAGGGTTTCCGAATTAAGGGTCGAATTTGAAGCAATCTATTGCTGTTTTATGCACTCCGTTCCTCCCAAATTCTATTCTAAATCATCGAGCCTAATCTGATCATTCCCCACAAAACTTTTAAAAAACGTCGACCGCGACTCGGTTTTTTTAGCACGGACTTCAAACTTCCCAGATTAGGGTGTCCGAAGTAGGGTTAGATTTTGAAGCACTCCGTTTTTTCGATCGAAATTCTATTCTAAATCAATCAAGACTAATCATTCCCCACGAAAGTTTCGAGAAACGTGACGCCGTTCTTTTAGCACGGACTTCAAACGTCCAAGATTAGGGTTTCCGAATTAGGGTTCGATTTGAAGCACTCCGTTTCTTCGAAATTCTATTCTAAATCTTCAAGACTAATCATTCCCCACAAAAGTTTCGAAAAACGTCGACCGTGACTCGGTTTTGGAAGCACGTACTCCAAACGTCCCATATTAGAGTTTCCGAATTAGGGTTTGATTTGAAGCACTGTTTTACTGTTCTAGTCATTCCCCACAAAAGTTTCAAAAAACGCCGACCTTGACTCTATTTTTTTAGCACCTACTTCAAACGACCCAAATAAGGGTTTCCGAATTAAGGGTCGAATTTGAAGCAATCTATTGCTGTTTTATGCACTCCGTTCCTCCCAAATTCTATTCTAAATCATCGAGCCTAATCTGATCATTCCCCACAAAACTTTTAAAAAACGTCGACCGCGACTCGGTTTTTTTAGCACGGACTTCAAACTTCCCAGATTAGGGTGTCCGAAGTAGGGTTAGATTTTGAAGCACTCCGTTTTTTCGATCGAAATTCTATTCTAAATCAATCAAGACTAATCATTCCCCACGAAAGTTTCGAGAAACGTGACGCCGTTCTTTTAGCACGGACTTCAAACGTCCAAGATTAGGGTTTCCGAATTAGGGTTCGATTTGAAGCACTCCGTTTCTTCGAAATTCTATTCTAAATCTTCAAGACTAATCATTCCCCACAAAAGTTTCGAAAAACGTCGACCGTGACTCGGTTTTGGAAGCACGTACTCCAAACGTCCCATATTAGAGTTTCCGAATTAGGGTTTGATTTGAAGCACTGTTTTACTGTTCTAGTCATTCCCCACAAAAGTTTCAAAAAACGCCGACCTTGACTCTATTTTTTTAGCACCTACTTCAAACGACCCAAATAAGGGTTTCCGAATTAAGGGTCGAACTTGAAGCAATCTATTGCTGTTTTATGCACTCCGTTCCTCCCAAATTCTATTCTAAATCATCGAGCCTAATCTGATCATTCCCCACAAAACTTTTAAAAAACGTCGACCGCGACTCGGTTTTTTTAGCACGGACTTCAAACTTCCCAGATTAGGGTGTCCGAAGTAGGGTTAGATTTTGAAGCACTCCGTTTTTTCGATCGAAATTCTATTCTAAATCAATCAAGACTAATCATTCCCCACGAAAGTTTCGAGAAACGTGACGCCGTTCTTTTAGCACGGACTTCAAACGTCCAAGATTAGGGTTTCCGAATTAGGGTTCGATTTGAAGCACTCCGTTTCTTCGAAATTCTATTCTAAATCTTCAAGACTAATCATTCCCCACAAAAGTTTCGAAAAACGTCGACCGTGACTCGGTTTTGGAAGCACGTACTCCAAACGTCCCATATTAGAGTTTCCGAATTAGGGTTTGATTTGAAGCACTGTTTTACTGTTCTAGTCATTCCCCACAAAAGTTTCAAAAAACGCCGACCTTGACTCTATTTTTTTAGCACCTACTTCAAACGACCCAAATAAGGGTTTCCGAATTAAGGGTCGAATTTGAAGCAATCTATTGCTGTTTTATGCACTCCGTTCCTCCCAAATTCTATTCTAAATCATCGAGCCTAATCTGATCATTCCCCACAAAACTTTTAAAAAACGTCGACCGCGACTCGGTTTTTTTAGCACGGACTTCAAACTTCCCAGATTAGGGTGTCCGAAGTAGGGTTAGATTTTGAAGCACTCCGTTTTTTCGATCGAAATTCTATTCTAAATCAATCAAGACTAATCATTCCCCACGAAAGTTTCGAGAAACGTGACGCCGTTCTTTTAGCACGGACTTCAAACGTCCAAGATTAGGGTTTCCGAATTAGGGTTCGATTTGAAGCACTCCGTTTCTTCGAAATTCTATTCTAAATCTTCAAGACTAATCATTCCCCACAAAAGTTTCGAAAAACGTCGACCGTGACTCGGTTTTGGAAGCACGTACTCCAAACGTCCCATATTAGAGTTTCCGAATTAGGGTTTGATTTGAAGCACTGTTTTACTGTTCTAGTCATTCCCCACAAAAGTTTCAAAAAACGCCGACCTTGACTCTATTTTTTTAGCACCTACTTCAAACGACCCAAATAAGGGTTTCCGAATTAAGGGTCGAATTTGAAGCAATCTATTGCTGTTTTATGCACTCCGTTCCTCCCAAATTCTATTCTAAATCATCGAGCCTAATCTGATCATTCCCCACAAAACTTTTAAAAAACGTCGACCGCGACTCGGTTTTTTTAGCACGGACTTCAAACTTCCCAGATTAGGGTGTCCGAAGTAGGGTTAGATTTTGAAGCACTCCGTTTTTTCGATCGAAATTCTATTCTAAATCAATCAAGACTAATCATTCCCCACGAAAGTTTCGAGAAACGTGACGCCGTTCTTTTAGCACGGACTTCAAACGTCCAAGATTAGGGTTTCCGAATTAGGGTTCGATTTGAAGCACTCCGTTTCTTCGAAATTCTATTCTAAATCTTCAAGACTAATCATTCCCCACAAAAGTTTCGAAAAACGTCGACCGTGACTCGGTTTTGGAAGCACGTACTCCAAACGTCCCATATTAGAGTTTCCGAATTAGGGTTTGATTTGAAGCACTGTTTTACTGTTCTAGTCATTCCCCACAAAAGTTTCAAAAAACGCCGACCTTGACTCTATTTTTTTAGCACCTACTTCAAACGACCCAAATAAGGGTTTCCGAATTAAGGGTCGAACTTGAAGCAATCTATTGCTGTTTTATGCACTCCGTTCCTCCCAAATTCTATTCTAAATCATCGAGCCTAATCTGATCATTCCCCACAAAACTTTTAAAAAACGTCGACCGCGACTCGGTTTTTTTAGCACGGACTTCAAACTTCCCAGATTAGGGTGTCCGAAGTAGGGTTAGATTTTGAAGCACTCCGTTTTTTCGATCGAAATTCTATTCTAAATCAATCAAGACTAATCATTCCCCACGAAAGTTTCGAGAAACGTGACGCCGTTCTTTTAGCACGGACTTCAAACGTCCAAGATTAGGGTTTCCGAATTAGGGTTCGATTTGAAGCACTCCGTTTCTTCGAAATTCTATTCTAAATCTTCAAGACTAATCATTCCCCACAAAAGTTTCGAAAAACGTCGACCGTGACTCGGTTTTGGAAGCACGTACTCCAAACGTCCCATATTAGAGTTTCCGAATTAGGGTTTGATTTGAAGCACTGTTTTACTGTTCTAGTCATTCCCCACAAAAGTTTCAAAAAACGCCGACCTTGACTCTATTTTTTTAGCACCTACTTCAAACGACCCAAATAAGGGTTTCCGAATTAAGGGTCGAATTTGAAGCAATCTATTGCTGTTTTATGCACTCCGTTCCTCCCAAATTCTATTCTAAATCATCGAGCCTAATCTGATCATTCCCCACAAAACTTTTAAAAAACGTCGACCGCGACTCGGTTTTTTTAGCACGGACTTCAAACTTCCCAGATTAGGGTGTCCGAAGTAGGGTTAGATTTTGAAGCACTCCGTTTTTTCGATCGAAATTCTATTCTAAATCAATCAAGACTAATCATTCCCCACGAAAGTTTCGAGAAACGTGACGCCGTTCTTTTAGCACGGACTTCAAACGTCCAAGATTAGGGTTTCCGAATTAGGGTTCGATTTGAAGCACTCCGTTTCTTCGAAATTCTATTCTAAATCTTCAAGACTAATCATTCCCCACAAAAGTTTCGAAAAACGTCGACCGTGACTCGGTTTTGGAAGCACGTACTCCAAACGTCCCATATTAGAGTTTCCGAATTAGGGTTTGATTTGAAGCACTGTTTTACTGTTCTAGTCATTCCCCACAAAAGTTTCAAAAAACGCCGACCTTGACTCTATTTTTTTAGCACCTACTTCAAACGACCCAAATAAGGGTTTCCGAATTAAGGGTCGAATTTGAAGCAATCTATTGCTGTTTTATGCACTCCGTTCCTCCCAAATTCTATTCTAAATCATCGAGCCTAATCTGATCATTCCCCACAAAACTTTTAAAAAACGTCGACCGCGACTCGGTTTTTTTAGCACGGACTTCAAACTTCCCAGATTAGGGTGTCCGAAGTAGGGTTAGATTTTGAAGCACTCCGTTTTTTCGATCGAAATTCTATTCTAAATCAATCAAGACTAATCATTCCCCACGAAAGTTTCGAGAAACGTGACGCCGTTCTTTTAGCACGGACTTCAAACGTCCAAGATTAGGGTTTCCGAATTAGGGTTCGATTTGAAGCACTCCGTTTCTTCGAAATTCTATTCTAAATCTTCAAGACTAATCATTCCCCACAAAAGTTTCGAAAAACGTCGACCGTGACTCGGTTTTGGAAGCACGTACTCCAAACGTCCCATATTAGAGTTTCCGAATTAGGGTTTGATTTGAAGCACTGTTTTACTGTTCTAGTCATTCCCCACAAAAGTTTCAAAAAACGCCGACCTTGACTCTATTTTTTTAGCACCTACTTCAAACGACCCAAATAAGGGTTTCCGAATTAAGGGTCGAACTTGAAGCAATCTATTGCTGTTTTATGCACTCCGTTCCTCCCAAATTCTATTCTAAATCATCGAGCCTAATCTGATCATTCCCCACAAAACTTTTAAAAAACGTCGACCGCGACTCGGTTTTTTTAGCACGGACTTCAAACTTCCCAGATTAGGGTGTCCGAAGTAGGGTTAGATTTTGAAGCACTCCGTTTTTTCGATCGAAATTCTATTCTAAATCAATCAAGACTAATCATTCCCCACGAAAGTTTCGAGAAACGTGACGCCGTTCTTTTAGCACGGACTTCAAACGTCCAAGATTAGGGTTCCCGAATTAGGGTTCGATTTGAAGCACTCCGTTTCTTCGAAATTCTATTCTAAATCTTCAAGACTAATCATTCCCCAAAAAAGTTTCGAAAAACGTCGACCGTGACTCGGTTTTGGAAGCACGTACTCCAAACGTCCCATATTAGAGTTTCCGAATTAGGGTTTGATTTGAAGCACTGTTTTACTGTTCTAGTCATTCCCCACAAAAGTTTCAAAAAACGCCGACCTTGACTCTATTTTTTTAGCACCTACTTCAAACGACCCAAATAAGGGTTTCCGAATTAAGGGTCGAACTTGAAGCAATCTATTGCTGTTTTATGCACTCCGTTCCTCCCAAATTCTATTCTAAATCATCGAGCCTAATCTGATCATTCCCCACAAAACTTTTAAAAAACGTCGACCGCGACTCGGTTTTTTTAGCACGGACTTCAAACTTCCCAGATTAGGGTGTCCGAAGTAGGGTTAGATTTTGAAGCACTCCGTTTTTTCGATCGAAATTCTATTCTAAATCAATCAAGACTAATCATTCCCCACGAAAGTTTCGAGAAACGTGACGCCGTTCTTTTAGCACGGACTTCAAACGTCCAAGATTAGGGTTCCCGAATTAGGGTTCGATTTGAAGCACTCCGTTTCTTCGAAATTCTATTCTAAATCTTCAAGACTAATCATTCCCCAAAAAAGTTTCGAAAAACGTCGACCGTGACTCGGTTTTGGAAGCACGTACTCCAAACGTCCCATATTAGAGTTTCCGAATTAGGGTTTGATTTGAAGCACTGTTTTACTGTTCTAGTCATTCCCCACAAAAGTTTCAAAAAACGCCGACCTTGACTCTATTTTTTTAGCACCTACTTCAAACGACCCAAATAAGGGTTTCCGAATTAAGGGTCGAATTTGAAGCAATCTATTGCTGTTTTATGCACTCCGTTCCTCCCAAATTCTATTCTAAATCATCGAGCCTAATCTGATCATTCCCCACAAAACTTTTAAAAAACGTCGACCGCGACTCGGTTTTTTTAGCACGGACTTCAAACTTCCCAGATTAGGGTGTCCGAAGTAGGGTTAGATTTTGAAGCACTCCGTTTTTTCGATCGAAATTCTATTCTAAATCAATCAAGACTAATCATTCCCCACGAAAGTTTCGAGAAACGTGACGCCGTTCTTTTAGCACGGACTTCAAACGTCCAAGATTAGGGTTTCCGAATTAGGGTTCGATTTGAAGCACTCCGTTTCTTCGAAATTCTATTCTAAATCTTCAAGACTAATCATTCCCCACAAAAGTTTCGAAAAACGTCGACCGTGACTCGGTTTTGGAAGCACGTACTCCAAACGTCCCATATTAGAGTTTCCGAATTAGGGTTTGATTTGAAGCACTGTTTTACTGTTCTAGTCATTCCCCACAAAAGTTTCAAAAAACGCCGACCTTGACTCTATTTTTTTAGCACCTACTTCAAACGACCCAAATAAGGGTTTCCGAATTAAGGGTCGAACTTGAAGCAATCTATTGCTGTTTTATGCACTCCGTTCCTCCCAAATTCTATTCTAAATCATCGAGCCTAATCTGATCATTCCCCACAAAACTTTTAAAAAACGTCGACCGCGACTCGGTTTTTTTAGCACGGACTTCAAACTTCCCAGATTAGGGTGTCCGAAGTAGGGTTAGATTTTGAAGCACTCCGTTTTTTCGATCGAAATTCTATTCTAAATCAATCAAGACTAATCATTCCCCACGAAAGTTTCGAGAAACGTGACGCCGTTCTTTTAGCACGGACTTCAAACGTCCAAGATTAGGGTTTCCGAATTAGGGTTCGATTTGAAGCACTCCGTTTCTTCGAAATTCTATTCTAAATCTTCAAGACTAATCATTCCCCACAAAAGTTTCGAAAAACGTCGACCGTGACTCGGTTTTGGAAGCACGTACTCCAAACGTCCCATATTAGAGTTTCCGAATTAGGGTTTGATTTGAAGCACTGTTTTACTGTTCTAGTCATTCCCCACAAAAGTTTCAAAAAACGCCGACCTTGACTCTATTTTTTTAGCACCTACTTCAAACGACCCAAATAAGGGTTTCCGAATTAAGGGTCGAATTTGAAGCAATCTATTGCTGTTTTATGCACTCCGTTCCTCCCAAATTCTATTCTAAATCATCGAGCCTAATCTGATCATTCCCCACAAAACTTTTAAAAAACGTCGACCGCGACTCGGTTTTTTTAGCACGGACTTCAAACTTCCCAGATTAGGGTGTCCGAAGTAGGGTTAGATTTTGAAGCACTCCGTTTTTTCGATCGAAATTCTATTCTAAATCAATCAAGACTAATCATTCCCCACGAAAGTTTCGAGAAACGTGACGCCGTTCTTTTAGCACGGACTTCAAACGTCCAAGATTAGGGTTTCCGAATTAGGGTTCGATTTGAAGCACTCCGTTTCTTCGAAATTCTATTCTAAATCTTCAAGACTAATCATTCCCCACAAAAGTTTCGAAAAACGTCGACCGTGACTCGGTTTTGGAAGCACGTACTCCAAACGTCCCATATTAGAGTTTCCGAATTAGGGTTTGATTTGAAGCACTGTTTTACTGTTCTAGTCATTCCCCACAAAAGTTTCAAAAAACGCCGACCTTGACTCTATTTTTTTAGCACCTACTTCAAACGACCCAAATAAGGGTTTCCGAATTAAGGGTCGAATTTGAAGCAATCTATTGCTGTTTTATGCACTCCGTTCCTCCCAAATTCTATTCTAAATCATCGAGCCTAATCTGATCATTCCCCACAAAACTTTTAAAAAACGTCGACCGCGACTCGGTTTTTTTAGCACGGACTTCAAACTTCCCAGATTAGGGTGTCCGAAGTAGGGTTAGATTTTGAAGCACTCCGTTTTTTCGATCGAAATTCTATTCTAAATCAATCAAGACTAATCATTCCCCACGAAAGTTTCGAGAAACGTGACGCCGTTCTTTTAGCACGGACTTCAAACGTCCAAGATTAGGGTTTCCGAATTAGGGTTCGATTTGAAGCACTCCGTTTCTTCGAAATTCTATTCTAAATCTTCAAGACTAATCATTCCCCACAAAAGTTTCGAAAAACGTCGACCGTGACTCGGTTTTGGAAGCACGTACTCCAAACGTCCCATATTAGAGTTTCCGAATTAGGGTTTGATTTGAAGCACTGTTTTACTGTTCTAGTCATTCCCCACAAAAGTTTCAAAAAACGCCGACCTTGACTCTATTTTTTTAGCACCTACTTCAAACGACCCAAATAAGGGTTTCCGAATTAAGGGTCGAACTTGAAGCAATCTATTGCTGTTTTATGCACTCCGTTCCTCCCAAATTCTATTCTAAATCATCGAGCCTAATCTGATCATTCCCCACAAAACTTTTAAAAAACGTCGACCGCGACTCGGTTTTTTTAGCACGGACTTCAAACTTCCCAGATTAGGGTGTCCGAAGTAGGGTTAGATTTTGAAGCACTCCGTTTTTTCGATCGAAATTCTATTCTAAATCAATCAAGACTAATCATTCCCCACGAAAGTTTCGAGAAACGTGACGCCGTTCTTTTAGCACGGACTTCAAACGTCCAAGATTAGGGTTTCCGAATTAGGGTTCGATTTGAAGCACTCCGTTTCTTCGAAATTCTATTCTAAATCTTCAAGACTAATCATTCCCCACAAAAGTTTCGAAAAACGTCGACCGTGACTCGGTTTTGGAAGCACGTACTCCAAACGTCCCATATTAGAGTTTCCGAATTAGGGTTTGATTTGAAGCACTGTTTTACTGTTATAGTCATTCCCCACAAAAGTTTCAAAAAACGCCGACCTTGACTCTATTTTTTTAGCACCTACTTCAAACGACCCAAATAAGGGTTTCCGAATTAAGGGTCGAATTTGAAGCAATCTATTGCTGTTTTATGCACTCCGTTCCTCCCAAATTCTATTCTAAATCATCGAGCCTAATCTGATCATTCCCCACAAAACTTTTAAAAAACGTCGACCGCGACTCGGTTTTTTTAGCACGGACTTCAAACTTCCCAGATTAGGGTGTCCGAAGTAGGGTTAGATTTTGAAGCACTCCGTTTTTTCGATCGAAATTCTATTCTAAATCAATCAAGACTAATCATTCCCCACGAAAGTTTCGAGAAACGTGACGCCGTTCTTTTAGCACGGACTTCAAACGTCCAAGATTAGGGTTTCCGAATTAGGGTTCGATTTGAAGCACTCCGTTTCTTCGAAATTCTATTCTAAATCTTCAAGACTAATCATTCCCCACAAAAGTTTCGAAAAACGTCGACCGTGACTCGGTTTTGGAAGCACGTACTCCAAACGTCCCATATTAGAGTTTCCGAATTAGGGTTTGATTTGAAGCACTGTTTTACTGTTCTAGTCATTCCCCACAAAAGTTTCAAAAAACGCCGACCTTGACTCTATTTTTTTAGCACCTACTTCAAACGACCCAAATAAGGGTTTCCGAATTAAGGGTCGAAGTTGAAGCAATCTATTGCTGTTTTATGCACTCCGTTTCTCCCAAATTCTATTCTAAATCATCGAGCGTAATCTGATCATTCCCCACAAAACTTTTAAAAAACGTCGACCGCGACTCGGTTTTTTTAGCACGGACTTCAAACTTCCCAGATTAGGGTGTCCGAAGTAGGGTTAGATTTTGAAGCACTCCGTTTTCTCGATCGAAATTCTATTCTAAATCAATCAAGACTAATCATTCCCCACGAAAGTTTCGAGAAACGTGACGCCGGTCTTTTAGCACGGACTTCAAACGTCCAAGATTAGGGTTTCCGAATTAGGGTTCGATTTGAAGCACTCCGTTTCTTCGAAATTCTATTCTAAATCTTCAAGACTAATCATTCCCCACAAAAGTTTCGAAAAACGTCGACCGTGACTCGGTTTTGGAAGCACGTACTCCAAACGTCTCATATTAGAGTTTCCGAATTAGGGTTTGATTTGAAGCACTGTTTTACTGTTCTAGTCATTCCCCACAAAAGTTTCAAAAAACGCCGACCTTGACTCTATTTTTTTAGCACCTACTTCAAACGACCCAAATAAGGGTTTCCGAATTAAGGGTCGAATTTGAAGCAGTCTATTGCTGTTTTATGCACTCCGTTTCTCCCAAATTCTATTCTAAATCATCGAGCCTAATCTGATCATTCCCCACAAAACTTTTAAAAAACGTCGACCGCGACTCGGTTTTTTTAGCACGGACTTCAAACTTCCCAGATTAGGGTGTCCGAAGTAGGGTTAGATTTTGAAGCACTCCGTTTTTTCGATCGAAATTCTATTCTAAATCAATCAAGACTAATCATTCCCCACGAAAGTTTCGAGAAACGTGACGCCGTTCTTTTAGCACGGACTTCAAACGTCCAAGATTAGGGTTTCCGAATTAGGGTTCGATTTGAAGCACTCCGTTTCTTCGAAATTCTATTCTAAATCTTCAAGACTAATCATTCCCCACAAAAGTTTCGAAAAACGTCGACCGTGACTCGGTTTTGGAAGCACGTACTCCAAACGTCTCATATTAGAGTTTCCGAATTAGGGTGGAAGCACGTACTCCAAACGTCTCATATTAGAGTTTCCGAATTAGGGTTTGATTTGAAGCACTATTTTACTGTTCTAGTCATTCCCCACAAAAGTTTCAAAAAACGCCGACCTTGACTCTATTTTTTTAGCACCTACTTCAAACGACCCAAATAAGGGTTTCCGAATTAAGGGTCGAATTTGAAGCAATCTATTGCTGTTTTATGCACTCCGTTTCTCCCAAATTCTATTCTAAATCATCGAGCCTAATCTGATCATTTCCCACAAAACTTTTAAAAAACGTCGACCGCGACTCGGTTTTTTTAGCACGGACTTCAAACTTCCCAGATTAGGGTGTCCGAAGTAGGGTTAGATTTTGAAGCACTCCGTTTTTTCGATCGAAATTCTATTCTAAATCAATCAAGACTAATCATTCCCCACGAAAGTTTCGAGAAACGTGACGCCGTTCTTTTAGCACGGACTTCAAACGTCCAAGATTAGGGTTTCCGAATTAGGGTTCGATTTGAAGCACTCCGTTTCTTCGAAATTCTATTCTAAATCTTCAAGACTAATCATTCCCCACAAAAGTTTCGAAAAACGTCGACCGTGACTCGGTTTTGGAAGCACGTACTCCAAACGTCCCATATTAGAGTTTCCGAATTAGGGTTTGATTTGAAGCACTGTTTTACTGTTCTAGTCATTCCCCACAAAAGTTTCAAAAAACGCCGACCTTGACTCTATTTTTTTAGCACCTACTTCAAACGACCCAAATAAGGGTTTCCGAATTAAGGGTCGAATTTGAAGCAATCTATTGCTGTTTTATGCACTCCGTTTCTCCCAAATTCTATTCTAAATCATCGAGCCTAATCTGATCATTCCCCACAAAACTTTTAAGAAACGTCGACCGCGACTCGGTTTTTTAGCACGGACTTCAAACTTCCCAGATTAGGGTGTCCGAAGTAGGGTTAGATTTTGAAGCACTCCATTTTTTCGATCGAAATTCTATTCTAAATCAATCAAGACTAATCATTCCCCACGAAAGTTTCGAGAAACGTGACGCCGTTCTTTTAGCACGGACTTCAAACGTCCAAGATTAGGGTTTCCGAATTAGGGTTCGATTTGATGCACTCCGTTTCTTCGAAATTCTATTCTAAATCTTCAAGACTAATCATTCCCCTCAAAAGTTTCGAAAAACGTCGACTGTGACTCGGTTTTGGAAGCACGTACTCCAAACGTCCCATATTAGAGTTTCCGAATTAGGGTTTGATTTGAAGCACTGTTTTACTGTTCTAGTCATTCACCACAAAAGTTTCAAAAAACGCCGACCTTGACTCTATTTTTTTAGCACCTACTTCAAACGACCCAAATAAGGGTTTCCGAATTAAGGGTCGAATTTGAGGCAATCTATAGCTGTTTTATGCACTCCGTTTCTCCCAAATTCTATTCTAAATCATCGAGACTAATCTGATCATTCCCCACAAAACTTTTAAGAAACGTCGACCGCGACTCGGTTTTTTAGCACGGACTTCAAACTTCCCAGATTAGGGTGTCCGAAGTAGGGTTAGATTTTGAAGCACTCCGTTTTTTCGATCGAAATTCTATTCTAAATCAATCAAGACTAATCATTCCCCACGAAAGTTTCGAGAAACGTGACGCCGTTCTTTTAGCACGGACTTCAAACGTCCAAGATTAGGGTTTCCGAATTAGGGTTCGATTTGAAGCACTCCGTTTCTTCGAAATTTTATTCTAAATCTTCAAGACTAATCATTCCCCACAAAAGTTTCGAAAAACGTCGACCGTGACTCGGTTTTGGAAGCACGTACTCCAAACGTCCCATATTAGAGTTTCCGAATTAGGGTTTGATTTGAAGCACTGTTTTACTGTTCTAGTCATTCCCCACAAAAGTTTAAAAAAACGCCGACCTTGACTCTATTTTTTTAGCACCTACTTCAAACGACCCAAATAAGGGTTTCCGTATTAAGGGTCGAATTTGAAGCAATCTATTGCTGTTTTATGCACTCCGTTTCTCCCAAATTCTATTCTAAATCATCGAGCCTAATCTGATCATTCCCCACAAAACTTTTAAAAAACGTCGACCGCGACTCGGTTTTTTTAGCACGGACTTCAAACTTCCCAGATTAGGGTGTCCGAAGTAGGGTTAGATTTTGAAGCACGCCGTTTTTTCGATCGAAATTCTATTCTAAATCAATCAAGACTAATCATTCCCCACGAAAGTTTCGAGAAACGTGACGCCGTTCTTTTAGCACGGACTTCAAACGTCCAAGATTAGGGTTTCCGAATTAGGGTTCGATTTGAAGCACTCCGTTTCTTCGAAATTCTATTCTAAATCTTCAAGACTAATCATTCCCCACAAAAGTTTCGAAAAACGTCGACCGTGACTCGGTTTTGGAAGCACGTACTCCAAAAGTCCCATATTAGAGTTTCCGAATTAGGGTTTGATTTGAAGCACTGTTTTACTGTTCTAGTCATTCCCCACAAAAGTTTCAAAAAACGCCGACCTTGACTCTATTTTTTTAGCACCTACTTCAAACGACCCAAAGAAGGGTTTCCGAATTAAGGGTCGAATTTGAAGCAATCTATTGCTGTTTTATGCACTCCGTTTCTCCCAAATTCTATTCTAAATCATCGAGCCTAATCTGATCATTCCCCACAAAACTTTTAAAAAACGTCGACCGCGACTCGGTTTTTTTAGCACGGACTTCAAACTTCCCAGATTAGGGTGTCCGAAGTAGGGTTAGATTTTGAAGCACTCCGTTTTTTCGATCGAAATTCTATTCTAAATCAATCAAGACTAATCATTCCCCACGAAAGTTTCGAGAAACGTGACGCCGTTCTTTTAGCACGGACTTCAAACGTCCAAGATTAGGGTTTCCGAATTAGGGTTCGATTTGAAGCACTCCGTTTCTTCGAAATTCTATTCTAAATCTTCAAGACTAATCATTCCCCACAAAAGTTTCGAAAAACGTCGACCGTGACTCGGTTTTGGAAGCACGTACTCCAAACGTCCCATATTAGAGTTTCCGAATTAGGGTTTGATTTGAAGCACTGTTTTACTGTTCTAGTCATTCCCCACAAAAGTTTCAAAAAACGCCGACCTTGACTCTATTTTTTTAGCACCTACTTCAAACGACCCAAATAAGGGTTTCCGAATTAAGGGTCGAATTTGAAGCAATCTATTGCTGTTTTATGCACTCCGTTTCTCCCAAATTCTATTCTAAATCATCGAGCCTAATCTGATCATTCCCCACAAAACTTTTAACAAACGTCGACCGCGACTCGGTTTTTTTAGCACGGACTTCAAACTTCCCAGATTAGGGTGTCCGAAGTAGGGTTAGATTTTGAAGCACTCCGTTTTTTCGATCGAATTTCTATTCTAAATCAATCAAGACTAATCATTCCCCACGAAAGTTTCGAGAAACGTGACGCCGTTCTTTTAGCACGGACTTCAAACGTCCAAGATTAGGGTTTCCGAATTAGGGTTCGATTTGAAGCACTCCGTTTCTTCGAAATTCTATTCTAAATCTTCAAGACTAATCATTCCCCACAAAAGTTTCGAAAAACGTCGACCGTGACTCGGTTTTGGAAGCACGTACTCCAAACGTCCCATATTAGAGTTTCCGAATTAGGGTTTGATTTGAAGCACTGTTTTACTGTTCTAGTCATTCCCCACAAAAGTTTCAAAAAACGCCGACCTTGACTCTATTTTTTTAGCACCTACTTCAAACGACCCAAATAAGGGTTTCCGAATTAAGGGTCGAATTTGAAGCAGTCTATTGCTGTTTTATGCACTCCGTTTCTCCCAAATTCTATTCTAAATCATCGAGCCTAATCTGATCATTCCCCACAAAACTTTTAAGAAACGTCGACCGCGACTCGGTTTTTTTAGCACGGACTTCAAACTTCCCAGATTAGGGTGTCCGAAGTAGGGTTAGATTTTGAAGCACTCCGTTTTTTCGATCGAAATTCTATTCTAAATCAATCAAGACTAATCATTCCCCACGAAAGTTTCGAGAAACGTGACGCCGTTCTTTTAGCACGGACTTCAAACGTCCAAGATTAGGGTTTCCGAATTAGGGTTCGATTTGAAGCACTCCGTTTCTTCGAAATTTTATTCTAAATCTTCAAGACTAATCATTCCCCACAAAAGTTTCGAAAAACGTCGACCGTGACTCGGTTTTGGAAGCACGTACTCCAAACGTCCCATATTAGAGTTTCCGAATTAGGGTTTGATTTGAAGCACTGTTTTACTGTTCTAGTCATTCCCCACAAAAGTTTAAAAAAACGCCGACCTTGACTCTATTTTTTTAGCACCTACTTCAAACGACCCAAATAAGGGTTTCCGTATTAAGGGTCGAATTTGAAGCAATCTATTGCTGTTTTATGCACTCCGTTTCTCCCAAATTCTATTCTAAATCATCGAGCCTAATCTGATCATTCCCCACAAAACTTTTAAAAAACGTCGACCGCGACTCGGTTTTTTTAGCACGGACTTCAAACTTCCCAGATTAGGGTGTCCGAAGTAGGGTTAGATTTTGAAGCACGCCGTTTTTTCGATCGAAATTCTATTCTAAATCAATCAAGACTAATCATTCCCCACGAAAGTTTCGAGAAACGTGACGCCGTTCTTTTAGCACGGACTTCAAACGTCCAAGATTAGGGTTTCCGAATTAGGGTTCGATTTGAAGCACTCCGTTTCTTCGAAATTCTATTCTAAATCTTCAAGACTAATCATTCCCCACAAAAGTTTCGAAAAACGTCGACCGTTACTCGGTTTTGGAAGCACGTACTCCAAAAGTCCCATATTAGAGTTTCCGAATTAGGGTTTGATTTGAAGCACTGTTTTACTGTTCTAGTCATTCCCCACAAAAGTTTCAAAAAACGCCGACCTTGACTCTATTTTTTTAGCACCTACTTCAAACGACCCAAAGAAGGGTTTCCGAATTAAGGGTCGAATTTGAAGCAATCTATTGCTGTTTTATGCACTCCGTTTCTCCCAAATTCTATTCTAAATCATCGAGCCTAATCTGATCATTCCCCACAAAACTTTTAAAAAACGTCGACCGCGACTCGGTTTTTTTAGCACGGACTTCAAACTTCCCAGATTAGGGTGTCCGAAGTAGGGTTAGATTTTGAAGCACTCCGTTTTTTCGATCGAAATTCTATTCTAAATCAATCAAGACTAATCATTCCCCACGAAAGTTTCGAGAAACGTGACGCCGTTCTTTTAGCACGGACTTCAAACGTCCAAGATTAGGGTTTCCGAATTAGGGTTCGATTTGAAGCACTCCGTTTCTTCGAAATTCTATTCTAAATCTTCAAGACTAATCATTCCCCACAAAAGTTTCGAAAAACGTCGACCGTGACTCGGTTTTGGAAGCACGTACTCCAAACGTCCCATATTAGAGTTTCCGAATTAGGGTTTGATTTGAAGCACTGTTTTACTGTTCTAGTCATTCCCCACAAAAGTTTCAAAAAACGCCGACCTTGACTCTATTTTTTTAGCACCTACTTCAAACGACCCAAATAAGGGTTTCCGAATTAAGGGTCGAATTTGAAGCAATCTATTGCTGTTTTATGCACTCCGTTTCTCCCAAATTCTATTCTAAATCATCGAGCCTAATCTGATCATTCCCCACAAAACTTTTAACAAACGTCGACCGCGACTCGGTTTTTTTAGCACGGACTTCAAATTTCCCAGATTAGGGTGTCCGAAGTAGGGTTAGATTTTGAAGCACTCCGTTTTTTCGATCGAATTTCTATTCTAAATCAATCAAGACTAATCATTCCCCACGAAAGTTTCGAGAAACGTGACGCCGTTCTTTTAGCACGGACTTCAAACGTCCAAGATTAGGGTTTCCGAATTAGGGTTCGATTTGAAGCACTCCGTTTCTTCGAAATTCTATTCTAAATCTTCAAGACTAATCATTCCCCACAAAAGTTTCGAAAAACGTCGACCGTGACTCGGTTTTGGAAGCACGTACTCCAAACGTCCCATATTAGAGTTTCCGAATTAGGGTTTGATTTGAAGCACTGTTTTACTGTTCTAGTCATTCCCCACAAAAGTTTCAAAAAACGCCGACCTTGACTCTATTTTTTTAGCACCTACTTCAAACGACCCAAATAAGGGTTTCCGAATTAAGGGTCGAATTTGAAGCAGTCTATTGCTGTTTTATGCACTCCGTTTCTCCCAAATTCTATTCTAAATCATCGAGCCTAATCTGATCATTCCCCACAAAACTTTTAAGAAACGTCGACCGCGACTCGGTTTTTTTAGCACGGACTTCAAACTTCCCAGATTAGGGTGTCCGAAGTAGGGTTAGATTTTGAAGCACTCCGTTTTTTCGATCGAAATTCTATTCTAAATCAATCAAGACTAATCATTCCCCACGAAAGTTTCGAGAAACGTGACGCCGTTCTTTTAGCACGGACTTCAAACGTCCAAGATTAGGGTTTCCGAATTAGGGTTCGATTTGAAGCACTCCGTTTCTTCGAAATTCTATTCTAAATCTTCAAGACTAATCATTCCCCACAAAAGTTTCGAAAAACGTCGACCGTGACTCGGTTTTGGAAGCACGTACTCCAAACGTCCCATATTAGAGTTTCCGAATTAGGGTTTGATTTGAAGCACTGTTTTACTGTTCTAGTCATTCCCCACAAAAGTTTCAAAAAACGCCGACCTTGACTCTATTTTTTTAGCACCTACTTCAAACGACCCAAATAAGGGTTTCCGAATTAAGGGTCGAATTTGAAGCAGTCTATTGCTGTTTTATGCACTCCGTTTCTCCCAAATTCTATTCTAAATCATCGAGCCTAATCTGATCATTCCCCACAAAACTTTTAACAAACGTCGACCGCGACTCGGTTTTTTTAGCACGGACTTCAAACTTCCCAGATTAGGGTGTCCGAAGTAGGGTTAGATTTTGAAGCACTCCGTTTTTTCGATCGAATTTCTATTCTAAATCAATCAAGACTAATCATTCCCCACGAAAGTTTCGAGAAACGTGACGCCGTTCTTTTAGCACGGACTTCAAACGTCCAAGATTAGGGTTTCCGAATTAGGGTTCGATTTGAAGCACTCCGTTTCTTCGAAATTCTATTCTAAATCTTCAAGACTAATCATTCCCCACAAAAGTTTCGAAAAACGTCGACCGTGACTCGGTTTTGGAAGCACGTACTCCAAACGTCCCATATTAGAGTTTCCGAATTAGGGTTTGATTTGAAGCACTGTTTTACTGTTCTAGTCATTCCCCACAAAAGTTTCAAAAAACGCCGACCTTGACTCTATTTTTTTAGCACCTACTTCAAACGACCCAAATAAGGGTTTCCGAATTAAGGGTCGAATTTGAAGCAATCTATTGCTGTTTTATGCACTCCGTTTCTCCCAAATTCTATTCTAAATCATCGAGCCTAATCTGATCATTCCCCACAAAACTTTTAAAAAACGTCGACCGCGACTCGGTTTTTTTAGCACGGACTTCAAACTTCCCAGATTAGGGTGTCCGAAGTAGGGTTAGATTTTGAAGCACTCCGTTTTTTCGATCGAAATTCTATTCTAAATCAATCAAGACTAATCATTCCCCACGAAAGTTTCGAGAAACGTGACGCCGTTCTTTTAGCACGGACTTCAAACGTCCAAGATTAGGGTTTCCGAATTAGGGTTCGATTTGAAGCACTCCGTTTCTTCGAAATTCTATTCTAAATCTTCAAGACTAATCATTCCCCACAAAAGTTTCGAAAAACGTCGACCGTGACTCGGTTTTGGAAGCACGTACTCCAAACGTCCCATATTAGAGTTTCCGAATTAGGGTTTGATTTGAAGCACTGTTTTACTGTTCTAGTCATTCCCCACAAAAGTTTCAATAAACGCCGACCTTGACTCTATTTTTTTAGCACCTACTTCAAACGACCCAAATAAGGGTTTCCGAATTAAGGGTCGAATTTGAAGCAGTCTATTGCTGTTTTATGCACTCCGTTTCTCCCAAATTCTATTCTAAATCATCGAGCCTAATCTGATCATTCCCCACAAAACTTTTAAAAAACGTCGACCGCGACTCGGTTTTTTTAGCACGGACTTCAAACTTCCCAGATTAGGGTGTCCGAAGTAGGGTTAGATTTTGAAGCACTCCGTTTTTTCGATCGAAATTCTATTCTAAATCAATCAAGATTAATCATTCCCCACGAAAGTTTCGAGAAACGTGACGCCGTTCTTTTAGCACGGACTTCAAACGTCCAAGATTAGGGTTTCCGAATTAGGGTTCGATTTGAAGCACTCCGTTTCTTCGAAATTCTATTCTAAATCTTCAAGACTAATCATTCCCCACAAAAGTTTCGAAAAACGTCGACCGTGACTCGGTTTTGGAAGCACGTACTCCAAACGTCCCATATTAGAGTTTCCGAATTAGGGTTTGATTTGAAGCACTGTTTTACTGTTCTAGTCATTCCCCACAAAAGTTTCAAAAAACGCCGACCTTGACTCTATTTTTTTAGCACCTACTTCAAACGACCCAAATAAGGGTTTCCGAATTAAGGGTCGAATTTGAAGCAATCTATTGCTGTTTTATGCACTCCGTTTCTCCCAAATTCTATTCTAAATCATCGAGCCTAATCTGATCATTCCCCACAAAACTTTTAAAAAACGTCGACCGCGACTCGGTTTTTTTAGCACGGACTTCAAACTTCCCAGATTAGGGTGTCCGAAGTAGGGTTAGATTTTGAAGCACTCCGTTTTTTCGATCGAAATTCTATTCTAAATCAATCAAGACTAATCATTCCCCACGAAAGTTTCGAGAAACGTGACGCCGTTCTTTTAGCACGGACTTCAAACGTCCAAGATTAGGGTTTCCGAATTAGGGTTCGATTTGAAGCACTCCGTTTCTTCGAAATTCTATTCTAAATCTTCAAGACTAATCATTCCCCACAAAAGTTTCGAAAAACGTCGACCGTGACTCGGTTTTGGAAGCACGTACTCCAAACGTCCCATATTAGAGTTTCCGAATTAGGGTTTGATTTGAAGCACTGTTTTACTGTTCTAGTCATTCCCCACAAAAGTTTCAAAAAACGCCGACCTTGACTCTATTTTTTTAGCACCTACTTCAAACGACCCAAATAAGGGTTTCCGAATTAAGGGTCGAATTTGAAGCAATCTATTGCTGTTTTATGCACTCCGTTTCTTCCAAATTCTATTCTAAATCATCGAGCCTAATCTGATCATTCCCCACAAAACTTTTAACAAACGTCGACCGCGACTCGGTTTTTTTAGCACGGACTTCAAACTTCCCAGATTAGGGTGTCCGAAGTAGGGTTAGATTTTGAAGCACTCCGTTTTTTCGATCGAAATTCTATTCTAAATCAATCAAGACTAATCATTCCCCACGAAAGTTTCGAGAAACGTGACGCCGTTCTTTTAGCACGGACTTCAAACGTCCAAGATTAGGGTTTCCGAATTAGGGTTCGATTTGAAGCACTCCGTTTCTTCGAAATTCTATTCTAAATCTTCAAGACTAATCATTCCCCACAAAAGTTTCGAAAAACGTCGACCGTGACTCGGTTTTGGAAGCACGTACTCCAAACGTCCCATATTAGAGTTTCCGAATTAGGGTTTGATTTGAAGCACTGTTTTACTGTTCTAGTCATTCCCCACAAAAGTTTCAATAAACGCCGACCTTGACTCTATTTTTTTAGCACCTACTTCAAACGACCCAAATAAGGGTTTCCGAATTAAGGGTCGAATTTGAAGCAGTCTATTGCTGTTTTATGCACTCCGTTTCTCCCAAATTCTATTCTAAATCATCGAGCCTAATCTGATCATTCCCCACAAAACTTTTAAAAAACGTCGACCGCGACTCGGTTTTTTTAGCACGGACTTCAAACTTCCCAGATTAGGGTGTCCGAAGTAGGGTTAGATTTTGAAGCACTCCGTTTTTTCGATCGAAATTCTATTCTAAATCAATCAAGATTAATCATTCCCCACGAAAGTTTCGAGAAACGTGACGCCGTTCTTTTAGCACGGACTTCAAACGTCCAAGATTAGGGTTTCCGAATTAGGGTTCGATTTGAAGCACTCCGTTTCTTCGAAATTCTATTCTAAATCTTCAAGACTAATCATTCCCCACAAAAGTTTCGAAAAACGTCGACCGTGACTCGGTTTTGGAAGCACGTACTCCAAACGTCCCATATTAGAGTTTCCGAATTAGGGTTTGATTTGAAGCACTGTTTTACTGTTCTAGTCATTCCCCACAAAAGTTTCAAAAAACGCCGACCTTGACTCTATTTTTTTAGCACCTACTTCAAACGACCCAAATAAGGGTTTCCGAATTAAGGGTCGAATTCGAAGCAATCTATTACTGTTTTATGCACTCCGTTTCTCCCAAATTCTATTCTAAATCATCGAGCCTAATCTGATCATTCCCCACAAAACTTTTAAAAAACGTGGACCGCGACTCGGTTTTTTTAGCACGGACTTCAAACTTCCCAGATTAGGGTGTCCGAAGTAGGGTTAGATTTTGAAGCACTCCGTTTTTTCGATCGAAATTCTATTCTAAATCAATCAAGACTAATCATTCCCCACGAAAGTTTCGAGAAACGTGACGCCGTTCTTTTAGCATGACTTCAAACGTCCAAGATTAGGGTTTCCGAATTAGGGTTCGATTTGAAGCACTCCGTTTCTTCGAAATTCTATTCTAAATCTTCAAGACTAATCATTCCCCACAAAAGTTTCGAAAAACGTCGACCGTGACTCGGTTTTGGAAGCACGTACTCCAAACGTCCCATATTAGAGTTTCCGAATTAGGGTTTGATTTGAAGCACTGTTTTACTGTTCTAGTCATTCCCCACAAAAGTTTCAAAAAACGCCGACCTTGACTCTATTTTTTTAGCACCATCTTCAAACGACCCAAATAAGGGTTTCCGAATTAAGGGTCGAATTTGAAGCAATCTATTGCTGTTTTATGCACTCCGTTTCTCCCAAATTCTATTCTAAATCATCGAGCCTAATCTGATTATTCCCCACAAAACTTTTAAAAAACGTGGACCGCGACTCGGTTTTTTTAGCACGGACTTCAAACTTCCCAGATTAGGGTGTCCGAAGTAGGGTTAGATTTTGAAGCACTCCGTTTTTTTAATCGAAATTCTATTCTAAATCAATCAAGACTAATCATTCCCCACGAAAGTTTCGAGAAACGTGACGCCGTTCTTTTAGCACGGACTTCAAACGTCCAACATTAGGGTTTTCGAATTAGGGTTCGATTTGAAGCACTCCGTTTCTTCGAAATTCTATTCTAAATCTTCAAGACTAATCATTCGCCACAAAAGTTTCGACAAACGTCGACCGTGACTCGGTTTTGGAAGCACGTACTCCAAACGTCCCATATTAGAATTTCCGAATTAGGGTTTGATTTGAAGCACTGTTTTACTGTTCTAGTCATTCCCCACAAAAGTTTCAAAAAACGCCGACCTTGACTCTATTTTTTTAGCACCTACTTCAAACGACCCAAATAAGGGTTTCCGAATTAAGGGTCGAATTTGAAGCAGTCTATTGCTGTTTTATGCACTCCGTTTCTCCCAAATTCTATTCTAAATCATCGAGCCTAATCTGATCATTCCCCACAAAACTTTTAAGAAACGTCGACCGCGACTCGGTTTTTTTAGCACGGACTTCAAACTTCCCAGATTAGGGTGTCCGAAGTAGGGTTAGATTTTGAAGCACTCCGTTTTTTCGATCGAAATTCTATTCTAAATCAATCAAGACTAATCATTCCCCACGAAAGTTTCGAGAAACGTGACGCCGCTCTTTTAGCACGGACTTCAAACGTCCAAGATTAGGGTTTCCGAATTAGGGGTTCGATTTGAAGCACTCCGTTTCTTCGAAATTCTATTCTAAATCTTGAAGACTAATCATTCCCCACAAAAGTTTCGAAAAACGTCGACCGTGACTCGGTTTTGGAAGCACGTACTCCAAACGTCCCATATTAGAGTTTCCGAATTAGGGTTTGATTTGAAGCACTGTTTTACTGTTCTAGTCATTCCCCACAAAAGTTTCAAAAAACGCCGACCTTGACTCTATTTTTTTAGCACCATCTTCAAACGACCCAAATAAGGGTTTCCGAATTAAGGGTCGAATTTGAAGCAATCTATTGCTGTTTTATGCACTCCGTTTCTCCCAAATTCTATTCTAAATCATCGAGCCTAATCTGATCATTCCCCACAAAACTTTTAAAAAACGTGGACCGCGACTCGGTTTTTTTAGCACGGACTTCAAACTTCCCAGATTAGGGTGTCCGAAGTAGGGTTAGATTTTGAAGCACTCCGTTTTTTCGATCGAAATTCTATTCTAAATCAATCAAGACTAATCATTCCCCACGAAAGTTTCGAGAAACGTGACGCCGTTCTTTTAGCATGACTTCAAACGTCCAAGATTAGGGTTTCCGAATTAGGGTTCGATTTGAAGCACTCCGTTTCTTCGAAATTCTATTCTAAATCTTCAAGACTAATAATTCCCCACAAAAGTTTCGAAAAACGTCGACCGTGACTCGGTTTTGGAAGCACGTACTCCAAACGTCCCATATTAGAGTTTCCGAATTAGGGTTTGATTTGAAGCACTGTTTTACTGTTCTAGTCATTCCCCACAAAAGTTTCAAAAAACGCCGACCTTGACTCTATTTTTTTAGCACCTACTTCAAACGACCCAAATAAGGGTTTCCGAATTAAGGGTCGAATTTGAAGCAATTTATTGCTGTTTTATGCACTCCGTTTCTCCCAAATTCTATTCTAAATCATCGAGCCTAATCTGATCATTCCCCACAAAACTTTTAAAAAACGTGGACCGCGACTCGGTTTTTTTAGCACGGACTTCAAACTTCCCAGATTAGGGTGTCCGAAGTAGGGTTAGATTTTGAAGCACTCCGTTTTTTCGATCGAAATTCTATTCTAAATCAATCAAGACTAATCATTCCCCACGAAAGTTTCGAGAAACGTGACGCCGTTCTTTTAGCATGACTTCAAACGTCCAAGATTAGGGTTTCCGAATTAGGGTTCGATTTGAAGCACTCCGTTTCTTCGAAATTCTATTCTAAATCTTCAAGACTAATCATTCCCCACAAAAGTTTCGAAAAACGTCGACCGTGACTCGGTTTTGGAAGCACGTACTCCAAACGTCCCATATTAGAGTTTCCGAATTAGGGTTTGATTTGAAGCACTGTTTTACTGTTCTAGTCATTCCCCACAAAAGTTTCAAAAAACGCCGACCTTGACTCTATTTTTTTAGCACCATCTTCAAACGACCCAAATAAGGGTTTCCGAATTAAGGGTCGAATTTGAAGCAATTTATTGCTGTTTTATGCACTCCGTTTCTCCCAAATTCTATTCTAAATCATCGAGCCTAATCTGATCATTCCCCACAAAACTTTTAAAAAACGTCGACCGCGACTCGGTTTTTTTAGCACGGACTTCAAACTTCCCAAATTAGGGTGTCCGAAGTTGGGTTAGATTTTGAAGCACTCCGTTTTTTCGATCGAAATTCTATTCTAAATCAATCAAGACTAATCATTCCCCACGAAAGTTTCGAGAAACGTGACGCCGTTCTTTTAGCACGGACTTCAAACGTCCAAGATTGGGGTTTCCGAATTAGGGTTTGATTTGAAGCACTCCGTTTCTTCGAAATTCTATTCTAAATCTTCAAGACTAATCATTCCCCACAAAAGTTTCGAAAAACGTCGACCGTGACTCGGTTTTGGAAGCACGTACTCCAAACGTCCCATATTAGAGTTTCCAAATTAGGGTTTGATTTGAAGCACTGTTTTACTGTTCTAGTCATTCCCCACAAAAGTTTCAAAAAACGCCGACCTTGACTCTATTTTTTTAGCACCTACTTCAAACGACCCAAATAAGGGTTTCCGAATTAAGGGTCGAATTTGAAGCAATCTATTGCTGTTTTATGCACTCCGTTTCTCCCAAATTCTATTCTAAATCATCGAGCCTAATCTGATCATTCCCCACAAAACTTTTAAAAAACGTCGACCGCGACTCGGTTTTTTTAGCACGGACTTCAAACTTCCCAAATTAGGGTGTCCGAAGTTGGGTTAGATTTTGAAGCACTCCGTTTTTTCGATCGAAATTCTATTCTAAATCAATCAAGACTAATCATTCCCCACGAAAGTTTCGAGAAACGTGACGCCGTTCTTTTAGCACGGACTTCAAACGTCCAAGATTGGGGTTTCCGAATTAGGGTTTGATTTGAAGCACTCCGTTTCTTCGAAATTCTATTCTAAATCTTCAAGACTAATCATTCCCCACAAAAGTTTCGAAAAACGTCGACCGTGACTCGGTTTTGGAAGCACGTACTCCAAACGTCCCATATTAGAGTTTCCAAATTAGGGTTTGATTTGAAGCACTGTTTTACTGTTCTAGTCATTCCCCACAAAAGTTTCAAAAAACGCCGACCTTGACTCTATTTTTTTAGCACCTACTTCAAACGACCCAAATAAGGGTTTCCGAATTAAGGGTCGAATTTGAAGCAATCTATTGCTGTTTTATGCACTCCGTTTCTCCCAAATTCTATTCTAAATCATCGAGCCTAATCTGATCATTCCCCACAAAACTTTTAAAAAACGTCGACCGCGACTCGGTTTTTTTAGCACGGACTTCAAACTTCCAAGATTAGGGTGTCCGGAGTAGGGTTAGATTTTGAAGCACTCCGTTTTTTCGATCGAAATTCTATTCTAAATCAATCAAGACTAATCATTCCCCACGAAAGTTTCGAGAAACGTGACGCCGTTCTTTTAGCACGGACTTCAAACGTCCAAGATTAGGGTTTCCGAATTAGGGTTCGATTTGAAGCACTCCGTTTCTTCGAAATTCTATTCCAAATCTTCAAGACTAATCATTCCCCACAAAAGTTTCGAAAAACGTCGACCGTGACTCGGTTTTGGAAGCACGTACTCCAAACGTCCCATATTAGAGTTTCCGAATTAGGGTTTGATTTGAAGCACTGTTTTACTGTTCTAGTCATTCCCCACAAAAGTTTCAAAAAACGCCGATCTTGACTCTATCTTTTTAGCACCTACTTCAAACGACCCAAATAAGGGTTTCCGAATTAAGGGTCGAATTTGAAGCAATTTATTGCTGTTTTATGCACTCCGTTTCTCCCAAATTCTATTCTAAATCATCGAGCCTAATCTGATCATTCCCCACAAAACTTTTGAAAAACGTCGACCGCGACTCGGTTTTTTTCGCACGGACTTCAAACTTCCCAGATTAGGGTGTCCGAAGTAGGGTTAGATTTTGAAGCACTCCATTTTTTCGATCGAAATTCTATTCTAAATCAATCAAGACTAATCATTCCCCACGAAAGTTTCGAGAAACGTGACGCCGTTCTTTTAGCACGGACTTCAAACGTCCAAGATTAGGGTTTCCGAATTAGGGTTCGATTTGAAGCACTCCGTTTCTTCGAAATTCTATTCCAAATCTTCAAGACTAATCATTCCCCACAAAAGTTTCGAAAAACGTCGACCGTGACTCGGTTTTGGAAGCACGTACTCCAAACGTCCCATATTAGAGTTTCCGAATTAGGGTTTGATTTGAAGCACTGTTTTACTGTTCTAGTCATTCCCCACAAAAGTTTCAAAAAACGCCGATCTTGACTCTATCTTTTTAGCACCTACTTCAAACGACCCAAATAAGGGTTTCCGAATTAAGGGTCGAATTTGAAGCAATCTATTGCTGTTTTATGCACTCCGTTTCTCCCAAATTCTATTCTAAATCATCGAGCCTAATCTGATCATTCCCCACAAAACTTTTGAAAAACGTCGACCGCGACTCGGTTTTTTTAGCACGGACTTCAAACTTCCCAGATTAGGGTGTCCGAAGTAGGGTTAGATTTTGAAGCACTCCGTTTTTTCGATCGAAATTCTATTCTAAATCAATCAAGACTAATCATTCCCCACGAAAGTTTCGAGAAATGTGACGCCGTTCTTTTAGCACGGACTTCAAACGTCCAAGATTAGGGTTTCCGAATTAGGGTTCGATTTGAAGCACTCCGTTTCTTCGAAATTCTATTCTAAATCTTCAAGACTAATCATTCCCAACAAAAGTTTCGAAAAACGTCGACCGTGACTCGGTTTTGGAAGCACGTACTCCAAACGTCCCATATTAGAGTTTCCGAATTAGGGTTTGATTTGAAGCACTGTTTTACTATTCTAGTCATTCCCCACAAAAGTTTCAAAAAACGCCGACCTTGACTCTATTTTTTTAGCACCTACTTCAAACGACCCAAATAAGGGTTTCCGAATTAAGGGTCGAATTTGAAGCAATCTATTACTGTTTTATGCACTCCGTTTCTCCCAAATTCTATTCTAAGTCATCGAGCCTAATCTGATCATTCCCCACAAAACTTTTAAAAAACGTCGACCGCGACTCGGTTTTTTTAGCACGGACTTCAAACTTCCCGGATTAGGGTGTCCGAAGTAGGGTTAGATTTTGAAGCACTCCGTTTTTTCGATCGAAATTCTATTCTAAATCAATCAAGACTAATCATTCCCCACGAAAGTTTCGAGAAACGTGACGCCGTTCTTTTAGCACGGACTTCAAACGTCCAAGATTAGGGTTTCCGAATTAGGGGTTCGATTTGAAGCACTCCGTTTCTTCGAAATTCTATTCTAAATCTTCAAGACTAATCATTCCCCACAAAAGTTTCGAAAAACGTCGACCGTGACTCGGTTTTGGAAGCACGTACTCCAAACGTCCCATATTAGAGTTTCCGAATTAGGGTTTGATTTGAAGCACTGTTTTACTGTTCTAGTCATTCCCCACAAAAGTTTCGAAAAACGCCGACCTTGACTCTATTTTTTTAGCACCTACTTCAAACGACCCAAATAAGGGTTTCCGAATTAAGGGTCGAATTTGAAGCAATCTATTACTGTTTTATGCATCCGTTTCTCCCAAATTCTATTCTAAGTCATCGAGCCTAATCTGATCATTCCCCACAAAACTTTTAAAAAACGTCGACCGCGACTCGGTTTTTTTAGCACGGACTTCAAACTTCCCGGATTAGGGTGTCCGAAGTAGGGTTAGATTTTGAAGCACTCCGTTTTTTCGATCGAAATTCTATTCTAAATCAATCAAGACTAATCATTCCCCACGAAAGTTTCGAGAAACGTGACGCCGTTCTTTTAGCACGGACTTCAAACGTCCAAGATTAGGGTTTCCGAATTAGGGGTTCGATTTGAAGCACTCCGTTTCTTCGAAATTCTATTCTAAATCTTGAAGACTAATCATTCCCCACAAAAGTTTCGAAAAACGTCGACCGTGACTCGGTTTTGGAAGCACGTACTCCAAACGTCCCATATTAGAGTTTCTGAATTAGGGTTTGATTTGAAGCACTGTTTTACTGTTCTAGTCATTCCCCACAAAAGTTTCGAAAAACGCCGACCTTGACTCTATTTTTTTAGCACCTACTTCAAACGACCCAAATAAGGGTTTCCGAATTAAGGGTCGAATTTGAAGCAATCTATTACTGTTTTATGCACTCCGTTTCTCCCAAATTCTATTCTAAGTCATCGAGCCTAATCTGATCATTCCCCACAAAACTTTTAAAAAACGTCGACCGCGACTCGGTTTTTTTAGCACGGACTTCAAACTTCCCGGATTAGGGTGTCCGAAGTAGGGTTAGATTTTGAAGCACTCCGTTTTTTCGATCGAAATTCTATTCTAAATCAATCAAGACTAATCATTCCCCACGAAAGTTTCGAGAAACGTGACGCCGTTCTTTTAGCACGGATTTCAAACGTCCAAGATTAGGGTTTCCGAATTAGGGGTTCGATTTGAAGCACTCCGTTTCTTCGAAATTCTATTCTAAATCTTCAAGACTAATCATTCCCCACAAAAGTTTCGAAAAACGTCGACCGTGACTCGGTTTTGGAAGCACGTACTCCAAACGTCCCATATTAGAGTTTCCGAATTAGGGTTTGATTTGAAGCACTGTTTTACTGTTCTAGTCATTCCCCACAAAAGTTTCGAAAAACGCCGACCTTGACTCTATTTTTTTAGCACCTACTTCAAACGACCCAAATAAGGGTTTCCGAATTAAGGGTCGAATTTGAAGCAATCTATTACTGTTTTATGCATCCGTTTCTCCCAAATTCTATTCTAAGTCATCGAGCCTAATCTGATCATTCCCCACAAAACTTTTAAAAAACGTCGACCGCGACTCGGTTTTTTTAGCACGGACTTCAAACTTCCCGGATTAGGGTGTCCGAAGTAGGGTTAGATTTTGAAGCACTCCGTTTTTTCGATCGAAATTCTATTCTAAATCAATCAAGACTAATCATTCCCCACGAAAGTTTCGAGAAACGTGACGCCGTTCTTTTAGCACGGACTTCAAACGTCCAAGATTAGGGTTTCCGAATTAGGGGTTCGATTTGAAGCACTCCGTTTCTTCGAAATTCTATTCTAAATCTTGAAGACTAATCATTCCCCACAAAAGTTTCGAAAAACGTCGACCGTGACTCGGTTTTGGAAGCACGTACTCCAAACGTCCCATATTAGAGTTTCTGAATTAGGGTTTGATTTGAAGCACTGTTTTACTGTTCTAGTCATTCCCCACAAAAGTTTCGAAAAACGCCGACCTTGACTCTATTTTTTTAGCACCTACTTCAAACGACCCAAATAAGGGTTTCCGAATTAAGGGTCGAATTTGAAGCAATCTATTACTGTTTTATGCACTCCGTTTCTCCCAAATTCTATTCTAAGTCATCGAGCCTAATCTGATCATTCCCCACAAAACTTTTAAAAAACGTCGACCGCGACTCGGTTTTTTTAGCACGGACTTCAAACTTCCCGGATTAGGGTGTCCGAAGTAGGGTTAGATTTTGAAGCACTCCGTTTTTTCGATCGAAATTCTATTCTAAATCAATCAAGACTAATCATTCCCCACGAAAGTTTCGAGAAACGTGACGCCGTTCTTTTAGCACGGATTTCAAACGTCCAAGATTAGGGTTTCCGAATTAGGGGTTCGATTTGAAGCACTCCGTTTCTTCGAAATTCTATTCTAAATCTTCAAGACTAATCATTCCCCACAAAAGTTTCGAAAAACGTCGACCGTGACTCGGTTTTGGAAGCACGTACTCCAAACGTCCCATATTAGAGTTTCCGAATTAGGGTTTGATTTGAAGCACTGTTTTACTGTTCTAGTCATTCCCCACAAAAGTTTCGAAAAACGCCGACCTTGACTCTATTTTTTTAGCACCTACTTCAAACGACCCAAATAAGGGTTTCCGAATTAAGGGTCGAATTTGAAGCAATCTATTACTGTTTTATGCATCCGTTTCTCCCAAATTCTATTCTAAGTCATCGAGCCTAATCTGATCATTCCCCACAAAACTTTTAAAAAACGTCGACCGCGACTCGGTTTTTTTAGCACGGACTTCAAACTTCCCGGATTAGGGTGTCCGAAGTAGGGTTAGATTTTGAAGCACTCCGTTTTTTCGATCGAAATTCTATTCTAAATCAATCAAGACTAATCATTCCCCACGAAAGTTTCGAGAAACGTGACGCCGTTCTTTTAGCACGGACTTCAAACGTCCAAGATTAGGGTTTCCGAATTAGGGGTTCGATTTGAAGCACTCCGTTTCTTCGAAATTCTATTCTAAATCTTGAAGACTAATCATTCCCCACAAAAGTTTCGAAAAACGTCGACCGTGACTCGGTTTTGGAAGCACGTACTCCAAACGTCCCATATTAGAGTTTCTGAATTAGGGTTTGATTTGAAGCACTGTTTTACTGTTCTAGTCATTCCCCACAAAAGTTTCGAAAAACGCCGACCTTGACTCTATTTTTTTAGCACCTACTTCAAACGACCCAAATAAGGGTTTCCGAATTAAGGGTCGAATTTGAAGCAATCTATTACTGTTTTATGCACTCCGTTTCTCCCAAATTCTATTCTAAGTCATCGAGCCTAATCTGATCATTCCCCACAAAACTTTTAAAAAACGTCGACCGCGACTCGGTTTTTTTAGCACGGACTTCAAACTTCCCGGATTAGGGTGTCCGAAGTAGGGTTAGATTTTGAAGCACTCCGTTTTTTCGATCGAAATTCTATTCTAAATCAATCAAGACTAATCATTCCCCACGAAAGTTTCGAGAAACGTGACGCCGTTCTTTTAGCACGGATTTCAAACGTCCAAGATTAGGGTTTCCGAATTAGGGGTTCGATTTGAAGCACTCCGTTTCTTCGAAATTCTATTCTAAATCTTCAAGACTAATCATTCCCCACAAAAGTTTCGAAAAACGTCGACCGTGACTCGGTTTTGGAAGCACGTACTCCAAACGTCCCATATTAGAGTTTCCGAATTAGGGTTTGATTTGAAGCACTGTTTTACTGTTCTAGTCATTCCCCACAAAAGTTTCGAAAAACGCCGACCTTGACTCTATTTTTTTAGCACCTACTTCAAACGACCCAAATAAGGGTTTCCGAATTAAGGGTCGAATTTGAAGCAATCTATTACTGTTTTATGCATCCGTTTCTCCCAAATTCTATTCTAAGTCATCGAGCCTAATCTGATCATTCCCCACAAAACTTTTAAAAAACGTCGACCGCGACTCGGTTTTTTTAGCACGGACTTCAAACTTCCCGGATTAGGGTGTCCGAAGTAGGGTTAGATTTTGAAGCACTCCGTTTTTTCGATCGAAATTCTATTCTAAATCAATCAAGACTAATCATTCCCCACGAAAGTTTCGAGAAACGTGACGCCGTTCTTTTAGCACGGACTTCAAACGTCCAAGATTAGGGTTTCCGAATTAGGGGTTCGATTTGAAGCACTCCGTTTCTTCGAAATTCTATTCTAAATCTTGAAGACTAATCATTCCCCACAAAAGTTTCGAAAAACGTCGACCGTGACTCGGTTTTGGAAGCACGTACTCCAAACGTCCCATATTAGAGTTTCTGAATTAGGGTTTGATTTGAAGCACTGTTTTACTGTTCTAGTCATTCCCCACAAAAGTTTCGAAAAACGCCGACCTTGACTCTATTTTTTTAGCACCTACTTCAAACGACCCAAATAAGGGTTTCCGAATTAAGGGTCGAATTTGAAGCAATCTATTACTGTTTTATGCACTCCGTTTCTCCCAAATTCTATTCTAAGTCATCGAGCCTAATCTGATCATTCCCCACAAAACTTTTAAAAAACGTCGACCGCGACTCGGTTTTTTTAGCACGGACTTCAAACTTCCCGGATTAGGGTGTCCGAAGTAGGGTTAGATTTTGAAGCACTCCGTTTTTTCGATCGAAATTCTATTCTAAATCAATCAAGACTAATCATTCCCCACGAAAGTTTCGAGAAACGTGACGCCGTTCTTTTAGCACGGATTTCAAACGTCCAAGATTAGGGTTTCCGAATTAGGGGTTCGATTTGAAGCACTCCGTTTCTTCGAAATTCTATTCTAAATCTTCAAGACTAATCATTCCCCACAAAAGTTTCGAAAAACGTCGACCGTGACTCGGTTTTGGAAGCACGTACTCCAAACGTCCCATATTAGAGTTTCCGAATTAGGGTTTGATTTGAAGCACTGTTTTACTGTTCTAGTCATTCCCCACAAAAGTTTCGAAAAACGCCGACCTTGACTCTATTTTTTTAGCACCTACTTCAAACGACCCAAATAAGGGTTTCCGAATTAAGGGTCGAATTTGAAGCAATCTTTTACTGTTTTATGCATCCGTTTCTCCCAAATTCTATTCTAAGTCATCGAGCCTAATCTGATCATTCCCCACAAAACTTTTAAAAAACGTCGACCGCGACTCGGTTTTTTTAGCACGGACTTCAAACTTCCCGGATTAGGGTGTCCGAAGTAGGGTTAGATTTTGAAGCACTCCGTTTTTTCGATCGAAATTCTATTCTAAATCAATCAAGACTAATCATTCCCCACGAAAGTTTCGAGAAACGTGACGCCGTTCTTTTAGCACGGACTTCAAACGTCCAAGATTAGGGTTTCCGAATTAGGGGTTCGATTTGAAGCACTCCGTTTCTTCGAAATTCTATTCTAAATCTTGAAGACTAATCATTCCCCACAAAAGTTTCGAAAAACGTCGACCGTGACTCGGTTTTGGAAGCACGTACTCCAAACGTCCCATATTAGAGTTTCTGAATTAGGGTTTGATTTGAAGCACTGTTTTACTGTTCTAGTCATTCCCCACAAAAGTTTCGAAAAACGCCGACCTTGACTCTATTTTTTTAGCACCTACTTCAAACGACCCAAATAAGGGTTTCCGAATTAAGGGTCGAATTTGAAGCAATCTATTACTGTTTTATGCACTCCGTTTCTCCCAAATTCTATTCTAAGTCATCGAGCCTAATCTGATCATTCCCCACAAAACTTTTAAAAAACGTCGACCGCGACTCGGTTTTTTTAGCACGGACTTCAAACTTCCCGGATTAGGGTGTCCGAAGTAGGGTTAGATTTTGAAGCACTCCGTTTTTTCGATCGAAATTCTATTCTAAATCAATCAAGACTAATCATTCCCCACGAAAGTTTCGAGAAACGTGACGCCGTTCTTTTAGCACGGATTTCAAACGTCCAAGATTAGGGTTTCCGAATTAGGGGTTCGATTTGAAGCACTCCGTTTCTTCGAAATTCTATTCTAAATCTTCAAGACTAATCATTCCCCACAAAAGTTTCGAAAAACGTCGACCGTGACTCGGTTTTGGAAGCACGTACTCCAAACGTCCCATATTATAGTTTCCGAATTAGGGTTTGATTTGAAGCACTGTTTTACTGTTCTAGTCATTCCCCACAAAAGTTTCGAAAAACGCCGACCTTGACTCTATTTTTTTAGCACCTACTTCAAACGACCCAAATAAGGGTTTCCGAATTAAGGGTCGAATTTGAAGCAATCTATTACTGTTTTATGCATCCGTTTCTCCCAAATTCTATTCTAAGTCATCGAGCCTAATCTGATCATTCCCCACAAAACTTTTAAAAAACGTCGACCGCGACTCGGTTTTTTTAGCACGGACTTCAAACTTCCCGGATTAGGGTGTCCGAAGTAGGGTTAGATTTTGAAGCACTCCGTTTTTTCGATCGAAATTCTATTCTAAATCAATCAAGACTAATCATTCCCCACGAAAGTTTCGAGAAACGTGACGCCGTTCTTTTAGCACGGACTTCAAACGTCCAAGATTAGGGTTTCCGAATTAGGGGTTCGATTTGAAGCACTCCGTTTCTTCGAAATTCTATTCTAAATCTTCAAGACTAATCATTCCCCACAAAAGTTTCGAAAAACGTCGACCGTGACTCGGTTTTGGAAGCACGTACTCCAAACGTCCCATATTAGAGTTTCCGAATTAGGGTTTGATTTGAAGCACTGTTTTACTGTTCTAGTCATTCCCCACAAAAGTTTCGAAAAACGCCGACCTTGACTCTATTTTTTTAGCACCTACTTCAAACGACCCAAATAAGGGTTTCCGAATTAAGGGTCGAATTTGAAGCAATCTATTACTGTTTTATGCACTCCGTTTCTCCCAAATTCTATTCTAAATCATCGAGCCTAATCTGATCATTCCCCACAAAACTTTTAAAAAACGTCGACCGCGACTCGGTTTTTTTATCACGACTTCAAACTTCCCAGATTAGGGTGTCAAAAATAGGGTTAGATTTTGAAGCACTCCGTTTTTTCGATCGAAATTCTATTCTCAATCAATCAACACTAATCATTCCCCACGAAAGTTTCGAGAAACGTGACGCCGTTCTTTTAGCACGGACTTCAAACGTCCAAGATTAGGGTTTCCGAATTAGGGGTTCGATTTGAAGCACTCCGTTTCTTCGAAATTCTATTCTAAATCTTCAAGACTAATCATTCCCCACAAAAGTTTCGAAAAACGTCGACCGTGACTCGGTTTTGGAAGCACGTACTCCAAACGTCCCATATTAGAGTTTCCGAATTAGGGTTTGATTTGAAGCACTGTTTTACTGTTCTAGTCATTCCCCACAAAAGTTTCGAAAAACGCCGACCTTGACTCTATTTTTTTAACACCTACTTCAAACGACCCAAATAAGGGTTTCCGAATTAAGGGTCGAATTTGAAGCAATCTATTACTGTTTTATGCACTCCGTTTCTCCCAAATTCTATTCTAAGTCATCGAGCCTAATCTGATCATTCCCCACAAAACTTTTAAAAAACGTCGACCGCGACTCGGTTTTTTTAGCACGGACTTCAAACTTCCCGGATTAGGGTGTCCGAAGTAGGGTTAGATTTTGAAGCACTCCGTTTTTTCGGTCGAAATTCTATTCTAAATCAATCAAGACTAATCATTTGCCCCACGAAAGTTTCGAGAAACGTGACGCCGTTCTTTTAGCACGGACTTCAAACGTCCAAGATTAGGGTTTCCGAATTAGGGGTTCGATTTGAAGCACTCCGTTTCTTCGAAATTCTATTCTAAATCTTCAAGACTAATCATTCCCCACAAAAGTTTCGAAAAACGTCGACCGTGACTCGGTTTTGGAAGCACGTACTCCAAACGTCCCATATTAGAGTTTCCGAATTAGGGTTTGATTTGAAGCACTGTTTTACTGTTCTAGTCATTCCCCACAAAAGTTTCGAAAAACGCCGACCTTGACTCTATTTTTTTAGCACCTACTTCAAACGACCCAAATAAGGGTTTCCGAATTAAGGGTCGAATTTGAAGCAATCTATTACTGTTTTATGCACACCGTTTCTCCCAAATTCTATTCTAAGTCATCGAGCCTAATCTGATCATTCCCCACAAAACTTTTAAAAAACGTCGACCGCGACTCGGTTTTTTTAGCACGGACTTCAAACTTCCCGGATTAGGGTGTCCGAAGTAGGGTTAGATTTTGAAGCACTCCGTTTTTTCGATCGAAATTCTATTCTAAATCAATCAAGACTAATCATTCCCCACGAAAGTTTCGAGAAACGTGACGCCGTTCTTTTAGCACGGACTTCAAACGTCCAAGATTAGGGTTTCCGAATTAGGGGTTCGATTTGAAGCACTCCGTTTCTTCGAAATTCTATTCTAAATCTTCAAGACTAATCATTCCCCACAAAAGTTTCGAAAAACGTCGACCGTGACTCGGTTTTGGAAGCACGTACTCCAAACGTCCCATATTAGAGTTTCCGAATTAGGGTTTGATTTGAAGCACTGTTTTACTGTTCTAGTCATTCCCCACAAAAGTTTCGAAAAACGCCGACCTTGACTCTATTTTTTTAGCACCTACTTCAAACGACCCAAATAAGGGTTTCCGAATTAAGGGTCGAATTTGAAGCAATCTATTACTGTTTTATGCACTCCGTTTCTCCCAAATTCTATTCTAAATCATCGAGCCTAATCTGATCATTCCCCACAAAACTTTTAAAAAACGTCGACCGCGACTCGGTTTTTTTAGCACAGACTTCAAACTTCCCAGATTAGGGTGTTCGAAGTAGGGTTAGATTTTGAAGCACTCCGTTTTTTCGATCGAAATTCTATTCTAAATCAATCAAGACTAATCATTCCCCACGAAAGTTTCGAGAAACGTGACGCCGTTCTTTTAGCACGGACTTCAAACGTCCAAGATTAGGTTTTCCGAATTAGGGGTTCGATTTGAAGCACTCCGTTTCTTCGAAATTCTATTCTAAATCTTCAAGACTAATCATTCCCCACAAAAGTTTCGAAAAACGTCGACCGTGACTCGGTTTTGGAAGCACGTACTCCAAACGTCCCATATTAGAGTTTCCGAATTAGGGTTTGATTTGAAGCACTATTTTACTGTTCTAGTCATTCCCCACAAAAGTTTCGAAAAACGCCGACCTTGACTCTATTTGTTTAGCACCTACTTCAAACGACCCAAATAAGGGTTTCCGAATTAAGGGTCGAATTTGAAGCAATCTATTACTGTTTTATGCACTCCGTTTCTCCCAAATTCTATTCTAAATCATCGAGCCTAATCTGATCATTCCCCACAAAACTTTTAAAAAACGTCGACCGCGACTCGGTTTTTTTAGCACGGACTTCAAACTTCCCAGATTAGGGTGTCCGAAGTAGGGTTAGATTTTGAAGCACTCCATTTTTTCGATCGAAATTCTATTCTAAATCAATCAAGACTAATCATTCCCCACGAAAGTTTCGAGACACGTGACGCCGTTCTTTTAGCACGGACTTCAAACGTCCAAGATTAGGGTTTCCGAATTAGGGGTTCGATTTGAAGCACTCCGTTTCTTCGAAATTCTATTCTAAATCTTCAAGACTAATCATTCCCCACAAAAGTTTCGAAAAACGTCGACCGTGACTCGGTTTTGGAAGCACGTACTCCAAACGTCCCATATTAGAGTTTCCGAATTAGGGTTTGATTTGAAGCATTGTTTTACTGTTCTAGTCATTCCCCACAAAAGTTTCGAAAAACGCCGACCTTGACTCTATTTTTTTAGCACCTACTTCAAACGACCCAAATAAGGGTTTCCGAATTAAGGGTCGAATTTGAAGCAATCTATTACTGTTTTATGCACTCCGTTTCTCCCAAATTCTATTCTAAGTCATCGAGCCTAATCTGATCATTCCCCACAAAACTTTTAAAAAACGTCGACCGCGACTCGGTTTTTTTAGCACGGACTTCAAACTTCCCGGATTAGGGTGTCCGAAGTAGGGTTAGATTTTGAAGCACTCCGTTTTTTCGATCGAAATTCTATTCTAAATCAATCAAGACTAATCATTCCCCACGAAAGTTTCGAGAAACGTGACGCCGTTCTTTTAGCCCGGACTTCAAACGTCCAAGATTAGGGTTTCCGAATTAGGGGTTCGATTTGAAGCACTCCGTTTCTTCGAAATTCTATTCTAAATCTTCAAGACTAATCATTCCCCACAAAAGTTTCGAAAAACGTCGACCGTGACTCGGTTTTGGAAGCACGTACTCCAAACGTCCCATATTAGAGTTTCCGAATTAGGGTTTGATTTGAAGCACTGTTTCACTATTCTAGTCATTCCCCACAAAAGTTTCGAAAAACGCCGACCTTGACTCTATTTTTTTAGCACCTACTTCAAACGACCCAAATAAGGGTTTCCGAATTAAGGGTCGAATTTGAAGCAATCTATTACTGTTTTATGCACTCCGTTTCTCCCAAATTCTATTCTAAGTCATCGAGCCTAATCTGATCATTCCCCACAAAACTTTTAAAAAACGTCGACCGCGACTCGGTTTTTTTAGCACGGACTTCAAACTTCCCGGATTAGGGTGTCCGAAGTAGGGTTAGATTTTGAAGCACTCCGTTTTTTCGATCGAAATTCTATTCTAAATCAATCAAGACTAATCATTCCCCACGAAAGTTTCGAGAAACGTGACGCCGTTCTTTTAGCCCGGACTTCAAACGTCCAAGATTAGGGTTTCCGAATTAGGGGTTCGATTTGAAGCACTCCGTTTCTTCGAAATTCTATTCTAAATCTTCAAGACTAATCATTCCCCACAAAAGTTTCGAAAAACGTCGACCGTGACTCGGTTTTGGAAGCACGTACTCCAAACGTCCCATATTAGAGTTTCCGAATTAGGGTTTGATTTGAAGCACTGTTTCACTATTCTAGTCATTCCCCACAAAAGTTTCGAAAAACGCCGACCTTGACTCTATTTTTTTAGCACCTACTTCAAACGACCCAAATAAGGGTTTCCGAATTAAGGGTCGAATTTGAAGCAATCTATTACTGTTTTATGCACTCCGTTTCTCCCAAATTCTATTCTAAATCATCGAGCCTAATCTGATCATTCCCCACAAAACTTTTAAAAAACGTCGACCGCGACTCGGTTTTTTTAGCACGGACTTCAAACTTCCCAGATTAGGGTGTCCGAAGTAGGGTTAGATTTTGAAGCACTCCATTTTTTCGATCGAAATTCTATTCTAAATCAATCAAGACTAATCATTCCCCACGAAAGTTTCGAGAAACGTGACGCCGTTCTTTTAGCACGGACTTCAAACGTCCAAGATTAGGGTTTCCGAATTAGGGGTTCGATTTGAAGCACTCCGTTTCTTCGAAATTCTATTCTAAATCTTCAAGACTAATCATTCCCCACAAAAGTTTCGAAAAACGTCGACCGTGACTCGGTTTTGGAAGCACGTACTCCAAACGTCCCATATTAGAGTTTCCGAATTAGGGTTTGATTTGAAGCACTGTTTTACTGTTCTAGTCATTCCCCACAAAAGTTTCGAAAAACGCCGACCTTGACTCTATTTTTTTAGCACCTACTTCAAACGACCCAAATAAGGGTTTCCGAATTAAGGGTCGAATTTGAAGCAATCTATTACTGTTTTATGCACTCCGTTTCTCCAAAATTCTATTCTAAATCATCGAGCTAAATCTGATCATTCCCCACAAAACTTTTAAAAAACGTCGACCGCGACTCGGTTTTTTTAGCACGGACTTCAAACTTCCCAGATTAGGGTGTCCGAAGTAGGGTTAGATTTTGAAGCACTCCATTTTTTCGATCGAAATTCTATTCTAAATCAATCAAGACTAATCATTCCCCACGAAAGTTTCGAGAAACGTGACGCCGTTCTTTTAGCACGGACTTCAAACGTCCAAGATTAGGGTTTCCGAATTAGGGGTTCGATTTGAAGCACTCCGTTTCTTCGAAATTCTATTCTAAATCTTCAAGACTAATCATTCCCCACAAAAGTTTCGAAAAACGTCGACCGTGACTCGGTTTTGGAAGCATGTACTCCAAACATCCCATATTAGAGTTTCCGAATTAGGGTTTGATTTGAAGCACTGTTTTACTGTTCTAGTCATTCCCCACAAAAGTTTCGAAAAACGCCGACCTTGACTCTATTTTTTTAGCACCTACTTCAACGACCCAAATAAGGGTTTCCGAATTAAGGGTCGAATTTGAAGCAATCTATTACTGTTTTATGCACTCCGTTTCTCCCAAATTCTATTCTAAATCATCGAGCCTAATCTGATCATTCCCCACAAAACTTTTAAAAAACGTCGACCGCGACTCGGTTTTTTTAGCACGGACTTCAAACTTCCCAGATTAGGGTGTCCGAAGTAGGGTTAGATTTTGAAGCACTCCGTTTTTTCGATCGAAATTCTATTCTAAATCAATCAAGACTAATCATTCCCCATGAAAGTTTCGAGAAACGTGACGCCGTTCTTTTAGCACGGACTTCAAACGTCCAAGATTAGGGTTTCCGAATTAGGGGTTCGATTTGAAGCACTCCGTTTCTTCGAAATTCTATTCTAAATCTTCAAGACTAATCATTCCCCACAAAAGTTTCGAAAAACGTCGACCGTGACTTGGTTTTGGAAGCACGTACTCCAAACGTCCCATATTAGAGTTTCCGAATTAGGGTTTGATTTGAAGCACTATTTTACTGTTTTAGTCATTCCCCACAAAAGTTTCGAAAAACGCCGACCTTGACTCTATTTTTTTAGCACCTACTTCAAACGACCCAAATAAGGGTTTCCAAATTAAGGGTCGAATTTGAAGCAATCTATTACTGTTTTATGCACTCCGTTTCTCCAAAATTCTATTCTAAATCATCGAGCCAAATCTGATCATTCCCCACAAAACTTTTAAAAAACGTCGACCGCGACTCGGTTTTTTTAGCACGGACTTCAAACTTCCCAGATTAGGGTGTCCGAAGTAGGGTTAGATTTTGAAGCACTCCGTTTTTTCGATCGAAATTCTATTCTAAATCAATCAAGACTAATCATTCCCCACGAAAGTTTCGAGAAACGTGACGCCGTTCTTTTAGCACGGACTTCAAACGTCCAAGATTAGGGTTTCCGAATTAGGGGTTCGATTTGAAGCACTCCGTTTCTTCGAAATTCTATTCTAAATCTTCAAGACTAATCATTCCCCACAAAAGTTTCGAAAAACGTCGACCGTGACTCGGTTTTGGAAGCACGTACTCCAAACGTCCCATATTAGAGTTTCCGAATTAGGGTTTGATTTGAAGCACTGTTTTACTGTTCTAGTCATTCCCCACAAAAGTTTCGAAAAACGCCGACCTTGACTCTATTTTTTTAGCACCTACTTCAAACGACCCAAATAAGGGTTTCCGAATTAAGGGTCGAATTTGAAGCAATCTATTACTGTTTTATGCACTCCGTTTCTCCCAAATTCTATTCTAAATCATCGAGCCTAATCTGATCATTCCCCACAAAACTTTTAAAAAACGTCGACCGCGACTCGGTTTTTTTAGCACGGACTTCAAACTTCCCAGATTAGGGTGTCCGAAGTAGGGTTAGATTTTGAAGCACTCCGTTTTTTCGATCGAAATTCTATTCTAAATCAATCAAGACTAATCATTCCCCACGAAAGTTTCGAGAAACGTGACGCCGTTCTTTTAGCACGGACTTCAAACGTCCAAGATTAGGGTTTCCGAATTAGGGGTTCGATTTGAAGCACTCCGTTTCTTCGAAATTCTATTCTAAATCTTCAAGACTAATCATTCCCCACAAAAGTTTCGAAAAACGTCGACCGTGACTCGGTTTTGGAAGCACGTACTCCAAACGTCCCATATTAGAGTTTCCGAATTAGGGTTTGATTTGAAGCACTGTTTTACTGTTCTAGTCATTCCCCACAAAAGTTTCGAAAAACGCCGACCTTGACTCTATTTTTTTAGCACCTACTTCAAACGACCCAAATAAGGGTTTCCGAATTAAGGGTCGAATTTGAAGCAATCTATTACTGTTTTATGCACTCCGTTTCTCCAAAATTCTATTCTAAATCATCGAGCCAAATCTGATCATTCCCCACAAAACTTTTAAAAAACGTCGACCGCGACTCGGTTTTTTTAGCACGGACTTCAAACTTCCCAGATTAGGGTGTCCGAAGTAGGGTTAGATTTTGAAGCACTCCGTTTTTTCGATCGAAATTCTATTCTAAATCAATCAAGACTAATCATTCCCCACGAAAGTTTCGAGAAACGTGACGCCGTTCTTTTAGCACGGACTTCAAACGTCCAAGATTAGGGTTTCCGAATTAGGGGTTCGATTTGAAGCACTCCGTTTCTTCGAAATTCTATTCTAAATCTTCAAGACTAATCATTCCCCACAAAAGTTTCGAAAAACGTCGACCATGACTCGGTTTTGGAAGCACGTACTCCAAACATCCCATATTAGAGTTTCCGAATTAGGGTTTGATTTGAAGCACTGTTTTACTGTTCTAGTCATTCCCCACAAAAGTTTCGAAAAACGCCGACCTTGACTCTATTTTTTTAGCACCTACTTCAACGACCCAAATAAGGGTTTCCGAATTAAGGGTCGAATTTGAAGCAATCTATTACTGTTTTATGCACTCCGTTTCTCCCAAATTCTATTCTAAATCATCGAGCCTAATCTGATCATTCCCCACAAAACTTTTAAAAAACGTCGACCGCGACTCGGTTTTTTTAGCACGGACTTCAAACTTCCCAGATTAGGGTGTCCGAAGTAGGGTTAGATTTTGAAGCACTCCGTTTTTTCGATCGAAATTCTATTCTAAATCAATCAAGACTAATCATTCCCCACGAAAGTTTCGAGAAACGTGACGCCGTTCTTTTAGCACGGACTTCAAACGTCCAAGATTAGGGTTTCCGAATTAGGGGTTCGATTTGAAGCACTCCGTTTCTTCGAAATTCTATTCTAAATCTTCAAGACTAATCATTCCCCACAAAAGTTTCGAAAAACGTCGACCGTGACTCGGTTTTGGAAGCACGTACTCCAAACATCCCATATTAGAGTTTCCGAATTAGGGTTTGATTTGAAGCACTGTTTTACTGTTCTAGTCATTCCCCACAAAAGTTTCGAAAAACGCCGACCTTGACTCTATTTTTTTAGCACCTACTTCAACGACCCAAATAAGGGTTTCCGAATTAAGGGTCGAATTTGAAGCAATCTATTACTGTTTTATGCACTCCGTTTCTCCCAAATTCTATTCTAAGTCATCGAGCCTAATCTGATCATTCCCCACAAAACTTTTAAAAAACGTCGACCGCGACTCGGTTTTTTTAGCACAGACTTCAAACTTCCCAGATTAGGGTGTTCGAAGTAGGGTTAGATTTTGAAGCACTCCGTTTTTTCGATCGAAATTCTATTCTAAATCAATCAAGACTAATCATTCCCCACGAAAGTTTCGAGAAACGTGACGCCGTTCTTTTAGCAAGGACTTCAAACGTCCAAGATTAGGGTTTCCGAATTAGGGGTTCGATTTGAAGCACTCCGTTTCTTCGAAATTCTATTCTAAATCTTCAAGACTAATCATTCCCCACAAAAGTTTCGAAAAACGTCGACCGTGACTCGGTTTTGGAAGCACGTACTCCAAACGTCCCATATTAGAGTTTCCGAATTAGGGTTTGATTTGAAGCACTGTTTTACTGTTCTAGTCATTCCCCACAAAAGTTTCGAAAAACGCCGACCTTGACTCTATTTTTTTAGCACCTACTTCAAACGACCCAAATAAGGGTTTCCGAATTAAGGGTCGAATTTGAAGAAATCTATTACTGTTTTATGCACTCCGTTTCTCCCAAATTCTATTCTAAATCATCGAGCCTAATCTGATCATTCCCCACAAAACTTTTAAAAAACGTCGACCGCGACTCGGTTTTTTTAGCACGGACTTCAAACTTCCCAGATTAGGATGTCCGAAGTAGGGTTAGATTTTGAAGCACTCCGTTTTTTCGATCGAAATTCTATTCTAAATCAATCAAGACTAATCATTCCCCACGAAAGTTTCGAGAAACGTGACGCCGTTCTTTTAGCACGGACTTCAAACGTCCAAGATTAGGGTTTCCGAATTAGGGGTTCGATTTGAAGCACTCCGTTTCTTCGAAATTCTATTCTAAATCTTCAAGACTAATCATTCCCCACAAAAGTTTCGAAAAACGTCGACCGTGACTCGGTTTTGGAAGCACGTACTCCAAACGTCCCATATTAGAGTTTCCGAATTAGGGTTTGATTTGAAGCACTGTTTTACTGTTCTAGTCATTCCCCACAAAAGTTTCGAAAAACGCCGACCTTGACTCTATTTTTTTAGCACCTACTTCAAACGACCCAAATAAGGGTTTCCGAATTAAGGGTCGAATTTGAAGCAATCTATTACTATTTTATGCACTCCGTTTCTCCCAAATTCTATTCTAAATCATCGAGCCTAATCTGATCATTCCCCACAAAACTTTTAAAAAACGTCGACCGCGACTCAGTTTTTTTAGCACAGACTTCAAACTTCCCAGATTAGTGTGTTCGAAGTAGGGTTAGATTTTGAAGCACTCCGTTTTTTCGATCGAAATTCTATTCTAAATCAATCAAGACTAATCATTCCCCACGAAAGTTTCGAGAAACGTGACGCCGTTCTTTTAGCACGGACTTCAAACGTCCAAGATTAGGGTTTCCGAATTAGGGGTTCGATTTGAAGCACTCCGTTTCTTCGAAATTCTATTCTAAATCTTCAAGACTAATCATTCCCCACAAAAGTTTCGAAAAACGTCGACCGTGACTCGGTTTTGGAAGCACGTACTCCAAACGTCCCATATTAGAGTTTCCGAATTAGGGTTTGATTTGAAGCACTGTTTTACTGTTCTAGTCATTCCCCACAAAAGTTTCGAAAAACGCCGACCTTGACTCTATTTTTTTAGCACCTACTTCAAACGACCCAAATAAGGGTTTCCGAATTAAGGGTCGAATTTGAAGCAATCTATTACTGTTTTATGCACAAAGTTTCTCCCAAATTCTATTCTAAATCATCGAGCCTAATCTGATCATTCCCCACAAAACTTTTAAAAAACGTCGACCGCGACTCGGTTTTTTTAGCACGGACTTCAAACTTCCCAGATTAGGGTGTCCGAAGTAGGGTTAGATTTTGAAGCACTCCGTTTTTTCGATCGAAATTCTATTCTAAATCAATCAAGACTAATCATTCCCCACGAAAGTTTCGAGAAACGTGACGCCGTTCTTTTAGCACGGACTTCAAACGTCCAAGATTAGGGTTTCCGAATTAGGGGTTCGATTTGAAGCACTCCGTTTCTTCGAAATTCTATTCTAAATCTTCAAGACTAATCATTCCCCACAAAAGTTTCGAAAAACGTCGACCGTGACTCGGTTTTGGAAGCACGTACTCCAAACGTCCCATATTAGAGTTTCCGAATTAGGGTTTGATTTGAAGCACTGTTTTACTGTTCTAGTCATTCCCCACAAAAGTTTCGAAAAACGCCGACCTTGACTCTATTTTTTTAGCACCTACTTCAAACGACCCAAATAAGGGTTTCCGAATTAAGGGTCGAATTTGAAGCAATCTATTACTGTTTTATGCACTCCGTTTCTCCAAAATTCTATTCTAAATCATCGAGCCAAATCTGATCATTCCCCACCAAACTTTTAAAAAACGTCGACCGCGACTCGGTTTTTTTAGCACGGACTTCAAACTTCCCAGATTAGGGTGTCCGAAGTAGGGTTAGATTTTGAAGCACTCCGTTTTTTCGATCGAAATTCTATTCTAAATCAATCAAGACTAATCATTCCCCACGAAAGTTTCGAGAAACGTGACGCCGTTCTTTTAGCACGGACTTCAAACGTCCAAGATTAGGGTTTCCGAATTAGGGGTTCGATTTGAAGCACTCCGTTTCTTCGAAATTCTATTCTAAATCTTCAAGACTAATCATTCCCCACAAAAGTTTCGAAAAACGTCGACCGTGACTCGGTTTTGGAAGCACGTACTCCAAACGTCCCATATTAGAGTTTCCGAATTAGGGTTTGATTTGAAGCACTGTTTTACTGTTCTAGTCATTCCCCACAAAAGTTTCGAAAAACGCCGACCTTGACTCTATTTTTTTAGCACCTACTTCAAACGACCCAAATAAGGGTTTCCGAATTAAGGGTCGAATTTGAAGCAATCTATTACTGTTTTATGCACTCCGTTTCTCCCAAATTCTATTCTAAATCATCGAGCCTAATCTGATCATTCCCCACAAAACTTTTAAAAAACGTCGACCGCGACTCGGTTTTTTTAGCACGGACTTCAAACTTCCCAGATTAGGGTGTCCGAAGTAGGGTTAGATTTTGAAGCACTCCGTTTTTTCGATCGAAATTCTATTCTAAATCAATCAAGACTAATCATTCCCCACGAAAGTTTCGAGAAACGTGACGCCGTTCTTTTAGCACGGACTTCAAACGTCCAAGATTAGGGTTTCCGAATTAGGGGTTCGATTTGAAGCACTCCGTTTCTTCGAAATTCTATTCTAAATCTTCAAGACTAATCATTCCCCACAAAAGTTTCGAAAAAAGTCGACCGTGACTCGGTTTTGGAAGCACGTACTCCAAACGTCCCATATTAGAGTTTCCGAATTAGGGTTTGATTTGAAGCACTGTTTTACTGTTCTAGTCATTCCCCACAAAAGTTTCGAAAAACGCCGACCTTGACTCTATTTTTTTAGCACCTACTTCAAACGACCCAAATAAGGGTTTCCGAATTAAGGGTCGAATTTGAAGCAATCTATTACTGTTTTATGCACTCCGTTTCTCCAAAATTCTATTCTAAATCATCGAGCCAAATCTGATCATTCCCCACAAAACTTTTAAAAAACGTCGACCGCGACTCGGTTTTTTTAGCACGGACTTCAAACTTCCCAGATTAGGGTGTCCGAAGTAGGGTTAGATTTTGAAGCACTCCGTTTTTTCGATCGAAATTCTATTCTAAATCAATCAAGACTAATCATTCCCCACGAAAGTTTCGAGAAACGTGACGCCGTTCTTTTAGCACGGACTTCAAACGTCCAAGATTAGGGTTTCCGAATTAGGGGTTCGATTTGAAGCACTCCGTTTCTTCGAAATTCTATTCTAAATCTTCAAGACTAATCATTCCCCACAAAAGTTTCGAAAAACGTCGACCGTGACTCGGTTTTGGAAGCACGTACTCCAAACGTCCCATATTAGAGTTTCCGAATTAGGGTTTGATTTGAAGCACTGTTTTACTGTTCTAGTCATTCCCCACAAAAGTTTCGAAAAACGCCGACCTTGACTCTATTTTTTTAGCACCTACTTCAAACGACCCAAATAAGGGTTTCCGAATTAAGGGTCGAATTTGAAGCAATCTATTACTGTTTTATGCACTCCGTTTCTCCAAAATTCTATTCTAAATCATCGAGCCAAATCTGATCATTCCCCACAAAACTTTTAAAAAACGTCGACCGCGACTCGGTTTTTTTAGCACGGACTTCAAACTTCCCAGATTAGGGTGTCCGAAGTAGGGTTAGATTTTGAAGCACTCCGTTTTTTCGATCGAAATTCTATTCTAAATCAATCAAGACTAATCATTCCCCACGAAAGTTTCGAGAAACGTGACGCCGTTCTTTTAGCACGGACTTCAAACGTCCAAGATTAGGGTTTCCGAATTAGGGGTTCGATTTGAAGCACTCCGTTTCTTCGAAATTCTATTCTAAATCTTCAAGACTAATCATTCCCCACAAAAGTTTCGAAAAACGTCGACCGTGACTCGGTTTTGGAAGCACGTACTCCAAACGTCCCATATTAGAGTTTCCGAATTAGGGTTTGATTTGAAGCACTGTTTTACTGTTCTAGTCATTCCCCACAAAAGTTTCGAAAAACGCCGACCTTGACTCTATTTTTTTAGCACCTACTTCAAACGACCCAAATAAGGGTTTCCGAATTAAGGGTCGAATTTGAAGCAATCTATTACTGTTTTATGCACTCCGTTTCTCCCAAATTCTATTCTAAGTCATCGAGCCTAATCTGATCATTCCCCACAAAACTTTTAAAAAACGTCGACCGCGACTCGGTTTTTTTAGCATAGACTTCAAACTTCCCAGATTAGGGTGTTCGAAGTAGGGTTAGATTTTGAAGCACTCCGTTTTTTTCTATTTTTTTAGCACCTACTTCAAACGACCCAAATAAGGGTTTCCGAATTAAGGGTCGAATTTGAAGCAATCTATTACTGTTTTATGCACTCCGTTTCTCCCAAATTCTATTCTAAATCATCGAGCCTAATCTGATCATTCCCCACAAAACTTTTAAAAAACGTCGACCGCGACTCGGTTTTTTTAGCACGGACTTCAAACTTCCCAGATTAGGGTGTCCGAAGTAGGGTTAGATTTTGAAGCACTCCATTTTTTCGATCGAAATTCTATTCTAAATCAATCAAGACTAATCATTCCCCACGAAAGTTTCGAGAAACGTGACGCCGTTCTTTTAGCACGGACTTCAAACGTCCAAGATTAGGGTTTCCGAATTAGGGGTTCGATTTGAAGCACTCCGTTTCTTCGAAATTCTATTCTAAATCTTCAAGACTAATCATTCCCCACAAAAGTTTCGAAAAACGTCGACCGTGACTCGGTTTTGGAAGCACGTACTCCAAACATCCCATATTAGAGTTTCCGAATTAGGGTTTGATTTGAAGCACTGTTTTACTGTTCTAGTCATTCCCCACAAAAGTTTCGAAAAACGCCGACCTTGACTCTATTTTTTTAGCACCTACTTCAACGACCCAAATAAGGGTTTCCGAATTAAGGGTCGAATTTGAAGCAATCTATTACTGTTTATGCACTCCGTTTCTCCCAAATTCTATTCTAAGTCATCGAGCCTAATCTGATCATTCCCCACAAAACTTTTAAAAAACGTCGACCGCGACTCGGTTTTTTTAGCACAGACTTCAAACTTCCCAGATTAGGGTGTTCGAAGTAGGGTTAGATTTTGAAGCACTCCGTTTTTTCGATCGAAATTCTATTCTAAATCAATCAAGACTAATCATTCCCCACGAAAGTTTCGAGAAACGTGACGCCGTTCTTTTAGCACGGACTTCAAACGTCCAAGATTAGGGTTTCCGAATTAGGGGTTCGATTTGAAGCACTCCGTTTCTTCGAAATTCTATTCTAAATCTTCAAGACTAATCATTCCCCACAAAAGTTTCGAAAAACGTCGACCGTGACTCGGTTTTGGAAGCACGTACTCAAAACGTCCCATATTAGAGTTTCCGAATTAGGGTTTGATTTGAAGCACTGTTTTACTGTTCTAGTCATTCCCCACAAAAGTTTCGAAAAACGCCGACCTTGACTCTATTTTTTTAGCACCTACTTCAACGACCCAAATAAGGGTTTCCGAATTAAGGGTCGAATTTGAAGCAATCTATTACTGTTTTATGCACTCCGTTTCTCCCAAATTCTATTCTAAGTCATCGAGCCTAATCTGATCATTCCCCACAAAACTTTTAAAAAACGTCGACCGCGACTCGGTTTTTTTAGCACAGACTTCAAACTTCCCAGATTAGGGTGTCCGAAGTAGGGTTAGATTTTGAAGCACTCCGTTTTTTCGATCGAAATTCTATTCTAAATCAATCAAGACTAATCATTCCCCACGAAAGTTTCGAGAAACGTGACGCCGTTCTTTTAGCACGGACTTCAAACGTCCAAGATTAGGGTTTCCGAATTAGGGGTTCGATTTGAAGCACTCCGTTTCTTCGAAATTCTATTCTAAATCTTCAAGACTAATCATTCCCCACAAAAGTTTCGAAAAACGTCGACCGTGACTCGGTTTTGGAAGCACGTACTCCAAACGTCCCATATTAGAGTTTCCGAATTAGGGTTTGATTTGAAGCACTGTTTTACTGTTCTAGTCATTCCCCACAAAAGTTTCGAAAAACGCCGACCTTGACTCTATTTTTTTATCACCTACTTCAAACGACCCAAATAAGGGTTTCCGAATTAAGGGTCGAATTTGAAGCAATCTATTACTGTTTTATGCACTCCGTTTCTCCCAAATTCTATTCTAAATCATCGAGCCTAATCTGATCATTCCCCACAAAACTTTTAAAAAACGTCGACCGCGACTCGGTTTTTTTAGCACGGACTTCAAACTTCCCAGATTAGGGTGTCCGAAGTAGGGTTAGATTTTGAAGCACTCCATTTTTTCGATCGAAATTCTATTCTAAATCAATCAAGACTAATCATTCCCCACGAAAGTTTCGAGAAACGTGACGCCGTTCTTTTAGCACGGACTTCAAACGTCCAAGATTAGGGTTTCCGAATTAGGGGTTCGATTTGAAGCACTCCGTTTCTTCGAAATTCTATTCTAAATCTTCAAGACTAATCATTCCCCACAAAAGTTTCGAAAAACGTCGACCGTGACTCGGTTTTGGAAGCACGTACTCCAAACATCCCATATTAGAGTTTCCGAATTAGGGTTTGATTTGAAGCACTGTTTTACTGTTCTAGTCATTCCCCACAAAAGTTTCGAAAAACGCCGACCTTGACTCTATTTTTTTAGCACCTACTTCAACGACCCAAATAAGGGTTTCCGAATTAAGGGTCGAATTTGAAGCAATCTATTACTGTTTATGCACTCCGTTTCTCCCAAATTCTATTCTAAGTCATCGAGCCTAATCTGATCATTCCCCACAAAACTTTTAAAAAACGTCGACCGCGACTCGGTTTTTTTAGCACAGACTTCAAACTTCCCAGATTAGGGTGTTCGAAGTAGGGTTAGATTTTGAAGCACTCCGTTTTTTCGATCGAAATTCTATTCTAAATCAATCAAGACTAATCATTCCCCACGAAAGTTTCGAGAAACGTGACGCCGTTCTTTTAGCACGGACTTCAAACGTCCAAGATTAGGGTTTCCGAATTAGGGGTTCGATTTGAAGCACTCCGTTTCTTCGAAATTCTATTCTAAATCTTCAAGACTAATCATTCCCCACAAAAGTTTCGAAAAACGTCGACCGTGACTCGGTTTTGGAAGCACGTACTCCAAACATCCCATATTAGAGTTTCCGAATTAGGGTTTGATTTGAAGCACTGTTTTACTGTTCTAGTCATTCCCCACAAAAGTTTCGAAAAACGCCGACCTTGACTCTATTTTTTTAGCACCTACTTCAACGACCCAAATAAGGGTTTCCGAATTAAGGGTCGAATTTGAAGCAATCTATTACTGTTTTATGCACTCCGTTTCTCCCAAATTCTATTCTAAATCATCGAGCCTAATCTGATCATTCCCCACAAAACTTTTAAAAAACGTCGACCGCGACTCGGTTTTTTTAGCACAGACTTCAAACTTCCCAGATTTGGGTGTTCGAAGTAGGGTTAGATTTTGAAGCACTCCGTTTTTTCGATCGAAATTCTATTCTAAATCAATCAAGACTAATCATTCCCCACGAAAGTTTCGAGAAACGTGACGCCGTTCTTTTAGCACGGACTTCAAACGTCCAAGATTAGGGTTTCCGAATTAGGGGTTCGATTTGAAGCACTCCGTTTCTTCGAAATTCTATTCTAAATCTTCAAGACTAATCATTCCCCACAAAAGTTTCGAAAAACGTCGACCGTGACTCTGTTTTGGAAGCACGTACTCCAAACGTCCCATATTAGAGTTTCCGAATTAGGGTTTGATTTGAAGCACTGTTTTACTGTTCTAGTCATTCCCCACAAAAGTTTCGAAAAACGCCGACCTTGACTCTATTTGTTTAGCACCTACTTCAAACGACCCAAATAAGGGTTTCCGAATTAAGGGTCGAATTTGAAGCAATCTATTACTGTTTTATGCACTCCGTTTCTCCCAAATTCTATTCTAAATCATCGAGCCTAATCTGATCATTTCCCACAAAACTTTTAAAAAACGTCGACCGCGACTCGGTTTTTTTAGCACTGACTTCAAACTTCCCAGATTAGGGTGTCCGAAGTAGGGTTAGATTTTGAAGCACTCCATTTTTTCGATCGAAATTCTATTCTAAATCAATCAAGACTAATCATTCCCCACGAAAGTTTCGAGAAACGTGACGCCGTTCTTTTAGCACGGACTTCAAACGTCCAAGATTAGGGTTTCCGAATTAGGGGTTCGATTTGAAGCACTCCGTTTCTTCGAAATTCTATTCTAAATCTTAAAGACTAATCATTCCCCACAAAAGTTTCGAAAAACGTCGACCGTGACTCGGTTTTGGAAGCACGTACTCCAAACGTCCCATATTAGAGTTTCCGAATTAGGGTTTGATTTGAAGCACTGTTTTACTGTTCTAGTCATTCCCCACAAAAGTTTCGAAAAACGCCGACCTTGACTCTATTTTTTTAGCACCTACTTCAAACGACCCAAATAAGGGTTTCCGAATTAAGGGTCGAATTTGAAGCAATCTATTACTGTTTTATGCACTCCGTTTCTCCCAAATTCTATTCTAAATCATCGAGCCTAATCTGATCATTCCCCACAAAACTTTTAAAAAACGTCGACCGCGACTCGGTTTTTTTAGCACGGACTTCAAACTTCCCAGATTAGGGTGTCCGAAGTAGGGTTAGATTTTGAAGCACTCCATTTTTTCGATCGAAATTCTATTCTAAATCAATCAAGACTAATCATTCCCCACGAAAGTTTCGAGAAACGTGACGCCGTTCTTTTAGCACGGACTTCAAACGTCCAAGATTAGGGTTTCCGAATTAGGGGTTCGATTTGAAGCACTCCGTTTCTTCGAAATTCTATTCTAAATCTTCAAGACTAATCATTCCCCACAAAAGTTTCGAAAAACGTCGACCGTGACTCGGTTTTGGAAGCACGTACTCCAAACATCCCATATTAGAGTTTCCGAATTAGGGTTTGATTTGAAGCACTGTTTTACTGTTCTAGTCATTCCCCACAAAAGTTTCGAAAAACGCCGACCTTGACTCTATTTTTTTAGCACCTACTTCAAACGACCCAAATAAGGGTTTCCGAATTAAGGGTCGAATTTGAAGCAATCTATTACTGTTTTATGCACTCCGTTTCTCCCAAATTCTATTCTAAATCATCGAGCCTAATCTGATCATTCCCCACAAAACTTTTAAAAAACGTCGACCGCGACTCGGTTTTTTTAGCACGGACTTCAAACTTCCCAGATTAGGGTGTCCGAAGTAGGGTTAGATTTTGAAGCACTCCGTTTTTTCGATCGAAATTCTATTCTAAATCAATCAAGACTAATCATTCCCCACGAAAGTTTCGAGAAACGTGACGCCGTTCTTTTAGCACGGACTTCAAACGTCCAAGATTAGGGTTTCCGAATTAGGGGTTCGATTTGAAGCACTCCGTTTCTTCGAAATTCTATTCTAAATCTTCAAGACTAATCATTCCCCACAAAAGTTTCGAAAAACGTCGACCGTGACTCGGTTTTGGAAGCACGTACTCCAAACGTCCCATATTAGAGTTTCCGAATTAGGGTTTGATTTGAAGCACTGTTTTACTGTTCTAGTCATTCCCCACAAAAGTTTCGAAAAACGCCGACCTTGACTCTATTTTTTTAGCACCTACTTCAAACGACCCAAATAAGGGTTTCCGAATTAAGGGTCGAATTTGAAGCAATCTATTACTGTTTTATGCACAAAGTTTCTCCCAAATTCTATTCTAAATCATCGAGCCTAATCTGATCATTCCCCACAAAACTTTTAAAAAACGTCGACCGCGACTCGGTTTTTTTAGCACGGACTTCAAACTTCCCAGATTAGGGTGTCCGAAGTAGGGTTAGATTTTGAAGCACTCCGTTTTTTCGATCGAAATTCTATTCTAAATCAATCAAGACTAATCATTCCCCACGAAAGTTTCGAGAAACGTGACGCCGTTCTTTTAGCACGGACTTCAAACGTCCAAGATTAGGGTTTCCGAATTAGGGGTTCGATTTGAAGCACTCCGTTTCTTCGAAATTCTATTCTAAATCTTCAAGACTAATCATTCCCCACAAAAGTTTCGAAAAACGTCGACCGTGACTCGGTTTTGGAAGCACGTACTCCAAACGTCCCATATTAGAGTTTCCGAATTAGGGTTTGATTTGAAGCACTGTTTTACTGTTCTAGTCATTCCCCACAAAAGTTTCGAAAAACGCCGACCTTGACTCTATTTTTTTAGCACCTACTTCAAACGACCCAAATAAGGGTTTCCGAATTAAGGGTCGAATTTGAAGCAATCTATTACTGTTTTATGCACTCCGTTTCTCCAAAATTCTATTCTAAATCATCGAGCCAAATCTGATCATTCCCCACCAAACTTTTAAAAAACGTCGACCGCGACTCGGTTTTTTTAGCACGGACTTCAAACTTCCCAGATTAGGGTGTCCGAAGTAGGGTTAGATTTTGAAGCACTCCGTTTTTTCGATCGAAATTCTATTCTAAATCAATCAAGACTAATGATAAGATAAGGAATCAATACAAGGGGAATAAGATTCGGATTACCTTGTTGATCGAATATCTCAAGGCAAGAACACTTGATTGAGATTCGAATCACTCCACAAGCAAGATCGATCATGTCTAGCTTGAATGACTCTTGTTGATCAAATATCTCAAACACTTGTTTGAGATTCGAATCACTCCACAAGCAAGATTGATCATGTCGAGCTTGAATGATTCTACATGCAATCTAAACTACATAGAATTGCAAAGAAACTTAGCCATTGGCTAAAGAAAAGCACAAATGCTTCTTTTACTCTATTTTCCAAGTCTACCTTACAAATACAACATACATGGCTTTATATAGCCTCAAAATGAAACTATTAAAGGCATTCCAAAAGTTGTAACATTCACACTTTATGGCCATAATTAGTCATTATGTAAATGTAACCGAAATGAAATAAAAAGTCTTAAAATACAATAACTCTAAATTACTCCAAATTATAACCCACCCAAAATTTACAACAATCAAACTTCATTCTTCTTCAATGTAGCATGAATTGAAACATCTTTTGATAATTTTGACAACCTTTTCTTCACATCTTCATTGAAGTATATTGTATGATTGATGTCTCTTGGTTCATATCATTCTCCACTTCTTCAAGAGGATTCGTCCTCGAATCTATTTGTGTAACTTTGCTGCAAAAAATAAGTTATGGAAATACGACGGACCTCACAACACTCTCTCAAGAGTATACGCTCAAGGAATTTTAGGACACTCTTTTTACACTCAGTTACACAAATGAATCTCTCATTCTCACCTCTCAAAATTTTAAATAGAGCAAAGATTGAATTTTGAACTCTGGGTTGATTAAAAACTAAGAAGATGAAAATAAATAAAAATCAAATTGAGAAGAAACGCAAAGGAAACATATATCCGATCTTGAGCCTGAAGCTCTGATACCAAATGATAAGATAAGGAATCAATACAAGGGGAATAAGATTCGGATTACCTTGTTGATCGAATATCTCAAGGCAAGAACACTTGATTGAGATTCGAATCACTCCACAAGCAAGATCGATCATGTCTAGCTTGAATGACTCTTGTTGATCAAATATCTCAAACACTTGTTTGAGATTCGAATCACTCCACAAGCAAGATTGATCATGTCGAGCTTGAATGATTCTACATGCAATCTAAACTACATAGAATTGCAAAGAAACTTAGCCATTGGCTAAAGAAAAGCACAAATGCTTCTTTTACTCTATTTTCCAAGTCTACCTTACAAATACAACATACATGGCTTTATATAGCCTCAAAATGAAACTATTAAAGGCATTCCAAAAGTTGTAACATTCACACTTTATGGCCATAATTAGTCATTATGTAAATGTAACCGAAATGAAATAAAAAGTCTTAAAATACAATAACTCTAAATTACTCCAAATTATAACCCACCCAAAATTTACAACAATCAAACTTCATTCTTCTTCAATGTAGCATGAATTGAAACATCTTTTGATAATTTTGACAACCTTTTCTTCACATCTTCATTGAAGTATATTGTATGATTGATGTCTCTTGGTTCATATCAACTAATCATTCCCCACGAAAGTTTCGAGAAACGTGACGCCGTTCTTTTAGCACGGACTTCAAACGTCCAAGATTAGGGTTTCCGAATTAGGGGTTCGATTTGAAGCACTCCGTTTCTTCGAAATTCTATTCTAAATCTTCAAGACTAATCATTCCCCACAAAAGTTTCGAAAAACGTCGACCGTGACTCGGTTTTGGAAGCACGTACTCCAAACGTCCCATATTAGAGTTTCCGAATTAGGGTTTGATTTGAAGCACTGTTTTACTGTTCTAGTCATTCCCCACAAAAGTTTCGAAAAACGCCGACCTTGACTCTATTTTTTTAGCACCTACTTCAAACGACCCAAATAAGGGTTTCCGAATTAAGGGTCGAATTTGAAGCAATCTATTACTGTTTTATGCACTCCGTTTCTCCCAAATTCTATTCTAAATCATCGAGCCTAATCTGATCATTCCCCACAAAACTTTTAAAAAACGTCGACCGCGACTCGGTTTTTTTAGCACGGACTTCAAACTTCCCAGATTAGGGTGTCCGAAGTAGGGTTAGATTTTGAAGCACTCCGTTTTTTCGATCGAAATTCTATTCTAAATCAATCAAGACTAATCATTCCCCACGAAAGTTTCGAGAAACGTGACGCCGTTCTTTTAGCACGGACTTCAAACGTCCAAGATTAGGGTTTCCGAATTAGGGGTTCGATTTGAAGCACTCCGTTTCTTCGAAATTCTATTCTAAATCTTCAAGACTAATCATTCCCCACAAAAGTTTCGAAAAACGTCGACCGTGACTCGGTTTTGGAAGCACGTACTCCAAACGTCCCATATTAGAGTTTCCGAATTAGGGTTTGATTTGAAGCACTGTTTTACTGTTCTAGTCATTCCCCACAAAAGTTTCGAAAAACGCCGACCTTGACTCTATTTTTTTAGCACCTACTTCAAACGACCCAAATAAGGGTTTCCGAATTAAGGGTCGAATTTGAAGCAATCTATTACTGTTTTATGCACTCCGTTTCTCCCAAATTCTATTCTAAATCATCGAGCCTAATCTGATCATTCCCCACAAAACTTTTAAAAAACGTCGACCGCGACTCGGTTTTTTTAGCACGGACTTCAAACTTCCCAGATTAGGGTGTCCGAAGTAGGGTTAGATTTTGAAGCACTCCGTTTTTTCGATCGAAATTCTATTCTAAATCAATCAAGACTAATCATTCCCCACGAAAGTTTCGAGAAACGTGACGCCGTTCTTTTAGCACGGACTTCAAACGTCCAAGATTAGGGTTTCCGAATTAGGGGTTCGATTTGAAGCACTCCGTTTCTTCGAAATTCTATTCTAAATCTTCAAGACTAATCATTCCCCACAAAAGTTTCGAAAAACGTCGACCGTGACTCGGTTTTGGAAGCACGTACTCCAAACGTCCCATATTAGAGTTTCCGAATTAGGGTTTGATTTGAAGCACTGTTTTACTGTTCTAGTCATTCCCCACAAAAGTTTCGAAAAACGCCGACCTTGACTCTATTTTTTTAGCACCTACTTCAAACGACCCAAATAAGGGTTTCCGAATTAAGGGTCGAATTTGAAGCAATCTATTACTGTTTTATGCACTCCGTTTCTCCCAAATTCTATTCTAAATCATCGAGCCTAATCTGATCATTCCCCACAAAACTTTTAAAAAACGTCGACCGCGACTCGGTTTTTTTAGCACGGACTTCAAACTTCCCAGATTAGGGTGTCCGAAGTAGGGTTAGATTTTGAAGCACTCCGTTTTTTCGATCGAAATTCTATTCTAAATCAATCAAGACTAATCATTCCCCACGAAAGTTTCGAGAAACGTGACGCCGTTCTTTTAGCACGGACTTCAAACGTCCAAGATTAGGGTTTCCGAATTAGGGGTTCGATTTGAAGCACTCCGTTTCTTCGAAATTCTATTCTAAATCTTCAAGACTAATCATTCCCCACAAAAGTTTCGAAAAACGTCGACCGTGACTCGGTTTTGGAAGCACGTACTCCAAACGTCCCATATTAGAGTTTCCGAATTAGGGTTTGATTTGAAGCACTGTTTTACTGTTCTAGTCATTCCCCACAAAAGTTTCGAAAAACGCCGACCTTGACTCTATTTTTTTAGCACCTACTTCAAACGACCCAAATAAGGGTTTCCGAATTAAGGGTCGAATTTGAAGCAATCTATTACTGTTTTATGCACTCCGTTTCTCCCAAATTCTATTCTAAATCATCGAGCCTAATCTGATCATTCCCCACAAAACTTTTAAAAAACGTCGACCGCGACTCGGTTTTTTTAGCACGGACTTCAAACTTCCCAGATTAGGGTGTCCGAAGTAGGGTTAGATTTTGAAGCACTCCGTTTTTTCGATCGAAATTCTATTCTAAATCAATCAAGACTAATCATTCCCCACGAAAGTTTCGAGAAACGTGACGCCGTTCTTTTAGCACGGACTTCAAACGTCCAAGATTAGGGTTTCCGAATTAGGGGTTCGATTTGAAGCACTCCGTTTCTTCGAAATTCTATTCTAAATCTTCAAGACTAATCATTCCCCACAAAAGTTTCGAAAAACGTCGACCGTGACTCGGTTTTGGAAGCACGTACTCCAAACGTCCCATATTAGAGTTTCCGAATTAGGGTTTGATTTGAAGCACTGTTTTACTGTTCTAGTCATTCCCCACAAAAGTTTCGAAAAACGCCGACCTTGACTCTATTTTTTTAGCACCTACTTCAAACGACCCAAATAAGGGTTTCCGAATTAAGGGTCGAATTTGAAGCAATCTATTACTGTTTTATGCACTCCGTTTCTCCCAAATTCTATTCTAAATCATCGAGCCTAATCTGATCATTCCCCACAAAACTTTTAAAAAACGTCGACCGCGACTCGGTTTTTTTAGCACGGACTTCAAACTTCCCAGATTAGGGTGTCCGAAGTAGGGTTAGATTTTGAAGCACTCCGTTTTTTCGATCGAAATTCTATTCTAAATCAATCAAGACTAATCATTCCCCACGAAAGTTTCGAGAAACGTGACGCCGTTCTTTTAGCACGGACTTCAAACGTCCAAGATTAGGGTTTCCGAATTAGGGGTTCGATTTGAAGCACTCCGTTTCTTCGAAATTCTATTCTAAATCTTCAAGACTAATCATTCCCCACAAAAGTTTCGAAAATCGTCGACCGTGACTCGGTTTTGGAAGCACGTACTCCAAACGTCCCATATTAGAGTTTCCGAACTAGGGTTTGATTTGAAGCACTGTTTTACTGTTCTAGTCATTCCCCACAAAAGTTTCGAAAAACGCCGACCTTGACTCTATTTTTTTAGCACCTACTTCAAACGACCCAAATAAGGGTTTCCGAATTAAGGGTCGAATTTGAAGCAATCTATTACTGTTTTATGCACTCCGTTTCTCCCAAATTCTATTCTAAATCATCGAGCCTAATCTGATCATTCCCCACAAAACTTTTAAAAAACGTCGACCGCGACTCGGTTTTTTTAGCACGGACTTCAAACTTCCCAGATTAGGGTGTCCGAAGTAGGGTTAGATTTTGAAGCACTCCGTTTTTTCGATCGAAATTCTATTCTAAATCAATCAAGACTAATCATTCCCCACGAAAGTTTCGAGAAACGTGACGCCGTTCTTTTAGCACGGACTTCAAACGTCCAAGATTAGGGTTTCCGAATTAGGGGGTTCGATTTGAAGCACTCCGTTTCTTCGAAATTCTATTCTAAATCTTCAAGACTAATCATTCCCCACAAAAGTTTCGAAAAACGTCGACCGTGACTCGGTTTTGGAAGCACGTACTCCAAACGTCCCATATTAGAGTTTCCGAATTAGGGTTTGATTTGAAGCACTGTTTTACTGTTCTAGTCATTCCCCACAAAAGTTTCGAAAAACGCCGACCTTGACTCTATTTTTTTAGCACCTACTTGAAACGACCCAAATAAGGGTTTCCGAATTAAGGGTCGAATTTGAAGCAATCTATTACTGTTTTATGCACTCCGTTTCTCCCAAATTCTATTCTAAATCATCGAGCCTAATCTGATCATTCCCCACAAAACTTTTAAAAAACGTCGACCGCGACTCGGTTTTTTTATCACGGACTTCAAACTTCCCAGATTAGGGTGTCCGAAGTAGGGTTAGATTTTGAACCACTCCGTTTTTTCGATCGAAATTCTATTCTAAATCAATCAAGACTAATCATTCCCCACGAAAGTTTCGAGAAACGTGACGCCGTTCTTTTAGCACGGACTTCAAACGTCCAAGATTAGGGTTTCCGAATTAAGGGTTCGATTTGAAGCACTCCGTTTCTTCGAAATTCTATTCTAAATCTTCAAGACTAATCATTCCCCACAAAAGTTTCGAAAAACGTCGACCGTGACTCGGTTTTGGAAGCACGTACTCCAAACGTCCCATATTAGAGTTTCCGAATTAGGGTTTGATTTGAAGCACTGTTTTACTGTTCTAGTCATTCCCCACAAAAGTTTCGAAAAACGCCGACCTTGACTCTATTTTTTTAGCACCTACTTCAAACGACCCAAATAAGGGTTTCCGAATTAAGGGTCGAATTTGAAGCAATCTATTACTGTTTTATGCACTCCGTTTCTCCCAAATTCTATTCTAAATCATCGAGCCTAATCTGATCATTCCCCACAAAACTTTTAAAAAACGTCGACCGCGACTCGGTTTTTTTAGCACGGACTTCAAACTTCCCAGATTAGGGTGTCCGAAGTAGGGTTAGATTTTGAAGCACTCCGTTTTTTCGATCGAAATTCTATTCTAAATCAATCAAGACTAATCATTCCCCACGAAAGTTTCGAGAAACGTGACGCCGTTCTTTTAGCACGGACTTCAAACGTCCAAGATTAGGGTTTCCGAATTAGGGGTTCGATTTGAAGCACTCCGTTTCTTCGAAATTCTATTCTAAATCTTCAAGACTAATCATTCCCCACAAAAGTTTCGAAAATCGTCGACCGTGACTCGGTTTTGGAAGCACGTACTCCAAACGTCCCATATTAGAGTTTCCGAACTAGGGTTTGATTTGAAGCACTGTTTTACTGTTCTAGTCATTCCCCACAAAAGTTTCGAAAAACGCCGACCTTGACTCTATTTTTTTAGCACCTACTTCAAACGACCCAAATAAGGGTTTCCGAATTAAGGGTCGAATTTGAAGCAATCTATTACTGTTTTATGCACTCCGTTTCTCCCAAATTCTATTCTAAATCATCGAGCCTAATCTGATCATTCCCCACAAAACTTTTAAAAAACGTCGACCGCGACTCGGTTTTTTTAGCACGGACTTCAAACTTCCCAGATTAGGGTGTCCGAAGTAGGGTTAGATTTTGAAGCACTCCGTTTTTTCGATCGAAATTCTATTCTAAATCAATCAAGACTAATCATTCCCCACGAAAGTTTCGAGAAACGTGACGCCGTTCTTTTAGCACGGACTTCAAACGTCCAAGATTAGGGTTTCCGAATTAGGGGGTTCGATTTGAAGCACTCCGTTTCTTCGAAATTCTATTCTAAATCTTCAAGACTAATCATTCCCCACAAAAGTTTCGAAAAACGTCGACCGTGACTCGGTTTTGGAAGCACGTACTCCAAACGTCCCATATTAGAGTTTCCGAATTAGGGTTTGATTTGAAGCACTGTTTTACTGTTCTAGTCATTCCCCACAAAAGTTTCGAAAAACGCCGACCTTGACTCTATTTTTTTAGCACCTACTTGAAACGACCCAAATAAGGGTTTCCGAATTAAGGGTCGAATTTGAAGCAATCTATTACTGTTTTATGCACTCCGTTTCTCCCAAATTCTATTCTAAATCATCGAGCCTAATCTGATCATTCCCCACAAAACTTTTAAAAAACGTCGACCGCGACTCGGTTTTTTTATCACGGACTTCAAACTTCCCAGATTAGGGTGTCCGAAGTAGGGTTAGATTTTGAAGCACTCCGTTTTTTCGATCGAAATTCTATTCTAAATCAATCAAGACTAATCATTCCCCACGAAAGTTTCGAGAAACGTGACGCCGTTCTTTTAGCACGGACTTCAAACGTCCAAGATTAGGGTTTCCGAATTAGGGGTTCGATTTGAAGCACTCCGTTTCTTCGAAATTCTTTTCTAAATCTTCAAGACTAATCATTCCCCACAAAAGTTTCGAAAAACGTCGACCGTGACTCGGTTTTGGAAGCACGTACTCCAAACGTCCCATATTAGAGTTTCCGAATTAGGGTTTGATTTGAAGCACTGTTTTACTATTCTAGTCATTCCCCACAGAAGTTTCAAAAAACGCCGACCTTGACTCTATTTTTTTAGCACCTACTTCAAACGACCCAAATAAGGGTTTCCGAATTAAGGGTCGAATTTGAAGCAATCTATTACTGTTTTATGCACTCCGTTTCTCCCAAATTCTATTCTAAATCATCGAGCCTAATCTGATCATTCCCCACAAAACTTTTAAAAAACGTCGACCGCGACTCGGTTTTTTTAGCACGGACTTCAAACTTCCCAGATTAGGGTGTCCGAAGTAGGGTTAGATTTTGAAGCACTCCGTTTTTTCGATCGAAATTCTATTCTAAATCAATCAAGACTAATCATTCCCCACGAAAGTTTCGAGAAACGTGACGCCGTTCTTTTAGCACGGACTTCAAACGTCCAAGATTAGGGTTTCCGAATTAGGGGTTCGATTTGAAGCACTCCGTTTCTTCGAAATTCTATTCTAAATCTTCAAGACTAATCATTCCCCACAAAAGTTTCGAAAAACGTCGACCGTGACTCGGTTTTGGAAGCACGTACTCCAAACGTCCCATATTAGAGTTTCCGAATTAGGGTTTGATTTGAAGCACTGTTTTACTGTTCTAGTCATTCCCCACAAAAGTTTCGAAAAACGCCGACCTTGACTCTATTTTTTTAGCACCTACTTCAAACGACCCAAATAAGGGTTTCCGAATTAAGGGTCGAATTTGAAGCAATCTATTACTGTTTTATGCACTCCGTTTCTCCCAAATTCTATTCTAAATCATCGAGCCTAATCTGATCATTCCCCACAAAACTTTTAAAAAACGTCGACCGCGACTCGGTTTTTTTAGCACGGACTTCAAACTTCCCAGATTAGGGTGTCCGAAGTAGGGTTAGATTTTGAAGCACTCCGTTTTTTCAATCGAAATTCTATTCTAAATCAATCAAGACTAATCATTCCCCACGAAAGTTTCGAGAAACGTGACGCCGTTCTTTTAGCACGGACTTCAAACGTCCAAGATTAGGGTTTCCGAATTAGGGGTTCGATTTGAAGCACTCCGTTTCTTCGAAATTCTATTCTAAATCTTCAAGACTAATCATTCCCCACAAAAGTTTCGAAAAACGTCGACCGTGACTCGGTTTTGGAAGCACGTACTCCAAACGTCCCATATTAGAGTTTCCGAATTAGGGTTTGATTTGAAGCACTGTTTTACTGTTCTAGTCATTCCCCACAAAAGTTTCGAAAAACGCCGACCTTGACTCTATTTTTTTAGCACCTACTTCAAACGACCCAAATAAGGGTTTCCGAATTAAGGGTCGAATTTGAAGCAATCTATTACTGTTTTATGCACTCCGTTTCTCCCAAATTCTATTCTAAATCATCGAGCCTAATCTGATCATTCCCCACAAAACTTTTAAAAAACGTCGACCGCGACTCGGTTTTTTTAGCACGGACTTCAAACTTCCCAGATTAGGGTGTCCGAAGTAGGGTTAGATTTTGAAGCACTCCGTTTTTTCGATCGAAATTCTATTCTAAATCAATCAAGACTAATCATTCCCCACGAAAGTTTCGAGAAACGTGACGCCGTTCTTTTAGCACGGACTTCAAACGTCCAAGATTAGGGTTTCCGAATTAGGGGTTCGATTTGAAGCACTCCGTTTCTTCGAAATTCTATTCTAAATCTTCAAGACTAATCATTCCCCACAAAAGTTTCGAAAAACGTCGACCGTGACTCGGTTTTGGAAGCACGTACTCCAAACGTCCCATATTAGAGTTTCCGAATTAGGGTTTGATTTGAAGCACTGTTTTACTGTTCTAGTCATTCCCCACAAAAGTTTCGAAAAACGCCGACCTTGACTCTATTTTTTTAGCACCTACTTCAAACGACCCAAATAAGGGTTTCCGAATTAAGGGTCGAATTTGAAGCAATCTATTACTGTTTTATGCACTCCGTTTCTCCCAAATTCTATTCTAAATCATCGAGCCTAATCTGATCATTCCCCACAAAACTTTTAAAAAACGTCGACCGCGACTCGGTTTTTTTAGCACGGACTTCAAACTTCCCAGATTAGGGTGTCCGAAGTAGGGTTAGATTTTGAAGCACTCCGTTTTTTCGATCGAAATTCTATTCTAAATCAATCAAGACTAATCATTCCCCACGAAAGTTTCGAGAAACGTGACGCCGTTCTTTTAGCACGGACTTCAAACGTCCAAGATTAGGGTTTCCGAATTAGGGGTTCGATTTGAAGCACTCCGTTTCTTCGAAATTCTATTCTAAATCTTCAAGACTAATCATTCCCCACAAAAGTTTCGAAAAACGTCGACCGTGACTCGGTTTTGGAAGCACGTACTCCAAACGTCCCATATTAGAGTTTCCGAATTAGGGTTTGATTTGAAGCACTGTTTTACTGTTCTAGTCATTCCCCACAAAAGTTTCGAAAAACGCCGACCTTGACTCTATTTTTTTAGCACCTACTTCAAACGACCCAAATAAGGGTTTCCGAATTAAGGGTCGAATTTGAAGCAATCTATTACTGTTTTATGCACTCCGTTTCTCCCAAATTCTATTCTAAATCATCGAGCCTAATCTGATCATTCCCCACAAAACTTTTAAAAAACGTCGACCGCGACTCGGTTTTTTTAGCACGGACTTCAAACTTCCCAGATTAGGGTGTCCGAAGTAGGGTTAGATTTTGAAGCACTCCGTTTTTTCGATCGAAATTCTATTCTAAATCAATCAAGACTAATCATTCCCCACGAAAGTTTCGAGAAACGTGACGCCGTTCTTTTAGCACGGACTTCAAACGTCCAAGATTAGGGTTTCCGAATTAGGGGTTCGATTTGAAGCACTCCGTTTCTTCGAAATTCTATTCTAAATCTTCAAGACTAATCATTCCCCACAAAAGTTTCGAAAAACGTCGACCGTGACTCGGTTTTGGAAGCACGTACTCCAAACGTCCCATATTAGAGTTTCCGAATTAGGGTTTGATTTGAAGCACTGTTTTACTGTTCTAGTCATTCCCCACAAAAGTTTCGAAAAACGCCGACCTTGACTCTATTTTTTTAGCACCTACTTCAAACGACCCAAATAAGGGTTTCCGAATTAAGGGTCGAATTTGAAGCAATCTATTACTGTTTTATGCACTCCGTTTCTCCCAAATTCTATTCTAAATCATCGAGCCTAATCTGATCATTCCCCACAAAACTTTTAAAAAACGTCGACCGCGACTCGGTTTTTTTAGCACGGACTTCAAACTTCCCAGATTAGGGTGTCCGAAGTAGGGTTAGATTTTGAAGCACTCCGTTTTTTCGATCGAAATTCTATTCTAAATCAATCAAGACTAATCATTCCCCACGAAAGTTTCGAGAAACGTGACGCCGTTCTTTTAGCACGGACTTCAAACGTCCAAGATTAGGGTTTCCGAATTAGGGGTTCGATTTGAAGCACTCCGTTTCTTCGAAATTCTATTCTAAATCTTCAAGACTAATCATTCCCCACAAAAGTTTCGAAAAACGTCGACCGTGACTCGGTTTTGGAAGCACGTACTCCAAACGTCCCATATTAGAGTTTCCGAATTAGGGTTTGATTTGAAGCACTGTTTTACTGTTCTAGTCATTCCCCACAAAAGTTTCGAAAAACGCCGACCTTGACTCTATTTTTTTAGCACCTACTTCAAACGACCCAAATAAGGGTTTCCGAATTAAGGGTCGAATTTGAAGCAATCTATTACTGTTTTATGCACTCCGTTTCTCCCAAATTCTATTCTAAATCATCGAGCCTAATCTGATCATTCCCCACAAAACTTTTAAAAAACGTCGACCGCGACTCGGTTTTTTTAGCACGGACTTCAAACTTCCCAGATTAGGGTGTCCGAAGTAGGGTTAGATTTTGAAGCACTCCGTTTTTTCGATCGAAATTCTATTCTAAATCAATCAAGACTAATCATTCCCCACGAAAGTTTCGAGAAACGTGACGCCGTTCTTTTAGCACGGACTTCAAACGTCCAAGATTAGGGTTTCCGAATTAGGGGTTCGATTTGAAGCACTCCGTTTCTTCGAAATTCTATTCTAAATCTTCAAGACTAATCATTCCCCACAAAAGTTTCGAAAAACGTCGACCGTGACTCGGTTTTGGAAGCACGTACTCCAAACGTCCCATATTAGAGTTTCCGAATTAGGGTTTGATTTGAAGCACTGTTTTACTGTTCTAGTCATTCCCCACAAAAGTTTCGAAAAACGCCGACCTTGACTCTATTTTTTTAGCACCTACTTCAAACGACCCAAATAAGGGTTTCCGAATTAAGGGTCGAATTTGAAGCAATCTATTACTGTTTTATGCACTCCGTTTCTCCCAAATTCTATTCTAAATCATCGAGCCTAATCTGATCATTCCCCACAAAACTTTTAAAAAACGTCGACCGCGACTCGGTTTTTTTAGCACGGACTTCAAACTTCCCAGATTAGGGTGTCCGAAGTAGGGTTAGATTTTGAAGCACTCCATTTTTTCGATCGAAATTCTATTCTAAATCAATCAAGACTAATCATTCCCCACGAAAGTTTCGAGAAACGTGACGCCGTTCTTTTAGCACGGACTTCAAACGTCCAAGATTAGGGTTTCCGAATTAGGGGTTCGATTTGAAGCACTCCGTTTCTTCGAAATTCTATTCTAAATCTTCAATACTAATCATTCCCCACAAAAGTTTCGAAAAACGTCGACCGTGACTCGGTTTTGGAAGCACGTACTCCAAACGTCCCATATTAGAGTTTCCGAATTAGGGTTTGATTTGAAGCACTGTTTTACTGTTCTAGTCATTCCCCACAAAAGTTTCGAAAAACGCCGACCTTGACTCTATTTTTTTAGCACCTACTTCAAACGACCCAAATAAGGGTTTCCGAATTAAGGGTCGAATTTGAAGCAATCTATTACTGTTTTATGCACTCCGTTTCTCCCAAATTCTATTCTAAATCATCGAGCCTAATCTGATCATTCCCCACAAAACTTTTAAAAAACGTCGACCGCGACTCGGTTTTTTTAGCACGGACTTCAAACTTCCCAGATTAGGGTGTCCGAAGTAGGGTTAGATTTTGAAGCACTCCGTTTTTTCGATCGAAATTCTATTCTAAATCAATCAAGACTAATCATTCCCCACGAAAGTTTCGAGAAACGTGACGCCGTTCTTTTAGCACGGACTTCAAACGTCCAAGATTAGGGTTTCCGAATTAGGGGTTCGATTTGAAGCACTCCGTTTCTTCGAAATTCTATTCTAAATCTTCAAGACTAATCATTCCCCACAAAAGTTTCGAAAAACGTCGACCGTGACTCGGTTTTGGAAGCACGTACTCCAAACGTCCCATATTAGAGTTTCCGAATTAGGGTTTGATTTGAAGCACTGTTTTACTGTTCTAGTCATTCCCCACAAAAGTTTCGAAAAACGCCGACCTTGACTCTATTTTTTTAGCACCTACTTCAAACGACCCAAATAAGGGTTTCCGAATTAAGGGTCGAATTTGAAGCAATCTATTACTGTTTTATGCACTCCGTTTCTCCCAAATTCTATTCTAAATCATCGAGCCTAATCTGATCATTCCCCACAAAACTTTTAAAAAACGTCGACCGCGACTCGGTTTTTTTAGCACGGACTTCAAACTTCCCAGATTAGGGTGTCCGAAGTAGGGTTAGATTTTGAAGCACTCCGTTTTTTCGATCGAAATTCTATTCTAAATCAATCAAGACTAATCATTCCCCACGAAAGTTTCGAGAAACGTGACGCCGTTCTTTTAGCACGGACTTCAAACGTCCAAGATTAGGGTTTCCGAATTAGGGGTTCGATTTGAAGCACTCCGTTTCTTCGAAATTCTATTCTAAATCTTCAAGACTAATCATTCCCCACAAAAGTTTCGAAAAACGTCGACCGTGACTCGGTTTTGGAAGCACGTACTCCAAACGTCCCATATTAGAGTTTCCGAATTAGGGTTTGATTTGAAGCACTGTTTTACTGTTCTAGTCATTCCCCACAAAAGTTTCGAAAAACGCCGACCTTGACTCTATTTTTTTAGCACCTACTTCAAACGACCCAAATAAGGGTTTCCGAATTAAGGGTCGAATTTGAAGCAATCTATTACTGTTTTATGCACTCCGTTTCTCCCAAATTCTATTCTAAATCATCGAGCCTAATCTGATCATTCCCCACAAAACTTTTAAAAAACGTCGACCGCGACTCGGTTTTTTTAGCACGGACTTCAAACTTCCCAGATTAGGGTGTCCGAAGTAGGGTTAGATTTTGAAGCACTCCATTTTTTCGATCGAAATTCTATTCTAAATCAATCAAGACTAATCATTCCCCACGAAAGTTTCGAGAAACGTGACGCCGTTCTTTTAGCACGGACTTCAAACGTCCAAGATTAGGGTTTCCGAATTAGGGGTTCGATTTGAAGCACTCCGTTTCTTCGAAATTCTATTCTAAATCTTCAATACTAATCATTCCCCACAAAAGTTTCGAAAAACGTCGACCGTGACTCGGTTTTGGAAGCACGTACTCCAAACGTCCCATATTAGAGTTTCCGAATTAGGGTTTGATTTGAAGCACTGTTTTACTGTTCTAGTCATTCCCCACAAAAGTTTCGAAAAACGCCGACCTTGACTCTATTTTTTTAGCACCTACTTCAAACGACCCAAATAAGGGTTTCCGAATTAAGGGTCGAATTTGAAGCAATCTATTACTGTTTTATGCACTCCGTTTCTCCCAAATTCTATTCTAAATCATCGAGCCTAATCTGATCATTCCCCACAAAACTTTTAAAAAACGTCGACCGCGACTCGGTTTTTTTAGCACGGACTTCAAACTTCCCAGATTAGGGTGTCCGAAGTAGGGTTAGATTTTGAAGCACTCCGTTTTTTCGATCGAAATTCTATTCTAAATCAATCAAGACTAATCATTCCCCACGAAAGTTTCGAGAAACGTGACGCCGTTCTTTTAGCACGGACTTCAAACGTCCAAGATTAGGGTTTCCGAATTAGGGGTTCGATTTGAAGCACTCCGTTTCTTCGAAATTCTATTCTAAATCTTCAAGACTAATCATTCCCCACAAAAGTTTCGAAAAACGTCGACCGTGACTCGGTTTTGGAAGCACGTACTCCAAACGTCCCATATTAGAGTTTCCGAATTAGGGTTTGATTTGAAGCACTGTTTTACTGTTCTAGTCATTCCCCACAAAAGTTTCGAAAAACGCCGACCTTGACTCTATTTTTTTAGCACCTACTTCAAACGACCCAAATAAGGGTTTCCGAATTAAGGGTCGAATTTGAAGCAATCTATTACTGTTTTATGCACTCCGTTTCTCCCAAATTCTATTCTAAATCATCGAGCCTAATCTGATCATTCCCCACAAAACTTTTAAAAAACGTCGACCGCGACTCGGTTTTTTTAGCACGGACTTCAAACTTCCCAGATTAGGGTGTCCGAAGTAGGGTTAGATTTTGAAGCACTCCGTTTTTTCGATCGAAATTCTATTCTAAATCAATCAAGACTAATCATTCCCCACGAAAGTTTCGAGAAACGTGACGCCGTTCTTTTAGCACGGACTTCAAACGTCCAAGATTAGGGTTTCCGAATTAGGGGTTCGATTTGAAGCACTCCGTTTCTTCGAAATTCTATTCTAAATCTTCAAGACTAATCATTCCCCACAAAAGTTTCGAAAAACGTCGACCGTGACTCGGTTTTGGAAGCACGTACTCCAAACGTCCCATATTAGAGTTTCCGAATTAGGGTTTGATTTGAAGCACTGTTTTACTGTTCTAGTCATTCCCCACAAAAGTTTCGAAAAACGCCGACCTTGACTCTATTTTTTTAGCACCTACTTCAAACGACCCAAATAAGGGTTTCCGAATTAAGGGTCGAATTTGAAGCAATCTATTACTGTTTTATGCACTCCGTTTCTCCCAAATTCTATTCTAAATCATCGAGCCTAATCTGATCATTCCCCACAAAACTTTTAAAAAACGTCGACCGCGACTCGGTTTTTTTAGCACGGACTTCAAACTTCCCAGATTAGGGTGTCCGAAGTAGGGTTAGATTTTGAAGCACTCCGTTTTTTCGATCGAAATTCTATTCTAAATCAATCAAGACTAATCATTCCCCACGAAAGTTTCGAGAAACGTGACGCCGTTCTTTTAGCACGGACTTCAAACGTCCAAGATTAGGGTTTCCGAATTAGGGGTTCGATTTGAAGCACTCCGTTTCTTCGAAATTCTATTCTAAATCTTCAAGACTAATCATTCCCCACAAAAGTTTCGAAAAACGTCGACCGTGACTCGGTTTTGGAAGCACGTACTCCAAACGTCCCATATTAGAGTTTCCGAATTAGGGTTTGATTTGAAGCACTGTTTTACTGTTCTAGTCATTCCCCACAAAAGTTTCGAAAAACGCCGACCTTGACTCTATTTTTTTAGCACCTACTTCAAACGACCCAAATAAGGGTTTCCGAATTAAGGGTCGAATTTGAAGCAATCTATTACTGTTTTATGCACTCCGTTTCTCCCAAATTCTATTCTAAATCATCGAGCCTAATCTGATCATTCCCCACAAAACTTTTAAAAAACGTCGACCGCGACTCGGTTTTTTTAGCACGGACTTCAAACTTCCCAGATTAGGGTGTCCGAAGTAGGGTTAGATTTTGAAGCACTCCGTTTTTTCGATCGAAATTCTATTCTAAATCAATCAAGACTAATCATTCCCCACGAAAGTTTCGAGAAACGTGACGCCGTTCTTTTAGCACGGACTTCAAACGTCCAAGATTAGGGTTTCCGAATTAGGGGTTCGATTTGAAGCACTCCGTTTCTTCGAAATTCTATTCTAAATCTTCAAGACTAATCATTCCCCACAAAAGTTTCGAAAAACGTCGACCGTGACTCGGTTTTGGAAGCACGTACTCCAAACGTCCCATATTAGAGTTTCCGAATTAGGGTTTGATTTGAAGCACTGTTTTACTGTTCTAGTCATTCCCCACAAAAGTTTCGAAAAACGCCGACCTTGACTCTATTTTTTTAGCACCTACTTCAAACGACCCAAATAAGGGTTTCCGAATTAAGGGTCGAATTTGAAGCAATCTATTACTGTTTTATGCACTCCGTTTCTCCCAAATTCTATTCTAAATCATCGAGCCAAATCTGATCATTCCCCACAAAACTTTTAAAAAACGTCGACCGCGACTCGGTTTTTTTAGCACGGACTTCAAACTTCCCAGATTAGGGTGTCCGAAGTAGGGTTAGATTTTGAAGCACTCCGTTTTTTCGATCGAAATTCTATTCTAAATCAATCAAGACTAATCATTCCCCACGAAAGTTTCGAGAAACGTGACGCCGTTCTTTTAGCACGGACTTCAAACGTCCAAGATTAGGGTTTCCGAATTAGGGGTTCGATTTGAAGCACTCCGTTTCTTCGAAATTCTATTCTAAATCTTCAAGACTAATCATTCCCCACAAAAGTTTCGAAAAACGTCGACCGTGACTCGGTTTTGGAAGCACGTACTCCAAACGTCCCATATTAGAGTTTCCGAATTAGGGTTTGATTTGAAGCACTGTTTTACTGTTCTAGTCATTCCCCACAAAAGTTTCGAAAAACGCCGACCTTGACTCTATTTTTTTAGCACCTACTTCAAACGACCCAAATAAGGGTTTCCGAATTAAGGGTCGAATTTGAAGCAATCTATTACTGTTTTATGCACTCCGTTTCTCCCAAATTCTATTCTAAATCATCGAGCCTAATCTGATCATTCCCCACAAAACTTTTAAAAAACGTCGACCGCGACTCGGTTTTTTTAGCACGGACTTCAAACTTCCCAGATTAGGGTGTCCGAAGTAGGGTTAGATTTTGAAGCACTCCGTTTTTTCGATCGAAATTATATTCTAAATCAATCAAGACTAATCATTCCCCACGAAAGTTTCGAGAAACGTGACGCCGTTCTTTTAGCACGGACTTCAAACGTCCAAGATTAGGGTTTCCGAATTAGGGGTTCGATTTGAAGCACTCCGTTTCTTCGAAATTCTATTCTAAATCTTCAAGACTAATCATTCCCCACAAAAGTTTCGAAAAACGTCGACCGTGACTCGGTTTTGGAAGCACGTACTCCAAACGTCCCATATTAGAGTTTCCGAATTAGGGTTTGATTTGAAGCACTGTTTTACTGTTCTAGTCATTCCCCACAAAAGTTTCGAAAAACGCCGACCTTGACTCTATTTTTTTAGCACCTACTTCAAACGACCCAAATAAGGGTTTCCGAATTAAGGGTCGAATTTGAAGCAATCTATTACTGTTTTATGCACTCCGTTTCTCCCAAATTCTATTCTAAATCATCGAGCCTAATCTGATCATTCCCCACAAAACTTTTAAAAAACGTCGACCGCGACTCGGTTTTTTTAGCACGGACTTCAAACTTCCCAGATTAGGGTGTCCGAAGTAGGGTTAGATTTTGAAGCACTCCGTTTTTTCGATCGAAATTATATTCTAAATCAATCAAGACTAATCATTCCCCACGAAAGTTTCGAGAAACGTGACGCCGTTCTTTTAGCACGGACTTCAAACGTCCAAGATTAGGGTTTCCGAATTAGGGGTTCGATTTGAAGCACTCCGTTTCTTCGAAATTCTATTCTAAATCTTCAAGACTAATCATTCCCCACAAAAGTTTCGAAAAACGTCGACCGTGACTCGGTTTTGGAAGCACGTACTCCAAACGTCCCATATTAGAGTTTCCGAATTAGGGTTTGATTTGAAGCACTGTTTTACTGTTCTAGTCATTCCCCACAAAAGTTTCGAAAAACGCCGACCTTGACTCTATTTTTTTAGCACCTACTTCAAACGACCCAAATAAGGGTTTCCGAATTAAGGGTCGAATTTGAAGCAATCTATTACTGTTTTATGCACTCCGTTTCTCCCAAATTCTATTCTAAATCATCGAGCCAAATCTGATCATTCCCCACAAAACTTTTAAAAAACGTCGACCGCGACTCGGTTTTTTTAGCACGGACTTCAAACTTCCCAGATTAGGGTGTCCGAAGTAGGGTTAGATTTTGAAGCACTCCGTTTTTTCGATCGAAATTCTATTCTAAATCAATCAAGACTAATCATTCCCCACGAAAGTTTCGAGAAACGTGACGCCGTTCTTTTAGCACGGACTTCAAACGTCCAAGATTAGGGTTTCCGAATTAGGGGTTCGATTTGAAGCACTCCGTTTCTTCGAAATTCTATTCTAAATCTTCAAGACTAATCATTCCCCACAAAAGTTTCGAAAAACGTCGACCGTGACTCGGTTTTGGAAGCACGTACTCCAAACGTCCCATATTAGAGTTTCCGAATTAGGGTTTGATTTGAAGCACTGTTTTACTGTTCTAGTCATTCCCCACAAAAGTTTCGAAAAACGCCGACCTTGACTCTATTTTTTTAGCACCTACTTCAAACGACCCAAATAAGGGTTTCCGAATTAAGGGTCGAATTTGAAGCAATCTATTACTGTTTTATGCACTCCGTTTCTCCCAAATTCTATTCTAAATCATCGAGCCTAATCTGATCATTCCCCACAAAACTTTTAAAAAACGTCGACCGCGACTCGGTTTTTTTAGCACGGACTTCAAACTTCCCAGATTAGGGTGTCCGAAGTAGGGTTAGATTTTGAAGCACTCCGTTTTTTCGATCGAAATTCTATTCTAAATCAATCAAGACTAATCATTCCCCACGAAAGTTTCGAGAAACGTGACGCCGTTCTTTTAGCACGGACTTCAAACGTCCAAGATTAGGGTTTCCGAATTAGGGGTTCGATTTGAAGCACTCCGTTTCTTCGAAATTCTATTCTAAATCTTCAAGACTAATCATTCCCCACAAAAGTTTCGAAAAACGTCGACCGTGACTCGGTTTTGGAAGCACGTACTCCAAACGTCCCATATTAGAGTTTCCGAATTAGGGTTTGATTTGAAGCACTGTTTTACTGTTCTAGTCATTCCCCACAAAAGTTTCGAAAAACGCCGACCTTGACTCTATTTTTTTAGCACCTACTTCAAACGACCCAAATAAGGGTTTCCGAATTAAGGGTCGAATTTGAAGCAATCTATTACTGTTTTATGCACTCCGTTTCTCCCAAATTCTATTCTAAATCATCGAGCCTAATCTGATCATTCCCCACAAAACTTTTAAAAAACGTCGACCGCGACTCGGTTTTTTTAGCACGGACTTCAAACTTCCCAGATTAGGGTGTCCGAAGTAGGGTTAGATTTTGAAGCACTCCGTTTTTTCGATCGAAATTATATTCTAAATCAATCAAGACTAATCATTCCCCACGAAAGTTTCGAGAAACGTGACGCCGTTCTTTTAGCACGGACTTCAAACGTCCAAGATTAGGGTTTCCGAATTAGGGGTTCGATTTGAAGCACTCCGTTTCTTCGAAATTCTATTCTAAATCTTCAAGACTAATCATTCCCCACAAAAGTTTCGAAAAACGTCGACCGTGACTCGGTTTTGGAAGCACGTACTCCAAACGTCCCATATTAGAGTTTCCGAATTAGGGTTTGATTTGAAGCACTGTTTTACTGTTCTAGTCATTCCCCACAAAAGTTTCGAAAAACGCCGACCTTGACTCTATTTTTTTAGCACCTACTTCAAACGACCCAAATAAGGGTTTCCGAATTAAGGGTCGAATTTGAAGCAATCTATTACTGTTTTATGCACTCCGTTTCTCCCAAATTCTATTCTAAATCATCGAGCCAAATCTGATCATTCCCCACAAAACTTTTAAAAAACGTCGACCGCGACTCGGTTTTTTTAGCACGGACTTCAAACTTCCCAGATTAGGGTGTCCGAAGTAGGGTTAGATTTTGAAGCACTCCGTTTTTTCGATCGAAATTCTATTCTAAATCAATCAAGACTAATCATTCCCCACGAAAGTTTCGAGAAACGTGACGCCGTTCTTTTAGCACGGACTTCAAACGTCCAAGATTAGGGTTTCCGAATTAGGGGTTCGATTTGAAGCACTCCGTTTCTTCGAAATTCTATTCTAAATCTTCAAGACTAATCATTCCCCACAAAAGTTTCGAAAAACGTCGACCGTGACTCGGTTTTGGAAGCACGTACTCCAAACGTCCCATATTAGAGTTTCCGAATTAGGGTTTGATTTGAAGCACTGTTTTACTGTTCTAGTCATTCCCCACAAAAGTTTCGAAAAACGCCGACCTTGACTCTATTTTTTTAGCACCTACTTCAAACGACCCAAATAAGGGTTTCCGAATTAAGGGTCGAATTTGAAGCAATCTATTACTGTTTTATGCACTCCGTTTCTCCCAAATTCTATTCTAAATCATCGAGCCTAATCTGATCATTCCCCACAAAACTTTTAAAAAACGTCGACCGCGACTCGGTTTTTTTAGCACGGACTTCAAACTTCCCAGATTAGGGTGTCCGAAGTAGGGTTAGATTTTGAAGCACTCCGTTTTTTCGATCGAAATTCTATTCTAAATCAATCAAGACTAATCATTCCCCACGAAAGTTTCGAGAAACGTGACGCCGTTCTTTTAGCACGGACTTCAAACGTCCAAGATTAGGGTTTCCGAATTAGGGGTTCGATTTGAAGCACTCCGTTTCTTCGAAATTCTATTCTAAATCTTCAAGACTAATCATTCCCCACAAAAGTTTCGAAAAACGTCGACCGTGACTCGGTTTTGGAAGCACGTACTCCAAACGTCCCATATTAGAGTTTCCGAATTAGGGTTTGATTTGAAGCACTGTTTTACTGTTCTAGTCATTCCCCACAAAAGTTTCGAAAAACGCCGACCTTGACTCTATTTTTTTAGCACCTACTTCAAACGACCCAAATAAGGGTTTCCGAATTAAGGGTCGAATTTGAAGCAATCTATTACTGTTTTATGCACTCCGTTTCTCCCAAATTCTATTCTAAATCATCGAGCCTAATCTGATCATTCCCCACAAAACTTTTAAAAAACGTCGACCGCGACTCGGTTTTTTTAGCACGGACTTCAAACTTCCCAGATTAGGGTGTCCGAAGTAGGGTTAGATTTTGAAGCACTCCGTTTTTTCGATCGAAATTCTATTCTAAATCAATCAAGACTAATCATTCCCCACGAAAGTTTCGAGAAACGTGACGCCGTTCTTTTAGCACGGACTTCAAACGTCCAAGATTAGGGTTTCCGAATTAGGGGTTCGATTTGAAGCACTCCGTTTCTTCGAAATTCTATTCTAAATCTTCAAGACTAATCATTCCCCACAAAAGTTTCGAAAAACGTCGACCGTGACTCGGTTTTGGAAGCACGTACTCCAAACGTCCCATATTAGAGTTTCCGAATTAGGGTTTGATTTGAAGCACTGTTTTACTGTTCTAGTCATTCCCCACAAAAGTTTCGAAAAACGCCGACCTTGACTCTATTTTTTTAGCACCTACTTCAAACGACCCAAATAAGGGTTTCCGAATTAAGGGTCGAATTTGAAGCAATCTATTACTGTTTTATGCACTCCGTTTCTCCCAAATTCTATTCTAAATCATCGAGCCTAATCTGATCATTCCCCACAAAACTTTTAAAAAACGTCGACCGCGACTCGGTTTTTTTAGCACGGACTTCAAACTTCCCAGATTATGGTGTCCGAAGTAGGGTTAGATTTTGAAGCACTCCGTTTTTTCGATCGAAATTCTATTCTAAATCAATCAAGACTAATCATTCCCCACGAAAGTTTCGAGAAACGTGACGCCGTTCTTTTAGCACGGACTTCAAACGTCCAAGATTAGGGTTTCCGAATTAGGGGTTCGATTTGAAGCACTCCGTTTCTTCGAAATTCTATTCTAAATCTTCAAGACTAATCATTCCCCACAAAAGTTTCGAAAAACGTCGACCGTGACTCGGTTTTGGAAGCACGTACTCCAAACGTCCCATATTAGAGTTTCCGAATTAGGGTTTGATTTGAAGCACTGTTTTACTGTTCTAGTCATTCCCCACAAAAGTTTCGAAAAACGCCGACCTTGACTCTATTTTTTTAGCACCTACTTCAAACGACCCAAATAAGGGTTTCCGAATTAAGGGTCGAATTTGAAGCAATCTATTACTGTTTTATGCACTCCGTTTCTCCCAAATTCTATTCTAAATCATCGAGCCTAATCTGATCATTCCCCACAAAACTTTTAAAAAACGTCGACCGCGACTCGGTTTTTTTAGCACGGACTTCAAACTTCCCAGATTATGGTGTCCGAAGTAGGGTTAGATTTTGAAGCACTCCGTTTTTTCGATCGAAATTATATTCTAAATCAATCAAGACTAATCATTCCCCACGAAAGTTTCGAGAAACGTGACGCCGTTCTTTTAGCACGGACTTCAAACGTCCAAGATTAGGGTTTCCGAATTAGGGGTTCGATTTGAAGCACTCCGTTTCTTCGAAATTCTATTCTAAATCTTCAAGACTAATCATTCCCCACAAAAGTTTCGAAAAACGTCGACCGTGACTCGGTTTTGGAAGCACGTACTCCAAACGTCCCATATTAGAGTTTCCGAATTAGGGTTTGATTTGAAGCACTGTTTTACTGTTCTAGTCATTCCCCACAAAAGTTTCGAAAAACGCCGACCTTGACTCTATTTTTTTAGCACCTACTTCAAACGACCCAAATAAGGGTTTCCGAATTAAGGGTCGAATTTGAAGCAATCTATTACTGTTTTATGCACTCCGTTTCTCCCAAATTCTATTCTAAATCATCGAGCCTAATCTGATCATTCCCCACAAAACTTTTAAAAAACGTCGACCGCGACTCGGTTTTTTTAGCACGGACTTCAAACTTCCCAGATTAGGGTGTCCGAAGTAGGGTTAGATTTTGAAGCACTCCGTTTTTTCGATCGAAATTCTATTCTAAATCAATCAAGACTAATCATTCCCCACGAAAGTTTCGAGAAACGTGACGCCGTTCTTTTAGCACGGACTTCAAACGTCCAAGATTAGGGTTTCCGAATTAGGGGTTCGATTTGAAGCACTCCGTTTCTTCGAAATTCTATTCTAAATCTTCAAGACTAATCATTCCCCACAAAAGTTTCGAAAAACGTCGACCGTGACTCGGTTTTGGAAGCACGTACTCCAAACGTCCCATATTAGAGTTTCCGAATTAGGGTTTGATTTGAAGCACTGTTTTACTGTTCTAGTCATTCCCCACAAAAGTTTCGAAAAACGCCGACCTTGACTCTATTTTTTTAGCACCTACTTCAAACGACCCAAATAAGGGTTTCCGAATTAAGGGTCGAATTTGAAGCAATCTATTACTGTTTTATGCACTCCGTTTCTCCCAAATTCTATTCTAAATCATCGAGCCTAATCTGATCATTCCCCACAAAACTTTTAAAAAACGTCGACCGCGACTCGGTTTTTTTAGCACGGACTTCAAACTTCCCAGATTATGGTGTCCGAAGTAGGGTTAGATTTTGAAGCACTCCGTTTTTTCGATCGAAATTCTATTCTAAATCAATCAAGACTAATCATTCCCCACGAAAGTTTCGAGAAACGTGACGCCGTTCTTTTAGCACGGACTTCAAACGTCCAAGATTAGGGTTTCCGAATTAGGGGTTCGATTTGAAGCACTCCGTTTCTTCGAAATTCTATTCTAAATCTTCAAGACTAATCATTCCCCACAAAAGTTTCGAAAAACGTCGACCGTGACTCGGTTTTGGAAGCACGTACTCCAAACGTCCCATATTAGAGTTTCCGAATTAGGGTTTGATTTGAAGCACTGTTTTACTGTTCTAGTCATTCCCCACAAAAGTTTCGAAAAACGCCGACCTTGACTCTATTTTTTTAGCACCTACTTCAAACGACCCAAATAAGGGTTTCCGAATTAAGGGTCGAATTTGAAGCAATCTATTACTGTTTTATGCACTCCGTTTCTCCCAAATTCTATTCTAAATCATCGAGCCTAATCTGATCATTCCCCACAAAACTTTTAAAAAACGTCGACCGCGACTCGGTTTTTTTAGCACGGACTTCAAACTTCCCAGATTATGGTGTCCGAAGTAGGGTTAGATTTTGAAGCACTCCGTTTTTTCGATCGAAATTATATTCTAAATCAATCAAGACTAATCATTCCCCACGAAAGTTTCGAGAAACGTGACGCCGTTCTTTTAGCACGGACTTCAAACGTCCAAGATTAGGGTTTCCGAATTAGGGGTTCGATTTGAAGCACTCCGTTTCTTCGAAATTCTATTCTAAATCTTCAAGACTAATCATTCCCCACAAAAGTTTCGAAAAACGTCGACCGTGACTCGGTTTTGGAAGCACGTACTCCAAACGTCCCATATTAGAGTTTCCGAATTAGGGTTTGATTTGAAGCACTGTTTTACTGTTCTAGTCATTCCCCACAAAAGTTTCGAAAAACGCCGACCTTGACTCTATTTTTTTAGCACCTACTTCAAACGACCCAAATAAGGGTTTCCGAATTAAGGGTCGAATTTGAAGCAATCTATTACTGTTTTATGCACTCCGTTTCTCCCAAATTCTATTCTAAATCATCGAGCCTAATCTGATCATTCCCCACAAAACTTTTAAAAAACGTCGACCGCGACTCGGTTTTTTTAGCACGGACTTCAAACTTCCCAGATTAGGGTGTCCGAAGTAGGGTTAGATTTTGAAGCACTCCGTTTTTTCGATCGAAATTCTATTCTAAATCAATCAAGACTAATCATTCCCCACGAAAGTTTCGAGAAACGTGACGCCGTTCTTTTAGCACGGACTTCAAACGTCCAAGATTAGGGTTTCCGAATTAGGGGTTCGATTTGAAGCACTCCGTTTCTTCGAAATTCTATTCTAAATCTTCAAGACTAATCATTCCCCACAAAAGTTTCGAAAAACGTCGACCGTGACTCGGTTTTGGAAGCACGTACTCCAAACGTCCCATATTAGAGTTTCCGAATTAGGGTTTGATTTGAAGCACTGTTTTACTGTTCTAGTCATTCCCCACAAAAGTTTCGAAAAACGCCGACCTTGACTCTATTTTTTTAGCACCTACTTCAAACGACCCAAATAAGGGTTTCCGAATTAAGGGTCGAATTTGAAGCAATCTATTACTGTTTTATGCACTCCGTTTCTCCCAAATTCTATTCTAAATCATCGAGCCTAATCTGATCATTCCCCACAAAACTTTTAAAAAACGTCGACCGCGACTCGGTTTTTTTAGCACGGACTTCAAACTTCCCAGATTATGGTGTCCGAAGTAGGGTTAGATTTTGAAGCACTCCGTTTTTTCGATCGAAATTATATTCTAAATCAATCAAGACTAATCATTCCCCACGAAAGTTTCGAGAAACGTGACGCCGTTCTTTTAGCACGGACTTCAAACGTCCAAGATTAGGGTTTCCGAATTAGGGGTTCGATTTGAAGCACTCCGTTTCTTCGAAATTCTATTCTAAATCTTCAAGACTAATCATTCCCCACAAAAGTTTCGAAAAACGTCGACCGTGACTCGGTTTTGGAAGCACGTACTCCAAACGTCCCATATTAGAGTTTCCGAATTAGGGTTTGATTTGAAGCACTGTTTTACTGTTCTAGTCATTCCCCACAAAAGTTTCGAAAAACGCCGACCTTGACTCTATTTTTTTAGCACCTACTTCAAACGACCCAAATAAGGGTTTCCGAATTAAGGGTCGAATTTGAAGCAATCTATTACTGTTTTATGCACTCCGTTTCTCCCAAATTCTATTCTAAATCATCGAGCCTAATCTGATCATTCCCCACAAAACTTTTAAAAAACGTCGACCGCGACTCGGTTTTTTTAGCACGGACTTCAAACTTCCCAGATTAGGGTGTCCGAAGTAGGGTTAGATTTTGAAGCACTCCGTTTTTTCGATCGAAATTCTATTCTAAATCAATCAAGACTAATCATTCCCCACGAAAGTTTCGAGAAACGTGACGCCGTTCTTTTAGCACGGACTTCAAACGTCCAAGATTAGGGTTTCCGAATTAGGGGTTCGATTTGAAGCACTCCGTTTCTTCGAAATTCTATTCTAAATCTTCAAGACTAATCATTCCCCACAAAAGTTTCGAAAAACGTCGACCGTGACTCGGTTTTGGAAGCACGTACTCCAAACGTCCCATATTAGAGTTTCCGAATTAGGGTTTGATTTGAAGCACTGTTTTACTGTTCTAGTCATTCCCCACAAAAGTTTCGAAAAACGCCGACCTTGACTCTATTTTTTTAGCACCTACTTCAAACGACCCAAATAAGGGTTTCCGAATTAAGGGTCGAATTTGAAGCAATCTATTACTGTTTTATGCACTCCGTTTCTCCCAAATTCTATTCTAAATCATCGAGCCTAATCTGATCATTCCCCACAAAACTTTTAAAAAACGTCGACCGCGACTCGGTTTTTTTAGCACGGACTTCAAACTTCCCAGATTAGGGTGTCCGAATTAGGGTTAGATTTTGAAGCACTCCGTTTTTTCGATCGAAATTCTATTCTAAATCAATCAAGACTAATCATTCCCCACGAAAGTTTCGAGAAACGTGACGCCGTTCTTTTAGCACGGACTTCAAACGTCCAAGATTAGGGTTTCCGAATTAGGGGTTCGATTTGAAGCACTCCGTTTCTTCGAAATTCTATTCTAAATCTTCAAGACTAATCATTCCCCACAAAAGTTTCGAAAAACGTCGACCGTGACTCGGTTTTGGAAGCACGTACTCCAAACGTCCCATATTAGAGTTTCCGAATTAGGGTTTGATTTGAAGCACTGTTTTACTGTTCTAGTCATTCCCCACAAAAGTTTCGAAAAACGCCGACCTTGACTCTATTTTTTTAGCACCTACTTCAAACGACCCAAATAAGGGTTTCCGAATTAAGGGTCGAATTTGAAGCAATCTATTACTGTTTTATGCACTCCGTTTCTCCCAAATTCTATTCTAAATCATCGAGCCTAATCTGATCATTCCCCACAAAACTTTTAAAAAACGTCGACCGCGACTCGGTTTTTTTAGCACGGACTTCAAACTTCCCAGATTAGGGTGTCCGAATTAGGGTTAGATTTTGAAGCACTCCGTTTTTTCGATCGAAATTCTATTCTAAATCAATCAAGACTAATCATTCCCCACGAAAGTTTCGAGAAACGTGACGCCGTTCTTTTAGCACGGACTTCAAACGTCCAAGATTAGGGTTTCCGAATTAGGGGTTCGATTTGAAGCACTCCGTTTCTTCGAAATTCTATTCTAAATCTTCAAGACTAATCATTCCCCACAAAAGTTTCGAAAAACGTCGACCGTGACTCGGTTTTGGAAGCACGTACTCCAAACGTCCCATATTAGAGTTTCCGAATTAGGGTTTGATTTGAAGCACTGTTTTACTGTTCTAGTCATTCCCCACAAAAGTTTCGAAAAACGCCGACCTTGACTCTATTTTTTTAGCACCTACTTCAAACGACCCAAATAAGGGTTTCCGAATTAAGGGTCGAATTTGAAGCAATCTATTACTGTTTTATGCACTCCGTTTCTCCCAAATTCTATTCTAAATCATCGAGCCAAATCTGATCATTCCCCACAAAACTTTTAAAAAACGTCGACCGCGACTCGGTTTTTTTAGCACGGACTTCAAACTTCCCAGATTAGGGTGTCCGAAGTAGGGTTAGATTTTGAACCACTCCGTTTTTTCGATCGAAATTCTATTCTAAATCAATCAAGACTAATCATTCCCCACGAAAGTTTCGAGAAACGTGACGCCGTTCTTTTAGCACGGACTTCAAACGTCCAAGATTAGGGTTTCCGAATTAGGGGTTCGATTTGAAGCACTCCGTTTCTTCGAAATTCTATTCTAAATCTTCAAGACTAATCATTCCCCACAAAAGTTTCGAAAAACGTCGACCGTGACTCGGTTTTGGAAGCACGTACTCCAAACGTCCCATATTAGAGTTTCTGAATTAGGGTTTGATTTGAAGCACTGTTTTACTGTTCTAGTCATTCCTCACAAAAGTTTCGAAAAACGCCGACCTTGACTCTATTTTTTTAGCACCTACTTCAAACGACCCAAATAAGGGTTTCCGAATTAAGGGTCGAATTTGAAGCAATCTATTACTGTTTTATGCACTCCGTTTCTCCCAAATTCTATTCTAAATCATCGAGCCTAATCTGATCATTCCCCACAAAACTTTTAAAAAACGTCGACCGCGACTCGGTTTTTTTAACACGGACTTCAAACTTCCCAGATTAGGGTGTCCGAAGTAGGGTTAGATTTTGAAGCACTCCGTTTTTTCGATCGAAATTCTATTCTAAATCAATCAAGACTAATCATTCCCCACGAAAGTTTCGAGAAACGTGACGCCGTTCTTTTAGCACGGACTTCAAACGTCCAAGATTAGGGTTTGCGAATTAAGGGTTCGATTTGAAGGACTCCGTTTCTTCGAAATTCTATTCTAAATCTTCAAGACTAATCATTCCCCACAAAAGTTTCGAAAAACGTCGACCGTGACTCGGTTTTGGAAGCACGTACTCCAAACGTCCCATATTAGAGTTTCCGAATTAGGGTTTGATTTGAAGCACTGTTTTACTGTTCTAGTCATTCCCCACAAAAGTTTCGAAAAACGCCGACCTTGACTCTATTTTTTTAGCACCTACTTCAAACGACCCAAATAAGGGTTTCCGAATTAAGGGTCGAATTTGAAGCAATCTATTACTGTTTTATGCACTCCGTTTCTCCCAAATTCTATTCTAAATCATCGAGCCTAATCTGTTCATACCCCACAAAACTTTTAAAAAACGTCGACCGCGACTCGGTTTTTTTAGCACGGACTTCAAACTTCCCAGATTAGGGTGTCCGAAGTAGGGTTAGATTTTGAAGCACTCCATTTTTTCGATCGAAATTCTATTCTAAATCAATCAAGACTATTCATTCCCCACGAAAGTTTCGAGAAACGTGACGCCGTTCTTTTAGCACGGACTACAAACGTGCAAGATTAGGGTTTCCGAATTAGGGATTCGATTTGAAGCACTCCGTTTCTTCGAAATTCTATTCTAAATCTTCAAGACTAATCATTCCCCACAAAAGTTTCGAAAAACGTCGACCGTGACTCGGTTTTGGAAGCACGTACTCCAAACGTCCCATATTAGAGTTTCCGAATTAGGGTTTGATTTGAAGCACTGTTTTACTGTTCTAGTCATTCCCCACAAAAGTTTCGAAAAACGCCGACCTTGACTCTATTTTTTTAGCACCTATTTCAAACGACCCAAATAAGGGTTTCCGAATTAAGGGTCGAATTTGAAGCAATCTATTACTGTTTTATGCACTCCGTTTCTCCCAAATTCTATTCTAAATCATCGAGCCAAATCTGATCATTCCCCACAAAACTTTTAAAAAACGTCGACCGCGACTCGGTTTTTTTAGCACGGACTTCAAACTTCCCAGATTAGGGTGTCCGAAGTAGGGTTAGATTTTGAACCACTCCGTTTTTTCGATCGAAATTCTATTCTAAATCAATCAAGACTAATCATTCCCCACGAAAGTTTCGAGAAACGTGACGCCGTTCTTTTAGCACGGACTTCAAACGTCCAAGATTAGGGTTTCCGAATTAGGGGTTCGATTTGAAGCACTCCGTTTCTTCGAAATTCTATTCTAAATCTTCAAGACTAATCATTCCCCACAAAAGTTTCGAAAAACGTCGACCGTGACTCGGTTTTGGAAGCACGTACTCCAAACGTCCCATATTAGAGTTTCTGAATTAGGGTTTGATTTGAAGCACTGTTTTACTGTTCTAGTCATTCCCCACAAAAGTTTCGAAAAACGCCGACCTTGACTCTATTTTTTTAGCACCTACTTCAAACGACCCAAATAAGGGTTTCCGAATTAAGGGTCGAATTTGAAGCAATCTATTACTGTTTTATGCACTCCGTTTCTCCCAAATTCTATTCTAAATCATCGAGCCTAATCTGATCATTCCCCACAAAACTTTTAAAAAACGTCGACCGCGACTCGGTTTTTTTAGCACGGACTTCAAACTTCCCAGATTAGGGTGTCCGAAGTAGGGTTAGATTTTGAAGCACTCCGTTTTTTCGATCGAAATTCTATTCTAAATCAATCAAGACTAATCATTCCCCACGAAAGTTTCGAGAAACGTGACGCCGTTCTTTTAGCACGGACTTCAAACGTCCAAGATTAGGGTTTCCGAATTAGGGGTTCGATTTGAAGCACTCCGTTTCTTCGAAATTCTATTCTAAATCTTCAAGACTAATCATTCCCCACAAAAGTTTCGAAAAACGTCGACCGTGACTCGGTTTTGGAAGCACGTACTCCAAACGTCCCATATTAGAGTTTCCGAATTAGGGTTTGATTTGAAGCACTGTTTTACTGTTCTAGTCATTCCCCACAAAAGTTTCGAAAAACGCCGACCTTGACTCTATTTTTTTAGCACCTACTTCAAACGACCCAAATAAGGGTTTCCGAATTAAGGGTCGAATTTGAAGCAATCTATTACTGTTTTATGCACTCCGTTTCTCCCAAATTCTATTCTAAATCATCGAGCCAAATCTGATCATTCCCCACAAAACTTTTAAAAAACGTCGACCGCGACTCGGTTTTTTTAGCACGGACTTCAAACTTCCCAGATTAGGGTGTCCGAAGTAGGGTTAGATTTTGAAGCACTCCGTTTTTTCGATCGAAATTCTATTCTAAATCAATCAAGACTAATCATTCCCCACGAAAGTTTCGAGAAACGTGACGCCGTTCTTTTAGCACGGACTTCAAACGTCCAAGATTAGGGTTTCCGAATTAGGGGTTCGATTTGAAGCACTCCGTTTCTTCGAAATTCTATTCTAAATCTTCAAGACTAATCATTCCCCACAAAAGTTTCGAAAAACGTCGACCGTGACTCGGTTTTGGAAGCACGTACTCCAAACGTCCCATATTAGAGTTTCCGAATTAGGGTTTGATTTGAAGCACTGTTTTACTGTTCTAGTCATTCCCCACAAAAGTTTCGAAAAACGCCGACCTTGACTCTATTTTTTTAGCACCTACTTCAAACGACCCAAATAAGGGTTTCCGAATTAAGGGTCGAATTTGAAGCAATCTATTACTGTTTTATGCACTCCGTTTCTCCCAAATTCTATTCTAAATCATCGAGCCTAATCTGATCATTCCCCACAAAACTTTTAAAAAACGTCGACCGCGACTCGGTTTTTTTAGCACGGACTTCAAACTTCCCAGATTAGGGTGTCCGAAGTAGGGTTAGATTTTGAAGCACTCCGTTTTTTCGATCGAAATTCTATTCTAAATCAATCAAGACTAATCATTCCCCACGAAAGTTTCGAGAAACGTGACGCCGTTCTTTTAGCACGGACTTCAAACGTCCAAGATTAGGGTTTCCGAATTAGGGGTTCGATTTGAAGCACTCCGTTTCTTCGAAATTCTATTCTAAATCTTCAAGACTAATCATTCCCCACAAAAGTTTCGAAAAACGTCGACCGTGACTCGGTTTTGGAAGCACGTACTCCAAACGTCCCATATTAGAGTTTCTGAATTAGGGTTTGATTTGAAGCACTGTTTTACTGTTCTAGTCATTCCTCACAAAAGTTTCGAAAAACGCCGACCTTGACTCTATTTTTTTAGCACCTACTTCAAACGACCCAAATAAGGGTTTCCGAATTAAGGGTCGAATTTGAAGCAATCTATTACTGTTTTATGCACTCCGTTTCTCCCAAATTCTATTCTAAATCATCGAGCCTAATCTGATCATTCCCCACAAAACTTTTAAAAAACGTCGACCGCGACTCGGTTTTTTTAGCACGGACTTCAAACTTCCCAGATTAGGGTGTCCGAAGTAGGGTTAGATTTTGAAGCACTCCGTTTTTTCGATCGAAATTCTATTCTAAATCAATCAAGACTAATCATTCCCCACGAAAGTTTCGAGAAACGTGACGCCGTTCTTTTAGCACGGACTTCAAACGTCCAAGATTAGGGTTTCCGAATTAGGGGTTCGATTTGAAGCACTCCGTTTCTTCGAAATTCTATTCTAAATCTTCAAGACTAATCATTCCCCACAAAAGTTTCGAAAAACGTCGACCGTGACTCGGTTTTGGAAGCACGTACTCCAAACGTCCCATATTAGAGTTTCCGAATTAGGGTTTGATTTGAAGCACTGTTTTACTGTTCTAGTCATTCCCCACAAAAGTTTCGAAAAACGCCGACCTTGACTCTATTTTTTTAGCACCTACTTCAAACGACCCAAATAAGGGTTTCCGAATTAAGGGTCGAATTTGAAGCAATCTATTACTGTTTTATGCACTCCGTTTCTCCCAAATTCTATTCTAAATCATCGAGCCTAATCTGATCATTCCCCACAAAACTTTTAAAAAACGTCGACCGCGACTCGGTTTTTTTAGCACGGACTTCAAACTTCCCAGATTAGGGTGTCCGAAGTAGGGTTAGATTTTGAAGCACTCCGTTTTTTCGATCGAAATTCTATTCTAAATCAATCAAGACTAATCATTTCCCACGAAAGTTTCGAGAAACGTGACGCCGTTCTTTTAGCACGGACTTCAAACGTCCAAGATTAGGGTTTCCGAATTAGGGGTTCGATTTGAAGCACTCCGTTTCTTCGAAATTCTATTCTAAATCTTCAAGACTAATCATTCCCCACAAAAGTTTCGAAAAACGTCGACCGTGACTCGGTTTTGGAAGCACGTACTCCAAACGTCCCATATTAGAGTTTCCGAATTAGGGTTTGATTTGAAGCACTGTTTTACTGTTCTAGTCATTCCCCACAAAAGTTTCGAAAAACGCCGACCTTGACTCTATTTTTTTAGCACCTACTTCAAACGACCCAAATAAGGGTTTCCGAATTAAGGGTCGAATTTGAAGCAATCTATTACTGTTTTATGCACTCCGTTTCTCCCAAATTCTATTCTAAATCATCGAGCCTAATCTGATCATTCCCCACAAAACTTTTAAAAAACGTCGACCGCGACTCGGTTTTTTTAGCACGGACTTCAAACTTCCCAGATTAGGGTGTCCGAAGTAGGGTTAGATTTTGAAGCACTCCGTTTTTTCGATCGAAATTCTATTCTAAATCAATCAAGACTAATCATTCCCCACGAAAGTTTCGAGAAACGTGACGCCGTTCTTTTAGCACGGACTTCAAACGTCCAAGATTAGGGTTTCCGAATTAGGGGTTCGATTTGAAGCACTCCGTTTCTTCGAAATTCTATTCTAAATCTTCAAGACTAATCATTCCCCACAAAAGTTTCGAAAAACGTCGACCGTGACTCGGTTTTGGAAGCACGTACTCCAAACGTCCCATATTAGAGTTTCCGAATTAGGGTTTGATTTGAAGCACTGTTTTACTGTTCTAGTCATTCCCCACAAAAGTTTCGAAAAACGCCGACCTTGACTCTATTTTTTTAGCACCTACTTCAAACGACCCAAATAAGGGTTTCCGAATTAAGGGTCGAATTTGAAGCAATCTATTACTGTTTTATGCACTCCGTTTCTCCCAAATTCTATTCTAAATCATCGAGCCAAATCTGATCATTCCCCACAAAACTTTTAAAAAACGTCGACCGCGACTCGGTTTTTTTAGCACGGACTTCAAACTTCCCAGATTAGGGTGTCCGAAGTAGGGTTAGATTTTGAACCACTCCGTTTTTTCGATCGAAATTCTATTCTAAATCAATCAAGACTAATCATTCCCCACGAAAGTTTCGAGAAACGTGACGCCGTTCTTTTAGCACGGACTTCAAACGTCCAAGATTAGGGTTTCCGAATTAGGGGTTCGATTTGAAGCACTCCGTTTCTTCGAAATTCTATTCTAAATCTTCAAGACTAATCATTCCCCACAAAAGTTTCGAAAAACGTCGACCGTGACTCGGTTTTGGAAGCACGTACTCCAAACGTCCCATATTAGAGTTTCTGAATTAGGGTTTGATTTGAAGCACTGTTTTACTGTTCTAGTCATTCCTCACAAAAGTTTCGAAAAACGCCGACCTTGACTCTATTTTTTTAGCACCTACTTCAAACGACCCAAATAAGGGTTTCCGAATTAAGGGTCGAATTTGAAGCAATCTATTACTGTTTTATGCACTCCGTTTCTCCCAAATTCTATTCTAAATCATCGAGCCTAATCTGATCATTCCCCACAAAACTTTTAAAAAACGTCGACCGCGACTCGGTTTTTTTAACACGGACTTCAAACTTCCCAGATTAGGGTGTCCGAAGTAGGGTTAGATTTTGAAGCACTCCGTTTTTTCGATCGAAATTCTATTCTAAATCAATCAAGACTAATCATTCCCCACGAAAGTTTCGAGAAACGTGACGCCGTTCTTTTAGCACGGACTTCAAACGTCCAAGATTAGGGTTTGCGAATTAAGGGTTCGATTTGAAGGACTCCGTTTCTTCGAAATTCTATTCTAAATCTTCAAGACTAATCATTCCCCACAAAAGTTTCGAAAAACGTCGACCGTGACTCGGTTTTGGAAGCACGTACTCCAAACGTCCCATATTAGAGTTTCCGAATTAGGGTTTGATTTGAAGCACTGTTTTACTGTTCTAGTCATTCCCCACAAAAGTTTCGAAAAACGCCGACCTTGACTCTATTTTTTTAGCACCTACTTCAAACGACCCAAATAAGGGTTTCCGAATTAAGGGTCGAATTTGAAGCAATCTATTACTGTTTTATGCACTCCGTTTCTCCCAAATTCTATTCTAAATCATCGAGCCTAATCTGTTCATACCCCACAAAACTTTTAAAAAACGTCGACCGCGACTCGGTTTTTTTAGCACGGACTTCAAACTTCCCAGATTAGGGTGTCCGAAGTAGGGTTAGATTTTGAAGCACTCCGTTTTTTCGATCGAAATTCTATTCTAAATCAATCAAGACTATTCATTCCCCACGAAAGTTTCGAGAAACGTGACGCCGTTCTTTTAGCACGGACTTCAAACGTCCAAGATTAGGAATTCCGAATTAGGGGTTCGATTTGAAGCACACCGTTTCTTCGAAATTCTATTCTAAATCTTCAAGACTAATCATTCCCCACAAAAGTTTCGAAAAACGTCGACCGTGACTCGGTTTTGGAAGCACGTACTCCAAACGTCCCATATTAGAGTTTCCGAATTAGGGTTTGATTTGAAGCACTGTTTTACTGTTCTAGTCATTCCCCACAAAAGTTTCGAAAAACGCCGACCTTGACTCTATTTTTTTAGCACCTACTTCAAACGACCCAAATAAGGGTTTCCGAATTAAGGGTCGAATTTGAAGCAATCTATTACTGTTTTATGCACTCCGTTTCTCCCAAATTCTATTCTAAATCATCGAGCCAAATCTGATCATACCCCACAAAACTTTTAAAAAACGTCGACGGCGACTCGGTTTTTTTAGCACGGACTTCAAACTTCCCAGATTAGGGTGTCCGAAGTAGGGTTAGATTTTGAAGCACTCCGTTTTTTCGATCGAAATTCTATTCTAAATCAATCAAGACTAATCATTCCCCACGAAAGTTTCGAGAAACGTGACGCCGTTCTTTTATCACGGACTTCAAACGTCCAAGATTAGGGTTTCCGAATTAGGGGTTCGATTTGAAGTACTCCGTTTCTTCGAAATTCTATTCTAAATCTTCAAGACTAATCATTCCCCACAAAAGTTTCGAAAAACGTCGACCGTGACTCGGTTTTGGAAGCACGTACTCCAAACGTCCCATATTAGAGTTTCCGAATTAGGGTTTGATTTGAAGCACTGTTTTACTGTTCTAGTCATTCCCCACAAAACTTTCGAAAAACGCCGACCTTGACTCTATTTTTTTAGCACCTACTTCAACGACCCAAATAAGGGTTTCCGAATTAAGGTTCGAATTTGAAGCAATCTATTACTGTTTTATGCACTCCGTTTCTCCCAAATTCTATTCTAAATCATCGAGCCAAATCTGATCATACCCCACAAAACTTTTAAAAAACGTCGACCGCGACTCGGTTTTTTTAGCACGGACTTCAAACTTCCCAGATTAGGGTGTCCGAAGTAGGGTTAGATTTTGAAGCACTCCGTTTTTTCGATCGAAATTCTATTCTAAATCAATCAAGACTAATCATTCCCCACGAAAGTTTCGAGAAACGTGACGCCGTTCTTTTAGCACGGACTTCAAACGTCCAAGATTAGGGTTTCCGAATTAGGGGTTCGATTTGAAGCACTCCGTTTCTTCGAAATTCTATTCTAAATCTTCAAGACTAATCATTCCCCACAAAAGTTTCGAAAAACGTCGACCGTGACTCGGTTTTGGAAGCACGTACTCCAAACGTCCCATATTAGAGTTTCCGAATTAGGGTTTGATTTGAAGCACTGTTTTACTGTTCTAGTCATTCCCCACAAAAGTTTCGAAAAACGCCGACCTTGACTCTATTTTTTTAGCACCTACTTCAAACGACCCAAATAAGGGTTTCCGAATTAAGGGTCGAATTTGAAGCAATCTATTACTGTTTTATGCACTCCGTTTCTCCCAAATTCTATTCTAAATCATCAAGCCTAATCTGTTCATACCCCACAAAACTTTTAAAAAACGTCGACCGCGACTCGGTTTTTTTAGCACGGACTTCAAACTTCCCAGATTAGGGTGTCCGAAGTAGGGTTAGATTTTGAAGCACTCCGTTTTTTCGATCGAAATTCTATTCTAAATCAATCAAGACTAATCATTCCCCACGAAAGTTTCGAGAAACGTGACGCCGTTCTTTTAGCACGGACTTCAAACGTCCAAGATTAGGGTTTCCGAATTAGGGGTTCGATTTGAAGCACTCCGTTTCTTCGAAATTCTATTCTAAATCTTCAAGACTAATCATTCCCCACAAAAGTTTCGAAAAACGTCGACCGTGACTCGGTTTTGGAAGCACGTACTCCAAACGTCCCATATTAGAGTTTCCGAATTAGGGTTTGATTTGAAGCACTGTTTTACTGTTCTAGTCATTCCCCACAAAAGTTTCGAAAAACGCCGACCTTGACTCTATTTTTTTAGCACCTACTTCAACGACCCAAATAAGGGTTTCCGAATTAAGGGTCGAATTTGAAGCAATCTATTACTGTTTTATGCACTCCGTTTCTCCCAAATTCTATTCTAAATCATCGAGCCTAATCTGATCATTCCTCACAAAACTTTTAAAAAACGTCGACCGCGACTCGGTTTTTTTAGCACGGACTTCAAACGTCCAAGATTAGGGTTTCCGAATTAGGGGTTCGATTTGAAGCACTCCGTTTCTTCGAAATTCTATTCTAAATCTTCAAGACTAATCATTCCCCACAAAAGTTTCGAAAAACGTCGACCGTGACTCGGTTTTGATGGCACATACTCCAAACGTCCCATATTAGAGTTTCCGAATTAGGGGTTGATTTGAAGCACTGTTTTACTGTTCTAGTCATTCCCCACAAAAGTTTCGAAAAACGCCTTCATTGACTCTATTTTTTTAGCACCTACTTCAAACGACCCAAATAAGGGTTTCCGAATTAAGGGTCGAATTGGAAGCAATCTATTACTGTTTTATGCACTCCGTTTCTCCCAAATTCTATTCTAAATCATCGAGCCAAATCTGATCATTCCCCACAAAACTTTTAAAAAACGTCGACCGCGACTCGGTTTTTTTAGCACGGACTTCAAACTTCCCAGATTAGGGTGTCCGAAGTAGGGTTAGATTTTGAAGCACTCCGTTTTTTCGATCGAAATTCTATTCTAAATCAATCAAGACTAATCATTCCCCACGAAAGTTTCGAGAAACGTGACGCCGTTCTTTTAGCACGGACTTCAAACGTCCAAGATTAGGGTTTCCGAATTAGGGGTTCGATTTGAAGTACTCCGTTTCTTCGAAATTCTATTCTAAATCTTCAAGGCTAATCATTCCCCACAAAAGTTTCGAAAAACGTCGACCGTGACTCGGTTTTGGAAGCACGTACTCCAAACGTCCCATATTAGAGTTTCCGAATTAGGGTTTGATTTGAAGCACTGTTTTACTGTTCTAGTCATTCCCCACAAAAGTTTCGAAAAACGCCGACCTTGACTCTATATTTTTAGCACCTACTTCAAACGACCCAAATAAGGGTTTCCGAATTAAGGGTCGAATTTGAAGCAATCTATTACTGTTTTATGCACTCCGTTTCTCCCAAATTCTATTCTAAATCATCGAGCCAAATCTGATCATTCCCCACAAAACTTTTAAAAAACGTCGACCGCGACTCGATTTTTTTAGCACGGACTTCAAACTTCCCAGATTAGGGTGTCCGAAGTAGGGTTAGATTTTGAAGCACTCCGTTTTTTCGATCGAAATTCTATTCTAAATCAATCAAGACTAATCATTCCCCACGAAAGTTTCGAGAAACGTGACGCCGTTCTTTTAGCACGGACTTCAAACGTCCAAGATTAGGGTTTCCGAATTAGGGGTTCGATTTGAAGCACTCCGTTTCTTCGAAATTCTATTCTAAATCTTCAAGACTAATCATTCCCCACAAAAGTTTCGAAAAACGTCGACCGTGACTCGGTTTTGGAAGCACGTACTCCAAACGTCCCATATTAAAGTTTCCGAATTAGGGTTTGATTTGAAGCACTGTTTTACTGTTCTAGTCATTCCCCACAAAAGTTTCAAAAAACGCCGACCTTGACTCTATTTTTTTAGCACCTACTTCAAACGACCGAAATAAGGGTTTCCGAATTAAGGGTTGAATTTGAAGCACTCCGTTTCTCCCAAATTCTATTCTAAATCATCGAGCCAAATCTGATCATTCCCCACAAAACTTTTAAAAAACGTCGACCGTGACTCGGTTTTTTTAGCACGGACTTCAAACTTGCCAGATTAGGGTGTCCGAAGTAGGGTTAGATTTTGAAGCACTCCATTTTTTCGATCGAAATTCTATTCTAAATCAATCAAGACTAATCATTCCCCACGAAAGTTTCGAAAAACGTGACGCCGTTCTTTTAGCACGGACTTCAAACGTCCAAGATTAGGGTTTCCGAATTAGGGGTTCGATTTGAAGCAATCCGTTTCTTTGAAATTCTATTCTAAATCTTAAAGACTAATCATTCCCCACAAAAGTTTCGAAAAACGTCGACCGTGACTCGGTTTTGATGGCACGTACTCCAAACGTCCCATATTAGAGTTTCCGAATTAGGGGTTGATTTGAAGCACTGTTTTACTGTTCTAGTCATTCCCCACAAAAGTTTCGAAAAACGCCGACCTTGACTCTATTTTTTTAGCACCTACTTCAAACGACCCAAATAAGGGTTTCCGAATTAAGGGTCGAATTTGAAGCAATCTATTACTGTTTTATGCACTCCGTTTCTCCCAAATTCTATTCTAAATCATCGAGCCAAATCTGATCATTCCCCACAAAACTTTTAAAAAACGTCGACCGCGACTCGGTTTTTTTAGCACGGACTTCAAACGTCCAAGATTAGGGTTTCCGAATTAGGGGTTCGATTTTGAAGCACTCCGTTTCTTCGAAATTCTATTCTAAATCTTCAAGACTAATCATTCCCCACAAAAGTTTCGAAAAACGTCGACCGTGACTCGGTTTTGATGGCACGTACTCCAAACGTCCCATATTAGAGTTTCCGAATTAGGGGTTGATTTGAAGCACTGTTTTACTGTTCTAGTCATTCCCCACAAAAGTTTCGAAAAACACCTTCATTGACTCTATTTTTTTAGCACCTACTTCAAACGACCCAAATAAGGGTTTCCGAATTAAGGGTCGAATTGGAAGCAATCTATTACTGTTTTATGCACTCCGTTTCTCCCAAATTCTATTCCAAATAATCGAGCCTAATCTGATCATTCCCCACAAAACTTTTAAAAAACGTCGACCGCGACTCGGTTTTTTTAGCACGGACTTCAAACTTCCCAGATTAGGGTGTCCGAAGTAGGGTTAGATTTTGAAGCACTCCGTTTTTTCGATCGAAATTCTATTCTAAATCAATCAAGACTAATCATTCCCCACGAAAGTTTCGAGAAACGTGACGCCGTTCTTTTAGCACGGACTTCAAACGTCCAAGATTAGGGTTTCCGAATTAGGGGTTCGATTTGAAGTACTCCGTTTCTTCGAAATTCTATTCTAAATCTTCAAGACTAATCATTCCCCACAAAAGTTTCGAAAAACGTCGACCGTGACTCGGTTTTGGAAGCACGTACTCCAAACGTCCCATATTAGAGTTTCCGAATTAGGGTTTGATTTGAAGCACTGTTTTACTGTTCTAGTCATTCCACACAAAAGTTTCGAAAAACGCCGAGCTTGACTCTATTTTTTTAGCACCTACTTCAAACGACCCAAATAAGGGTTTCCGAATTAAGGGTCGAATTGGAAGCAATCTATTACTGTTTTATGCACTCCGTTTCTCCCAAATTCTATTCTAAATCATCGAGCCAAATCTGATCATTCCCCACAAAACTTTTAAAAAACGTCGACCGCGACTCGGTTTTTTTAGCACGGACTTCAAACTTCCCAGATTAGGGTGTCCGAAGTAGGGTTAGATTTTGAAGCACTCCGTTTTTTCGATCGAAATTCTATTCTAAATCAATCAAGACTAATCATTCCCCACGAAAGTTTCGAGAAACGTGACGCCATTCTTTTAGCACGGACTTCAAACGTCCAAGATTAGGGTTTCCGAATTAGGGGTTCGATTTGAAGTACTCCGTTTCTTCGAAATTCTATTCTAAATCTTCAAGACTAATCATTCCCCACAAAAGTTTCGAAAAACGTCGACCGTGACTCGGTTTTGGAAGCACGTACTCCAAACGTCCCATATTAGAGTTTCCGAATTAGGGTTTGATTTGAAGCACTGTTTTACTGTTCTAGTCATTCCCCACAAAAGTTTCGAAAAACGCCGACCTTGACTCTATTTTTTTAGCACCTACTTCAAACGACCCAAATAAGGGTTTCCGAATTAAGGGTCGAATTTGAAGCAATCTATTACTGTTTTATGCACTCCGTTTCTCCCAAATTCTATTCTAAATCATCGAGCCTAATCTGTTCATACCCCACAAAACTTTTAAAAAACGTCGACCGCGACTCGGTTTTTTTAGCACGGACTTCAAACTTCCCAGATTAGGGTGTCCGAAGTAGGGTTAGATTTTGAAGCACTCCGTTTTTTCGATCGAAATTCTATTCTAAATCAATCAAGACTAATCATTCCCCACGAAAGTTTCGAGAAACGTGACGCCGTTCTTTTAGCACGGACTTCAAACGTCCAAGATTAGGGTTTCCGAATTAGGGGTTCGATTTGAAGCACTCCGTTTCTTCGAAATTCTATTCTAAATCTTCAAGACTAATCACCCCACAAAAGTTTCGAAAAACGTCGACCGTGACTCGGTTTTGGAAGCACGAACTCCAAACGTCCCATATTAGAGTTTCCGAATTAGGGTTTGATTTGAAGCACTGTTTTACTGTTCTAGTCATTCCCCACAAAAGTTTCAAAAAACGCCGACCTTGACTCTATTTTTTTAGCACCTACTTCAAACGACCGAAATAAGGGTTTCCGAATTAAGGGTTGAATTTGAAGCACTCCGTTTCTCCCAAATTCTATTCTAAATCATCGAGCCTAATCTGATCATACCCCACAAAACTTTTAAAAAACGTCGACCGCGACTCGGTTTTTTTAGCACGGACTTCAAACTTCCCAGATTAGGGTGTCCGAAGTAGGGTTAGATTTTGAAGCACTCCGTTTTTTCGATCGAAATTCTATTCTAAATCAATCAAGACTAATCATTCCCCACGAAAGTTTCGAGAAACGTGACGCCGTTCTTTTAGCACGGACTTCAAACGTCCAAGATTAGGGTTTCCGAATTAGGGGTTCGATTTGAAGCACTCCGTTTCTTCGAAATTCTATACTAAATCTTCAAGACTAATCATTCCCCACAAAAGTTTCGAAAAACGTCGACCGTGACTCGGTTTTGGAAGCACGTACTCCAAACGTCCCATATTAGAGTTTCCGAATTAGGGTTTGATTTGAAGCACTGTTTTACTGTTCTAGTCATTCCCCACAAAAGTTTCAAAAAACGCCGACCTTGACTCTATTTTTTTAGCACCTACTTCAAACTACCCAAATAAGGGTTTCCGAATTAAGGGTGGAATTTGAAGCAATCTATTACTGTTTTATGCACTCCGTTTCTCCCAAATTCTATTCTAAATCATCGAGCCTAATCTGATCATTCCCCACAAAACTTTTAAAAAACGTCGACCGCGACTCGGTTTTTTTAGCACGGACTTCAAACTTCCCAGATTAGGGTGTCCGAAGTAGGGTTAGATTTTGAAGCACTCCGTTTTTTCGATCGAAATTCTATTCTAAATCAATCAAGACTAATCATTCCCCACGAAAGTTTCGAGAAACGTGACGCCGTTCTTTTAGCACGGACTTCAAACGTCCAAGATTAGGGTTTCCGAATTAGGGGTTCGATTTGAAGCACTCCGTTTCTTCGAAATTCTATTCTAAATCTTCAAGACTAATCATTCCCCACAAAAGTTTCGAAAAACGTCGACCGTGACTCGGTTTTGGAAGCACGTACTCCAAACGTCCCATATTAGAGTTTCCGAATTAGGGTTTGATTTGAAGCACTGTTTTACTGTTCTAGTCATTCCCCACAAAAGTTTCAAAAAACGCCGACCTTGACTCTATTTTTTTAGCACCTACTTCAAACGACCCAAATAAGGGTTTCCGAATTAAGGGTCGAATTTGAAGCAATCTATTACTGTTTTATGCACTCCGTTTCTCCCAAATTCTATTCTAAATCATCGAGCCTAATCTGATCATTCCCCACAAAACTTTTAAAAAACGTCGACCGCGACTCGGTTTTTTTAGCACGGACTTCAAACTTCCCAGATTAGGGTGTCCGAAGTAGGGTTAGATTTTGAAGCACTCCGTTTTTTCGATCGAAATTCTATTCTAAATCAATCAAGACTAATCATTCCCAACGAAAGTTTCGAGAAACGTGACGCCGTTCTTTTAGCACGGACTTCAAACGTCCAAGATTAGGGTTTCCGAATTAGGGGTTCGATTTGAAGCACTCCGTTTCTTCGAAATTCTATTCTAAATCTTCAAGACTAATCATTCCCCACAAAAGTTTCGAAAAACGTCGACCGTGACTCGGTTTTGGAAGCACGTACTCCAAACGTCCCATATTAGAGTTTCCGAATTAGGGTTTGATTTGAAGCACTGTTTTACTGTTCTAGTCATTCCCCACAAAAGTTTCGAAAAACGCCGACCTTGACTCTATTTTTTTAGCACCTACTTCAAACGACCCAAATAAGGGTTTCCGAATTAAGGGTCGAATTTGAAGCAATCTATTACTGTTTTATGCACTCCGTTTCTCCCAAATTCTATTCTAAATCATCGAGCCTAATCTGTTCATACCCCACAAAACTTTTAAAAAACGTCGACCGCGACTCGGTTTTTTTAGCACGGACTTCAAACTTCCCAGATTAGGGTGTCCGAAGTAGGGTTAGATTTTGAAGCACTCCGTTTTTTCGATCGAAATTCTATTCTAAATCAATCAAGACTAATCATTCCCCACGAAAGTTTCGAGAAACGTGACGCCGTTCTTTTAGCACGGACTTCAAACGTCCAAGATTAGGGTTTCCGAATTAGGGGTTCGATTTGAAGCACTCCGTTTCTTCGAAATTCTATTCTAAATCTTCAAGACTAATCATTCCCCACAAAAGTTTCGAAAAACGTCGACCGTGACTCGGTTTTGGAAGCACGAACTCCAAACGTCCCATATTAGAGTTTCCGAATTAGGGTTTGATTTGAAGCACTGTTTTACTGTTCTAGTCATTCCCCACAAAAGTTTCAAAAAACGCCGACCTTGACTCTATTTTTTTAGCACCTACTTCAAACGACCGAAATAAGGGTTTCCGAATTAAGGGTTGAATTTGAAGCACTCCGTTTCTCCCAAATTCTATTCTAAATCATCGAGCCTAATCTGATCATACCCCACAAAACTTTTAAAAAACGTCGACCGCGACTCGGTTTTTTTAGCACGGACTTCAAACTTCCCAGATTAGGGTGTCCGAAGTAGGGTTAGATTTTGAAGCACTCCGTTTTTTCGATCGAAATTCTATTCTAAATCAATCAAGACTAATCATTCCCCACGAAAGTTTCGAGAAATGTGACGCCGTTCTTTTAGCACGGACTTCAAACGTCCAAGATTAGGGTTTCCGAATTAGGGGTTCGATTTGAAGCACTCCGTTTCTTCGAAATTCTATACTAAATCTTCAAGACTAATCATTCCCCACAAAAGTTTCGAAAAACGTCGACCGTGACTCGGTTTTGGAAGCACGTACTCCAAACGTCCCATATTAGAGTTTCCGAATTAGGGTTTGATTTGAAGCACTGTTTTACTGTTCTAGTCATTCCCCACAAAAGTTTCAAAAAACGCCGACCTTGACTCTATTTTTTTAGCACCTACTTCAAACTACCCAAATAAGGGTTTCCGAATTAAGGGTGGAATTTGAAGCAATCTATTACTGTTTTATGCACTCCGTTTCTCCCAAATTCTATTCTAAATCATCGAGCCTAATCTGATCATTCCCCACAAAACTTTTAAAAAACGTCGACCGCGACTCGGTTTTTTTAGCATGGACTTCAAACTTCCCAGATTAGGGTGTCCGAAGTAGGGTTAGATTTTGAAGCACTCCGTTTTTTCGATCGAAATTCTATTCTAAATCAATCAAGACTAATCATTCCCCACGAAAGTTTCGAGAAACGTGACGCCGTTCTTTTAGCACGGACTTCAAACGTCCAAGATTAGGGTTTCCGAATTAGGGGTTCGATTTGAAGCACTCCGTTTCTTCGAAATTCTATTCTAAATCTTCAAGACTAATCATTCCCCACAAAAGTTTCGAAAAACGTCGACCGTGACTCGGTTTTGGAAGCACGTACTCCAAACGTCCCAGATAAGATAAAGGAATCAACTACAAGGGGAATAAGATTCGGATTACCTTGTTGATCGAATATCTCAAGACAAGAACACTTGATTGAGATTCGAATCACTCCACAAGCAAGATCGATCATGTCTAGCTTGAATGACTCTTGTTGATCAAATATCTCAAACACTTGTTTGAGATTCGAATCATTCCACAAGCAAGATTGATCATGTCGAGCTTGAATGATTCTACATGCAATCTAAACTACATAGAATTGCAAAGAAACTTAGCCATTGGCTAAAGAAAAGCACAAATGCTTCTTTTACTCTATTTTCCAAGTCTACCTTACAAATACAACATACATGGCTTTATATAGCCTCAAAATGAAACTATTAAAAGCATTCCAAAAGTTGTAACATTCACACTTTATGGCCATAATTAGCCATTATGTAAATGTAACCGAAATGAAATAAAAAGTCTTAAAATACAATAACTCTAAATTACTCTAAATTATAACCCACCCAAAATTTACAACAATCAAACTTTATTCTTCTTCAATGTAGCATGAATTGAAACATATTTTGATAATTTTGACAACCTTTTCTTCACATCTTCATTGAAGTATATTGTATGATTGATGTCTCTCAGTTCATATCATTCTCCACTTCTTCAAGAGGATTCGTCCTCGAATCTATTTGTGAAACTTTGCTGCAAAAAATAAGTTATGGAAATACGAAGGACCTCACAACACTCTCCTCACGAGTATACGCTCAAGGAAATTTTAGGACACTCCTTTTACACTCAGTTACACAAATGAAGCTCTCATTCTCACCTCTCAAAATTTTAAATAGAGCAAAGATTGAATTTTGAACTCTGGGTCGATTAAAAACTAAAAAGATGAAAATAAATAAAAATCAAATTGAGAAGAAACGCAAAGGAAACATATATCCGATCTTGAGCCTGAAGCTCTGATACCAAATGATAAGATAAAGGAATCAACTACAAGGGGAATAAGATTCGGATTACCTTGTTGATCGAATATCTCAAGACAAGAACACTTGATTGAGATTCGAATCACTCCACAAGCAAGATCGATCATGTCTAGCTTGAATGACTCTTGTTGATCAAATATCTCAAACACTTGTTTGAGATTCGAATCATTCCACAAGCAAGATTGATCATGTCGAGCTTGAATGATTCTACATGCAATCTAAACTACATAGAATTGCAAAGAAACTTAGCCATTGGCTAAAGAAAAGCACAAATGCTTCTTTTACTCTATTTTCCAAGTCTACCTTACAAATACAACATACATGGCTTTATATAGCCTCAAAATGAAACTATTAAAAGCATTCCAAAAGTTGTAACATTCACACTTTATGGCCATAATTAGCCATTATGTAAATGTAACCGAAATGAAATAAAAAGTCTTAAAATACAATAACTCTAAATTACTCTAAATTATAACCCACCCAAAATTTACAACAATCAAACTTTATTCTTCTTCAATGTAGCATGAATTGAAACATATTTTGATAATTTTGACAACCTTTTCTTCACATCTTCATTGAAGTATATTGTATGATTGATGTCTCTCAGTTCATATCACGTCCCATATTAGAGTTTCCGAATTAGGGTTTGATTTGAAGCACTGTTTTACTGTTCTAGTCATTCCCCACAAAAGTTTCAAAAAACGCCGACCTTGACTCTATTTTTTTAGCACCTACTTCAAACGACCCAAATAAGGGTTTCCGAATTAAGGGTCGAATTTGAAGCAATCTATTACTGTTTTATGCACTCCGTTTCTCCCAAATTCTATTCTAAATCATCGAGCCTAATCTGATCATTCCCCACAAAACTTTTAAAAAACGTCGACCGCGACTCGGTTTTTTTAGCACGGACTTCAAACTTCCCAGATTAGGGTGTCCGAAGTAGGGTTAGATTTTGAAGCACTCCGTTTTTTCGATCGAAATTCTATTCTAAATCAATCAAGACTAATCATTCCCAACGAAAGTTTCGAGAAACGTGACGCCGTTCTTTTAGCACGGACTTCAAACGTCCAAGATTAGGGTTTCCGAATTAGGGGTTCGATTTGAAGCACTCCGTTTCTTCGAAATTCTATTCTAAATCTTCAAGACTAATCATTCCCCACAAAAGTTTCGAAAAACGTCGACCGTGACTCGGTTTTGATGGCACATACTCCAAACGTCCCATATTAGAGTTTCCGAATTAGGGGTTGATTTGAAGCACTGTTTTACTGTTCTAGTCATTCCCCACAAAAGTTTCGAAAAACGCCTTCATTGACTCTATTTTTTTAGCACCTACTTCAAACGACCCAAATAAGGGTTTCCGAATTAAGGGTCGAATTGGAAGCAATCTATTACTGTTTTATGCACTCCGTTTCTCCCAAATTCTATTCTAAATCATCGAGCCTAATCTGATCATTCCCCACAAAACTTTTAAAAAACGTCGACCGCGACTCGGTTTTTTTAGCACGGACTTCAAACTTCCCAGATTAGGGTGTCCGAAGTAGGGTTAGATTTTGAAGCACTCCGTTTTTTCGATCGAAATTCTATTCTAAATCAATCAAGACTAATCATTCCCCACGAAAGTTTCGAGAAACGTGACGCCGTTCTTTTAGCACGGACTTCAAACGTCCAAGATTAGGGTTTCCGAATTAGGGGTTCGATTTGAAGCACTCCGTTTCTTCGAAATTCTATACTAAATCTTCAAGACTAATCATTCCCCACAAAAGTTTCGAAAAACGTCGACCGTGACTCGGTTTTGGAAGCACGTACTCCAAACGTCCCATATTAGAGTTTCCGAATTAGGGTTTGATTTGAAGCACTGTTTTACTGTTCTAGTCATTCCCCACAAAAGTTTCAAAAAACGCCGACCTTGACTCTATTTTTTTAGCACCTACTTCAAACTACCCAAATAAGGGTTTCCGAATTAAGGGTGGAATTTGAAGCAATCTATTACTGTTTTATGCACTCCGTTTCTCCCAAATTCTATTCTAAATCATCGAGCCTAATCTGATCATTCCCCACAAAACTTTTAAAAAACGTCGACCGCGACTCGGTTTTTTTAGCACGGACTTCAAACTTCCCAGATTAGGGTGTCCGAAGTAGGGTTAGATTTTGAAGCACTCCGTTTTTTCGATCGAAATTCTATTCTAAATCAATCAAGACTAATCATTCCCAACGAAAGTTTCGAGAAACGTGACGCCGTTCTTTTAGCACGGACTTCAAACGTCCAAGATTAGGGTTTCCGAATTAGGGGTTCGATTTGAAGCACTCCGTTTCTTCGAAATTCTATTCTAAATCTTCAAGACTAATCATTCCCCACAAAAGTTTCGAAAAACGTCGACCGTGACTCGGTTTTGATGGCACATACTCCAAACGTCCCATATTAGAGTTTCCGAATTAGGGGTTGATTTGAAGCACTGTTTTACTGTTCTAGTCATTCCCCACAAAAGTTTCGAAAAACGCCTTCATTGACTCTATTTTTTTAGCACCTACTTCAAACGACCCAAATAAGGGTTTCCGAATTAAGGGTCGAATTGGAAGCAATCTATTACTGTTTTATGCACTCCGTTTCTCCCAAATTCTATTCTAAATCATCGAGCCTAATCTGATCATTCCCCACAAAACTTTTAAAAAACGTCGACCGCGACTCGGTTTTTTTAGCACGGACTTCAAACTTCCCAGATTAGGGTGTCCGAAGTAGGGTTAGATTTTGAAGCACTCCGTTTTTTCGATCGAAATTCTATTCTAAATCAATCAAGACTAATCATTCCCCACGAAAGTTTCGAGAAACGTGACGCCGTTCTTTTAGCACGGACTTCAAACGTCCAAGATTAGGGTTTCCGAATTAGGGGTTCGATTTGAAGCATTCCGTTTCTTCGAAATTCTATTCTAAATCTTCAAGACTAATCATTCCCCACAAAAGTTTCGAAAAACGTCGACCGTGACTCGGTTTTGGAAGCACGTACTCCAAACGTCCCATATTAGAGTTTCCGAATTAGGGTTTGATTTGAAGCACTGTTTTACTGTTCTAGTCATTCCACACAAAAGTTTCGAAAAACGCCGACCTTGACTCTATTTTTTTAGCACCTACTTCAAACGACCCAAATAAGGGTTTCCGAATTAAGGGTCGAATTTGAAGCAATCTATTACTGTTTTATGCACTCCGTTTCTCCCAAATTCTATTCTAAATCATCGAGCCAAATCTGATCATTCCCCACAAAACTTTTAAAAAACGTCGACCGCGACTCGATTTTTTTAGCACGGACTTCAAACTTCCCAGATTAGGGTGTCCGAAGTAGGGTTAGATTTTGAAGCACTCCGTTTTTTCGATCGAAATTCTATTCTAAATCAATCAAGACTAATCATTCCCCACGAAAGTTTCGAGAAACGTGACGCCGTTCTTTTAGCACGGACTTCAAACGTCCAAGATTAGGGTTTCCGAATTAGGGGTTCGATTTGAAGTACTCCGTTTCTTCGAAATTCTATTCTAAATCTTCAAGACTAATCATTCCCCACAAAAGTTTCGAAAAACGTCGACCGTGACTCGGTTTTGGAAGCACGTACTCCAAACGTCCCATATTAGAGTTTCCGAATTAGGGTTTGATTTGAAGCACTGTTTTACTGTTCTAGTCATTCCCCACAAAAGTTTCGAAAAACGCCGACCTTGACTCTATTTTTTTAGCACCTACTTCAAACGACCCAAATAAGGGTTTCCGAATTAAGGGTGGAATTTGAAGCAATCTATTACTGTTTTATGCACTCCGTTTCTCCCAAATTCTATTCTAAATCATCGAGCCTAATCTGTTCATACCCCACAAAACTTTTAAAAAACGTCGACCGCGACTCGGTTTTTTTAGCACGGACTTCAAACTTCCCAGATTAGGGTGTCCGAAGTAGGGTTAGATTTTGAAGCACTCCGTTTTTTCGATCGAAATTCTATTCTAAATCAATCAAGACTAATCATTCCCCACGAAAGTTTCGAGAAACGTGACGCCGTTCTTTTAGCACGGACTTCAAACGTCCAAGATTAGGGTTTCCGAATTAGGGGTTCGATTTGAAGCACTCCGTTTCTTCGAAATTCTATTCTAAATCTTCAAGAATAATCATTCCCCACAAAAGTTTCGAAAAACGTCGACCGTGACTCGGTTTTGGAAGCACGTACTCCAAACGTCCCATATTAGAGTTTCCGAATTAGGGTTTGATTTGAAGCACTGTTTTACTGTTCTAGTCATTCCACACAAAAGTTTCGAAAAACGCCGACCTTGACTCTATTTTTTTAGCACCTACTTCAAACGACCCAAATAAGGGTTTCCGAATTAAGGGTCGAATTTGAAGCAATCTATTACTGTTTTATGCACTCAGTTTCTCCCAAATTCTATTCTAAATCATCGAGCCAAATCTGATCATTCCCCACAAAACTTTTAAAAAACGTCGACCGCGACTCGGTTTTTTTAGCACGGACTTCAAACTTTCCAGATTAGGGTGTCCGAAGTAGGGTTAGATTTTGAAGCACTCCGTTTTTTCGATCGAAATTCTATTCTAAATCAATCAAGACTAATCAATCCCCACGAAAGTTTCGAGAAACGTGACGCCGTTCTTTTAGCACGGACTTCAAAAGTCCAAGATTAGGGTTTCCGAATTAGGGGTTCGATTTGAAGCACTCCGTTTCTTCGAAATTCTATTCTAAATCTTCAAGACTAATCATTCCCCACAAAAGTTTCGAAAAACGTCGACCGTGACTCGGTTTTGGAAGCACGTACTCCAAACGTCCCATATTAGAGTTTCCGAATTAGGGTTTGATTTGAAGCACTGTTTTACTGTTCTAGTCATTCCCCACAAAAGTTTCAAAAAACGCCGACCTTGACTCTATTTTTTTAGCACCTACTTCAAACTACCCAAATAAGGGTTTCCGAATTAAGGGTGGAATTTGAAGCAATCTATTACTGTTTTATGCACTCCGTTTCTCCCAAATTCTATTCTAAATCATCGAGCCTAATCTGATCATTCCCCACAAAACTTTTAAAAAACGTCGACCGCGACTCGGTTTTTTTAGCATGGACTTCAAACTTCCCAGATTAGGGTGTCCGAAGTAGGGTAAGATTTTGAAGCACTCCGTTTTTTCGATCGAAATTCTATTCTAAATCAATCAAGACTAATCATTCCCCACGAAAGTTTCGAGAAACGTGACGCCGTTCTTTTAGCACGGACTTCAAACGTCCAAGATTAGGGTTTCCGAATTAGGGGTTCGATTTGAAGCACTCCGTTTCTTCGAAATTCTATTATAAATCTTCAAGACTAATCATTCCCCACAAAAGTTTCGAAAAACGTCGACCGTGACTCGGTTTTGGAAGCACGTACTCCAAACGTCCCATATTAGAGTTTCCGAATTAGGGTTTGATTTGAAGCACTGTTTTACTGTTCTAGTCATTCCCCACAAAAGTTTCAAAAAACGCCGACCTTGACTCTATTTTTTTAGCACCTACTTCAAACGACCCAAATAAGGGTTTCCGAATTAAGGGTCGAATTTGAAGCAATCTATTACTGTTTTATGCACTCCGTTTCTCCCAAATTCTATTCTAAATCATCGAGCCTAATCTGATCATTCCCCACAAAACTTTTAAAAAACGTCGACCGCGACTCGGTTTTTTTAGCACGGACTTCAAACTTCCCAGATTAGGGTGTCCGAAGTAGGGTTAGATTTTGAAGCACTCCGTTTTTTCGATCGAAATTCTATTCTAAATCAATCAAGACTAATCATTCCCCACGAAAGTTTCGAGAAACCTGACGCCGTTCTTTTAGCACGGACTTCAAACGTCCAAGATTAGGGTTTCCGAATTAGGGGTTCGATTTGAAGCATTCCGTTTCTTCGAAGTTCTATTCTAAATCTTCAAGACTAATCATTCCCCACAAAAGTTTCGAAAAACGTCGACCGTGACTCGGTTTTGGAAGCACGTACTCCAAACGTCCCATATTAGAGTTTCCGAATTAGGGTTTGATTTGAAGCACTGTTTTACTGTTCTAGTCATTCCACACAAAAGTTTCGAAAAACGCCGACCTTGACTCTATTTTTTTAGCACCTACTTCAAACGACCCAAATAAGGGTTTCCGAATTAAGGTTCGAATTTGAAGCAATCGATTACTGTTTTATGCACTCCGTTTCTCCCAAATTCTATTCTAAATCATCGAGCCAAATCTGATCATTCCCCACAAAACTTTTAAAAAACGTCGACCGCGACTCGATTTTTTTAGCACGGACTTCAAACTTCCCAGATTAGGGTGTCCGAAGTAGGGTTAGATTTTGAAGCACTCCGTTTTTTCGATCGAAATTCTATTCTAAATCAATCAAGACTAATCATTCCCCACGAAAGTTTCGAGAAACGTGACGCCGTTCTTTTAGCACGGACTTCAAACGTCCAAGATTAGGGTTTCCGAATTAGGGGTTCGATTTGAAGTACTCCGTTTCTTCGAAATTCTATTCTAAATCTTCAAGACTAATCATTCCCCACAAAAGTTTCGAAAAACGTCGACCGTGACTCGGTTTTGGAAGCACGTACTCCAAACGTCCCATATTAGAGTTTCCGAATTAGGGTTTGATTTGAAGCACTGTTTTACTGTTCTAGTCATTCCCCACAAAAGTTTCGAAAAACGCCGACCTTGACTCTATTTTTTTAGCACCTACTTCAAACGACCCAAATAAGGGTTTCCGAATTAAGGGTCGAATTTGAAGCAATCTATTACTGTTTTATGCACTCCGTTTCTCCCAAATTCTATTCTAAATCATCGAGCCTAATCTGTTCATACCCCACAAAACTTTTAAAAAACGTCGACCGCGACTCGGTTTTTTTAGCACCGACTTCAAACTTCCCAGATTAGGGTGTCCGAAGTAGGGTTAGATTTTGAAGCACTCCGTTTTTTCGATCGAAATTCTATTCTAAATCAATCAAGACTAATCATTCCCCACGAAAGTTTCGAGAAACGTGACGCCGTTCTTTTAGCACGGACTTCAAACGTCCAAGATTAGGGTTTCCGAATTAGGGGTTCGATTTGAAGCACTCCGTTTCTTCGAAATTCTATTCTAAATCTTCAAGACTAATCATTCCCCACAAAAGTTTCGAAAAACGTCGACCGTGACTCGGTTTTGGAAGCACGTACTCCAAACGTCCCATATTAGACTTTCCGAATTAGGGTTTGATTTGAAGCACTGTTTTACTGTTCTAGTCATTCCCCACAAAAGTTTCAAAAAACGCCGACCTTGACTCTATTTTTTTAGCACCTACTTCAAACGACCGAAATAAGGGTTTCCGAATTAAGGGTTGAATTTGAAGCACTCCGTTTCTCCCAAATTCTATTCTAAATCATCGAGCCTAATCTGATCATACCCCACAAAACTTTTAAAAAACGTCGACCGCGACTCGGTTTTTTTAGCACGGACTTCAAACTTCCCAGATTAGGGTGTCCGAAGTAGGGTTAGATTTTGAAGCACTCCGTTTTTTCGATCGAAATTCTATTCTAAATCAATCAAGACTAATCATTCCCCACGAAAGTTTCGAGAAACGTGACGCCGTTCTTTTAGCACGGACTTCAAACGTCCAAGATTAGGGTTTACGAATTAGGGGTTCGATTTGAAGCACTCCGTTTCTTCGAAATTCTATTCTAAATCTTCAAGACTAATCATTCCCCACAAAAGTTTCGAAAAACGTCGACCGTGACTCGGTTTTGGAAGCACGTACTCCAAACGTCCCATATTAGAGTTTCCGAATTAGGGTTTGATTTGAAGCACTGTTTTACTGTTCTAGTCATTCCCCACAAAAGTTTCAAAAAACGCCGACCTTGACTCTATTTTTTTAGCACCTACTTCAAACGACCCAAATAAGGGTTTCCGAATTAAGGGTCGAATTTGAAGCAATCTATTACTGTTTTATGCACTCCGTTTCTCCCAAATTCTATTCTAAATCATCGAGCCTAATCTGATCATTCCCCGCAAAACTTTTAAAAAACGTCGACCGCGACTCGGTTTTTTTAGCACGGACTTCAAACTTCCCAGATTAGGGTGTCCGAAGTAGGGTTAGATTTTGAAGCACTCCGTTTTTTCGATCGAAATTCTATTCTAAATCAATCAAGACTAATCATTCCCAACGAAAGTTTCGAGAAACGTGACGCCGTTCTTTTAGCACGGACTTCAAACGTCCAAGATTAGGGTTTCCGAATTAGGGGTTCGATTTGAGGCACTCCGTTTCTTCGAAATTCTATTCTAAATCTTCAAGACTAATCATTCCCCACAAAAGTTTCGAAAAACGTCGACCGTGACTCGGTTTTGGAAGCACGTACTCCAAACGTCCCATATTAGAGTTTCCGAATTAGGGTTTGATTTGAAGCACTGTTTTACTGTTCTAGTCATTCCCCACAAAAGTTTCAAAAAACGCCGACCTTGACTCTATTTTTTTAGCTTCTACTTCAAACGACCCAAATAAGGGTTTCCGAATTAAGGGTCGAATTTGAAGCAATCTATTACTGTTTTATGCACTCCGTTTCTCCCAAATTCTATTCTAAATCATCGAGCCTAATCTGATCATTCCCCACAAAACTTTTAAAAAACGTCGACCGCGACTCGGTTTTTTTAGCACGACTTCAAACTTCCCAGATTAGGGTGTCCGAAGTAGGGTTAGATTTTGAAGCACTCCGTTTTTTCGATCGAAATTCTATTCTAAATCAATCAAGACTAATCATTCCCCACGAAAGTTTCGAGAAACGTGACGCCGTTCTTTTAGCACGGACTTCAAACGTCCAAGATTAGGGTTTCCGAATTAGGGGTTCGATTTGAAGCATTCCGTTTCTTCGAAATTCTATTCTAAATCTTCAAGACTAATCATTCCCCACAAAAGTTTCGAAAAACGTCGACCGTGACTCGGTTTTGGAAGCACGTACTCCAAACGTCCCATATTAGAGTTTCCGAATTAGGGTTTGATTTGAAGCACTGTTTTACTGTTCTAGTCATTCCCCACAAAAGTTTCAAAAAACGCCGACCTTGACTCTATTTTTTTAGCACCTACTTCAAACGACCCAAATAAGGGTTTCCGAATTAAGGGTCGAATTTGAAGCAATCTATTACTGTTTTATGCACTCCGTTTCTCCCAAATTTTATTCTAAATCATCGAGCCTAATCTGATCATTCCCCACAAAACTTTTAAAAAATGTCGACCGCGACTCGGTTTTTTTAGCACGGACTTCAAACTTCCCAGATTAGGGTGTCCGAAGTAGGGTTAGATTTTGAAGCACTCCGTTTTTTCGATCGAAATTCTATTCTAAATCAATCAAGACTAATCATTCCCCACTAAAGTTTCGAGAGACGTGACGCCGTTCTTTTAGCACGGACTTCAAACGTCAAAGATTAGGGTTTCCGAATTAGGGTTCGATTTGAAGCACTCCGTTTCTTCGAAATTCTATTCTAAATCTTCAAGACTAATCATTCCCCACAAAAGTTTCGAAAAACGTCGACCGTGACTCGGTTTTGGAAGCACGTACTCCAAACGTCCCATATTAGAGTTTCCGAATTAGGGTTTGATTTGAAGCACTGTTTTACTGTTCTAGTCATTCCCCACAAAAGTTTCAAAAAACGCCGACCTTGACTCTATTTTTTTAGCACCTACTTCAAACGACCCAAATAAGGGTTTCCGAATTAAGGGTCGAATTTGATGCAATCTATTACTGTTTTATGCACTCCGTTTCTCCCAAATTCTATTCTAAATCATCGAGCCTAATCTGATCATTCCCCACAAAACTTTTAAAAAACGTCGACCGCGACTCGGTTTTTTTAGCACGGACTTCAAACTTCCCAGATTAGGGTGTCCGAAGTAGGGTTAGATTTTGAAGCACTCCGTTTTTTCGATCGAAATTCTATTCTAAATCAATCAAGACTAATCATTCCCCACGAAAGTTTCGAGAAACGTGACGCCGTTCTTTTTGCACGGATTTCAAACGTCCAAGATTAGGGTTTCCGAATTAGGGGTTCGATTTGAAGCACTCCGTTTCTTCGAAATTCTATTCTAAATCTTCAAGACTAATCATTCCCCACAAAAGTTTCGAAAAACGTCGACCGTGACTCGGTTTTGGAAGCACGTACTCCAAACGTCCCATATTAGAGTTTCCGAATTAGGGTTTGATTTGAAGCACTGTTTTACTGTTCTAGTCATTCCCCACAAAAGTTTCGAAAAACGCCGACCTTGACTCTATTTTTTTAGCACCTACTTCAAACGACCCAAATAAGGGTTTCCGAATTAAGGGTCGAATTTGAAGCAATCTATTACTGTTTTATGCACTCCGTTTCTCCCAAATTCTATTCTAAATCATCGAGCCTAATCTGATCATTCCCCACAAAACTTTTAAAAAACGTCGACCGCGACTCGGTTTTTTTAGCACGGACTTCAAACTTCCCAGATTAGGGTGTCCGAAGTAGGGTTAGATTTTGAAGCACTCCGTTTTTTCGATCGAAATTCTATTCTAAATCAATCAAGACTAATCATTCCCCACGAAAGTTTCGAGAAACGTGACGCCGTTCTTTTAGCACGGACTTCAAACGTCAAAGATTAGGGTTTCCGAATTAGGGTTCGATTTGAAGCACTCCGTTTCTTCGAAATTCTATTCTAAATCTTCAAGACTAATCATTCCCCACAAAAGTTTCGAAAAACGTCGACCGTGACTCGGTTTTGGAAGCACGTACTCCAAAAGTCCCATATTAGAGTTTCCGAATTAGGGTTTGATTTGAAGCACTGTTTTACTGTTCTAGTCATTCCCCACAAAAGTTTCAAAAAACGCCGACCTTGACTCTATTTTTTTAGCACCTACTTCAAACGACCCAAATAAGGGTTTCCGAATTAAGGGTCGAATTTGATGCAATCTATTACTGTTTTATGCACTCCGTTTCTCCCAAATTCTATTCTAAATCATCGAGCCTAATCTGATCATTCCCCACAAAACTTTTAAAAAACGTCGACCGCGACTCGGTTTTTTTAGCACGGACTTCAAACTTCCCAGATTAGGGTGTCCGAAGTAGGGTTAGATTTTGAAGCACTCCGTTTTTTCGATCGAAATTCTATTCTAAATCAATCAAGACTAATCATTCCCCACGAAAGTTTCGAGAAACGTGACGCCGTTCTTTTAGCACGGACTTCAAACGTCCAAGATTAGGGTTTCCGAATTAGGGGTTCGATTTGAAGCACTCCGTTTCTTCGAAATTCTATTCTAAATCTTCAAGACTAATCATTCCCCACAAAAGTTTCGAAAAACGTCGACCGTGACTCGGTTTTGGAAGCACGTACTCCAAACGTCCCATATTAGAGTTTCCGAATTAGGGTTTGATTTGAAGCACTGTTTTACTGTTCTAGTCATTCCCCACAAAAGTTTCAAAAAACGCCGACCTTGACTCTATTTTTTTAGCACCTACTTCAAACGACCCAAATAAGGGTTTCCGAATTAAGGGTCGAATTTGAAGCAATCTATTACTGTTTTATGCACTCCGTTTCTCCCAAATTCTATTCTAAATCATCGAGCCTAATCTGATCATTCCCCACAAAACTTTTAAAAAACGTCGACCGCGACTCGGTTTTTTTAGCACGGACTTCAAACTTCCCAGATTAGGGTGTCCGAAGTAGGGTTAGATTTTGAAGCACTCCGTTTTTTCGATCGAAATTCTTTTCTAAATCAATCAAGACTAATCATTCCCCACGAAAGTTTCGAGAAACGTGACGCCGTTCTTTTAGCACGGACTTCAAACGTCCAAGATTAGGGTTTCCGAATTAGGGGTTCGATTTGAAGCACTCCGTTTCTTCGAAATTCTATTCTAAATCTTCAAGACTAATCATTCCCCACAAAAGTTTCGAAAAACGTCGACCGTGACTCGGTTTTGGTAGCACGTACTCCAAACGTCCCATATTAGAGTTTCCGAATTAGGGTTTGATTTGAAGCACTGTTTTACTGTTCTAGTCATTCCCCACAAAAGTTTCGAAAAACGCCGACCTTGACTCTATTTTTTTAGCACCTACTTCAAACGACCCAAATAAGGGTTTCCGAATTAAGGGTCGAATTTGATGCAATCTATTACTGTTTTATGCACTCCGTTTCTCCCAAATTCTATTCTAAATCATCGAGCCCAATCTGATCATTCCCCACAAAACTTTTAAAAAACGTCGACCGCGACTCGGTTTTTTTAGCACGGACTTCAAACTTCCCAGATTAGGGTGTCCGAAGTAGGATTAGATTTTGAACCACTCCGTTTTTTCGATCGAAATTCTATTCTAAATCAATCAAGACTAATCATTCCCCACGAAAGTTTCGAGAAACGTGACGCCGTTCTTTTAGCACGGACTTCAAACGTCAAAGATTAGGGTTTCCGAATTAGGGTTCGATTTGAAGCACTCTATTTCTTCGAAATTCTATTCTAAATCTTCAAGACTAATCATTCCCCACAAAAGTTTCGAAAAACGTCGACCGTGACTCGGTTTTGGAAGCATGTACTCCAAACGTCCCATATTAGAGTTTCCGAATCAGGGTTTGATTTGAAGCACTGTTTTACTGTTCTAGTCATTCCCCACAAAAGTTTCGAAAAACGCCGACCTTGACTCTATTTTTTTAGCACCTACTTCAAACGACCCAAATAAGGGTTTCCGAATTAAGGGTCGAATTTGAAGCAATCTATTACTGTTTTATGCACTCCGTTTCTCCCAAATTCTATTCTAAATCATCGAGCCTAATCTGATCATTCCCCACAAAACTTTTAAAAAACGTCGACCGCGACTCGGTTTTTTTAGCACGGACTTCAAACTTCCCAGATTAGGGTGTCCGAAGTAGGGTTAGATTTTGAAGCACTCCGTTTTTTCGATCGAAATTCTATTCTAAATCAATCAAGACTAATCATTCCCCACGAACGTTTCGATAATCGTGACGCCGTTCTTTTAGCACGGACTTCAAACGTCCAAGATTAGGGTTTCCGAATTAGGGGTTCGATTTGAAGCACTCCGTTTCTTCGAAATTCTATTCTAAATCTTCAAGACTAATCATTCCCCACAAAAGTTTCGAAAAACGTCGACCGTGACTCGGTTTTGGAAGCACGTACTCCAAACGTCCCATATTAGAGTTTCCGAATTAGGGTTTGATTTGAAGCACTGTTTTACTGTTCTAGTCATTCCCCACAAAAGTTTCAAAAAACGCCGACCTTGACTCTATTTTTTTAGCACCTACTTCAAACGACCCAAATAAGGGTTTCCGAATTAAGGGTCGAATTTGAAGCAATCTATTACTGTTTTATGCACTCCGTTTCTCCCAAATTCTATTCTAAATCATCGGGCCTAATCTGATCATTCCCCACAAAACTTTTAAAAAACGTCGACCGCGACTCGGTTTTTTTAGCACAGACTTCAAACTTCCCAGATTAGGGTGTCCGAAGTAGGGTTAGATTTTGAAGCACTCCGTTTTTTCGATCGAAATTCTATTCTAAATCAATCAAGACTAATCATTCCCCACGAAAGTTTCGAGAAACGTGACGCCGTTCTTTTAGCACGGACTTCAAACGTCCAAGATTAGGGTTTCCGAATTAGGGGTTCGATTTGAAGCACTCCATTTCTTCGAAATTCTATTCTAAATCTTCAAGACTAATCATTCCCCACAAAAGTTTCGAAAAACGTCGACCGTGACTCGGTTTTGGAAGCACGTACTCCAAACGTCCCATATTAGAGTTTTCGAATTAGGGTTTGATTTGAAGCACTGTTTTACTGTTCTAGTCATTCCCCACAAAAGTTTCGAAAAACGCCGACCTTGACTCTATTTTTTTAGCACCTACTTCAAACGACCCAAATAAGGGTTTCCGAATTAAGGGTCGAATTTGAAGCAATCTATTACTGTTTTATGCACTCCGTTTCTCCCAAATTCTATTCTAAATCATCGAGCCTAATCTGATCATTCCCCACAAAACTTTTAAAAAACATCGACCGCGACTCGGTTTTTTTAGCACGGACTTCAAACTTCCCAGATTAGGGTGTCCGAAGTAGGTTTAGATTTTGAAGCACTCCGTTTTTTCGATCGAAATTCTATTCTAAATCAATCAAGACTAATCATTCCCCACGAACGTTTCGAGAAACGTGACGCCGTTCTTTTAGCACGGACTTCAAACGTCCAAGATTAGGGTTTCCGAATTAGGGGTTCGATTTGAAGCACTCCGTTTCTTCGAAATTCTATTCTAAATCTTCAAGACTAATCATTCCCCACAAAAGTTTCGAAAAACGTCGACCGTGACTCGGTTTTGGAAGCACGTACTCCAAACGTCCCATATTAGAGTTTCCGAATTAGGGTTTGATTTGAAGCACTGTTTTACTGTTCTAGTCATTCCCCACAAAAGTTTCAAAAAACGCCGACCTTGACTCTATTTTTTTAGCACCTACTTCAAACGACCCAAATAAGGGTTTCCGAATTAAGGGTCGAATTTGAAGCAATCTATTACTGTTTTATGCACTCCGTTTCTCCCAAATTCTATTCTAAATCATCGGGCCTAATCTGATCATTCCCCACAAAACTTTTAAAAAACGTCGACCGCGACTCGGTTTTTTTAGCACGGACTTCAAACTTCCCAGATTAGGGTGTCCGAAGTAGGGTTAGATTTTGAAGCACTCCGTTTTTTCGATCGAAATTCTATTCTAAATCAATCAAGACTAATCATTCCCCACGAAAGTTTCGAGAAACGTGACGCCGTTCTTTTAGCACGGACTTCAAACGTCCAAGATTAGGGTTTCCGAATTAGGGGTTCGATTTGAAGCACTCCATTTCTTCGAAATTCTATTCTAAATCTTCAAGACTAATCATTCCCCACAAAAGTTTCGAAAAACATCGACCGTGACTCGGTTTTGGAAGCACGTACTCCAAACGTCCCATATTAGAGTTTTCGAATTAGGGTTTGATTTGAAGCACTGTTTTACTGTTCTAGTCATTCCCCACAAAAGTTTCGAAAAACGCCGACCTTGACTCTATTTTTTTAGCACCTACTTCAAACGACCCAAATAAGGGTTTCCGAATTAAGGGTCGAATTTGAAGCAATCTATTACTGTTTTATGCACTCCGTTTCTCCCAAATTCTATTCTAAATCATCGAGCCTAATCTGATCATTCCCCACAAAACTTTTAAAAAACATCGACCGCGACTCGGTTTTTTTAGCACGGACTTCAAACTTCCCAGATTAGGGTGTCCGAAGTAGGTTTAGATTTTGAAGCACTCCGTTTTTTCGATCGAAATTCTATTCTAAATCAATCAAGACTAATCATTCCCCACGAACGTTTCGAGAAACGTGACGCCGTTCTTTTAGCACGGACTTCAAACGTCCAAGATTAGGGTTTCCGAATTAGGGGTTCGATTTGAAGCACTCCGTTTCTTCGAAATTCTATTCTAAATCTTCAAGACTAATCATTCCCCACAAAAGTTTCGAAAAACGTCGACCGTGACTCGGTTTTGGAAGCACGTACTCCAAACGTCCCATATTAGAGTTTCCGAATTAGGGTTTGATTTGAAGCACTGTTTTACTGTTCTAGTCATTCCCCACAAAAGTTTCAAAAAACGCCGACCTTGACTCTATTTTTTTAGCACCTACTTCAAACGACCCAAATAAGGGTTTCCGAATTAAGGGTCGAATTTGAAGCAATCTATTACTGTTTTATGCACTCCGTTTCTCCCAAATTCTATTCTAAATCATCGGGCCTAATCTGATCATTCCCCACAAAACTTTTAAAAAACGTCGACCGCGACTCGGTTTTTTTAGCACGGACTTCAAACTTCCCAGATTAGGGTGTCCGAAGTAGGGTTAGATTTTGAAGCACTCCGTTTTTTCGATCGAAATTCTATTCTAAATCAATCAAGACTAATCATTCCCCACGAAAGTTTCGAGAAACGTGACGCCGTTCTTTTAGCACGGACTTCAAACGTCCAAGATTAGGGTTTCCGAATTAGGGGTTCGATTTGAAGCACTCCATTTCTTCGAAATTCTATTCTAAATCTTCAAGACTAATCATTCCCCACAAAAGTTTCGAAAAACGTCGACCGTGACTCGGTTTTGGAAGCACGTACTCCAAACGTCCCATATTAGAGTTTTCGAATTAGGGTTTGATTTGAAGCACTGTTTTACTGTTCTAGTCATTCCCCACAAAAGTTTCGAAAAACGCCGACCTTGACTCTATTTTTTTAGCACCTACTTCAAACGACCCAAATAAGGGTTTCCGAATTAAGGGTCGAATTTGAAGCAATCTATTACTGTTTTATGCACTCCGTTTCTCCCAAATTCTATTCTAAATCATCGAGCCTAATCTGATCATTCCCCACAAAACTTTTAAAAAACATCGACCGCGACTCGGTTTTTTTAGCACGGACTTCAAACTTCCCAGATTAGGGTGTCCGAAGTAGGTTTAGATTTTGAAGCACTCCGTTTTTTCGATCGAAATTCTATTCTAAATCAATCAAGACTAATCATTCCCCACGAACGTTTCGAGAAACGTGACGCCGTTCTTTTAGCACGGACTTCAAACGTCCAAGATTAGGGTTTCCGAATTAGGGGTTCGATTTGAAGCACTCCGTTTCTTCGAAATTCTATTCTAAATCTTCAAGACTAATCATTCCCCACAAAAGTTTCGAAAAACGTCGACCGTGACTCGGTTTTGGAAGCACGTACTCCAAACGTCCCATATTAGAGTTTCCGAATTAGGGTTTGATTTGAAGCACTGTTTTACTGTTCTAGTCATTCCCCACAAAAGTTTCAAAAAACGCCGACCTTGACTCTATTTTTTTAGCACCTACTTCAAACGACCCAAATAAGGGTTTCCGAATTAAGGGTCGAATTTGAAGCAATCTATTACTGTTTTATGCACTCCGTTTCTCCCAAATTCTATTCTAAATCATCGAGCCTAATCTGATCATTCCCCACAAAACTTTTAAAAAACGTCGACCGCGACTCGGTTTTTTTAGCACGGACTTCAAACTTCCCAGATTAGGGTGTCCGAAGTAGGGTTAGATTTTGAAGCACTCCGTTTTTTCGATCGAAATTCTATTCTAAATCAATCAAGACTAATCATTCCCCACGAAAGTTTCGAGAAACGTGACGCCGTTCTTTTAGCACGGACTTCAAACGTCCAAGATTAGGGTTTCCGAATTAGGGTTCGATTTGAAGCACTCCGTTTCTTCGAAATTCTATTCTAAATCTTCAAGACTAATCATTCCTTACAAAAGTTTCGAAAAACATCGACCGTGACTCGGTTCTGGAAGCACGTACTCCAAACGTCCCATATTAGAGTTTCCGAATTAGGGTTTGATTTAAGCACTGTTTTACTGTTCTAGTCATTCCCCACAAAAGTTTCGAAAAACGCCGACCTTGACTCTATTTTTTTAGCACCTACTTCAAACGACCCAAATAAGGGTTTCCGAATTAAGGGTCGAATTTGAAGCAATCTATTACTGTTTTATGCACTCTGTTTCTCCCAAATTCTATTCTAAATCATCGAGCCTAATCTGATCATTCCCCACAAAACTTTTAAAAAACGTCGACCGCGACTCGGTTTTTTTAGCACGGACTTCAAACTTCCCAGATTAGGGTGTCCGAAGTAGGGTTAGATTTTGAAGCACTCCGTTTTTTCGATCGAAATTCTATTCTAAATCAATCAAGACTAATCATTCCCCACGAAAGTTTCGAGAAACGTGACGCCGTTCTTTTAGCACGGACTTCAAACGTCCAAGATTATGGTTTCCGAATTAGGGGTTCGATTTGAAGCACTCCATTTCTTCGAAATTCTATTCTAAATCTTCAAGACTAATCATTCCCCACAAAAGTTTCGAAAAACGTCGACCGTGACTCGGTTTTGGAAGCACGTACTCCAAACGTCCCATATTAGAGTTTCCGAATTAGGGTTTGATTTGAAGCACTGTTTTACTGTTCTAGTCATTCCCCACAAAAGTTTCGAAAAACGCCGACCTTGACTCTATTTTTTTAGCACCTACTTCAAACGACCCAAATAAGGGTTTCCGAATTTAGGGTCGAATTTGAAGCAATCTATTACTGTTTTATGCACTCCGTTTCTCCCAAATTCTATTCTAAATCATCGAGCCTAATCTGATCATTCCCCACAAAACTTTTAAAAAACGTCGACCGCGACTCGGTTTTTTTAGCACCGACTTCAAACTTCCCAGATTAGGGTGTCCGAAGTAGGGTTAGATTTTGAAGCACTCCGTTTTTTCGATCGAAATTCTATTCTAAATCAATCAAGACTAATCATTCCCCACGAAAGTTTCGAGAAACGTGACGCCGTTCTTTTAGCACGGACTTCAAACGTCCAAGATTAGGGTTTCCGAATTAGGGGTTCGATTTGAAGCACTCCATTTCTTCGAAATTCTATTCTAAATCTTCAAGACTAATCATTCCCCACAAAAGTTTCGAAAAACGTCGACCGTGACTCGGTTTTGGAAGCACGTACTCCAAACGTCCCATAATAGAGTTTCCGAATTAGGGTTTGATTTGAAGCACTGTTTTACTGTTCTAGTCATTCCCCACAAAAGTTTCGAAAAACGCCGACCTTGACTCTATTTTTTTAGCACCTACTTCAAACGACCCAAATAAGGGTTTCCGAATTAAGGGTCGAATTTGAAGCAATCTATTACTGTTTTATGCACTCCGTTTCTCCCAAATTCTATTCTAAATCATCGAGCCTAATCTGATCATTCCCCACAAAACTTTTAAAAAACGTCGACCGCGACTCGGTTTTTTTAGCACGGACTTCAAACTTCCCAGATTAGGGTGTCCGAAGTAGGGTTAGATTTTGAAGCACTCCGTTTTTTCGATCGAAATTCTATTCTAAATCAATCAAGACTAATCATTCCCCACGAAAGTTTCGAGAAACGTGACGCCGTTCTTTTAGCACGGACTTCAAACGTCCAAGATTAGGGTTTCCGAATTAGGGGTTCGATTTGAAGCACTCCATTTCTTCGAAATTCTATTCTAAATCTTCAAGACTAATCATTCCCCACAAAAGTTTCGAAAAACGTCGACCGTGACTCGGTTTTGGAAGCACGTACTCCAAACGTCCCATATTAGAGTTTTCGAATTAGGGTTTGATTTGAAGCACTGTTTTACTGTTCTAGTCATTCCCCACAAAAGTTTCGAAAAACGCCGACCTTGACTCTATTTTTTTAGCACCTACTTCAAACGACCCAAATAAGGGTTTCCGAATTAAGGGTCGAATTTGAAGCAATCTATTACTGTTTTATGCACTCCGTTTTTCCCAAATTCTATTCTAAATCATCGAGCCTAATCTGATCATTCCCCACAAAACTTTTAAAAAACGTCGACCGCGACTCGGTTTTTTTAGCACGGACTTCAAACTTCCCAGATTAGGGTGTCCGAAGTAGGGTTAGATTTTGAAGCACTCCGTTTTTTCGATCGAAATTCTATTCTAAATCAATCAAGACTAATCATTCCCCACGAAAGTTTCGAGAAACGTGACGCCGTTCTTTTAGCACGGACTTCAAACGTCCAAGATTAGGGTTTCCGAATTAGGGGTTCGATTTGAAGCACTCCATTTCTTCGAAATTCTATTCTAAATCTTCAAGACTAATCATTCCCCACAAAAGTTTCGAAAAACGTCGACCGTGACTCGGTTTTGGAAGCACGTACTCCAAACGTCCCATATTAGAGTTTCCGAATTAGGGTTTGATTTGAAGCACTGTTTTACTGTTCTAGTCATTCCCCACAAAAGTTTCGAAAAACGCCGACCTTGACTCTATTTTTTTAGCACCTACTTCAAACGACCCAAATAAGGGTTTCCGAATTAAGGGTCGAATTTGAAGCAATCTATTACTGTTTTATGCACTCCGTTTCTCCCAAATTCTATTCTAAATCATCGAGCCTAATCTGATCATTCCCCACAAAACTTTTAAAAAACGTCGACCGCGACTCGGTTTTTTTAGCACGGACTTCAAACTTCCCAGATTAGGGTGTCCGAAGTAGGGTTAGATTTTGAAGCACTCCGTTTTTTCGATCGAAATTCTATTCTAAATCAATCAAGACTAATCATTCCCCACGAAAGTTTCGAGAAACGTGACGCCGTTCTTTTAGCACGGACTTCAAACGTCCAAGATTAGGGTTTCCGAATTAGGGGTTCGATTTGAAGCACTCCATTTCTTCGAAATTCTATTCTAAATCTTCAAGACTAATCATTCCCCACAAAAGTTTCGAAAAACGTCGACCGTGACTCGGTTTTGGAAGCACGTACTCCAACCGTCCCATATTAGAGTTTTCGAATTAGGGTTTGATTTGAAGCACTGTTTTACTGTTCTAGTCATTCCCCACAAAAGTTTCGAAAAACGCCGACCTTGACTCTATTTTTTTAGCACCTACTTCAAACGACCCAAATAAGGGTTTCCGAATTAAGGGTCGAATTTGAAGCAATCTATTACTGTTTTATGCACTCCGTTTTTCCCAAATTCTATTCTAAATCATCGAGCCTAATCTGATCATTCCCCACAAAACTTTTAAAAAACGTCGACCGCGACTCGGTTTTTTTAGCACGGACTTCAAACTTCCCAGATTAGGGTGTCCGAAGTAGGGTTAGATTTTGAAGCACTCCGTTTTTTCGATCGAAATTCTATTCTAAATCAATCAAGACTAATCATTCCCCACGAAAGTTTCGAGAAACGTGACGCCGTTCTTTTAGCACGGACTTCAAACGTCCAAGATTAGGGTTTCCGAATTAGGGGTTCGATTTGAAGCACTCCATTTCTTCGAAATTCTATTCTAAATCTTCAAGACTAATCATTCCCCACAAAAGTTTCGAAAAACGTCGACCGTGACTCGGTTTTGGAAGCACGTACTCCAAACGTCCCATATTAGAGTTTCCGAATTAGGGTTTGATTTGAAGCACTGTTTTACTGTTCTAGTCATTCCCCACAAAAGTTTCGAAAAACGCCGACCTTGACTCTATTTTTTTAGCACCTACTTCAAACGACCCAAATAAGGGTTTCCGAATTAAGGGTCGAATTTGAAGCAATCTATTACTGTTTTATGCACTCCGTTTCTCCCAAATTCTATTCTAAATCATCGAGCCTAATCTGATCATTCCCCACAAAACTTTTAAAAAACGTCGACCGCGACTCGGTTTTTTTAGCACGGACTTCAAACTTCCCAGATTAGGGTGTCCGAAGTAGGGTTAGATTTTGAAGCACTCCGTTTTTTCGATCGAAATTCTATTCTAAATCAATCAAGACTAATCATTCCCCACGAAAGTTTCGAGAAACGTGACGCCGTTCTTTTAGCACGGACTTCAAACGTCCAAGATTAGGGTTTCCGAATTAGGGGTTCGATTTGAAGCACTCCATTTCTTCGAAATTCTATTCTAAATCTTCAAGACTAATCATTCCCCACAAAAGTTTCGAAAAACGTCGACCGTGACTCGGTTTTGGAAGCACGTACTCCAAACGTCCCATATTAGAGTTTTCGAATTAGGGTTTGATTTGAAGCACTGTTTTACTGTTCTAGTCATTCCCCACAAAAGTTTCGAAAAACGCCGACCTTGACTCTATTTTTTTAGCACCTACTTCAAACGACCCAAATAAGGGTTTCCGAATTAAGGGTCGAATTTGAAGCAATCTATTACTGTTTTATGCACTCCGTTTCTCCCAAATTCTATTCTAAATCATCGAGCCTAATCTGATCATTCCCCACAAAACTTTTAAAAAACGTCGACCGCGACTCGGTTTTTTTAACACGGACTTCAAACTTCCCAGATTAGGGTGTCCGAAGTAGGGTTAGATTTTGAAGCACTCCGTTTTTTCGATCGAAATTCTATTCTAAATCAATCAAGACTAATCATTCCCCACGAAAGTTTCGAGAAACGTGACGCCGTTCTTTTAGCACGGACTTCAAACGTCCAAGATTAGGGTTTCCGAATTAGGGGTTCGATTTGAAGCACTCCATTTCTTCGAAATTCTATTCTAAATCTTCAAGACTAATCATTCCCCACAAAAGTTTCGAAAAACGTCGACCGTGACTCGGTTTTGGAAGCACGTACTCCAAACGTCCCATATTAGAGTTTCCGAATTAGGGTTTGATTTGAAGCACTGTTTTACTGTTCTAGTCATTCCCCACAAAAGTTTCGAAAAACGCCGACCTTGACTCTATTTTTTTAGCACCTACTTCAAACGACCCAAATAAGGGTTTCCGAATTAAGGGTCGAATTTGAAGCAATCTATTACTGTTTTATGCACTCCGTTTCTCCCAAATTCTATTCTAAATCATCGAGCCTAATCTGATCATTCCCCACAAAACTTTTAAAAAACGTCGACCGCGACTCGGTTTTTTTAGCACGGACTTCAAACTTCCCAGATTAGGGTGTCCGAAGTAGGGTTAGATTTTGAAGCACTCCGTTTTTTCGATCGAAATTCTATTCTAAATCAATCAAGACTAATCATTCCCCACGAAAGTTTCGAGAAACGTGACGCCGTTCTTTTAGCACGGACTTCAAACGTCCAAGATTAGGGTTTCCGAATTAGGGGTTCGATTTGAAGCACTCCATTTCTTCGAAATTCTATTCTAAATCTTCAAGACTAATCATTCCCCACAAAAGTTTCGAAAAACGTCGACCGTGACTCGGTTTTGGAAGCACGTACTCCAACCGTCCCATATTAGAGTTTTCGAATTAGGGTTTGATTTGAAGCACTGTTTTACTGTTCTAGTCATTCCCCACAAAAGTTTCGAAAAACGCCGACCTTGACTCTATTTTTTTAGCACCTACTTCAAACGACCCAAATAAGGGTTTCCGAATTAAGGGTCGAATTTGAAGCAATCTATTACTGTTTTATGCACTCCGTTTTTCCCAAATTCTATTCTAAATCATCGAGCCTAATCTGATCATTCCCCACAAAACTTTTAAAAAACGTCGACCGCGACTCGGTTTTTTTAGCACGGACTTCAAACTTCCCAGATTAGGGTGTCCGAAGTAGGGTTAGATTTTGAAGCACTCCGTTTTTTCGATCGAAATTCTATTCTAAATCAATCAAGACTAATCATTCCCCACGAAAGTTTCGAGAAACGTGACGCCGTTCTTTTAGCACGGACTTCAAACGTCCAAGATTAGGGTTTCCGAATTAGGGGTTCGATTTGAAGCACTCCATTTCTTCGAAATTCTATTCTAAATCTTCAAGACTAATCATTCCCCACAAAAGTTTCGAAAAACGTCGACCGTGACTCGGTTTTGGAAGCACGTACTCCAAACGTCCCATATTAGAGTTTCCGAATTAGGGTTTGATTTGAAGCACTGTTTTACTGTTCTAGTCATTCCCCACAAAAGTTTCGAAAAACGCCGACCTTGACTCTATTTTTTTAGCACCTACTTCAAACGACCCAAATAAGGGTTTCCGAATTAAGGGTCGAATTTGAAGCAATCTATTACTGTTTTATGCACTCCGTTTCTCCCAAATTCTATTCTAAATCATCGAGCCTAATCTGATCATTCCCCACAAAACTTTTAAAAAACGTCGACCGCGACTCGGTTTTTTTAGCACGGACTTCAAACTTCCCAGATTAGGGTGTCCGAAGTAGGGTTAGATTTTGAAGCACTCCGTTTTTTCGATCGAAATTCTATTCTAAATCAATCAAGACTAATCATTCCCCACGAAAGTTTCGAGAAACGTGACGCCGTTCTTTTAGCACGGACTTCAAACGTCCAAGATTAGGGTTTCCGAATTAGGGGTTCGATTTGAAGCACTCCATTTCTTCGAAATTCTATTCTAAATCTTCAAGACTAATCATTCCCCACAAAAGTTTCGAAAAACGTCGACCGTGACTCGGTTTTGGAAGCACGTACTCCAACCGTCCCATATTAGAGTTTTCGAATTAGGGTTTGATTTGAAGCACTGTTTTACTGTTCTAGTCATTCCCCACAAAAGTTTCGAAAAACGCCGACCTTGACTCTATTTTTTTAGCACCTACTTCAAACGACCCAAATAAGGGTTTCCGAATTAAGGGTCGAATTTGAAGCAATCTATTACTGTTTTATGCACTCCGTTTTTCCCAAATTCTATTCTAAATCATCGAGCCTAATCTGATCATTCCCCACAAAACTTTTAAAAAACGTCGACCGCGACTCGGTTTTTTTAGCACGGACTTCAAACTTCCCAGATTAGGGTGTCCGAAGTAGGGTTAGATTTTGAAGCACTCCGTTTTTTCGATCGAAATTCTATTCTAAATCAATCAAGACTAATCATTCCCCACGAAAGTTTCGAGAAACGTGACGCCGTTCTTTTAGCACGGACTTCAAACGTCCAAGATTAGGGTTTCCGAATTAGGGGTTCGATTTGAAGCACTCCATTTCTTCGAAATTCTATTCTAAATCTTCAAGACTAATCATTCCCCACAAAAGTTTCGAAAAACGTCGACCGTGACTCGGTTTTGGAAGCACGTACTCCAAACGTCCCATATTAGAGTTTCCGAATTAGGGTTTGATTTGAAGCACTGTTTTACTGTTCTAGTCATTCCCCACAAAAGTTTCGAAAAACGCCGACCTTGACTCTATTTTTTTAGCACCTACTTCAAACGACCCAAATAAGGGTTTCCGAATTAAGGGTCGAATTTGAAGCAATCTATTACTGTTTTATGCACTCCGTTTCTCCCAAATTCTATTCTAAATCATCGAGCCTAATCTGATCATTCCTCACAAAACTTTTAAAAAACGTCGACCGCGACTCGGTTTTTTTAGCACGGACTTCAAACTTCCCAGATTAGGGTGTCCGAAGTAGGTTTAGATTTTGAAGCACTCCGTTTTTTCGATCGAAATTCTATTCTAAATCAATCAAGACTAATCATTCCCCACGAACGTTTCGAGAAACGTGACGCCGTTCTTTTAGCACGGACTTCAAACGTCCAAGATTAGGGTTTCCGAATTAGGGGTTCGATTTGAAGCACTCCGTTTCTTCGAAATTCTATTCTAAATCTTCAAGACTAATCATTCCCCACAAAAGTTTCGAAAAACGTCGACCGTGACTCGGTTTTGGAAGCACGTACTCCAAATGTCCCATATTAGAGTTTCCGAATTAGGGTTTGATTTGAAGCACTGTTTTACTGTTCTAGTCATTCCCCACAAAAGTTTCAAAAAACGCCAACCTTGACTCTATTTTTTTAGCACCTACTTCAAACGACCCAAATAAGGGTTTCCGAATTAAGGGTCGAATTTGAAGCAATCTATTACTGTTTTATGCACTCCGTTTCTCCCAAATTCTATTCTAAATCATCGAGCCTAATCTGATCATTCCCCACAAAACTTTTAAAAAACGTCGACCGCGACTCGGTTTTTTTAGCACGGACTTCAAACTTCCCAGATTAGGGTGTCCGAAGTAGGGTTAGATTTTGAAGCACTCCGTTTTTTCGATCGAAATTCTATTCTAAATCAATCAAGACTAATCATTCCCCACGAAAGTTTCGAGAAACGTGACGCCGTTCTTTTAGCACGGACTTCAAACGTCCAAGATTAGGGTTTCCGAATTAGGGTTCGATTTGAAGCACTCCGTTTCTTCGAAATTCTATTCTAAATCTTCAAGACTAATCATTCCTTACAAAAGTTTCGAAAAACATCGACCGTGGCTCGGTTCTGGAAGCACGTACTCCAAACGTCCCATATTAGAGTTTCCGAATTAGGGTTTGATTTGAAGCACTGTTTTACTGTTCTAGTCATTCCCCACAAAAGTTTCGAAAAACGCCGACCTTGACTCTATTTTTTTAGCATCTACTTCAAACGACCCAAATAAGGGTTTCTGAATTAAGGGTCGAATTTGAAGCAATCTATTACTGTTTTATGCACTCCGTTTCTCCCAAATTCTATTCTAAATCATCGAGCCTAATCTGATCATTCCCCACAAAACTTTTAAAAAACATCGACCGCGACTCGGTTTTTTTAGCACGGACTTCAAACTTCCCAGATTAGGGTGTCCGAAGTAGGGTTAGATTTTGAAGCACTCCGTCTTTTCGATCGAAATTCTATTCTAAATCAATCAAGACTAATCATTCCCCATGAAAGTTTCGAGAAACGTGACGCCGTTCTTTTAGCACGGACTTCAAACGTCCAAGATTAGGGTTTCCGAATTAGGGGTTCGATTTGAAGCACTCCATTTCTTCGAAATTCTATTCTAAATCTTCAAGACTAATCATTCCCCACAAAAGTTTCGAAAAACGTCGACCGTGACTCAGTTTTGGAAGCACGTACTCCAAACGTCCCGTATTAGAGTTTCCGAATTAGGGTTTGATTTGAAGCACTGTTTTACTGTTCTAGTCATTCCCCACAAAAGTTTCGAAAAACGCCGACCTTGACTCTATTTTTTTAGCACCTACTTCAAACGACCCAAATAAGGGTTTCCGAATTAAGGGTCGAATTTGAAGCAATCTATTACTGTTTTATGCACTCCGTTTCTCCCAAATTCTATTCTAAATCATCGAGCCTAATCTGATCACTCCCCACAAAACTTTTAAAAAACGTCGACCGCGACTCGGTTTTTTTAGCACGGACTTCAAACTTCCCAGATTAGGGTGTCCAAAGTAGGGTTAGATTTTGAAGCACTCCGTTTTTTCGATCGAAATTCTATTCTAAATCAATCAAGACAAATCATTCCCCACGAAAGTTTCGAGAAACGTGACGCCGTTCTTTTAGCACGGACTTCAAACGTCCAAGATTAGGGTTTCCGAATTAGGGGTTCGATTTGAAGCACTCCATTTCTTCGAAATTCTATTCTAAATCTTCAAGACTAATCATTCCCCACAAAAGTTTCGAAAAACGTCGACCGTGACTCGGTTTTGGAAGCACGTACTCCAAACGTCCCATAATAGAGTTTCCGAATTAGGGTTTGATTTGAAGCACTGTTTTACTGTTCTAGTCATTCCCCACAAAAGTTTCGAAAAACGCCGACCTTGACTCTATTTTTTTAGCACCTACTTCAAACGACCCAAATAAGGGTTTCCGAATTAAGGGTCGAATTTGAAGCAATCTATTACTGTTTTATGCACTCCGTTTCTCCCAAATTCTATTCTAAATCATCGAGCCTAATCTGATCATTCCCCACAAAACTTTTAAAAAACGTCGACCGCGACTCGGTTTTTTTAGCACGGACTTCAAACTTCCCAGATTAGGGTGTCCGAAGTAGGTTTAGATTTTGAAGCACTCCGTTTTTTCGATCGAAATTCTATTCTAAATCAATCAAGACTAATCATTCCCCACGAACGTTTCGAGAAACGTGACGCCGTTCTTTTAGCACGGACTTCAAACGTCCAAGATTAGGGTTTCCGAATTAGGGGTTCGATTTGAAGCACTCCGTTTCTTCGAAATTCTATTCTAAATCTTCAAGACTAATCATTCCCCACAAAAGTTTCGAAAAACGTCGACCGTGACTCGGTTTTGGAAGCACGTACTCCAAACGTCCCGTATTAGAGTTTCCGAATTAGGGTTTGATTTGAAGCACTGTTTTACTGTTCTAGTCATTCCCCACAAAAGTTTCGAAAAACGCCGACCTTGACTCTATTTTTTTAGCACCTACTTCAAACGACCCAAATAAGGGTTTCCGAATTAAGGGTCGAATTTGAAGCAATCTATTACTGTTTTATGCACTCCGTTTCTCCCAAATTCTATTCTAAATCATCGAGCCTAATCTGATCACTCCCCACAAAACTTTTAAAAAACGTCGACCGCGACTCGGTTTTTTTAGCACCGACTTCAAACTTCCCAGATTAGGGTGTCCGAAGTAGGGTTAGATTTTGAAGCACTCCGTTTTTTCGATCGAAATTCTATTCTAAATCAATCAAGACTAATCATTCCCCACGAAAGTTTCGAGAAACGTGACGCCGTTCTTTTAGCACGGACTTCAAACGTCCAAGATTAGGGTTTCCGAATTAGGGGTTCGATTTGAAGCACTCCATTTCTTCGAAATTCTATTCTAAATCTTCAAGACTAATCATTCCCCACAAAAGTTTCGAAAAACGTCGACCGTGACTCGGTTTTGGAAGCACGTACTCCAAACGTCCCATAATAGAGTTTCCGAATTAGGGTTTGATTTGAAGCACTGTTTTACTGTTCTAGTCATTCCCCACAAAAGTTTCGAAAAACGCCGACCTTGACTCTATTTTTTTAGCACCTACTTCAAACGACCCAAATAAGGGTTTCCGAATTAAGGGTCGAATTTGAAGCAATCTATTACTGTTTTATGCACTCCGTTTCTCCCAAATTCTATTCTAAATCATCGAGCCTAATCTGATCATTCCCCACAAAACTTTTAAAAAACGTCGACCGCGACTCGGTTTTTTTAGCACGGACTTCAAACTTCCCAGATTAGGGTGTCCGAAGTAGGGTTAGATTTTGAAGCACTCCGTTTTTTCGATCGAAATTCTATTCTAAATCAACAAGACTAATCATTCCCCACGAACGTTTCGAGAAACGTGACGCCGTTCTTTTAGCACGGACTTCAAACGTCCAAGATTAGGGTTTCCGAATTAGGGTTCGATTTGAAGCACTCCTTTTCTTCGAAATTCTATTCTAAATCTTCAAGACTAATCATTCCCCACAAAAGTTTCGAAAAACGTCGACCGTGACTCGGTTTTGGAAGCACGTACTCCAAATGTCCCATATTAGAGTTTCCGAATTAGGGTTTGATTTGAAGCACTGTTTTACTGTTCTAGTCATTCCCCACAAAAGTTTCAAAAAACGCCAACCTTGACTCTATTTTTTTAGCACCTACTTCAAACGACCCAAATAAGGGTTTCCGAATTAAGGGTCGAATTTGAAGCAATCTATTACTGTTTTATGCACTCCGTTTCTCCCAAATTCTATTCTAAATCATCGAGCCTAATCTGATCATTCCCCACAAAACTTTTAAAAAACGTCGACCGCGACTCGGTTTTTTTAGCACGGACTTCAAACTTCCCAGATTAGGGTGTCCGAAGTAGGGTTAGATTTTGAAGCACTCCGTTTTTTCGATCGAAATTCTATTCTAAATCAATCAAGACTAATCATTCCCCACGAAAGTTTCGAGAAACGTGACGCCGTTCTTTTAGCACGGACTTCAAACGTCCAAGATTAGGGTTTCCGAATTAGGGTTCGATTTGAAGCACTCCGTTTCTTCGAAATTCTATTCTAAATCTTCAAGACTAATCATTCCTTACAAAAGTTTCGAAAAACATCGACCGTGGCTCGGTTCTGGAAGCACGTACTCCAAACGTCCCATATTAGAGTTTCCGAATTAGGGTTTGATTTGAAGCACTGTTTTACTGTTCTAGTCATTCCCCACAAAAGTTTCGAAAAACGCCGACCTTGACTCTATTTTTTTAGCACCTACTTCAAACGACCCAAATAAGGGTTTCCGAATTAAGGGTCGAATTTGAAGCAATCTATTACTGTTTTATGCACTCCGTTTCTCCCAAATTCTATTCTAAATCATCGAGCCTAATCTGATCATTCCCCACAAAACTTTTAAAAAACGTCGACCGCGACTCGGTTTTTTTAGCACGGACTTCAAACTTCCCAGATTAGGGTGTCCGAAGTAGGGTTAGATTTTGAAGCACTCCGTCTTTTCGATCGAAATTCTATTCTAAATCAATCAAGACTAATCATTCCCCACGAACGTTTCGAGAAACGTGACGCCGTTCTTTTAGCACGGACTTCAAACGTCCAAGATTAGGGTTTCCGAATTAGGGGTTCGATTTGAAGCACTCCGTTTCTTCGAAATTCTATTCTAAATCTTCAAGACTAATCATTCCCCACAAAAGTTTCGAAAAACGTCGACCGTGACTCGGTTTTGGAAGCACGTACTCCAAACGTCCCGTATTAGAGTTTCCGAATTAGGGTTTGATTTGAAGCACTGTTTTACTGTTCTAGTCATTCCCCACAAAAGTTTCGAAAAACGCCGACCTTGACTCTATTTTTTTAGCACCTACTTCAAACGACCCAAATAAGGGTTTCCGAATTAAGGGTCGAATTTGAAGCAATCTATTACTGTTTTATGCACTCCATTTCTCCCAAATTCTATTCTAAATCATCGAGCCTAATCTGATCATTCCCCACAAAACTTTTAAAAAACGTCGACCGCGACTCGGTTTTTTTAGCACGGACTTCAAACTTCCCAGATTAGGGTGTCCGAAGTAGGGTTAGATTTTGAAGCACTCTGTTTTTTCGATCGAAATTCTATTCTAAATCAATCAAGATTAATCATTCCCCACGAACGTTTCGAGAAACGTGACGCCGTTCTTTTAGCACGGACTTCAAACGTCCAAGATTAGGGTTTCCGAATTAGGGGTTCGATTTGAAGCACTCCATTTCTTCGAAATTCTATTCTAAATCTTCAAGACTAATCATTCCCCACAAAAGTTTCGAAAAACGTCGACCGTGACTCGATTTTGGAAGCACGTACTCCAAACGTCCCATAATAGAGTTTCCGAATTAGGGTTTGATTTGAAGCACTGTTTTACTGTTCTAGTCATTCCCCACAAAAGTTTCGAAAAACGCCGACCTTGACTCTATTTTTTTAGCACCTACTTCAAACGACCCAAATAAGGGTTTCCGAATTAAGGGTCGAATTTGAAGCAATCTATTACTGTTTTATGCACTCCGTTTCTCCCAAATTCTATTCTAAATCATCGAGCCTAATCTGATCATTCCCCACAAAACTTTTAAAAAACGTCGACCGCGACTCGGTTTTTTTAGCACGGACTTCAAACTTCCCAGATTAGGGTGTCCGAAGTAGGTTTAGATTTTGAAGCACTCCGTTTTTTCGATCGAAATTCTATTCTAAATCAATCAAGACTAATCATTCCCCACGAACGTTTCGAGAAACGTGACGCCGTTCTTTTAGCACGGACTTCAAACGTCCAAGATTAGGGTTTCCGAATTAGGGGTTCGATTTGAAGCACTCCGTTTCTTCGAAATTCTATTCTAAATCTTCAAGACTAATCATTCCCCACAAAAGTTTCGAAAAACGTCGACCGTGACTCGGTTTTGGAAGCACGTACTCCAAACGTCCCGTATTAGAGTTTCCGAATTAGGGTTTGATTTGAAGCACTGTTTTACTGTTCTAGTCATTCCCCACAAAAGTTTCGAAAAACGCCGACCTTGACTCTATTTTTTTAGCACCTACTTCAAACGACCCAAATAAGGGTTTCCGAATTAAGGGTCGAATTTGAAGCAATCTATTACTGTTTTATGCACTCCGTTTCTCCCAAATTCTATTCTAAATCATCGAGCCTAATCTGATCACTCCCCACAAAACTTTTAAAAAACGTCGACCGCGACTCGGTTTTTTTAGCACCGACTTCAAACTTCCCAGATTAGGGTGTCCGAAGTAGGGTTAGATTTTGAAGCACTCCGTTTTTTCGATCGAAATTCTATTCTAAATCAATGAAGACTAATCATTCCCCACGAAAGTTTCGAGAAACGTGACGCCGTTCTTTTAGCACGGACTTCAAACGTCCAAGATTAGGGTTTCCGAATTAGGGGTTCGATTTGAAGCACTCCATTTCTTCGAAATTCTATTCTAAATCTTCAAGACTAATCATTCCCCACAAAAGTTTCGAAAAACGTCGACCGTGACTCGGTTTTGGAAGCACGTACTCCAAACGTCCCATAATAGAGTTTCCGAATTAGGGTTTGATTTGAAGCACTGTTTTACTGTTCTAGTCATTCCCCACAAAAGTTTCGAAAAACGCCGACCTTGACTCTATTTTTTTAGCACCTACTTCAAACGACCCAAATAAGGGTTTCCGAATTAAGGGTCGAATTTGAAGCAATCTATTACTGTTTTATGCACTCCGTTTCTCCCAAATTCTATTCTAAATCATCGAGCCTAATCTGATCATTCCCCACAAAACTTTTAAAAAACGTCGACCGCGACTCGGTTTTTTTAGCACGGACTTCAAACTTCCCAGATTAGGGTGTCCGAAGTAGGGTTAGATTTTGAAGCACTCCGTTTTTTCGATCGAAATTCTATTCTAAATCAACAAGACTAATCATTCCCCACGAACGTTTCGAGAAACGTGACGCCGTTCTTTTAGCACGGACTTCAAACGTCCAAGATTAGGGTTTCCGAATTAGGGGTTCGATTTGAAGCACTCCGTTTCTTCGAAATTCTATTCTAAATCTTCAAGACTAATCATTCCCCACAAAAGTTTCGAAAAACGTCGACCGTGACTCGGTTTTGGAAGCACGTACTCCAAACGTCCCATATTAGAGTTTCCGAATTAGGGTTTGATTTGAAGCACTGTTTTACAGTTCTAGTCATTCCCCACAAAAGTTTCAAAAAACGCCGACCTTGACTCTATTTTTTTAGCACCTACTTCAAACGACCCAAATAAGGGTTTCCGAATTAAGGGTCGAATTTGAAGCAATCTATTACTGTTTTATGCACTCCATTTCTCCCAAATTCTATTCTAAATCATCGAGCCTAATCTGATCATTCCCCACAAAACTTTTAAAAAACGTCGACCGCGACTCGGTTTTTTTAGCACGGACTTCAAACTTCCCAGATTAGGGTGTCCGAAGTAGGGTTAGATTTTGAAGCACTCTGTTTTTTCGATCGAAATTCTATTCTAAATCAATCAAGATTAATCATTCCCCACGAACGTTTCGAGAAACGTGACGCCGTTCTTTTAGCACGGACTTCAAACGTCCAAGATTAGGGTTTCCGAATTAGGGGTTCGATTTGAAGCACTCCGTTTCTTCGAAATTCTATTCTAAATCTTCAAGACTAATCATTCCCCACAAAAGTTTCGAAAAACGTCGACCGTGACTCGGTTTTGGAAGCACGTACTCCAAACGTCCCATATTAGAGTTTCCGAATTAGGGTTTGATTTGAAGCATTGTTTTACTATTCTAGTCATTCCCCACAAAAGTTTCGAAAAACGCCGACCTTGACTCTATTTTTTTAGCACCTACTTCAAACGACCCAAATAAGGGTTTCCGAATTAAGGGTCGAATTTGAAGCAATCTATTACTGTTTTATGCACTCCGTTTCTCCCAAATTCTATTCTAAATCATCGAGCCTAATCTGATCATTCCCCACAAAACTTTTAAAAAACGTCGACCGCGACTCGATTTTTTTAGCACGGACTTCAAACTTCCCAGATTAGGGTGTCCGAAGTAGGGTTAGATTTTGAAGCACTCTGTTTTTTCGATCGAAATTCTATTCTAAATCAATCAAGACTAATCATTCCCCACGAACGTTTCGAGAAACGTGACGCCGTTCTTTTAGCACGGACTTCAAACGTCCAAGATTAGGGTTTCCGAATTAGGGGTTCGATTTGAAGCACTCCGTTTCTTCGAAATTCTATTCTAAATCTTCAAGACTAATCATTCCCCACAAAAGTTTCGAAAAACGTCGACCGTGACTCGGTTTTGGAAGCACGTACTCCAAACGTCCCATATTAGAGTTTCCGAATTAGGGTTTGATTTGAAGCATTGTTTTACTCTTCTAGTCATTCCCCACAAAAGTTTCGAAAAACGCCGACCTTGACTCTATTTTTTTAGCACCTACTTCAAACGACCCAAATAAGGGTTTCCGAATTAAGGGTCGAATTTGAAGCAATCTATTACTGTTTTATGCACTCCGCTTCTCCCAAATTCTATTCTAAATCATCGAGCCTAATCTGATCATTCCCCACAAAACTTTTAAAAAACGTCGACCGCGACTCGGTTTTTTTAGCACCGACTTCAAACTTCCCAGATTAGGGTGTCCGAAGTAGGGTTAGATTTTGAAGCACTCCGTTTTTTCGATCGAAATTCTATTCTAAATCAATCAAGACTAATCATTCCCCACGAAAGTTTTGAGAAACGTGACGCCGTTCTTTTAGCACGGACTTCAAACGTCCAAGATTAGGGTTTCCAAATTAGGGGTTCGATTTGAAGCACTCCGTTTCTTCGAAATTCTATTCTAAATCTTCAAGACTAATCATTCCCCACAAAAGTTTCGAAAAACGTCGACCGTGACTCGGTTTTGGAAGCACGTACTCCAAACGTCCCATATTAGAGTTTCCGAATTAGGGTTTGATTTGAAGCACTGTTTTACTGTTCTAGTCATTCCCCACAAAAGTTTCAAAAAACGCCGACCTTGACTCTATTTTTTTAGCACCTACTTCAAACGACCCAAATAAGGGTTTCCGAATTAAGGGTCGATTTGAAGCAATCTATTACTGTTTTATGCACTCCGTTTCTTCGAAATTTTATTCTAAATCATCGAGCCTAATCTGATAATTCCCCACAAAACTTTTAAAAAACGTCGACCGCGACTCGGTGTTTTTAGCACGGACTTCAAACTTCCCAGATTAGGGTGTCCGAATGATGGTTAGATTTGAAGCACTCCGTTTTTCCGTTCGAAATTCAATTCTAAATCAATCAGGACTAATCATTCCCCACGAAAGTTTCGAGACCGTGACGCCGTTCTTTTACCACGGACTTCAAACGTCCCAGATTAGGGTTCCCGAATTAGGGTTCGATTTGAAGCACTCCGTTTCTACGAAATTCGATTCTAAATCTTCAAGACTCATCATTCCCCACAAAAGTTTAGAAAAACGTCAACCGTGACTCGGTTTTCGAAGCACGTACTTCAAACGTCCCATATTAGAGTTTCCGAATTAGGGTTTGATTTGAAGCACTATTTTACTGTTCTAGTCATTCCCCACAAAAGTTTCAAAAAACGCCCACCTTGACTCTATTTTTTTAGCACCTACTTCAAACGACACAAATAAGGGTTTCCGAATTAAGGGTCGATTTGAAGCAATCTATTACTGTTTTATGCAATCCGTTTCTTCGAAATTCTATTCTAAATCATCGAGCCTAATCTGATCATTCCCCACAAAACTTTTAAAAAACGTCGACCGCGACTCGGTTTTTTTAGCACGGACTTCAAACTTCCCAGATTAGGGTGTCCGGATGATGGTTAGATTTGAAGCACTCCGTTTTTTCGATCAAAATTCTATTCTAAATCAATCAGGACTAATCATTCCCCACGAAAGTTTCGAGACCGTGACGCCGTTCTTTTAGCACGGACTTCAAACATCCCAGATTAGGGTTCCCGAATTAGGGTTCGATTTGAAGCACTCCGTTTCTACGAAATTCGATTCTAAATCTTCAAGACACATCATTCCCCACAAAAGTTTCGAAAAACGTCGACCGTGACTCGGTTTTCGAAGCACGTACTTCAAACGTCCCATATTAGAGTTTCCGAATTAGGTTTTGATTTGAAGCACTATTTTACTGTTCTAGTCATCCCCACAAAAGTTTCAAAAAAAGCCGACCTTGACTCTATTTTTTTAGCACCTACTTCAAACGACCCAAATAAGGGTTTCCGAATTAAGGGTCGATTTGAAGCAATATATTACTGTTTTATGCACTCCGTTTCTTCGAAATTCTATTCTAAATCATCGAGCCTAATCTGATCATTCCCCACAAAACTTTTAAAAAACGTCGACCGCGACTCGGTTTTTTTAGCACGGACTTCAAACTTTCCAGATTAGGGTGTCCGAATGATGGTTAGATTTGAAGCACTCCGTTTTTCCGATCGAAATTCTATTCTAAATCAATCAGGACTAATCATTCCCCACGAAAGTTTCGAGACCGTGACGCCGTTCTTTTAGCACGGACTTCAAACGTCCCAGATTAGGGTTCCCAAATTAGGGTTCGATTTGAAGCACTTCGTTTCTATGAAATTCGATTCTAAATCTTCAAGACTCATCATTCCCCACAAAAGTTTCGAAAAACGTCCACCGTGATTCGGTTTTCGAAGCACGTACTTCAAACGTCCCATATTAGAGATTGAGAATTAGGGTTTGATTTGAAGCACTATTTTACTGTTCTAGTCATTCCCCACAAAAGTTTCAAAAAACGCCGACCTTGACTCTATTTTTTTAGCACCTACTTCAAACGACCCAAATAAGGGTTTCCGAATTAAGGGTCGATTTGAAGCAATCTATTACTGTTTTATGCACTCCGTTTCTTCGAAATTCTATTCTAAATCATCGAGCCTAATCTGATCATTCCCCACAAAACTTTTAAAAAACGTCGACCGCGACTCGGTTTTTTTAGCACGGACTTCAAACTTTCCAGATTAGGGTGTCCGAATGATGGTTAGATTTGAAGCACTCCGTTTTTCCGATCGAAATTCTATTCTAAATCAATCAGGACTAATCATTCCCCACGAAAGTTTCGAGACCGTGACGCCGTTCTTTTAGCACGGACTTCCAACGTCCCAGATTAGGGTTCCCAAATTAGGGTTCGATTTGAAGCACTTCGTTTCTATGAAATTCGATTCTAAATCTTCAAGACTCATCATTCCCCACAAAAGTTTCGAAAAACGTCCACCGTGATTCGGTTTTCGAAGCACGTACTTCAAACGTCCCATATTAGAGATTGAGAATTAGGGTTTGATTTGAAGCACTATTTTACTGTTCTAGTCATTCCCCACAAAAGTTTCAAAAAACGCCGACCTTGACTCTATTTTTTTAGCACCTACTTCAAACGACCAAAATAAGGGTTTCCGAATTAAGGGTCGATTTGAAGCAATCTATTACTGTTTTATGCACTCCGTTTCTTCGAAATTCTATTCTAAATCATCGAGCCTAATCTGATCATTCCCCAAAAAACTTTTAAAAAACGTCGACCGCGACTCGGTTTTTTTAGCACGGACTTCAAACTTCCCAGATTAGGGTGTCCGAATGATGGTTAGATTTGAAGCACTCCGTTTTGTCGATCGAAATTCTATTCTAAATCAATCAGGACTAATCATTCCCCACGAAAGTTTCGAGACCGTGACGCCGTTCTTTTAGCACGGACTTCCAACGTCCCAGATTAGGGTTCCCGAATTAGGGTTCGATTTGAAGCACTCCGTTTCAACGAAATTCGATTCTAAATCTTCAAGACTCATCATTCCCAACAAAAGTTTCGAAAAATGTCCACCGTGACTCGGTTTTCGAAGCACGTACTTCAAACGTCCCATATTAGTGTTTACGAATTAGGGTTTGATTTGAAGCACTATTTTACTGTTCTAGTCATTCCCCACAAAAGTTTCAAAAAACGCCGACCTTGACTCTATTTTTTTAGCACCTACTTCAAACGACCCAAATAAGGGTTTCCGAATTAAGGGTCGATTTGAAGCAATCTATTACTGTTTTATGCACTCCGTTTCTTTGAAATTCTATTATAAATCATCGAGCCTAATCTGATCATTCCCCACAAAACTTTTAAAAAACGTCGACCGCGACTCGGTTTTTTTAGCACGGACTTCAAACTTCCCAGATTAGGGTGTCCGAATGATGGTTAGATTTGAAGCACTCCGTTTTTCCGATCGAAATTCTATTCTAAATCAATCAGGACTAATCATTCCCCACGAAAGTTTCGAGACCGTGACGCCGTTCTTTTAGCACGGACTTCAAACGTCCCAGATTAGGGTTCCCGATTAGGGTTCGATTTGAAGCACTCCGTTTCTATGAAATTCGATTCTAAATCTTCAAGACTCATCATTCCCCACAAAAGTTTCGAAAAACGTCCACCGTTACTCGGTTTTCGAAGCACGTACTTCAAACGTCCCATATTAGAGTTTCCGAATTAGGGTTTGATTTGAAGCACTATTTTACTGTTCTAGTCATTCCCCACAAAAGTTTCAAAAAACGCCGACCTTGACTCTATTTTTTTAGCACCTACTTCAAACGACCCAAATAAGGGTTTCCGAATTAAGGGTCGATTTGAAGCAATCTATTACTGTTTTATGCACTCCGTTTCTTCGAAATTCTATTCTAAATCATCGAGCCTAATCTGATCATTCCCCAAAAAACTTTTAAAAAACGTCGACCGCGACTCGGTTTTTTTAGCACGGACGTCAAACTTCCCATATTAGGGTGTCCGAATGATGGATAGATTTGAAGCACTCCGTTTTTTCGATCGAAATTCTATTCTAAATCAATCAGGACTAATCATTCCCCACGAAAGTTTCGAGACCGTGACGCCGTTCTTTTAGCACGGACTTCAAACATCCCAGATTAGGGTTCCCGAATTAGGGTTCGATTTGAAGCACTCCGTTTCTACGAAATTCGATTCTTAATCTTCAAGACACATCATTCCCCACAAAAGTTTCGAAAAACGTCGACCGTGACTCGGTTTTCGAAGCACGTACTTCAAACGTCCCATATTAGAGTTTCCGAATTAGGGTTTGATTTGAAGCACTATTTTACTGTTCTAGTCATCCCCACAAAAGTTTCAAAAAAAGCCGACCTTGACTCTATTTTTTTAGCACCTACTTCAAACGACCCAAATAAGGGTTTCCGAATTAAGGGTCGATTTGAAGCAATATATTACTGTTTTATGCACTCCGTTTCTTCGAAATTCTATTCTAAATCATCGAGCCTAATCTGATCATTCCCCACAAAACTTTTAAAAAACGTCGACCGCGACTCGGTTTTTTTAGCACGGACTTCAAACTTCCCATATTAGGGTGTCCGAATGATGGATAGATTTGAAGCACTCCGTTTTTTCGATCGAAATTCTATTCTAAATCAATCTGGACTAATCATTCCCCACGAAAGTTTCGAGACCGTGACGCCGTTCTTTTAGCACGGACTTCAAACATCCCAGATTAGGGTTCCCGAATTAGGGTTCGATTTGAAGCACTCCGTTTCTACGAAATTCGATTCGATATCTTCAAGACACATCATTCCCCACAAAAGTTTCGAAAAACGTCGACCGTGACTCGGTTTTCGAAGCACGTACTTCAAACGTCCCATATTAGAGTTTCCGAATTAGGGTTTGATTTGAAGCACTATTTTACTGTTCTAGTCATCCCCACAAAAGTTTCAAAAAAAGCCGACCTTGACTCTATTTTTTTAGCACCTACTTCAAACGACCCAAATAAGGGTTTCCGAATTAAGGGTCGATTTGAAGCAATCTATTACTGTTTTATGCACTCCGTTTCTTCGAAATTCTATTCTAAATCATCGAGCCTTATCTGATCATTCCCCACAAAACTTTTAAAAAACGTCGACCGCGACTCGGTTTTTTTAGCACGGACTTCAAACTTCCCAGATTAGGGTGTCCGAATGATGGTTAGATTTGAAGCACTCCGTTTTTCCGATCGAAATTCTATTCTAAATCAATCAGGACTAATCTTTCCCCACGAAAGTTTCGAGACCGTGACGCCGTTCTTTTAGCACGGACTTCCAACGTCCCAGATTAGGGTTCCCGAATTAGGGTTCGATTTGAAGCACTCCGTTTCAACGAAATTCGATTCTAAATCTTCAAGACTCATCATTCCCCACAAAAGTTTCGAAAAACGTCCACCGTTACTCGGTTTTCGAAGCACGTACTTCAAACGTCCCATATTAGTGTTTCCGAATTAGGGTTTGATTTGAAGCACTATTTTACTGTTCTAGTCATTCCCCACAAAAGTTTCAAAAAACGCCGACCTTGACTCTATTTTTTTAGCACCTACTTCAAACGACCCAAATAAGGGTTTCCGAATTAAGGGTCGATTTGAAGCAATCTATTACTGTTTTATGCACTCCGTTTCTTCGAAATTCTATTATAAATCATCGAGCCTAATCTGATCATTCCCCACAAAACTTTTAAAAAACGTCGACCGCGACTCGGTTTTTTTAGCACGGACTTCAAACTTCCCAGATTAGGGTGTCCGGATGATGGATAGATTTGAAGCACTCCGTTTTTTCGATCAAAATTCTATTCTAAATCAATCAGGACTAATCATTCCCCACGAAAGTTTCGAGACCGTGACGCCGTTCTTTTAGCACGGACTTCAAACATCCCAGATTAGGGTTCCCGAATTAGGGTTCGATTTGAAGCACTCCGTTTCTACGAAATTCGATTCTTAATCTTCAAGACACATCATTCCCCACAAAAGTTTCGAAAAACGTCGACCGTGACTCGGTTTTCGAAGCACGTACTTCAAACGTCCCATATTAGAGTTTCCGAATTAGGTTTTGATTTGAAGCACTATTTTACTGTTCTAGTCATCCCCACAAAAGTTTCAAAAAAAGCCGACCTTGACTCTATTTTTTTAGCACCTACTTCAAACGACCCAAATAAGGGTTTCCGAATTAAGGGTCGATTTGAAGCAATATATTACTGTTTTATGCACTCCGTTTCTTCGAAATTCTATTCTAAATCATCGAGCCTAATCTGATCATTCCCCACAAAACTTTTAAAAAACGTCGACCGCGACTCGGTTTTTTTAGCACGGACTTCAAACTTCCCAGATTAGGGTGTCCGGATGATGGTTAGATTTGAAGCACTCCGTTTTTTCGATCAAAATTCTATTCTAAATCAATCAGGACTAATCATTCCCCACGAAAGTTCTGAGACCGTGACGCCGTTCTTTTAGCACGGACTTCAAACATCCCAGATTAGGGTTCCCGAATTAGGGTTCGATTTGAAGCACTCCGTTTCTACGAAATTCGATTCTAAATCTTCAAGACACATCATTCCCCACAAAAGTTTCGAAAAACGTCGACCGTGACTCGGTTTTCGAAGCACGTACTTCAAACGTCCCATATTAGAGTTTCCGAATTAGGTTTTGATTTGAAGCACTATTTTACTGTTCTAGTCATCCCCACAAAAGTTTCAAAAAAAGCCGACCTTGACTCTATTTTTTTAGCACCTACTTCAAACGACCCAAATAAGGGTTTCCGAATTAAGGGTCGATTTGAAGCAATATATTACTGTTTTATGCACTCCGTTTCTTCGAAATTCTATTCTAAATCATCGAGCCTAATCTGATCATTCCCCACAAAACTTTTAAAAAACGTCGACCGCGACTCGGTTTTTTTAGCACGGACTTCAAACTTTTCAGATTAGGGTGTTCGAATGATGGTTAGATTTGAAGCACTCCGTTTTTCCGATCGAAATTCTATTCTAAATCAATCAGGACTAATCTTTCCCCACGAAAGTTTCGAGACCGTGACGCCGTTCTTTTAGCACGGACTTCCAACGTCCCAGATTAGGGTTCCCGAATTAGGGTTCGATTTGAAGCACTCCGTTTCAACGAAATTCGATTCTAAATCTTCAAGACTCATCATTCCCCACAAAAGTTTCGAAAAACGTCCACCGTGATTCGGTTTTCGAAGCACGTACTTCAAACGTCCCATATTAGAGATTGAGAATTAGGGTTTGATTTGAAGCACTATTTTACTGTTCTAGTCATTCCCCACAAAAGTTTCAAAAAACGCCGACCTTGACTCTATTTTTTTAGCACCTACTTCAAACGACCCAAATAAGGGTTTCCGAATTAAGGGTCGATTTGAAGCAATCTATTACTGTTTTATGCACTCCGTTTCTTCGAAATTCTATTCTAAATCATCGAGCCTAATCTGATCATTCCCCACAAAACTTTTAAAAAACGTCGACCGCGACTCGGTTTTTTTAGCACGGACTTCAAACTTCCCAGATTAGGGTGTCCGAATGATGGTTAGATTTGAAGCACTCCGTTTTTCCGATCGAAATTCTATTCTAAATCAATCAGGACTAATCATTCCCCACGAAAGTTTCGAGACCGTGACGCCGTTCTTTTAGCACGGACTTCAAACGTCCCAGATTAGGGTTCCCAAATTAGGATTCGATTTGAAGCACTTCGTTTCTATGAAATTCGATTCTAAATCTTCAAGACTCATCATTCCCCACAAAAGTTTCGAAAAACGTCCACCGTGACTCGGTTTTCGAAGCACGTACTTCAAACGTCCCATATTAGAGTTTCCGAATTAGGGTTTGATTTGAAGCACTATTTTACTGTTCTAGTCATTCCCCACAAAAGTTTCAAAAAACGCCGACCTTGACTCTATTTTTTTAGCACCTACTTCAAACGACCAAAATAAGGGTTTCCGAATTAAGGGTCGATTTGAAGCAATCTATTACTGTTTTATGCACTCCGTTTCTTCGAAATTCTATTCTAAATCATCGAGCCTAATCTGATCATTCCCCAAAAAACTTTTAAAAAACGTCGACCGCGACTCGGTTTTTTTAGCACGGACTTCAAACTTCCTAGATTAGGGTGTCCGAATGATGGTTAGATTTGAAGCACACCGTTTTTTCGATCGAAATTCTATTCTAAATCAATCAGGACTAATCATTCCCCACGAAAGTTTCGAGACCGTGACGCCGTTCTTTTAGCACGGACTCCCAACGTCCCAGATTAGGGTTCCCGAATTAGGGTTCGATTTGAAGCACTCCGTTTCAACGAAATTCGATTCTAAATCTTCAAGACTCATCATTCCCCACAAAAGTTTCGAAAAACGTCCACCGTGACTCGGTTTTCGAAGCACGTACTTCAAACGTCCCATATTAGTGTTTCCGAATTAGGGTTTGATTTGAAGCACTATTTTACTGTTCTAGTCATTCCCCACAAAAGTTTCAAAAAACATCGACCTTGACTCTATTTTTTTAGCACCTACTTCAAACGACCCAAATAAGGGTTTCCGAATTAAGGGTCGATTTGAAGCAATCTATTATTGTTTTATGCACTCCGTTTCTTCGAAATTCTATTCTAAATCATTGAGCCTTATCTGATCATTCCCCACAAAACTTTTAAAAAACGTCGACCGCGACTCGGTTTTTTTAGCACGGACTTCAAACTTCCCAGATTAGGGTGTCCGAATGATGGTTAGATTTGAAGCACTCCGTTTTTCCGATCGAAATTCTATTCTAAATCAATCAGGACTAATCATTCCCCACGAAAGTTTCGAGACCGTGACGCCGTTCTTTTAGCACGGACTTCAAACGTCCCAGATTAGGGTTCCCGAATTAAGGTTCGATTTGAAGCACTCCGTTTCTATGAAATTCGATTCTAAATCTTCAAGACTCATCATTCCCCACAAAAGTTTCGAAAAACGTCCACCGTGACTCGGTTTTCGAAGCACGTACTTCAAACGTCCCATATTAGAGTTTCCGAATTATCGTTTGATTTGAAGCACTATTTTACTGTTCTAGTCATTCCCCACAAAAGTTTCAAAAAACGCCGACCTTGACTCTATTTTTTTAGCACCTACTTCAAACGACCCAAATAAGGGTTTCCGAATTAAGGGTCGATTTGAAGCAATCTATTACTGTTTTATGCACTCCGTTTCTTCGAAATTCTATTCTAAATCATCGAGCCTTATCTGATCATTCCCCACAAAACTTTTAAAAAACGTCGACCGCGTCTCGGTTTTTTTAGCACGGACTTCAAACTTCCCAGATTAGGGTGTCCGAATGATGGTTAGATTTGAAGCACTCCGTTTTTCCGATCGAAATTCTATTCTAAATCAATCAGGACTAATCATTCCCCACGAAAGTTTCGAGACCGTGACGCCGTTCTTTTAGCACGGACTTCAAACGTCCCAGATTAGGGTTCCCGAATTAAGGTTCGATTTGAAGCACTCCGTTTCTATGAAATTCGATTCTAAATCTTCAAGACTCATCATTCCCCACAAAAGTTTCGAAAAACGTCGACCGTGACTCGGTTTTCGAAGCACGTACTTCAAACGTCCCATATTAGAGTTTCCGAATTAGGGTTTGATTTGAAGCACTATTTTACTGTTCTAGTCATTCCCCACAAAAGTTTCAAAAAACGCCGACCTTGACTCTATTTTTTTAGCACCTACTTCAAACGACCAAAATAAGGGTTTCCGAATTAAGGGTCGATTTGAAGCAATCTATTACTGTTTTATGCACTCCGTTTCTTCGAAATTCTATTCTAAATCATCGAGCCTAATCTGATCATTCCCCAAAAAACTTTTAAAAAACGTCGACCGCGACTCGGTTTTTTTAGCACGGACTTCAAACTTCCCAGATTAGGGTGTCCGAATGATGGTTAGTGATAAGATAAGGAATCACTACAAGGGGAGTAAGATTCGGATTACCTTGTTGATCGAATATCTCAAGGCAAGAAGACTTGATTGAGATTCGAATCACTCCACAAGCAAGATCGATCATGTCTAGCTTGAATGACTCTTGTTGATCAAATATCTCAAACACTTGTTTGAGATTCGAATCACTCCACAAGCAAGATTGATCATGTCGAGCTTGAATGATTCTACATGCAATCTAAACTACATAGAATTGCAAAGAAACTTAGCCATTGGCTAAAGGAAAGCACAAATGCTTCTTTCTATATTTTTCAAGTCTACCTTACAAATACAACATACATGGCTTTATATAGCCTCAAAATGAAACTATTAAAGGCATTCCAAAAGTTGTAACATTCACACTTTATGGCCATAATTAGCCATTATGTAAATGTAACCGAAATGAAATAAAAAGTCTTAAAATACGATAACTCTAAATTACTCCAAATTATAACCCACCCAAAATTTACAACAATCAAATTTTATTCTTCTTCAATGTAGCATGAATTGAAACATATTTTGATAATTTTGACAACCTTTTCTTCACATCTTCATTGAAGTATATTGTATGATTGATGTCTCTCAGTTCATATCAGTTAGATTTGAAGCACACCGTTTTTTCGATCGAAATTCTATTCTAAATCAATCAGGACTAATCATTCCCCACGAAAGTTTCGAGACCGTGACGCCGTTCTTTTAGCACGGACTTCCAACGTCCCAGATTAGGGTTCCCGAATTAGGGTTCGATTTGAAGCACTCCGTTTCAACGAAATTCGATTCTAAATCTTCAAGACTCATCATTCCCCACAAAAGTTTCGAAAAACGTCCACCGTGACTCGGTTTTCGAAGCACGTACTTCAAACGTCCCATATTAGTGTTTCCGAATTAGGGTTTGATTTGAAGCACTATTTTACTGTTCTAGTCATTCCCCACAAAAGTTTCAAAAAACGCCGACCTTGACTCTATTTTTTTAGCACCTACTTCAAACGACCCAAATAAGGGTTTCCGAATTAAGGGTCGATTTGAAGCAATCTATTACTGTTTTATGCACTCCGTTTCTTCGAAATTCTATTCTAAATCATCGAGCCTTATCTGATCATTCCCCACAAAACTTTTAAAAAACGTCGACCGCGACTCGGTTTTTTTAGCACGGACTTCAAACTTCCCAGATTAGGGTGTCCGAATGATGGTTAGATTTGAAGCACTCCGTTTTTCCGATCGAAATTCTATTCTAAATCAATCAGGACTAATCATTCCCCACGAAAGTTTCGAGACCGTGACGCCGTTCTTTTAGCACGGACTTCAAACGTCCCAGATTAGGGTTCCCGAATTAAGGTTCGATTTGAAGCACTCCGTTTCTATGAAATTCGATTCTAAATCTTCAAGACTCATCATTCCCCACAAAAGTTTCGAAAAACGTCCACCGTGACTCGGTTTTCGAAGCACGTACTTCAAACGTCCCATATTAGAGTTTCCGAATTATCGTTTGATTTGAAGCACTATTTTACTGTTCTAGTCATTCCCCACAAAAGTTTCAAAAAACGCCGACCTTGACTCTATTTTTTTAGCACCTACTTCAAACGACCCAAATAAGGGTTTCCGAATTAAGGGTCGATTTGAAGCAATCTATTACTGTTTTATGCACTCCGTTTCTTCGAAATTCTATTCTAAATCATCGAGCCTTATCTGATCATTCCCCACAAAACTTTTAAAAAACGTCGACCGCGACTCGGTTTTTTTAGCACGGACTTCAAACTTCCCAGATTAGGGTGTCCGAATGATGGTTAGATTTGAAGCACTCCGTTTTTCCGATCGAAATTCTATTCTAAATCAATCAGGACTAATCATTCCCCACGAAAGTTTCGAGACCGTGACGCCGTTCTTTTAGCACGGACTTCAAACGTCCCAGATTAGGGTTCCCGAATTAAGGTTCGATTTGAAGCACTCCGTTTCTATGAAATTCGATTCTAAATCTTCAAGACTCATCATTCCCCACAAAAGTTTCGAAAAACGTCCACCGTGACTCGGTTTTCGAAGCACGTACTTCAAACGTCCCATATTAGAGTTTCCGAATTAGGGTTTGATTTGAAGCACTATTTTACTGTTCTAGTCATTCCCCACAAAAGTTTCAAAAAACGCCGACCTTGACTCTATTTTTTTAGCACCTACTTCAAACGACCAAAATAAGGGTTTCCGAATTAAGGGTCGATTTGAAGCAATCTATTACTGTTTTATGCACTCCGTTTCTTCGAAATTCTATTCTAAATCATCGAGCCTAATCTGATCATTCCCCAAAAAACTTTTAAAAAACGTCGACCGCGACTCGGTTTTTTTAGCACGGACTACAAACTTCCCAGATTAGGGTGTCCGAATGATGGTTAGATTTGAAGCACTCCGTTTTTTCGATCGAAATTCTATTCTAAATCAATCAGGACTAATCATTCCCCACGAAAGTTTCGAGACCGTGACGCCGTTCTTTTAGCACGGACTTCAAACGTTCCAGATTAGGGTTCCCGAATTAGGGTTCGATTTGAAGCACTCCGTTTCTACGAAATTCGATTCTAAATCTTCAAGACTCATCATTCCCACAAAAGTTTCGAAAAACGTCCACCGTGACTCAGTTTTCGAAGCACGTACTTCAAATGTCCCATATTAGAGTTTCCGAATTAGGGTTTGATTTGAAGCACTATTTTACTGTTCTAGTAATTCCCCACAAAAGTTTCAAAAAACGCCGACCTTGACTCTATTTTTTTAGCACCTACTTCAAACGACCCAAATAAGGGTTTCCGAATTAAGGGTCGATTTGAAGCAATCTATTACTGTTTTATGCACTCCGTTTCTTCGAAATTCTATTCTAAATCATCGAGCCTTATCTGATCATTCCCCACAAAACTTTTAAAAATCGTCGACCGCGACTCGGTTTTTTTAGCACGGACTTCAAACTTCCCAGATTAGGGTGTTCGAATGATGGTTAGATTTGAAGCACTCCGTTTTTCCGATCGAAATTCTATTCTAAATCAATCAGGACTAATCTTTCCCCACGAAAGTTTCGAGACCGTGACGCCGTTCTTTTAGCACGGACTTCCAACGTCCCAGATTAGGGTTCCCGAATTAGGGTTCGATTTGAAGCACTCCGTTTCAACGAAATTCGATTCTAAATCTTCAAGACTCATCATTCCCCACAAAAGTTTCGAAAAACGTCCACCGTGACTCGGTTTTCGAAGCACGTACTTCAAACGTCCCATATTAGTGTTTCCGAATTAGGGTTTGATTTGAAGCACTATTTTACTGTTCTAGTCATTCCCCACAAAAGTTTCAAAAAACGCCGACCTTGACTCTATTTTTTTAGCACCTACTTCAAACGACCCAAATAAGGGTTTCCGAATTAAGGGTCGATTTGAAGCAATCTATTACTGTTTTATGCACTCCGTTTCTTTGAAATTCTATTATAAATCATCGAGCCTAATCTGATCATTCCCCACAAAACTTTTAAAAAACGTCGACCGCGACTCGGTTTTTTTAGCACGGACTTCAAACTTCCCAGATTAGGGTGTCCGAATGATGGTTAGATTTGAAGCACTCCGTTTTTCCGATCGAAATTCTATTCTAAATCAATCAGAACTAATCATTCCCCACGAAAGTTTCGAGACCGTGACGCCGTTCTTTTAGCACGGACTTCAAACGTCCCAGATTAGGGTTCCCGATTAGGGTTCGATTTGAAGCACTCCGTTTCTATAAAATTCGATTCTAAATCTTCAAGACTCATCATTCCCCACAAAAGTTTCGAAAAACGTCCACCGTTACTCGGTTTTCGAAGCACGTACTTCAAACGTCCCATATTAGAGTTTCCGAATTAGGGTTTGATTTGAAGCACTATTTTACTGTTCTAGTCATTCCCCACAAAAGTTTAAAAAAACGCCGACCTTGACTCTATTTTTTTAGCACCTACTTCAAACGACCCAAATAAGGGTTTCCGAATTAAGGGTCGATTTGAAGCAATCTATTACTGTTTTATGCACTCCGTTTCTTCGAAATTCTATTCTAAATCATCGAGCCTAATCTGATCATTCCCCAAAAAACTTTTAAAAAACGTCGACCGCGACTCGGTTTTTTTAGCACGGACTTCAAACTTCCCATATTAGGGTGTCCGAATGATGGTTAGATTTGAAGCACTCCGTTTTTTCGATCGAAATTCTATTCTAAATCAATCAGGACTAATCATTCCCCACGAAAGTTTCGAGACCGTGACGCCGTTCTTTTAGCACGGACTTCAAACGTCCCAGATTAGGGTTCCCGAATTAGGGTTCGATTTGAAGCACTCCGTTTCTACGAAATTCGATTCTAAATCTTCAAGACACATCATTCCCCACAAAAGTTTCGAAAAACGTCGACCGTGACTCGGTTTTCGAAGCACGTACTTCAAACGTCCCATATTAGAGTTTCCGAATTAGGTTTTGATTTGAAGCACTATTTTACTGTTCTAGTCATCCCCACAAAAGTTTCAAAAAAAGCCGACCTTGACTCTATTTTTTTAGCACCTACTTCAAACGACCCAAATAAGGGTTTCCGAATTAAGGGTCGATTTGAAGCAATATATTACTGTGTTATGCACTCCGTTTCTTCGAAATTCTATTCTAAATCATCGAGCCTAATCTGATCATTCCCCACAAAACTTTTAAAAAACGTCGACCGCGACTCGGTTTTTTTAGCACGGACTTCAAACTTCCCAGATTAGGGTGTCTGAATGATGGTTAGATTTGAAGCACTCCGTTTTTCCGATCGAAATTCTATTCTAAATAAATCAGGACTAATCTTTCCCCACGAAAGTTTCGAGACCGTGACGCCGTTCTTTTAGCACGGACTTCCAACGTCCCAGATTAGGGTTCCCGAATTAGGGTTCGATTTGAAGCACTCCGTTTCAACGAAATTTGATTCTAAATCTTCAAGACTCATCATTCCCCACAAAAGTTTCGAAAAACGTCCACCGTGACTCGGTTTTCGAAGCACGTACTTCAAACGTCCCATATTAGAGATTGAGAATTAGGGTTTGATTTGAAGCACTATTTTACTGTTCTAGTCATTCCCCCCAAAAGTTTCAAAAAACGCCGACCTTGACTCTATTTTTTTAGCACCTACTTCAAACGACCCAAATAAGGGTTTCCGAATTAAGGGTCGATTTGAAACAATCTATTACTGTTTTATGCACTCCGTTTCTTCGAAATTCTATTCTAAATCATCGAGCCTAATCTGATCATTCCCCACAAAACTTTTAAAAAACGTCGACCGCGACTCGGTTTCTTTAGCACGGACTTCAAACTTCCCAGATTAGGGTGTCCGAATTAGGGTTAGATTTGAAGCACTCCGTTTTTTCGATCGAAATTCTATTCTAAATCAATCAGGACTAATCATTCCCCACGAAAGTTTCGAGACCGTGACGCCGTTCTTTTAGCACGGACTTCAAACGTCCCAGATTAGGGTTCCCGAATTAGGGTTCGATTTGAAGCACTCCGTTTCTACGAAATTTGATTCTAAATCTTCAAGACTCATCATTCCCACAAAAGTTTCGAAAAACATCCACCGTGACTCAGTTTTCGAAGCACGTACTTCAAACGTCCCATATTAGAGTTTCCGAATTAGGGTTTGATTTGAAGCACTATTTTACTGTTCTAGTCATTCCCCACAAAAGTTTCAAAAAACGCCGACCTTGACTCTATTTTTTTAGCACCTACTTCAAACGACCCAAATAAGGGTTTCCGAATTAAGGGTCGATTTGAAGCAATCTATTACTGTTTTATGCACTCCGTTTCTTCGAAATTCTATTCTAAATCATCGAGCCTAATCTGATCATTCCCCACAAAACTTTTAAAAAACGTCGACCGCGACTCGGTTTTTTTAGCACGGACTTCAAACTTCCCAGATTAGGGTGTCCGAATGATGGTTAGATTTGAAGCACTCCGTTTTTCCGATCGAAATTCTATTCTAAATCAATCAGGACTAATCATTCCCCACGAAAGTTTCGAGACCGTGACGCCGTTCTTTTAGCACGGACTTCAAACGTCCCAGATTAGGGTTCCCGAATTAGGGTTCGATTTGAAGCACTCCGTTTCTATGAAATTCGATTCTAAATCTTCAAGACTCATCATTCCCCACAAAAGTTTCGAAAAACGTCCACCGTGACTCGGTTTTCGAAGCACGTACTTCAAACGTCCCATATTAGTGTTTCCGAATTAGGGTTTGATTTGAAGCACTATTTTACTGTTCTAGTCATTCCCCACAAAAGTTTAAAAAAACGCCGACCTTGACTCTATTTTTTTAGCACCTACTTCAAACGACCCAAATAAGGGTTTCCGAATTAAGGGTCGATTTGAAACAATCTATTACTGTTTTATGCACTCCGTTTCTTCGAAATTCTATTCTAAATCATCGAGCCTAATCTGATTATTCCCCACAAAACTTTTAAAAAACGTCGATCGCGACTCAATTTTTTTAGCACGGACTTAAAACTTCCCAGATTAGGGTGTCCGAATTAGGGTTAGATTTGAAGCACTCCGTTTTTCCGATCGAAATTCTATTCTAAATCAATCAGGACTAATCATTCCCCACGAAAGTTTCGAGACCGTGACGCCGTTCTTTTAGCACGGACTTCAAACGTCCCATATTATTGTTCCCGAATTAGGGTTCGATTTGAAGCACTCCGTTTCTACGAAATTCGATTCTAAATCATCGAGCCTAATCTGATCATTCCCCACAAAACTTTTAAAAAACATCGACCGCTACTCGGTTTTTTTAGCACGGACTTCAAACTTCTCAGATTAGGGTGTCCGAATGATGGTTAGATTTGAAGCACTCCGTTTTTCCGATCGAAATTCTATTCTAAATCAATCAGGACTAATCTTTCCCCACGAAAGTTTCGAGACCGTGACGCCGTTCTTTTAGCACGGACTTCCAACGTCCCAGATTAGGGTTCCCGAATTAGGGTTCGATTTGAAGCACTCCGTTTCAACGAAATTCGATTCTAAATCTTCAAGACTCATCATTCCCCACAAAAGTTTCGAAAAACGTCCACCGTGATTCGGTTTTCGAAGCACGTACTTCAAACGTCCCATATTAGAGATTGAGAATTAGGGTTTGATTTGAAGCACTATTTTACTGTTCTAGTCATTCCCCACAAAAGTTTCAAAAAACGCCGACCTTGACTCTATTTTTTTAGCACCTACTTCAAACGACCCAAATAAGGGTTTCCGAATTAAGGGTCGATTTGAAGCAATCTATTACTGTTTTATGCACTCCGTTTCTTCGAAATTCTATTCTAAATCATCGAGCCTAATCTGATCATTCCCCAAAAAACTTTTAAAAAACGTCGACCGCGACTCGGTTTTTTTAGCACGGACTTCAAACTTCCCAGATTAGGGTGTCCGAATGATGGTTAGATTTGAAGCACTCCGTTTTTTCGATCGAAATTCTATTCTAAATCAATCAGGACTAATCATTCCCCACGAAAGTTTCGAGACCGTGACGCCGTTCTTTTAGCACGGACTTCCAACGTCCCAGATTAGGGTTCCCGAATTAGGGTTCGATTTGAAGCACTCTGTTTCAACGAAATTCGATTCTAAATCTTCAAGACTCATCATTCCCCACAAAAGTTTCGAAAAACGTCCACCGTGACTCAGTTTTCGAAGCACGTACTTCAAACGTCCCATATTAGAGTTTCCGAATTAGGGTTTGATTTGAAGCACTATTTTACTGTTCTAGTCATTCCCCACAAAAGTTTCAAAAAACGCCAACCTTGACTCTATTTTTTTAGCACCTACTTCGAACGACCCAAATAAGGGTTTCCGAATTAAGGGTCGATTTGAAGCAATCTATTACTGTTTTATGCACTCCGTTTCTTCGAAATTCTATTCTAAATCATCGAGCCTAATCTGATCATTCCCCACAAAAATTTTAAAAAACGTCGACCGCGACTCGGTTTTTTTAGCACGGACTTTAAACTTCCCAGATTAGGGTGTCCGAATTAGGGTTAGATTTGAAGCACTCCGTTTTTCTGATCGAAATTCTATTCTAAATCAATCAGGACTAATCATTCCCCACGAAAGTTTCGAGACCGTGACGCCGTTCTTTTAGCACGGACTTCAAACGTCCAAGATTAGGGTTCCCGAATTACGGTTCGATTTGAAGCACTCCGTTTCTCCGAAATTCCATTCTAAATCTTTAAGACTAATCATTCCCCACAAAAGTTTCGAAAAACGTCGACCGTGACTCGGTTTTCGAAGCACGTACTCCAAACGTCCCATATTAGAGTTTCCGAATTAGGGTTTGATTTGAAGCACTATTTTACTGTTCTAGTCATTCCCCACAAAAGTTTCAAAAAACGCCGACCTTCACTCTATTTTTTTAGCACCTACTTCAAACGACCCAAATAAGGGTTTCCGAATTAAGGGTTGATTTGAAGCAATCTATTACTGTTTTATGCACTCCGTTTCTTCGAAATTCTATTCTAAATCATCGAGCCTAATCTGATCATTCCCCAGAAAACTTTTAAAAAACGTCGATCGCGACTCGGTTTTTTCAGCACGGACTTCAAACTTCCCAGATTAGGGTGTCCGAATTAGGGTTAGATTTGAAGCACTCCGTTTTTCCGATCGAAATTCTGTTCTAAATCAATCAGGACTTATCATTCCCCACGAAAGTTTCGAGACCTTGACGCCGTTCTTTTAGCACGAACTTCAAACGTCCCAGATTAGGGTTCTCGAATTACGGTTCGATTTGAAGCACTCCGTTTCTTCGAAATTCCATTCTAGATCTTCAAGACTCATCATTCCCCACAAAAGTTTCGAATAACGTCGACCGTTACTCGGTTTTCGAAGCACGTACTTCAAACGTCCCATATTAGAGTTTCCGAATTATCGTTTGATTTGAAGCACTATTTTACTGTTCTAGTCATTCCCCACAAAAGTTTCAAAAAACGCCGACCTTGACACTATTTTTTTAGCACCTACTTCAAACGACCCAAATAAGGGTTTCCGAATTAAGGGTCGATTTGAAGCAATCTATTACTGTTTTATGCACTCCGTTTCTTCGAAATTCTATTCTAAATCATCGAGCCTAATCTGATCATTCCCCAAAAAACTTGTAAAAAACGTCGACCGCGACTCGGTTTTTCTAGAACGGACTTCAAACTTCCCAGATTAGGGTGTCCGAATTAAAGTTAGATTTGATGCACTCCGTTTTTCCGATCGAAATTCTATTCTAAATCAATCAGGACTAATCATTCCTTACAAAAGTTTCGAGACCATGACGCCGTTCTTTTAGGACGGACTTCAAACGTCCCAGATTAGGGTTCCTGAATTAGGGTTCGATTTGAAGCACTCCGTTTCTACGAAATTCGATTCTAAATTTTCAAGACTCATCATTCCCCACAAAAGTTTCGAAGAACGTCGACCGTGAGTCGGTTTTCGAAGCACGTACTTCAAACGTCCCATATTAGAGTTTCCGAATTAGGGTTTGATTTGAAGCATTATTTTACTGTTCTAGTCATTCCCCACAAAAGTTTCAAAAAACGCCGACCTTGACTCTATTTTTTTAGCACCTACTTCAAACGACCCAAATAAGGGTTTCCGAATTAAGGGTCGATTTGAAGCAATCTATTACTGTTTTATGCACTCCGTTTCTTCGAAATTCTATTCTAAATCATCGAGCCTAATCTGATCATTCCCCACAAAACTTTTAAAAAACGTCGACCGCGACTCGGTTTTTTTAGCACGGACTTCAAACTTCCCAGATTAGGGTGTCCGAATGATGGTTAGATTTGAAGCACTCCGTTTTTTCGATCGAAATTCTATTCTAAATCAATCAGGACTAATCATTCCCCACGAAAGTTTCGAGACCGTGACGCCGTTCTTTTAGCACGGACTTCGAACGTCCCAGATTAGGGTTCCCGAATTAGGGTTCGATTTGAAGCACTCCGTTTCAACGAAATTCGATTCTAAATCTTCAAGACTCATCATTCCCCACAAAAGTTTCGAAAAACGTCCACCGTGACTCGGTTTTCGAAGCACGTACTTCAAACGTCCCATATTAGAGATTGAGAATTAGGGTTTGATTTGAAGCACTATTTTACTGTTCTAGTCATTCCCCCCAAAAGTTTCAAAAAACGCCGACCTTGACTCTATTTTTTTAGCACCTACTTCAAACGACCCAAATAAGGGTTTCCGAATTAAGGGTCGATTTGAAACAATCTATTACTGTTTTATGCACTCCGTTTCTTCGAAATTCTATTCTAAATCATCGAGCCTAATCTGATTATTCCCCACAAAACTTTTAAAAAACGTCGACCGCGACTCGATTTTTTTAGCACGGACTTAAAACTTCCCAGATTAGGGTGTCCGAATTAGGGTTAGATTTGAAGCACTCCGTTTTTCCGATCGAAATTCTATTCTAAATCAATCAGGACTAATCTTTCCCCACAAAAGTTTCGAGACCGTGACGCCGTTATTTTAGGACGGACTTCAAACGTCCCAGATTAGGGTTCCCGAATTAGGGTTCGATTTGAAGCACTCCGTTTTTACGAAATTCGATTCTAAATTTTCAAGACTCATCATTCCCCACAAAAGTTTCGAAGAACGTCGACCGTGAGTCGGTTTTCGAAGCACGTACTTCAAACGTCCCATATTAGAGTTTACGAATTAGGGTTTGATTTGAAGCACTATTTTACTGTTCTAGTCATTCCCCACAAAAGTTTCAAAAAACGCCGACCTTGACTCTATTTTTTTAGCACCTACTTCAAACGACCCAAATAAGGGTTTCCGAATTAAGGGTCGATTTGAAGCAATCTATTACTGTTTTATGCACTCCGTTTCTTCGAAATTCTATTCTAAATCATCGAGCCTAATCTGATCATTCCCCACAAAACTTTTAAAAAACGTCGACCGCGACTCGGTTTTTTTAGCACGGACTTCAAACTTCCCAGATTAGGGTGTCCGAATGATGGTTAGATTTGAAGCACTCCGTTTTTTCGATCGAAATTCTATTCTAAATCAATCAGAACTAATCATTCCCCACGAAAGTTTCGAGATCGTGACGCCGTTCTTTTAGCACGGACTTCCAACGTCCCAGATTAGGGTTCCCGAATTAGGGTTCGATTTGAAGCACTCCGTTTCAACGAAATTCGATTCTAAATCTTCACAACTCATCATTCCCCACAAAAGTTTCGAAAAACGTCCACCGTGACTCAGTTTTCGAAGCACGTACTTCAAACGTCCCATATTAGAGTTTCCGAATTAGGGTTTGATTTGAAGCACTATTTTACTGTTCTAGTCATTCCCCACAAAAGTTTCAAAAAACGCCGACCTTGACTCTATTTTTTTAGCACCTACTTCAAACGACCCAAATAAGGGTTTCCGAATTAAGGGTCGATTTGAAGCAATCTATTACTGTTTTATGCACTCCGTTTCTTCGAAATTCTATTCTAAATCATCGAGCCTAATCTGATCATTCCCCACAAATCTTTTAAAAAACGTCGATCGCGACTCGGTTTATTTAGCACGGACTTCAAACTTCCCAGATTAGGGTGTCCGAATTAGGGTTAGATTTGAAGCACTTAGTTTTTCCGATCGAAACTCTATTCTAAATCAATCAGGACTAATCATTCCCCACAAAAGTTTCGAGACCGTGACGCCGTTATTTTAGGACGGACTTCAAACGTCCCAGATTAGGGTTCCCGAATTAGGGTTCGATTTGAAGCACTCCGTTTTTACGAAATTCGATTCTAAATTTTCAAGACTCATCATTCCCCACAAAAGTTTCGAATAACGTCGACCGTGACTCGGTTTTCGAAGCACGTACTTCAAACGTCCCATATTAGAGTTACGAATTAGGGTTTGATTTGAAGCACTATTTTACTGTTCTAGTCATTCCCCACAAAAGTTTCAAAAAACGCCGACCTTGACTCTATTTTTTTAGCACCTACTTCAAACGACCCAAATAAGGGTTTCCGAATTAAGGGTCGATTTGAAGCAATCTATTACTGTTTTATGCACTCCGTTTCTTCGAAATTCTATTCTAAATCATCGAGCCTAATCTGATCATTCCCCACAAAACTTTTAAAAAACGTCGACCGCGACTCGGTTTTTTTAGCACGGACTTCAAACTTCCCAGATTAGGGTGTCCGAATGATGGTTAGATTTGAAGCACTCCGTTTTTCCGATCGAAATTCTATTCTAAATCAATCAGGACTAATCATTCCCCACGAAAGTTTCGAGACCGTGACGCCGTTCTTTTAGCACGGACTTCAAACGTCCCAGATTAGGGTTCCCAAATTAGGATTCGATTTGAAGCACTTCGTTTCTATGAAATTCGATTCTAAATCTTCAAGACTCATCATTCCCCACAAAAGTTTCGAAAAACGTCCACCGTGACTCGGTTTTCGAAGCACGTACTTCAAACGTCCCATATTAGAGTTACGAATTAGGGTTTGATTTGAAGCACTATTTTACTGTTCTAGTCATTCCCCACAAAAGTTTCAAAAAACGCCGACCTTGACTCTATTTTTTTAGCACCTACTTCAAACGACCCAAATAAGGGTTTCCGAATTAAGGGTCGATTTGAAGCAATCTATTACTTTTTTATGCACTCCGTTTCTTCGAAATTCTATTCTAAATCATCAAGCCTAATCTGATCATTCCCCACAAAACTTTTAAAAAACATCGACCGCGACTCGGTTTTTTTATCACGGACTTCAAACTTCCCAGATTAGGGTGTCTGAATGAGGGTTAGAGTTGAAGCACTCCGTTTTTTCGATCGAAATTCTATTCTAAATCAATCAGCACTAATCATTCCCCACGAAAGTTTCGAGACCGTGACGCCGTTCTTTTAGCACGGACTTCAAAGGTCCCAAATTAGGGTTGCCAAATTACGATTCGATTTGAAGCACTCCGTTTCTACGAAATTCCAGTCTAAATCTTCAGGACTAATCATTCCCCACAAATGTTTCGAAAAACGTCGACCGTGACTCGGTTTTCGAAGCACGTACTTCAAACGTCCCAGATTAGAGTTTCCGAATTAGGGTTTGATTTGAAGCACTATTATACTGTTCTAGTCATTCCCCACAAAAGTTTCAAAAAACGGCGTCCTTGACTCTATTTTTTTAGCACCTACTTCAAACGACCCAAATAAGGGTTTCCGAATTAAGGGTCGATTTGAAGCAATCTATTACTGTTTTATGCACTCCGTTTCTTCGAAATTCTATTCTAAATAATCGAGCCTAATCTGATCATTCCCCACAAAACTTTTAAAAAACGTCGACCGCGACTCGATTTTTTTAGCACGGACTTCAAACTTCCCAGATTAGGGTGTCCGAATTAGGGTTAGATTTGAAGCACTCCGTTTTTTCGATCGAAATTCTATTCTAAATCAATCAGGACTAATCATTCCACGAAAGTTTCGAGACCGTGACGCCGTTCTTTTAGGACGGACTTCAAACGTCCCAGATTAGGGTTCCCGAATTACGGTTCGATTTGAAGCACTCCGTTCCTTCGAAATTCCATTCTAAATCTTCAAGACTCATCATTCCCCACAAAAGTTTCGAATAACGTCGACCGTGACTCGGTTTTCGAAGCACGTACTTCAAACGTCCCATATTAGAGTTACGAATTAGGGTTTGATTTGAAGCACTATTTTACTGTTCTAGTCATTCCCCACAAAAGTTTCAAAAAACGCCGACCTTGACTCTATTTTTTTAGCACCTACTTCAAACGACCCAAATAAGGGTTTCCGAATTAAGGGTCGATTTGAAGCAATCTATTACTTTTTTATGCACTCCGTTTCTTCGAAATTCTATTCTAAATCATCGAGCCTAATCTGATCATTCCCCACAAAACTTTTAAAAAACGTCGACCGCGACTCGGTTTTTTTAGCACGTACTTCAAACTTCCCAGATTAGGGTGTCCGAATTAGGGTTAGATTTGAAGCACTCCGTTTTTCCGATCGAAATTCTATTCTAAATCAATCAGGACTAATCATTCCCCACGAAAGTTTCGAGACCGTGACGCCGTTCTTTTAGCACGGAATTCAAACGTCCCAGATTAGGGTTCCCTTATTAGGGTTCGATTTGAAGCACTCCGTTTCTACGAAATTCGATTCTAAATCTTCAAGACTCATGATTCCCCACAAAAGTTTCGAAGAACGTCGACCGTGACTCGGTTTTCGAAGCACGTACTTCAAACGTCCCATATTAGAGTTTTCAAATTAGGGTTTGATTTGAAGCACTATTTTACTGTTCTAGTCATTCCCCACAAAAGTTTCAAAAAACGCTGACCTTGACTCTATTTTTTTAGCACCTACTTCAAACTACCCAAATAAGGGTTTCCGAATTAAGGGTCGATTTGAAGCAATCTATTACTGTTTTATGCACTCCGTTTCTTCGAAATTCTATTCTAAATCATCGAGCCTAATCTGAACATTCCCCAGAAAACTTTTAAAAAACGTCGACTGTGACTCGGTTTTTCTAGCACGGACTTCAAACTTCCCAGATTAGGGTGTCCGCATTAAGGTTAGATTTGAAGCACTCCGTTTTTCCGATCGAAATTCTATTCTAAATCAATTAGGACTAATCATTCCCCACGAAAGTTTCGAGACCGTGACGCCGTTCTTTTAGCACGGACTTCAAACATCCCAAATTAGGGTTCCCGAATTAGGGTTCGATTTGAAGCACTCCGTTTCTACGAAATTCGATTCTAAATCTTCAAGACTCATCATTCCCCACAAAAGTTTCGAAGAACGTCGACCGTGACTCGGTTTTCGACGAACGTACTTCAAACGTCCCATATTAGAGTTCCGAATTAGGGTTTGATTTGAAGCACTATTTTACTATTCTAGTCATTCCCCACAAAAGTTTCAAAAAACGCCGACCTTGACTCTATTTTTTTAGCACCTATTTCAAACTACCCAAATAAGGGTTTCCGAATTAAGGGTCGATTTGAAGCAATCTATTACTGTTTTATGCACTCCGTTTCTTCGAAATTCTATTCTAAATCATCGAGCCTAATTTGATCATTCCCCACAAAACTTTTAAAAAACGTCGACCGCGACTCGGTGTTTTTAGCACGGACTTCAAACTTCCCAGATTAGGGTGTCCGAATTAGGGTTAGATTTGAAGCACTCCGTTTTTCCGATCGAAATTCTATTCTAAATCAATCAGGACTAATCATTCCACGAAAGTTTCGAGACCGTGACGCCGTTCTTTTAGGACGGACTTCAAACGTCCCAGATTAGGGTTCCCGAATTACGGTTCGATTTGAAGCACTCCGTTCCTTCGAAATTCCATTCTAAATTTTCAAGACTCATCATTCCCCACAATAGTTTCGAATAATGTCGACCGTGACTCGGTTTTCGAAGCACGTACTTCAAACGTCCCATATTAGAGTTACGAATTAGGGTTTGATTTGAAGCACTATTTTACTGTTCTAGTCATTCCCCACAAAAGTTTCAAAAAACGCCGACCTTGACTCTATTTTTTTAGCACCTACTTCAAACGACCCAAATAAGGGTTTCCGAATTAAGGGTCGATTTGAAGCAATCTATTACTGTTTTATGCACTCCGTTTCTTCGAAATTCTATTCTAAATCATCGAGCCTAATCTGATCATTCCCCAAAAAACTTGTAAAAAACGTCGACCGCGACTCGGTTTTTCTAGAACGGACTTCAAACTTCCCAGATTAGGGTGTCCGAATTAAAGTTAGATTTGATGCACTCCGTTTTTCCGATCGAAATTCTATTCTAAATCAATCAGGACTAATCATTCCTTACAAAAGTTTCGAGACCATGACGCCGTTCTTTTAGGACGGACTTCAAACGTCCCAGATTAGGGTTCCTGAATTAGGGTTCGATTTGAAGCACTCCGTTTCTACGAAATTCGATTCTAAATTTTCAAGACTCATCATTCCCCACAAAAGTTTCGAAGAACGTCGACCGTGACTCGGTTTTCGAAGCACGTACTTCAAACGTCCCATATTAGAGTTTCCGAATTAGGGTTTGATTTGAAGCACTATTTTACTGTTCTAGTCATTCCCCACAAAAGTTTCAAAAAACGCCGACCTTGACTCTATTTTTTTAGCACCTACTTCAAACGACCCAAATAAGGGTTTCCGAATTAAGGGTCGATTTGAAGCAATCTATTACTTTTTTATGCACTCCGTTTCTTCGAAATTCTATTCTAAATCATCGAGCCTAATCTGATCATTCCCCACAAAACTTTTAAAAAACGTCGACCGCGACTCGGTTTTTTTAGCACGTACTTCAAACTTCCCAGATTAGGGTGTCCGAATTAGGGTTAGATTTGAAGCACTCCGTTTTTCCGATCGAAATTCTATTCTAAATCAATCAGGACTAATCATTCCCCACGAAAGTTTCGAGACCGTGACGCCGTTCTTTTAGCACGGAATTCAAACGTCCCAGATTAGGGTTCCCTTATTAGGGTTCGATTTGAAGCACTCCGTTTCTACGAAATTCGATTCTAAATCTTCAAGACTCATGATTCCCCACAAAAGTTTCGAAGAACGTCGACCGTGACTCGGTTTTCGAAGCACGTACTTCAAACGTCCCATATTAGAGTTTTCGAATTAGGGTTTGATTTGAAGCACTATTTTACTGTTCTAGTCATTCCCCACAAAAGTTTCAAAAAACGCTGACCTTGACTCTATTTTTTTAGCACCTACTTCAAACTACCCAAATAAGGGTTTCCGAATTAAGGGTCGATTTGAAGCAATCTATTACTGTTTTATGCACTCCGTTTCTTCGAAATTCTATTCTAAATCATCGAGCCTAATCTGAACATTCCCCAGAAAACTTTTAAAAAACGTCGACTGTGACTCGGTTTTTCTAGCACGGACTTCAAACTTCCCAGATTAGGGTGTCCGCATTAAGGTTAGATTTGAAGCACTCCGTTTTTCCGATCGAAATTCTATTCTAAATCAATTAGGACTAATCATTCCCCACGAAAGTTTCGAGACCGTGACGCCGTTCTTTTAGCACGGACTTCAAACATCCCAAATTAGGGTTCCCGAATTAGGGTTCGATTTGAAGCACTCCGTTTCTACGAAATTCGATTCTAAATCTTCAAGACTCATCATTCCCCACAAAAGTTTCGAAGAACGTCGACCGTGACTCGGTTTTCGACGAACGTACTTCAAACGTCCCATATTAGAGTTCCGAATTAGGGTTTGATTTGAAGCACTATTTTACTATTCTAGTCATTCCCCACAAAAGTTTCAAAAAACGCCGACCTTGACTCTATTTTTTTAGCACCTATTTCAAACTACCCAAATAAGGGTTTCCGAATTAAGGGTCGATTTGAAGCAATCTATTACTGTTTTATGCACTCCGTTTCTTCGAAATTCTATTCTAAATCATCGAGCCTAATTTGATCATTCCCCACAAAACTTTTAAAAAACGTCGACCGCGACTCGGTGTTTTTAGCACGGACTTCAAACTTCCCAGATTAGGGTGTCCGAATTAGGGTTAGATTTGAAGCACTCCGTTTTTCCGATCGAAATTCTATTCTAAATCAATCAGGACTAATCATTCCACGAAAGTTTCGAGACCGTGACGCCGTTCTTTTAGGACGGACTTCAAACGTCCCAGATTAGGGTTCCCGAATTACGGTTCGATTTGAAGCACTCCGTTCCTTCGAAATTCCATTCTAAATTTTCAAGACTCATCATTCCCCACAATAGTTTCGAATAATGTCGACCGTGACTCGGTTTTCGAAGCACGTACTTCAAACGTCCCATATTAGAGTTACGAATTAGGGTTTGATTTGAAGCACTATTTTACTGTTCTAGTCATTCCCCACAAAAGTTTCAAAAAACGCCGACCTTGACTCTATTTTTTTAGCACCTACTTCAAACGACCCAAATAAGGGTTTCCGAATTAAGGGTCGATTTGAAGCAATCTATTACTGTTTTATGCACTCCGTTTCTTCGAAATTCTATTCTAAATCATCGAGCCTAATCTGATCATTCCCCAAAAAACTTGTAAAAAACGTCGACCGCGACTCGGTTTTTCTAGAACGGACTTCAAACTTCCCAGATTAGGGTGTCCGAATTAAAGTTAGATTTGATGCACTCCGTTTTTCCGATCGAAATTCTATTCTAAATCAATCAGGACTAATCATTCCTTACAAAAGTTTCGAGACCATGACGCCGTTCTTTTAGGACGGACTTCAAACGTCCCAGATTAGGGTTCCTGAATTAGGGTTCGATTTGAAGCACTCCGTTTCTACGAAATTCGATTCTAAATTTTCAAGACTCATCATTCCCCACAAAAGTTTCGAAGAACGTCGACCGTGACTCGGTTTTCGAAGCACGTACTTCAAACGTCCCATATTAGAGTTTCCGAATTAGGGTTTGATTTGAAGCACTATTTTACTGTTCTAGTCATTCCCCACAAAAGTTTCAAAAAACGCCGACCTTGACTCTATTTTTTTAGCACCTACTTCAAACGACCCAAATAAGGGTTTCCGAATTAAGGGTCGATTTGAAGCAATCTATTACAGTTTTATGCACTTCGTTTCTTCGAAATTCTATTCTAAATCATCGAGCCTAATCTGATCATTCCCCACAAAACTTTTAAAAAACGTCGACCGCGACTCGGTTTTTTTATCACGGACTTCAAACTTCCCAGATTAGGGTGTCCGAATGAGGGTTAGATTTAAAGCACTCCGTTTTTTCGATCGAAATTCTATTCTAAATCAATCAGGACTAATCATTCCCCACGAAAGTTTCGAGACCGTGACGCCGTTCTTTTAGCACGGACTTCAAACGTCCCAAATTAGGGTTGCCAAATTACGATTCGATTTGAAGCACTCCATTTCTACGAAATTCCAGTCTAAATCTTCAGGACTAATCATTCCCCACAAATGTTTCGAAAAACGTCGACCGTGACTCGGTTTTCGAAGCACGTACTTCAAACGTCCCAGATTAGAGTTTCCGAATTAGGGTTTGATTTGAAGCACTATTATACTATTCTAGTCATTCCCCACAAAAGTTTCAAACAACGGCGACCTTGACTCTATTTTTTTAGCACCTACTTCAAACGACCCAAATAAGGGTTTCCGAATTAAGGGTCGATTTGAAGCAATCTATTACTGTTTTATGCACTCCGTTTCTTCGAAATTCTATTCTAAATCATCGAGCCTAATCTGATCGTTCCCCACAAAACTTTTAAATAACGTCGACCGCGACTCGATTTTTTTAGCACGGACTTCAAACTTCCCAGATTAGGGTGTCCGAATTAGGGTTAGATTTGAAGCACTCCGTTTTTTCGATCGAAATTCTATTCTAAATCAATCAGGACTAATCATTCCCCACGAAAGTTTCGAGACCGTGACGCCGTTCTTTTAGCACGGACTTCAAACGTCCGAAATTAGGGTTCCCGAATTAGGGTTCGATTTGAAGCACTCCGTTTCTACGAAATTCGATTCTAAATCTTCAAGACTCATCATTCCCCACAAAAGTTTCGAAGAACGTCGACCGTTACTCGGTTTTCGAAGCACGTACTTCAAACGTCCCAGATTAGAGTTTCCGAATTAGGGTTTGATTTGAAGCACTATTATACTGTTCTAGTCATTCCCCACAAAAGTTTCAAAAAACGGCGACCTTGACTCTATTTTTTTAGCACCTACTTCAAACGACCCAAATAAGGGTTTCCGAATTAAGGGTCGATTTGAAGCAATCTATTACTGTTTTATGCACTCCGTTTCTTCGAAATTCTATTCTAAATCATCGAGCCTAATCTGATCATTCCCCACAAAACTTTTAAAAAACGTCGACCGCGACTCGGTTTTTTTAGCACGGACTTCAAACTTCCCAGATTAGGGTGTCCGAATTAGGGTTAGATTTGAAGCACTCTGTTTTTCCGATCGAAATTCTGTTCTAAATCAATCAGGACTTATCATTCCCCACGAAAGTTTCGAGACCGTGACGCCGTTCTTTTAGCACGAACTTCAAACGTCCCAGATTAGGGTTCCCGAATTACGGTTCGATTTGAAGCACTCCGTTTCTTCGAAATTCCATTCTAAATCTTCAAGGCTCATCATTCCCCACAAAAGTTTCGAATAACGTCGACTGTGACTCGATTTTCGAAGCACGTACTTCAAACGTCCCATATTAGAGTTCCGAATTAGGGTTTGATTTGAAGCACTATTTTACTGTTCTAGTCATTCCCCACAAAAGTTTCAAAAAACGGCGACCTTGACTCTATTTTTTTAGCACCTACTTCAAACGGCCCAAATAAGGGTTTCCGAATTAAGGGTTGATTTGAAGCAATCTATTACTGTTTTATGCACTCCGTTTCTTCGAAATTCTATTCTAAATCATCGAGCCTAATCTGATCATTCCCCAGAAAACTTTTAAAAAACGTCGACCGCGACTCGGTGTTTTTAGCACGGACTTCAAACTTCCCAGATTAGGGTGTCCGAATTAGGGTTAGATTTGAAGCACTCCGTTTTTTCGATCGAAATTCTATTCTAAATCAATCAGGACTAATCATTCCCCAGGAAAGTTTCGAGACCGTGACGCCTTTCTTTTAGCACGGACTTCAAACGTCCCAGATTAGGGTTCCCAAATTACGGTTCGATTTGAAGCACTCCGTTTCTACGAAATTCCAGTCTAAATCTTAAGGACTAATCATTCCCCACAAATGTTTCGAAAAACGTCGACCGTGACTCGGTTTTTGAAGCACGTACTTCAAACGTCCCAGATTAGAGTTTCCGAATTAGGGTTTGATTTTTAGCACTATTATACTGTTCTAGTCATTCCCCACAAAAGTTTCAAAAAACGGCGACCTTGACTCTATTTTTTTAGCACCTACTTCAAACGACCCAAATAAGGGTTTCCGAATTAAGGGTCGATTTGAAGCAATCTATTACTGTTTTATGCACTCCGTTTCTTCAAAATTCTATTCTAAATCAACGAGCCTAATCTAATCATTCCCCACAAAACTTTTAAAAAACGTCGACCGCGACTCGGTTTTTCTAGCACGGACTTCAAACTTCCCAGATTAGGGTGTCCGAATTAGGGTTAGATTTGAAGCACTCCGTTTTTCCGATCGAAATTCTATTCTAAATAAATCAGGACTAATCATTCCCCACGAAAGTTTCGAGACCGTGACGCCGTTCTTTTAGCACGGACTTCAAACATCCCAAATTAGGGTTCCCGAATTAGGGTTCGATTTGCCGCACTCCGTTTCTACGAAATTCGATTCTAAATCTTCAAGACTCATCATTCCCCACAAAAGTTTCGAAGAACGTCGACCGTTACTCGGTTTTCGAAGCACGTACTTCAAACGTCCCATATTAGAGTTCCGAATTAGGGTTTGATTTGAAGCACTATTTTACTGTTCTAGTCATTCCCCACAAAAGTTTCAAAAAACACCGACCTTGACTCTATTTTTTTAGCACCTACTTCAAACGACCCAAATAAGGGTTTCCGAATTAAGGGTCGATTTGAAGCAATCTATTACTGTTTTATGCACTCCGTTTCTTCGAAATTCTATTCTAAATCAACGAGCCTAATCTAATCATAACCCACAAAACTTTTAAAAAACGTCGACCGAGACTCGGTTTTTTTAGCACGGACTTCAAACTTCCCAGATTAGGGTGTCCGAATTAGGGTTAGATTTGAAGCACTTCGTTTTTTCGATCGAAATTCTATTCTAAATCAATCAGGACTAATCATTCCCCAGGAAAGTTTCGAGACCGTGACGCCGTTCTTTTAGCACGGACTTCAAACGTCCCAGATTAGGGTTCCAAAATTACGGTTCGATTTGAAGCATTCCGTTTCTACGAAATTCCAGTCTAAATCTTCAGGACTAATCATTCCCCACAAATGTTTCGAAAAACGTCGACCGTGACTCGATTTTCGAAGCACGTACTTCAAACGTCCCAGATTAGGGTGTCCGAAGTAGGGTTAGATTTTGAAGCACTCCGTTTTTATTCTAAATCAATTCTAAATCAATCAAGACTAATCATTCCCCACGAAAGTTTCGAGAAACATGACGCCGTTCTTTTAGCACGGACTTCAAACGTCCAAGATTAGGGTTTCCGAATTAGGGTTCGATTTGAAGCACTCCGTTTCTTCGAAATTCTATTCTAAATCTTCAAGACTAATCATTCCCCACAAAAGTTTCGAAAAACGTCGACCGTGACTCGGTTTTGGAAGCACGTACTCCAAACGTCCCATATTAGAGTTTCCGAATTAGGGTTTGATTTTTAGCACTATTATACTGTTCTAGTCATTCCCCACAAAAGTTTCAAAAAACGGCGACCTTGACTCTATTTTTTTAGCACCTACTTCAAACGACCCAAATAAGGGTTTCCAAATTAAGGGTCGATTTGAAGCAATCTATTACTGTTTTATGCACTCCGTTTTTTCGAAATTCTATTCTAAATCATCGAGCCTAATCTGATCATTCCCCACAAAACTTCTAAAAAACGTCGACCGCGACTCGGTTTTTTTAGCACGGACTTCAAACTTCCCAGATTAGGGTGTCCGTATTAGGGTTAGATTTGAAGCACTCCGTTTTTTCGATCGAAATTCTATTCTAAATCAATCAGGACTAATCATTCCCCACGAAAGTTTCGAGACCGTGGTGCCGTTCTTTTAGCACGGACTTCAAACGTCCCAGATTAGGGTTCCCGAATTACGGTTCGATTTGAAGCACTCCGTTCCTTCGAAATTCCATTCTAAATTTTCAAGACTCATCATTCCCCACAATAGTTTCGAATAATGTCGACCGTGACTCGGTTTTCGAAGCACGTACTTCAAACGTCCCATATTAGAGTTACGAATTAGGGTTTGATTTGAAGCACTATTTTACTGTTCTAGTCATTCCCCACAAAAGTTTCAAAAAACGCCGACCTTGACTCTATTTTTTTAGCACCTACTTCAAACGACCCAAATAAGGGTTTCCGAATTAAGGGTCGATTTGAAGCAATCTATTACTGTTTTATGCACTCCGTTTCTTCGAAATTCTATTCTAAATCATCGAGCCTAATCTGATCATTCCCCACAAAACTTTTAAAAAACGTCTACCGCGACTCGGTTTTTTTACCACGGATTTCAAACTTCCCAGATTAGGGTGTCCGAATTAGGGTTAGATTTGAAGCACTCCGTTTTTGCGATCGAAATTCTGTTTAAATCAATCAGGACTTATCATTCCCCACGAAAGTTTCGAGACTGTGACGCCGTTCTTTTAGCACGGACTTCAAATGTCCCAGATTAGGGTTCCCGAATTACGGTTCGATTTGAAGCACTCCGTTTCTTCGAAATTCCATTCTAAATCTTCAAGACTCATCATTCCCCACAAAAGTTTCGAATAACGTCGACCGTGACTCGGTTTTCGAAGCACGTACTTCAAACGTCCCATATTAGAGTTCCGAATTAGGGTTTGATTTGAAGCACTATTTTACTGTTCTAGTCATTCCCCACAAAAGTTTCAAAAAACGCCGACCTTGACTCTATTTTTTTAGCACCTACTTCAAACGACCCAAATAAGGGTTTCCGAATTAAGGGTCGATTTGAAGCAATCTATTACTGTTTTATGCACTCCGTTTCTTTGAAATTCTATTCTAAATCAACGAGCCTAATCTAATCATTCCCCACAAAACTTTTAAAAAACGTCGACCGCGACTCTGTTTCTTTAGCACGGACTTCAAACTTCCCAGATTAGGGTGTCCGAGTTAGGGTTAGATTTGAAGCACTCCGTTTTTTCGATCGAAATTCTATTCTAAATCAATCAGGACTAATCATTCCCCACGAAAGTTTCGAGACCGTGACGCCGTTCTTTTAGCACGGACTTCAAACGTCCCAGATTAGGGTTCCCGAATTACGGTTCGATTTGAAGCACTCCGTTTCTTCGAAATTCCTTTCTAAATCTTCAAGACTCATCATTCCCCATAAAAGTTTCGAAGAACGTCGACCGTGACTCGGTTTTCGAAGCACGTACTTCAAACGTCCGAAATTAGAGTTTCCGAATTAGGGTTTGATTTGAAGCACTATTTTACTGTTCTAGTCATTCCCCACAAAAGTTTCAAAAAACGCCGACCTTGACTCTATTTTTTTAGCACCTACTTCAAACGACCCAAATAAGGGTTTCCGAATTAAGGGTCGATTTGAAGCAATCTATTACTGTTTTATGCACTCCGTTTCTTCGAAATTCTATTCTAAATCATCGAGCCTAATCTGATCATTCCCCAAAAAACTTTTAAAAAACGTCGACCGCGACTCGATTTCTTTAGCACGGACTTCAAACTTCCCAGATTAGGGTGTCCGAATTAGGGTTAGATTTGAAGCACTCCGTTTTTCCGATCGAAATTCTGTTCTAAATCAATCAGGACTTATCATTCCCAACGAAAGTTTCGAGACCGTCACGCCGTTCTTTTAGCACGGACTTCAAACGTCCCAGATTAGGGTTCCCGAATTACGGTTCGATTTGAAGCACTCCGTTTCTTCGAAATTCCATTCTAAATCTTCAAGACTCATCATTCCCCACAAAAGTTTCGAATAACGTCGACCGTGACTCGGTTTTCGAAGCACGTACTTCAAACGTCCCATATTAGAGTTACGAATTAGGGTTTGATTTGAAGCACTATTTTACTGTTCTAGTCATTCCCCTCAAAAGTTTCAAAAAACGCCGACCTTGACTCTATTTTTTTAGCACCTACTTCAAACGACCCAAATAAGGGTTTCCGAATTAAGGGTCGATTTGAAGCAATCTATTACTGTTTTATGCACTCCGTTTCTTCGAAATTCTATTCTAAATCAACGAGCCTAATCTAATCATTCCCCACAAAACTTTTAAAAAACGTCGACCGCGACTCGGTTTTTTTAGCACGGACTTCAAACTTCCCAGATTAGGGTGTCCGAATGAGGGTTAGATTTGAAGCACTCCGTTTTTTCGACCGAAATTCTATTCTAAATCAATCAGGACTAATCATTCCCCACGAAAGTTTCGAGACCGTGACGCCGTTCTTTTAGCACGGACTTCAAACGTCCCAGATTAGGGTTCCCGAATTACGGTTCGATTTGAAGCACTCCGTTTCTTCGAAATTCCTTTCTAAATCTTCAAGACTAATCATTCCCCAAAAAAGTTTCAAACAACGTCGACCGTGACTCGGTTTTCGAAGCACGTACTTCAAACGTCCCAGATTAGAGTTTCCGAATTAGGGTTTGATTTGAAGCACTATTATACTGTTCTAGTCATTCCCCACAAAAGTTTCAAAAAACGGCGACCTTGACTCTATTTTTTTAGCACCTACTTCAAACGACCCAAATAAGGGTTTCCGAATTCAGGGTCGATTTGAAGCAATCTATTACTGTTTTATGCACTCCGTTTCTTCGAAATTCTATTCTAAATCATCGAGCCTAATCTGATCATTCCCCACAAAACTTTTAAAAAACGTCGACCGCGACTCGGTTTTTTTAGCACGGACTTCAAACTTCCCAGATTAGGGTGTCCGAATTAGGGTTAGATTTGAAGCACTCCGTTTTTCCGATCGAAATTCTGTTCTAAATCAATCAGGTCTTATCATTCCCCACGAAAGTTTCGAGACCGTGACGCCGTTCTTTTAGCACGGACTTCAAACGTCCCAGATTAGGGTTCCCGAATTACGGTTCGATTTGAAGCACTCCGTTTCTTCGAAATTCCATTCTAAATCTTCAAGCCTCATCATTCCCCACAAAAGTTTCGAATAACATCGACCGTGACTCGGTTTTCGAAGCACGTACTTCAAACGTCCCAAATTAGAGTTTCCGAATTAGGGTTTGATTTGAAGCACTATTTTACTGTTCTAGTCATTCCCCACAAAAGTTTCAAAAAACGCCGACCTTGACTCTATTTTTTTAGCACCTACTTCAAACGACCCAAATAAGGGTTTCCGAATTAAGGGTCGATTTGAAGCAATCTATTACTGTTTTATGCACTCCGTTTCTTCGAAATTCTATTCTAAATCATCGAGCCTAATCTGATCATTCCCCACAAAACTTTTAAAAAAACGTCGACCGCGACTCGGTTTCTTTAGCACGGACTTCAAACTTCCCAGATTAGGGTGTCCGAATTAGGGTTAGATTTGAAGCACTCCGTTTTTTAGATCGAAATTCTATTCTAAATCAATCAGGACTAATCATTCCCCACGAAAGTTTCGAGACCGTGGTGCCGTTCTTTTAGCACGGACTTCAAACGTCCCAGATTAGGGTTCCCGAATTACGGTTCGATTTGAAGCACTCCGTTTCTTCGAAATTCCATTCTAAATCTTCAAGACTCATCATTCCCCATAAAAGTTTCGAAGAACGTCGACCGTGACTCGGTTTTCGAAGCACGTACTTCAAACGTCCCAAATAAGAGTTTCTGAATTAGGGTTTGATTTGAAGCACTATTTTACTGTTCTAGTCATTCCCCACAAAAGTTTCAAAAAACGTCGACCTTGACTCTATTTTTTTAGCACCTACTTCAAACGACCCAAATAAAGGTTTCCGAATTAAGGGTCGATTTGAAGCAATCTATTACTGTTTTATGCACTCCGTTTCTTCGAAATTCTATTCTAAATCATCGAGCCTAATCTGATCATTCCCCACAAAACTTTTAAAAAACGTCGACCGCGACTCGGTTTCTTTAGCACGGACTTCAAACTTCCCAGATTAGGGTGTCCGAATTAGGGTTAGATTTGAAGCACTCCGTTTTTTCGATCGAAATTCTATTCTAAATCAATCAGGACTAATCATTCCCCACGAAAGTTTCGAGACCGTGACGCCGTTCTTTTAGCACGGACTTCAAACGTCCCAGATTAGGGTTCCCGAATTACGGTTCGATTTGAAGCACTCCGTTTCTTCGAAATTCCATTCTAAATCTTCAAGACTCATCATTCCCCATAAAAGTTTCGAAGAACGTCGACCGTGACTCGGTTTTCAAGCACGTACTTCAAACGTCCCAAATTAGAGTTTCCGAATTAGGGTTTGATTTGAAGCACTATTTTACTGTTCTAGTCATTCCCCACAAAAGTTTCAAAAAACGCCGACCTTGACTCTATTTTTTTAGCACCTACTTCAAACGACCCAAATATGGGTTTCCGAATTAAGGGTCGATTTGAAGCAATCTATTACTGTTTTATGCACTCCGTTTCTTCGAAATTCTATTCTAAATCATCGAGCCTAATCTGATCATTCCCCACAAAACTTTTAAAAAACGTCGACCGCGACTCGGTTTTTTTAGCACGGACTTCAAACTTCCCAGATTAGAGTGTCCGAATTAGGGTTAGATTTGAAGCACTCCGTTTTTTCGATCGAAATTCTATTCTAAATCAATCAGGACTAATCATTCCACGAAAGTTTCGAGACCGTGACGCCGTTCTTTTAGCACGGACTTCAAACGTCCCAGATTAGGGTTCCCGAATTACGGTTCGATTTGAAGCACTCCGTTTCTTCGAAATTCCTTTCTAAATCTTCAAGACTAATCATTCCCCAAAAAAGTTTCAAACAACGTCGACCGTGACTCGGTTTTCGAAGCACGTACTTCAAACGTCCCATATTAGAGTTCCGAATTAGGGTTTGATTTGAAGCACTATTATACTGTTCTAGTCATTCCCCACAAAAGTTTCAAAAAACGCCGACCTTGACTCTATTTTTTTAGCACCTACTTCAAACGACCCAAATAAGGGTTTCCGAATTAAGGGTCGATTTGAAGCAATCTATTACTGTTTTATGCACTCCGTTTCTTCGAAATTCTATTCTAAATCATCGATCCTAATCTGATCATTCCCCACAAAACTTTTAAAAAACGTCGACCGCGACTCGGTTTTTTTAGCACGGACTTCAAACTTCCCAGATTAGGGTGTCCGAATTAGGGTTAGATTTGAAGCACTCCGTTTTTTCGATCGAAATTCTATTCTAAATCAATCAGGACTAATCATTCCCCATGAAAGTTTCGAGACCGTGAGGCCGTTCTTTTAGCACGGACTTCAAACGTCCCAGATTAGGGTTCTCGAATTACGGTTCGATTTGAAGCACTCCGTTTTTTCGATCGAAATTCTATTCTAAATCAATCAGGACTAATCATTCCCCATGAAAGTTTCGAGACCGTGAGGCCGTTCTTTTAGCACGGACTTCAAACGTCCCAGATTAGGGTTCCCGAATTACGGTTCGATTTGAAGCACTCCGTTTCTTCGAAATTCCATTCTAAATGTTCAAGACTCATCATTCCCCACAAAAATTTCGAAAAACGTCGACCGAGCGCGAAGCGGCGAAGACTGGAAAGGAGAGGATAGGGGCTCATAAACCGACTTCTCTTGACCCTTGCTTCCTCTTCTTCTGTATACTTCAGTGTATATGAGGCAAAGACTATTTGTTTGAACACTAGACTACTACTAGAAAGACGAGACTACGACTACAATATCAAACTAGAGACTACTCGGATACTGAATCTATTCTATAGAAAGAGGCTAACGACTAGTAGTCAGATCTAGATAATAGACTACTGTGGCTTAGTAGTGATATCGAGATAAAGGTAAGGTCAGATTGTCTACCTATCGCCTTAGTAAGGTAGTACTTGACTCTTGTCTTTCCTGAGGCTGAGGCTGGAGAACGAGTCAGGCGAAGCCCTTTCCTTCCCTTTACTTACTGACGGGCTATCTTCCCTTTAGGTAAGGGAATAGTCCAACTTTCGACCCTATATTGGCTTCCAGTACTTTCTATTCCCGGTAACAAGGTAATAGCTCTTCTTTTCCTAAAGCGCTTGTTCCACTAGGGTCCTCTTCTGTTCCTGTATAAGTAAGAGGATAGCAGTCCGTTATTCTATGGCTTCGGGAGGCTCCTTTAAAAAGAGTTGACCCGTGATCTACGCAAAGGCTGCTTAAAGTACGTACACACAGGCAAGAGAGAGAACGCACAAGCGGTACGTAAGAGCAAACTGTCTTATTGCCTATTACCGAATCGAAAGTGCTTAAACCTCTCCTCTTTCTGTCAGTCGTCTACTTTACTGACTGAAAAATGGGAAGTCACTCATTCAAACCTCCCGCCCTCTCCAGTCAGGCGGGTGAAGCGCATTAATAGGAGCGAAGCGTATCTTTCTCTTAATAATTCTATAGCAAAGTCATTATACAGACTGAAATGGTTGAGACGGACTCGAAGGTCTCATCCACTCGCCCCCTTCCCAATCCATATTCCAATGTCGGGAGGAAAGCTCAATATGGTATAGTCGAGGTAGACGTCTCTCTGTGTGTGGAAAAAGAGGAGGAGCTTTGATTTGCACGCCTTTGAGTAGGTAGGGTTATACGCGTCAGCTTAAGATCATCTCTCCAACCAATAGCCTCAGACTGAATCAACCGATAGCATCTGCCTTTACTATCTAAACTATCAGTCAAGCAGCTTCTCTCCTACAACAGGTCTCGGATTTCTTGAGTAGGCGGGTGGACCTAAAGGCCGTCGGCTTGAAACCCTTTCCATAGGGGGCCTTGCCGCAAGATAGGCCATAGGAGCAAATGAGCTACCCATTTTTGAGTTAAGCCAGGAGTGTCTTTCTCGAATGAAAACATCAATCATCTTTGGGGCGGAAGGTTTCATTCTCGTTGTGGCTTCCCGTGTAAGGAGAAAAGTTGTCCATATTAATCCTATATATTCTTGCTATCTCGAGTTTACCTAATCCTAATAAACGCTATCAAATGGAAAACAGACGCCTTCGAATCTCTAATGGACCCGCATCTTTCATCGGTTTTTTTGAGACTCATCAAAACTGGAGACGTGGTTAGGCTAGCAAGTTGAACCGGATCATCCATCGGATGCACACCCGCACTTCGTCTGCCTCGTCAAGTGACCCCGGACACTTCCCTTGCACAGTTTCAAGTGGAGATGGGGAAATTAGAGTGGGGGCAAAAGTCTCGTAATCTTTTGAGTATCGAGATGGCCGGTAACCTGGCTAGAGAAGCTCCCATGTGGTTTAGAATGAGTATCCACCAGGACTACGGGAAATTCCTAAGGGAATTGATATGAACCAAGAGACATCAATCATACAATATACTTCAATGAAGATGTGAAGAAAAGGTTGTCAAAATTATCAAAAGATGTTTCAATTCATGCTACATTGAAGAAGAAATGAAGTTTGATTGTTGCAAATTTTGGAATGTCTTTAATAGTTTCATTTTGAGGCTATATATAAAGCCATGTATGTTGTATTTGTAAGGTAGACTTGGAAAATATAGAAAGAAGCATTTGTGCTCTTCTTTAGCCAATGGCTAAGTTTCTTTGCAATTCTATGTAATTTAGGTTGCATGTAGAATCATTCAAGCTCGACATGATCAATCTTGCTTGTGGAGTGATTCGAATCTCAAGCAAGTGTTTGGGATATTTGATCAACAAGAATCATTCAAGCTAGACATGATCGATCTTGCTTGTGGAGTGATTCGAATCTCAATCAAGTGTTCTTCTTGCCTTGAGATATTCGATCAACAAGGTAATCCGAATCTTACTCCCCTTGTAGTGATTCCTTATCTTATCAGGAATAGTCCGAGAACAAAGTGCGGGAGGAATTTCCTTGTCTTGTCATGAGCAACAATCAACTGACCTTGCTATCTACGAGACAACATAGTTGGGTTGGGTAGGATGTGAAGAAATGGAAATAGCATGCATTCCCCTTGCCCCGTACTAAGAGGTTCCCCGTATCGTCTAGCCCTGAGATATTGATATTAGGAGTTGGGTGCTTGAGAAGGACCAATCAGAGGCAGAAAATGCATCCATTCCATCCATGTACGTATCAAAAACAGATGGAGGTCATCAGGCAGCCTATCTGACCGGACAAGGAGTTTAGTTGGTTGTCGGCAAGTCTGTCCCCTTCGGATACAGATGAAAGACTGGGCTTTCGCTCTCGCCCTAAACGAATGAATTGACGGAGAGGAACGAAGCAGCGAGAGGAAGTAGCTCCACGAGAAGAGGAGAGGGAGTAAGTAGCTCGAGATCATTCCGAGGGGACCGACTAGATCAAGACTAGGAGAGATGATCCCCAGGACGAGAAGAATCCATACACTCGATCCATTGCTTCTACCCCTCCCCGATGCAGCCGGGACCCGTACTCGGATTTCAGCCACTGTAGTTCAAATGCAGCCTGACGACTGAGTGAAGGTTGGGAGTGGGCTGCTCGGGTACGATCTAAAACGATCCCACATTCCAGAAAGAACCGGACAATGGGAAGCCTTCGTTGAGTATGGGAAGTGGGCTAGTCCCCGAGAAAGCCTTGCCAACTATAAGAAAGAGTTGTGGCTCAAAATCAATCAGCAGTTCCTAGGTTCTCAGTAACGTGGCCAGTCAGCGGGCAGGAGGGAGGGAAGCTTACCTTGACTTGTTGTCCGGGCAGATAACACAGCCACTCGCTATTTTCAAACACAGAATAAGCTGTATCACCCAGCCCCAATTTAGAGTTGGATTTATGGCAAACAAGGAATTTCCGGCAATAAGGATATCATAAACATAGTTTGACAATATTCTAATCTCACCATCCATTATTGGAGTTTCAATACAATGATCGTTGAACGAAATCCCATATCGCTAATAGCTTGATGAAACTTAAGGTACCATACCACTGTTTCAAGTCATATAAAGAAAGACTTTCTTAGCTTGCAAACCTGATCTTCATGCCCAAGAACCTAAAAACCTGGCCTGGAGGTTGTACCATTACCATATATATAAATCCTCGAGTTCACATTTCAAAATGCTATTTGTTTTGACATCCTCGTCTGATCTCATTCAAAATCCAAATGAGCGACCATAGCAGCGACAATTCTAATAGATGTCAACTTCTCCACAGGAGCAAATCTTTCTTCATAATCAATCCCACCCCATCCATTGTGAGATGTGAGAAGCCCCAAGCAACCAATCGTGTCAACGAGATCAAAATAGAGCCGTCACTCTTGCGCTTCACCTGTCATACCCTGACTACACGGAACGAGACAATTCGATTGGCTTCACTCCTTCTGGTAATGGGACAAGTTCCCATGTCTCATTCTGATTTAAGGTGTTCAGGCGGAAATCTCCTCTTTCATCGCCCCACTCTTTCAGGCCAGCCGCTTCTTCAAATGAGCTTGGCTCTTCTACTTTCTGGAGAGGCACAAGACTGTTCAAGTGTCACAGTGTCCGCATAGTTGGCTTCTGTATACTTGGGATTGATTGGGCTTCCTGATCCTTGTCGATCTTCTAAGTCGGCTATCAAACACAGTGCCTTCAGCAGGGATCCTCTTGAATATCTTGTTGCTCTCTTCTAGACATGCATCACTCTTTGTTAACGGGTCGCGGGCCTTGGGCTTTTTTTCTCTGATAGGAGGGCTTCGTGTAGCTTTTTTGACTCAGGTTCAGAGTGACTCACAATATCAGGCTCTTGTTGCTCAAGTGCTTGTGCCCGCATACGGAAGTCTAGCATCCCGGAATACGGCAGTACTACATTTTCGGAGGACCACCATGATGATGCCTCATCGAAAACGAGATGTGGAGATACAGATTTTGTAGTCGGATCAATTCACCTCAACCTACGCGGATCATAGCCGACATAGATGCACCAACTAGCCCACCTTCTTTTCCAGCTTCGTCCGTAACTGCTCAGAACACATAGCAGATGCAGCTAAAGACTTTTCAATGTTGGTAAGGAAAAGCTAATTTTTCTTGGGGTTTCCTTTTTCAAAACAGCGGTTGTACGTTCTTCGCATGCACATCATGCTTTGACAAGTTTCGCCCTTCTTTCTGCAACTCTATTTTGCTGTGAAGTGTGTTGTGTTAGCAGCTAAACGGATGACGTACCTGAATCATCAAACTCTTGCAACGTGTATTCTCCACCATTGTGAGTCCTCAGGCATATTTTTCTTTGATTGAGTTCATTTTCCACCCCTCTTTAGGATCTTCACTCTCATTTCCTTGGCCAGAGCACAGTCTCAACAAAGTAATCATTCTTTCACCCTCTGATTCTTTCTCTTCTTCTTTAATGTCTTTTTTCTTTCAATCCTTTAACTGAACTGGTTTTGATCAATCTTTCTTCTGTTTACAGGTCCGTGTTATTTGGGTTTTGTCTTCAACGACACGGATTGATTGATTTCCCATCAGAGGACTAGAGGAGGCTGCCGGCAGCAACGCTATCTGAGTATGAGCGGGTTCTGGTGCTTGAAAGGGGCGAAGAAGCGAGATGAGAAAAGAAAAGGGAGGAGAGGGGAGAGACCGAGTTTACCTCCTTCAAGCAAGCAGTCAGTCTCATTCTTCTTTCTTCCAGTTGAGTAAATGAATTAGCTGCAGCGGCTTTACCTCCTTCAAAAAGGAATATAATAGAGGTTTCGGGGCAGGCAGGTTCATGAGCAAATCCTTCTTTACCTTCTTTACTGTGATAGAATAAAGAACTCTAACATCAGGGAATAAAACAAAGCTAGAAAGATAGGGGAAGGAGCTTTACCGAGTTCAAGAAGGTTCAGGTTCAGTAGCTGCTCAGGTCATATCGGGGCAGGAAATGAAATTGTGAAACCGAGTTGTAGAGGGGTGAAACAGCTCGACCGAGAGGGAGAGGGGAAGGAAATGGAATTGTGAAACCAAGGTTACGAGGTGAGAGGGCGAAGAAGCTCGATTGGAAAGGAGAGGGGCGAAGAAGCAAGACTGGAAAGGAAAGGAGAGGGGCGGTGTTCCGTACGTAAAGCCTAATCTGATGACCCAATCAGTCTTCCTCACCACTCTCATGGAGGTGCTTTCGACTCCCCGGTGCAAGCCTGAACCTTCGAAGACGGCGTCCCCAATGCCCGAGGCCGGGTTCTTGACGGTAGTAGTGCTATCAATGCCAGGTTCTATAGTCGAGCCGATCAATAATTCTACGGAAGGTCAGGTCAGGGGTGAATTGGGACCTCCGAGTGGTGAACCAGTCCTATGAGTGGGTTGAGAGGGCTATCTTAGGTTAGGCCGGAGCTCAAGAATTGGCAATCGGTAGTCAGAGACGGGCTATTGGAAGCCGGTGTTGATCCCTATAATGGTTTGACTTTGGATCATTCAGTGGGTACCAAGATTGGTGGTTCGACATTCGACAGTTCTGGTCGTAGACACAGTGTTGCTGATCTCTTCAGCTATGCGAAAGCTTTGAATATGAGAGTGCAGTCTATGCAAGCTATGCAAGTGTTGAAAGAATTCTTTTAGCCTCTTCTTCGCGGATCGAAGCAATCGGTAATTGGGGTTGTTTTTCGCGACCAAAGAAAGAGGGCCATGCAATGCAAAGGGAGAGGATCACCTCTGTGCTGGGGCTCTCGGAAGCCCACAGCTTCCGCTTCTGAGTGGCATTGGACCGAGGCCGTCCCTCTCATCGTGGGGAATTCCTCTGTCTCATCACTTGCCTTATGTCGGACAGTTCCTCTATGAGAACCCCCGAAATGGCATCTCAATTGTGCCCCCAATCCCATTGGAGCACTCTCTGATACAAGTCGTGGGCATAACCAATTCAGAGACAGGGGCTTACCTTGAAGCAACTTCCAATCTCATTCCTTTTGTCTCCCCGGCTCGCCACTCTATCTCACTGTGGCTACCCTGATGGAGAAGATTACTGGGCCACTCTCTGTTCACTCCGGTTGCCATCTACAGATGTCAGGGTTAACCCAATTGTACGGTTCAACTACTTTAGTAATCCGGGTGATGTATGTGGAGCGGTGTGTGAATGGCACCTGCAAGATCGGTGATGTACTGAGGAGCCGTTCCATGGAGGATTTCCAATTCAGGGAATGGTTTGTTTGGGGGCCGAGATTGAAGATATGTGGGGCCTGCATTGCCCGTTGATCAATCAAATGATCGGCTGATGGGAGAGTTTTGCCCGCAGTGAGTACTATATGGCACTACTATGGTGGATGCCTTGTGGATTGATGCTCGCAGGGTTATTGGGATTGTTGCTTTCCGAGTTGTTGATGGTTCGATATTCACTGTATCACCAGGGACCAATGCCCAGTCCCCTCTTTTGATGCTTGGACGGTCAGTGTCTTTCTTGTTATCTGAATGCTTCAGTCTTTTTGTTGGTTTGTTAGAGTTGACTACTTACCCTGTTGTGCCAAAAGGAACTATAAGCGGACTTTGCTGCGAATCTGCTAGCCATTTACCAGTATTTCCTCTTCTGCTTCTGTTTTTGGGTTTCTTCTTCTCCTTTCCCCTTGTGAACACAATCAAATCCGAACAAATAAGAAATTGGTGATTCTCTCCAACCAATTAAGAAAGAAGATTGAAAAGACCCTCTCGGGTTTCTCTTTCATTTGCCAGTTCCAAATCCGCATTGTCAGTCAACTGCTGCACCATTTTTCTTACAGGATGCCAAGTTAAAGAAGATAAGGCGAGTGAATAAGGTCTGAAACCCAATAAAACATTTATGCTCGTGGCCGGACCGGAAAAAGATGTGGGAGCAATGGCACTCGATCACAAACCCTCTCTTTCCCTTTCTGTAAATTACTTGGTATTTTTGTCTTCTTCGCCCTTCCCTGTCCAGCTCAAGCTGATTAAAAAAATGGATTTGTTTCGGAAAGCGTTCCGCCCCTCAGTCTTGGACATTTTGGCGGGACTTTCCCTGCCCTACATTCCAGTCACGAATCCAAAACTTCTCACTCCCACCGGCCGGCTCTTCCCTTTGGCTACTCTAAAAAAGGTACTGACGCTTCACACCCCATCTCGACGAAAATCAGGAAACTTATTGCAACTACATCAAAAATCGAGAAAAAAAGACGTGAACGGCCCCTTTCTTGGAACTAATTCATAGGGATAGGGGGCAACGTGTGATATATCAAAATATAGAAGAAGAAAAGATATGTAGCATCCACTTGGTGCTCATAATATCTTTCTTGATGTTTTTTGTATAAGGGATTCTTTCTCGGAAGGGAGCTAGGCAGATTTAGATCGATCGAATCTACTGACTAATTGGTTTAGCTTATCGATGTCCTTGGGTCCAATGAGGATAAAGAGGATGGATGGCCCGGCTTCTTTAGCATTTTATAGGAGTGGATAACAGCGGGAAAAAGGATGAAGTATTAGCGTTAGCGTGAGAGAGCAGAAAATGACACTAAACAAAATAGAAAGAGAAAGGCATAGTGTAGTTAAGGGGGACTCATCACGAGTATTTATTATTATACTCAACGCAAGCATCACTAAGGTCATAATATCTTTCTCCGGCAAAAGTCGAATAACAGAAGTATGAAAAAGAAAGGGGGACCCATGTGAAGCAGACCAGCAACCAGATATTACCAATGGCAAGAACGGTCCGCACCAGTATGGGGGCAGGGTATTTAGGCTCCTCCCTCTCGTACGCCACCGGTTAGGTAAGAAACAAACTCAAAAAAAGGGGCACTTAGACGCCCTAGGTCCATTAAAACCTTTTCTCCCTTATTATCAATCAAAGAGAAGGCAGCCGATGCGACTTGATGTCTCAGACCATTACATTAAGCATACAAAAATGCAATGTAACAAGGGGCCAAGCGTACCTACCGTGAAGGAACAGGATGAGACAGAAGTACTTCCCGCGCATACTAGTATTAGATAAAACGGTTCCAACTCCATGTATTTCTTCGGTTAAAAAGGTAGACAGAGTCAACCTCCATACACCTCTGGTCATTCCCGGCCTTTCTATTAGAGTGAGAATGAGGGAGATACTGAAGATTTACAGTCAACCAACTAGGGGAGGATGGGCCTCAGGGGGGATAAAACCATTCAACACTGACTCTTTTACGGGGAATGTAAAAAAAGTTCCACTCCCAAACCTACCATCTCAAGTTCAGAGTAAACCATCTCCACAGCAAGACTCCTTCCACTCCAATTGATAAGATAAGGAATCAATACAAGGGGAATAAGATTCGGATTACCTTGTTGATCGAATATCTCAAGGCAAGAACACTTGTTTGAGATTCGAATCACTCCACAAGCAAGATCGATCATGTCTAGCTTAAATGATTCTTGTTGATCAAATATCTCAAGACAAGAACACTTGATTGAGATTCGAATCACTCCACAAGCAAGATTGATCATGTCGAGCTTGAATGATTCTACATGCAACCTAAACTACATAGAATTGCAAAGAAACTTAGTCATTGGCTAAAGAAAAGCACAAATGCTTCTTTCTATATTTTCCAAGTCTTCTTACAAATACAACATACATGGCTTTATATAGCCTCAAAATGAAACTACTAAAGGCATTCGTAAGAGTTGTAACATTCATACTTAATGGCCATAATGAGCCATTATGTAAATGTAACCTAAAAAATCTTAAAATACAATAACTCTAAATTACTCTAAATTGTAACCCACCCAAAATTTACAACAATCAAACTTCATTCTTCTTCAATGTAGCATATGAGTTGAAACATCTTTTGATAATTTTGACAACCTTTTCTTCACATCTTCATTGAAGTATATTGTATGATTGATGTCTCTTGGTTCATATCATTCTCCACTTCTTCAAGAGGATTCGTCCTCGAATCTATTTGTGTAACTTTGCTGCAAAAAATAAGTTATGGAAATACGAAGGACCTCACAACACTCTCTCACGAGTATACGCTCAAGGAATTTTAGGCCACACTTTTTACACTCGTTTACACAAATGAAGCTCTCATTCTCACCTATCAAAATTTTAAATAGAGCAAAGATTGAATTTTGAACTTTGGGTCGATTAAAAATTAAAAGGATAAAAATAAATAAAAATCAAATTGAGAAGAAATGCAAAGGAAACATATATCCGATCTTGAGCCTGAAGCTCTGATACCAAATGATATGATAAGGAATCAATACAAGGGAAATAAGATTCGGATTACCTTGTTGATCGAATATCTCAAGGCAAGAACACTTGATTGAGATTCGAATCACTCCACAAGTAAGATCGATCATGTCTAGCTTGAATGGCTCTTGTTGATCAAATATCTCAAACACTTGTTTGAGATTCGAATCACTCCACAAGCAAGATTGATCATGTCGAGCTTGAATGATTCTACATGCAATCTAAACTACATAGAATTGCAAAGAAACTTAGCCATTGGCTAAAGAAAAGCACAAATGCTTCTTTTAATATATTTTCCAAGTCTGCTTACAAATACAACATACATGGCTTTATATAGCCTCAAAAATGAAACTACTAAAGGTATTCCAAGAGTTGTAACATTCCTACTTTATGGCCATAATTAGCCATGATGTAAATGTAACCGAAAATAAATAAAAAGTCTTAAAATACAATAACTCTAAATTACTCTAAATTGTAACCCACCCAAAATTTACAACAATCAAACTTCATTCTTCTTCAATGTAGCATGAATTGAAACATCTTTTTGATAATTTTGACAACCTTTTCTTCACATCTTCATTGAAGTATATTGTATGATTGATGTCTCTTGGTTCATATCATTCTCCATTTCTTCAAGAGGATTCGTCCTCGAATCTATTTGTAACTTTGCTGCAAAAAATAAGTTATGGAAATACGACGGACCTCACAACACTCTCTCTAGAGTATATGCTCAAGGAATTTTAGGCCACTCTATTTGCACTCATTTACACAAATGAAGCTCTCATTCTCACCTCTCAAATTTTCTTAGTAGAGCCCAGATTGGATTTTTTATTTTATTTTGGATCGATTAAAAACTAAAAAGATAAAAAAACAAATTGAAAAGAAACGCAAAGGAAACATATATCCGATCTTGAGCCTGAAGCTCTGATACCAAATGATAAGATAAGGAATCAACTACAAGAGGAATAAGATTCAGATTACCTTGTTGATCGAATATCTCAAGGCAAGAACACTTGATTGAGATTCGAATCACTCCACAAGCAAGATCGATCATGTCTAGCTTGAATGACTCTTGTTGATCAAATATCTCAAACACTTGTTTGAGATTCGAATCACTCCACAAGCAAGATTGATCATGTCGAGCTTGAATGATTCTACATGCAACCTAAACTACATAGAATTGCAAAGAAACTTAGCCATTGGCTAAAGAAAGCACAAATGCTTCTTTTAATATATTTTTTTCCAAGTCTGCTTACAAATACAACATACATGGCTTTATATAGCCTCAAAAATGAAACTACTAAAGGTATTCCAAGAGTTGTAACATTCCTACTTTATGGCCATAATTAGCCATTATGTAAATGTAACCAAAAATAAATAAAAATCTTAAAATACAATAACTCTGAATTACTCTAAATTGTAACCCACCCAAAATTTACAACAATCAAACTTCATTCTTCTTCAATGTAGCATGAGTTGAAACATCTTTTGATAATTTAACAACCTTTTCTTCACATCTTCATTGAAGTATATTGTATGATTGATGTCTCTTGGTTCATATCACCAATTAGGCCAAAAAAATAGACAGAGGATAGAATAGAATTTGATAAGAAAAGGTCCTTACAGGAGAAGGAATAAGGAGTTTCGTCTTGACTGACTGTTCTGTCGAATGAATCGATAGTCTTTATAGGAGAGTAAGTAAATGAACTCGAACTGAATGAAGGGAATATCGGTGAAGGAGCGAAGGCAGCTCGACCGATAGGGAGAGGAGCGAAGGCTGTGAGACCGAGTTTACGAGGCGAACGAGCTCTGGCAGTGAGACCAAGAGGGAGAGGAGCGAAGCTGCTTTACCTTAAGGGGAGGGGAAGGAGCTTGAGCTGATCTTTCTTCTTCTTTTCTTACTGTTCAAGATTAAAAGAAAATTGAATGAAAACCGAGTTATAAAATGAAAACCGAATCATGGTTAGCTCAAGATTAAAACCGAGTTACCTAGGTTATCGAATGAAAAGAAAATCAGTCTCAACAGTAAACGACATTATAAAGTGAGAGTGGTTTTCTTCATGGTCCGATCTTATGCAATACTCATTGCATAGGATGCCCCCACTCACATGTCTCTACATGTACAATTTAGTGATCACATTGTTTATATCATATACAAAAGTGGGCCGCATCCATAGTGTCCCCAGAATAAGGTACTCAGCCTTATCCTTATACTATAGATCATTTTGACTATATACTTGAACTTGATTCACTCTTATGTCTCTACATATAGTTCAAGTAATCATACTATAGCCAGAGTGTTCTTAGTTTATTGGATTTAGATTAATGATCGTAAAGTCACTTTATTCAATAACAATCTTTACTGAATAAATAACAATAATAACTTTATTGAAAATAGAAAATGTTTTTGTTTACAAACTATGAGTTTTAGGACATAAAACCCAACAATTGAGCCGGCCTGCAAACCAAACACTTGCGGCCCAGCCCAGTAAGCCGAGGCCCAACGATTAGTCTTGGCTCAGTAACCTTCCACAGCCCGCGACCCGAACCACGACCTGAACCGGACTGCGACCCGCGCTTCGACCCGACACTACCGCTCGACGTGGCTCTATCTGCTGCCGCCAAGTGTCACACAGCGGTGCAGGCAATCCCTCGGCTCGGCTTGGCACAAACGGCTCGGGCTCCCTCCGGTGATGCTCCGACGGCTCCAGCGGCTGTTCGGCTTGGCTCACCTGTTTTCAGCCCGGTTTTCACTGTTTCGACCCTCCCGGATCTGTTTTCGGCCCCGATTAAGGTATCCAAGGCCATTTTAGAGCCGTATTTCACATTTATTAAATTATAGGTAAATTAATTGTGAAATACTAACGGAAAGTGGTGAACGGTGTGATAGGAAACAAACCCCAGCGATGTAGGAAGCAGCTCTCACGGAACGGGAGCTTACGTTTAACTATTTAGGGAGTACTTCGGCCAAGGCCAACCAAGTAAGTGGCCTTACTATAGGATAGGCTAAATAATTGTATGAGTTATGATGATGTGTGGATTATGATGCTTGATGATATGTGCAGTATATACATATTTTGTTGAGTGACGCTTGATATGTTTGACGCACGTTGTGACATTATGATGAGCATGATGATTGCATGATCTTTACCTTAATATGATGATGTTTTCCATATTGAGCATGCTAGATGATGATGAGTGCCATATTGCATCATGTCGTTAGATCGACGTAGGACACAACCCTAAGAGCATGAAAATGATATTAATATAAATATCCACGAGTATGCGTTACCTAGAGTAACAAAGAGATGAGACTAGAGGGTTGTGTCAGAAGAGACATTACGATGGATTTAGAGGAACCTCATGCATTTTGTATGTTCATAAGCATAGGGCTACTTCCCCTAGAGATGATGAGTGCGGACGCGCACCTTATGATGAGCGCGAATGCGCACAGGTGCGAAAGCACACAGATGAGGGTGTTCATGAGCCGCATGACACTATGGGTTCCGCTAACCTCCGGACGTCGCTACAGATTAGCTTGACCAGAGGGTCCAGGGGGTGTGCGAGCGCCCTGGGGACTCACACTCGCACGTGTGAGTCGTGTGTAGGGAAGTACTACACATCCAATTTGTCCGAGACTGGAGGCCACTCCTAAGATGATTAGAGATAGGTTCCTATTCATGATTGCATGTGTTTGCATTAGCATGGCCCCTATAGTGGGGTCACTTACTGAGTATTTCTTCGAAATACTCAGGCCGTGTGCCACATTGTTTTTCAGGTGAAGGCAAAGCTCCCATGTACGGTTGACGGTGGCATCGTGATCAGAGACTGTGGCGCGTGCATAGGATAGTTGCATATTTAATTTCTAGTCTTGGTTAGGATAGGGCGTTTGCATTTCATTCATTTATATTAATTAATTTGTAATCGTTTTATTTTATCTTTTTGAACTCCAGCACGATGTTTGAAACACGTAAGTCTGGCAGTGTTTTCCAATGTTTAAATGTATTCTGAAGTTTTAAATTTTTCCGAATAAAGATGAGCATTCTTAGATTTTTATTCTGCATGAGAGATGAGCATGAGACGTTAGTGGCGACTCTAGATATGTGGAAATTTAGGGTTGTTACAGAAGACATGTATCATTATGCTCTCAAAATTGAAGACCAATTGAAGGAAGAAAAAGAGCATTCAAAAAGGTACACATCACGAACTAACACCTTTTCAAATTCTAAAACTTGGAACAAGGATAGTTTTGTCAATAGAAATGAATCAATGTCACCCAAAGAAAAGTTTGTGGCTGCTAAAAGAGTGGAGGCTGAGAGTTCCATTGGTAAAAAGAATGAAGCTTCAAAGACGGTAAAGGAGAAGTCTAGTTCTATTCAATGTTGGAAGTGCAAAGGGTTTGGACACATGAGCAAAGAGTGTGTTAATAAAAAAGTTATGGTGATAAGGAATGGTATACTTGATTCAGATGATGAATGTGAGGATCATGATTCACAGCTTGTGGAAGAAATCGCAGCATATGATGATGAGTATGTTGAAGAAGGTAATTCCATATCTTTGATCACAAGAAGGGTACTCAATGTTCAAATCAAGGAAGAGAAATTTGAAGAGCAAAGGGAAAACTTGTTCCACACAAGATGTTTGGTCAAAGGAAACCCATGCAGCTTGGTGATTGATAGTGGAAGTTGCACAAATGTGGTAAGCAGCTTCCTTGTAAAAAGACTTCAACTGTCTGTCCATCCCCATCCAAAACCATACAAACTTCATTGGTTAACAAACAAAGAAGAAATTAAGGTAAACTCCCAAGCTCTTATTTCTTTTACTCTTGGAAGATATAAAGATGAAGTTCTTTGTGATGTCGTACCAATGCATGCGGGGGACATCTTATTCGGCCGACCTTGGCAATATGATAGAAAGGTAACATTTGATGGTTTGATGAACAAGTATACTTTTACTTTGTGTGGGAAGAAATTTACTCTACTTCCATTGTCTCCATATGAAGTACATTGTGACCAATTGAAATTAGAGAAGAAAAGAAAAGAATATGAAGAACAACAGTGGAGAGAAGAAACTAAGGTAAAAGAGAGAGATAAGAGTGAAAAAAAAGAGAAAAGTGAGGGGCAAAGGATGAGTGAAAACCAAGAGAGAAAAAAAAATGATTTTGAAGAAAAGAGAGAAAATGTGAGTTTGGTTATAAGAATGGAAAAATGAGGAATATGTTAGCCCAAGAACCAAAATTTGTACTTATGTGCAAAGGAATGTGTTTAGCAATGGAACCAAAAACTGATGATGCTTTGCCAAGTGCTTTTAAGTCTCTTTTGCAGGAATTCAATGACATATTTCCACATGAAGATGCATGTACGGGGTTACCCCCTCTAAGAGGGATTGAACACCCAATTGACTTCGTACCTGGGGCAACTCTTCCAAATATGGCTGCCTATAGGACCAATCCCACCGAGACTAAGGAGATACAGAGACAAGTGGAAGAACTCATGGATAAAGGATATGTTAGAGAAAGCATGAGTCCTTGTTCGGTTCCTGTGATTATTGTACCCAAGAAAGATGGCACGTGGAGGATGTGTGTTGATTGTCGAGCCATCAACAAGATCACGGTAAAGTATCGACACCCTATTCCTAGATTGGATGACATGTTGGATGAATTATATGGTGCTAATCTGTTTTGAAAAATAGATCTTAAAAGTGGCTATCATCAAATTCGAATGAATGTGGGAGATGAGTGGAAAACGGCTTTCAAAACAAAGTTTGGGCTTTATGAGTGGCTCGTTATGCCATTTGGCCTTACAAATGCACCAAGTACTTTTATGAGGCTAATGAATCATGTTTTGAGAGACTATATTAGAAAATTTGTTGTTGTATACTTTGATGATATCCTTGTTTACTCAAAAAGCTTGAATGATCATATTTTGCACGTTAAGAAAATTTTGTTTATACTTAGAGAAGAGAAGCTTTATGCCAACTTCAAAAAGTGCAGTTTTTGTCTAGACCAAGTCAACTTCCTAGGGTTCTTAGTTGGAAAGAAGGAAGTACAAGTTGATGAAGAAAAGGTAAAAGCTATTAGAGAATGGCCAATACCCACAAATGCAACCGAGGTAAGATCTTTTCATGGTTTGGCTAGTTTCTATAGGAGATTCATTAAGGATTTCAGTAGTATAGCATCACCATTGAATGAACTTGTTAAAAAGCATGTGAAATTTGAATGGAAGGAAAAACAAGAGAATGCATTCAATGAACTGAAAGATAAATTAACCAATGCACCTTGTCTTGCTTTACCTAACTTTGATAAATCTTTTGAAATTGAATGTGATGCAAGTGGGATAGGCATAAGGGCTGTTTTAATGTAGGAAAAAAGGCCAATCATGTTCTTTAGTGAAAAGCTTAATGGAGCACAACTCAACTATCCGACTTATGACAAAGAGTTATATGCACTTGTGAGGGCTTTGCAAGTTTGGCAACATTATTTGTGGCCAAAAGAGTTTGTTATTCATACGGACCATGAAAGTTTGAAGCACCTCAAAAGCCAAACAAAGCTAAATAGGAGACATGCTAAATGGGTGGAATTCATTGAGACGTTTCCTTATGTAATCCATTACCAAAAGGGGAAGGATAATGTGGTCGCAGATGCATTATCAAGAAGGTATGCTTTAATTTCTTCCCTTACTGCAAAAATTCTTGGTTTTAAACACATGATTGAATTGTACAAAGTTGAAAAATCTGAATTTTATGATGTGTATATGCAATGTTTAGAAGGAAAACATGTGCAAGATCATATGGTGTTCGATGTTATGCTTTTTAGGAAGGGTAAATTTTGTATCCCTAGATGTTCTATTCGAGAGTTACTTGTGAAGGAGGCTCATGGGGGAGGACTTATGGGACATTTTGGAGAATTTAAAACATATAGCATGTTGTGTGAACATTTTTATTGGTTGAAAATGAGGAAAGATGTGAACAAAGTATGCAAGCAATGTTTTAAATGTAAGGAGGCTAAGTCTAAGACACAACCACATGGTCTTTACACACCTTTAGATGTTCCTAGTGAACCATGGGTTGACATTAGCATGGATTTTGTTCTAGGATTACCAAAGACTAGAAGACACCATGATAGCATTTTTGTGGTGGTTGATAGGTTTAGTAAGATGGCACATTTCATTCCATGTAACAAAACAGATGATGCTACCAATATAGCTAATCTATTCTTTAAGGAAGTGGTTAGATTGCATGGTATTCCCCAAACCATTGTTAGTGACAGGGATGTAAAATTTTTAAGCCATTTTTGGAAGGTTTTGTGGGGAAAGTTGGGAACTAAGCTTCTATTTTCTACAACATGTCACCCCCAAACCGATGGACAAACTGAGGTCGTTAATAGAACATTAGGAGCCTTACTTAGGTCACTAATTTCTAAAAATCTTAAGTCTTGGGAAGAGACTCTACCTTTTGTGGAATTTGCATACAATAGAGCAATACATAGTACCACTCAGTGTTCACCGTTTGAGGTTGTGTATGGATTTAATCCTTTAACTCCTCTAGATTTATCGCCTTTGCCACCTAATATGTTTTCTAATGATGCAGCTTCTTCAAGAGCCGAATACATAAAAAAAATTCACAAAGACATAAAAGAAAGAATTGAAAACAAAAATAAAAAACTAGTCACGCGCAAGAACCAAGGAATAAAGAAATTGATTTTTAAACAAGGTGACTGGGTTTGGGTCCATCTACGAAAGGAAAGGTTTCCAAGTCAGAGAAAGTCAAAACTTCAACCAAGAGGAAATGGTCATTTTCAAGTACTAGAGCGGATCAATGACAATGCATACAAGCTAGATCTCAGAGGTGAGTACAATGTAAGTTCAACTTTTAATGTGGCTGATTTGACTCCATTTGATGTAGGGAATGAAGACCTTGATTTGAGGACAAATCCTTTTAAAGAAAGGGAGGATGATATGAATTCAACTGCTGACCCTTTGCATGTACCCGAAGAACCGATTACAAGAAGCAAGGTTAAGAAGATTCAAGAGGCCTATACATTGCATCTTCAAAAGCTAGCTAGTGTACAGGCTGAAACAAAGACTTTTGAGCCCAAAAATCTTTATAGCATTAGCATATCAAATCAAGAAGATAATGGAGTGGCTGATATTGGAAAGTAATTAGAAGACTTGCCTTTGGTAGTTGAATTACCAATTAAGGAAATTTATGGAAAGTAATTAGAAGACTTGCCTTTGGTAGTTGAATTACCAATTAAGGAAATTTATTGAAAGTAATTAGAAGACTTGCCTTTGATAGTTGAATTACCAATTAAGGAAATTTATTAATGCCTTATTTGCTTCAATTTGTATTTAATAACATTTGTAGTTGGTGGCTGAACTTTATTATGTTAGGGTTACCTTTTAGACCTATTTAAAGGCATGTAATACTCATGTTTGGGGGATTTTGTTGAATACAGAAAAAAACCATTGTGTTTTCTTGATACCCTTTTGGTGTTATTCTTTTTCAAACCTTGCTTTAGGTTTGATGATTAAACCGATTCATTGAATTAGTTTTGATCAAGCTAATTCTGGAGTGAATTGTCTTGGTATCTAAGAGTGACCATCATAGATTCCAAGTTCGATCTAAGAGTCATTCATCTTCTAACCAGCTCTTGGTTGGAATCAATCCGTTAAGTTAGCTTTCTCTGTGAACATTTTGCAAGGATTCTAGAAGGACCTCTAGCTTTGCAAATTCCAGCATTGTTGGCGCTTATCATAAAGTTTGTCCAATCTACCAATGAGGTCGTGCAAAAGATTAAAGTAAGAATGTGCACGAGTTGGAGTAGAAAGAAAAGCTACGCCGAAGTGAAGTGTACAAACCCAAAGCTGAGGTAGGCAACAAGATATTCTTGAAAGTGACCCCATAGAAGGCATCTTCAAGTTGAGAAGAAAGGGCGCTTGGTCTAGTGGTATGATTCTTGCTCATGTGCGAGAGGTCCCAAGTTGTTCAAGACCGACCCCATAGAAGACACTTTGGAGGATGAAATTTCCTTTTAAATGTGTATGCTGTAACAGCATAAATTAAAAAAAATAGAAATTTTGAAAAAAACAAATCCCACTCACTTCCCCAAATCTCTCCCCTTTCACTAACAAACCCTAATTTTTTAAGCAGTTGATAGAAAACTTCCACTATCACAAAAGAAAACTCAAGAAACACATGGATTATATCTTGGTCAAGATGTAGCTGTCATGAAAATGATGGTTTAGAGGATGAATTCAATATTTAAGCTACTTTATGTCGTTAGATGTTGTGCTATGTTATGCTATGATATGCTATATTATTTCATGACGTGCTATATTATGTCATGTTATGACACGTTATGCTATGATAAATCACGTTATGCTATGTTATTTTATGTCCTCATGGCTGCTACACTAACTTAAAGCTTCCTTGTATAGTTCTCGTTATCGTATTAGAAGAGATACTTTAATTTTTTCTTTTTTCTTTTTTCTTTTTTTGCATGCATAATGTTGAAATATCATCACTAGCCCAATAGAGTCAAGCCCAATAATTGTACTAGCCCAATAGAGTCAAGCCCAATAATTGTACGAGCCCATCATATATTTATTTTAGTAGAGATTTAGGAAAAATACCTCAAGATTTTAGGAAAAAGATTAAGATTTGTTAGGTCTAGATTGCGTTGGCTATAGTATAAATACCCCTCCACCCTACCTAGGTTATTCATCCAAGAAATCCAAAAACAATAAAGAGCAGTAGTATTCTACAGAGTGTCTTGTATTCTCTTCTCGATTAGTGTTAACAAAAAGTGCGAGTGTTTCCCACAGAGAGTTGTGTTCAACATTTGGTATCAGAGCAAGGTTAGTGTAGGTTTCTGATCTCTTGGAATTCTTAGTATGCTCTGTGGTTGCAGCTCTGTGATATGAACCAAGAGACAACAATCATACAATATACTTCAATGAAGATGTGAAGAAAAGATTGTTAAAATTATCAAAAGATGATCCAATTCATGCTACATTGAAGAAGAATGAAGTTTGATTGTTGTAAATTTTGGGTGGGTTACAATTTAGAGTAATTTAGAGTTATTGTATTTTAAGACTTTTTATTTAATTTCGGTTACATTTACATAATGGCTAATTATGGCCATAAAGTATGAATGTTACAACTCTTGGAAGGCCTTTAATAGTTTCATTTTTTAGGCTATATAAAGCCTTGTATGTTGTATTTGTAAGCAGACTTGGAAAATATAGTAAAAGAAGCATTTGTGCTTTTCTTTAGCCAATGGCTAAGTTTCTTTGCAATTCTATGTAGTTTAGGTTGAATGTAGAATCATTCAAGCTCGACATGATCAATCTTGTTTGTAGAGTGATTCGAATCTCAAACAAGTGTTCTTGCGTTGAGATATTTGATCAACAAGAATCATTCAAGCTAGACATGATCGATCTTGCTTGTGGAGTGATTCGAATCTCAAACAATGTTCTTGCCTTGAGATATTCGATCAACAAGGTAATCCGAATCTTATTCCCCTTGTATTGATTCCTTATCTTATCACTCTGTCTGATCTTCCACATCAGAAACGATTTCTTAGATTAGTAGTGAGTGAGTTTCTTTTGTATCGTGAGTAGTCTGTGACTCTGCAAGTCTTGTGTCGAAAGAGCTTGTTTGGTATTACTGAGGTATGGCCAACACGATGGGTGATTTCCAAATCGTTGGAGGAATCAAGAAACTCAACAACAACAACTAGAACACGTGGGCAACATGCATGATGTCCTATTTACAAGGACAGGATCTTTGGGAGATCGTTGGCGGGTGCGAAACTACGCCGCCAGAGGATGATTCTAATGGCGCCTTGCGCAAATGGAGAATCAAAGCAGGCAAAGCAGTGTTTGTCTTAAAGACCACAATCGGAGAAGAGATGTTAGAACATATTTGGGACGACAAGACACCGAAAGAAGCATGGGACACGTTCGTGGAGTTGTTCTCAAAGAAGAACGATACGAGGCTACAACTTCTGGAGAATGAGTTGTTGTCAATTTCACAATGTGACATGACGATTGCTCAGTACTTCCATAAGGTCAAATCCGCCATTGTAGAATCTCGAATGAAGAGGATTATAATCCACGGATTGCGACCGGAATATCGAAGCTTCATTATTGCTGTACAAGGATGGCCCACTCAACCATCACTTGTAGAGTTCGAAAATTTGTTAGCCAGCCAAGAAGCCATCGCTAAACAAATGGGAGGCATCACATTGAAGGGTGAAGAGGAAGCACTCTACACAAGTGAAAGTCGGAGAAATAATAGGCCGTCTACCAAACGTGGATACAATGGTGACAAAAGAAGAAGCCACCAGGGAACTACACAACCTGAGAGAGCTCCAAAGAACGACAACAAGAGTTTCCAAGAAAATAGATTTGGAGGTATTTGCTATAATTGCGGGAAAAAGGGCCACATGTCTAGAGATTGTTGGTCCAGGAAAAAGTCTATTGAAAGCAATGCGGCAATATCCAAAAAGAAGATAGAAGATGAATGGGATGCAAAGGTACTATGTCCCATAGAAGTAGACGAGCTAGCACTCATGGCGATAATGGAAGACCATATCAACTATGAGAATGAATGGATCGTTGATTCAGGATGTTCAAACCACACGACTGGCGATTAGAGAAAATTGCAAGACAAGAAAGAGTACAAAGGAAGTCGTATGGTACGCACAACAAATAATACACAGCTATCAATTGCTCAAATCGGCAATACGACAATCATGCCTGGCAATAAGTCTGATACAGTGTCGCTACATAATGTTTATCATGTACCGGGTATAAAGAAGAACTTGTTGTCAGTATCACAACTAACAACATCAGGAAGCTACGTCTTATTTGGGCCAGAAGATGTAAAAGTTTATCAAGATGTTAAGATAATAGGAAAGCCGACAATAGAAGGACGAAGAGTGGAGTCTGTCTACGTCCTATCTGCAGAGTCTGCCTATGTTGACAAGACCCGAAAGAATGAGACGACAGATCTATGGCATGCAAGATTGAGACATATTAGTTACCATAAGTTGAAGCTGATTATGGAGAAATCCATGCTCAAAGGTCTACCTCAACTAGTAAAGCTTTGAAATGTACTTTTCTATTCTCTGTACTCTCTTGTTGTACATGCCTGAAGTCATCAATAAAAAATCCTTTTAGCCAGAGTTCTCCTTGCAATTCTCTCTATCCTTCTCTTTGTGATCATCTAGATCGAGCGTGTGCGTTGTTGTGCGATCCTAACAACTAGTATCAGAGCAAGGCAAAATTCACCACGATCTGTGAAGATGGAAAGTTCAAAGATTGGAATTGAGAAGTTCGATGGATCCGATTTCGGTTTCTGGAAGATGCAGATTGAAGATTATCTGTACCAGAAAGATCTTCACAAACCTCTGTTGGGGGTGAAGCCGGATACCATGACCACGGAACAGTGGAAGCTCAAGGATCGACAAGCCTTAGGGATGATCCGGTTGACGCTATCTAGAAACGTGGCGTTTAACATCATCAAGGAGAAGACAACGTCAGATCTGATGAAGGCGCTGTCAAATATGTATGAAAAACCGTCGGCTATGAACAAGGTGTATTTGATGCGTAGATTGTTCAATCTACAGATGTCTGAAGGTGGACGTGTTGCGGATCATATAAATGAATTCAATATGATCATAAGTCAACTGGGTTCGGTGGAAATTAATTTCGAAGATGAAATTAAAGCGTTGATTTTGATGTCATCCTTACCCGAGTCATGGGATACTGTTGTTGCCGCAATCAAAGAGCTCAAACAAACATGGGCGTTCAAAATCAAAGAACCGGGGAAAATCTCCAAACAAACCCAACGTAACGTGTTGGAGCTGTGGGAGAAAAGGACACTTTCGGACAGATTGTACAAAGCTAAAGAAGAAGCAGAATCATAAATCTGAAGATGATGATGATTCTATATACACAACAGAAGATACTGAGGACGTTTTAATCCTTAGTGTGGATAGCCCAGCTGAATCCTGGATTTTGGATTCAGGTGCATCGTTCCATTCGTCTCCAAGTAAGGAATTGTTTCGAAATTTCAAATCAGGAAATTTTGGGAAGGTGTATCTTGCCGACAATAAAACCTTGGAGATTGAAGGAAAGGGAGATGTCTCCATACAAACTCCAGCGGGAAATCAATGGACATTACAAGATGTCAGATATATTCCTGGTCTCAAGAAGAACCTGATCTCTATTGGTCAGTTGGATAGCACAGGCTATGCAGCAGAGTTTGGAAAGAGTTCCTGGAAGATTGTGAAGGGCGCCATGGTTGTTGCGTGTGGCACAAAATCCGGAACCTTATACACTACTGCAGAGTGTATAAACATGACTGCTGCTGCTGAGAGTTTCATCACTTGGTGGATCAAGGTACTACGTCACCTTCATCGATGACTTCAGCAGGAAGGTATGGGTTTACTTTCTGAAACACAAGTCAGATGTGTTTACCACCTTCAAGAAGTGGAAAGCTGAAGTTGAAAATCAGACCGGCTTGAAGATCAAATGCCTGAGGTCTGACAATGGAGGAGAGTACAACAAATCAGAGTTTATAACATTTTGTGCAGCTGAGGGAATTAGATTAATAAGAACAATTCCCGGTAAGGCAAGACAAAATGGTATTGCAGAAAGGATGAACAGAACCTTGAATGAGCGAGCAAGAAGCATGAGGATTCATTCTGGATTGCCAAAGACATTCTGGGCTGATGCTGTGAACACAGCAACATATTTGATTAATAGAGGGCCGTCAGTACCCTTGAAGTTCAAATTGCCCGAAGAAGTATGGACAGGAAAAGAACTCAAGTACTCTCACTTGAGAACCTTTGGCTGTACTGCGTATGTTCATGTTGATCCAGAGAAGAGAGATAAGCTTGATGCTAAGGCTGTGAAATGCTACTTCATAGGCTATCGCTCTGACATGTTCGGGTATAGGTTTTGGGATGAGAAAAATATGAAGATCCTAAGACACTGTGATGTGACCTTTGATGAAAATGTCATGTACAAGGACAGAGAGAAGATAAACTCTGAGACTACGAAGCAAGTGGGAGTTGAATTTGAGTGGCAAGAAAATTCACACAGTGATGGTACAACAGAAGCTCAAGAAACTCTTGATCCTATTGCTGAAGAACCAGACGTGGCTGATCCAATTGCTGAAGAACCAGACGTGGAGCAAGTTGCACCTGAACAGGTGTTGAGAAGATCATCCAGAACTACCAGAGCACCAGACAGATATTCAACCTCATTACACTATCCGTTGCTGACTGACGAAGGAGAACCAGAGTCCTTTGATGAGGCCCTACAAGTGGAAGATTCAACTAAGTGGGAGCAAGCCATGGATGATGAGATGAGCTCACTTGAAAGGAATAATACGTGGGTGCTGACTGAGTTGCCTACAGGAAAGAGAGCTCTGTTGAACAAATGGGTGTTCAAAATCAAGGTTGAACCAGATGGCAGAAGGAGGTTTAAGGCTCGGTTAGTAGTTAAAGGATATTCACAAAGAAAAGGCATTGATTATGCTGAGATCTTTTCTCCAGTTGTGAAATTAACTACTATCCGAATTCTACTGAGTATTGTTGCATCGGAGAATTTGCACCTTGAGCAAATGGATGTAAAAACGACATTTTTACATGGAGATCTAGATGAGGAGATCTATATGCAACAACCCGAAGGATTTGCAGCTCCAAGCAAGGAGCACATGGTGTGTAAGCTCAATAAGAGCTTGTATGGACTGAAACAAGCACCGAGACAATGGTACAAGAAGTTTGACTCCTTCATGAGCAAGAGTGGTTTCCACAGAAGTGAAAAGGATCAGTGTTGCTACCTCAAGAAATACACTGATTCTTATGTGTTTCTACTCCTGTATGTGGATGATATACTAATTGCTGGATCAAGTATGAGGGAGATAAACCACCTGAAGGCAAGCTTGTCTTCAGTATTTGAGATGAAAGATTTAGGTGCAGCGAAGCAGATCCTTGGGATGAGGATTTCTTGAGATAGATCTGCTGGCACATTAAATCTATCCCAATAGCAGTACATTGAGAAGGTGTTGTCCAAATTCAAGATGAATAACGCTAAACCCAGGACTACCCACTTGGCAAATCATATTAAATTGTCAAAGGGGCAATCTCCCAAGACAATTGAGGAACGTAAGCACATGGCATCAGTTCCGTACGCTTCTGCAGTTGGGAGTTTGATGTATGCTATGGTCTGCACTAGACCTGACATAACACATGCAGTGGGAGTTGTTAGTAAGTACATGGCAAATCCAGGGAAGTTACATTGGGAAGCTGTGAAGTGGCTTCTGAGATATCTAAGAGGTACATCCAATACTACACTTTGTTATGGCAATGGCAAAGTAGTTCTGCAAGGTTTTGTGGATGCTGATCTGAGTGGAGATGTAGACTCCAGCAAGAGCACATCTGGGTATATCTACACTATAGATGGAACAGCAGTGAGTTGGATGTCCAAGCTTCAGAAATGCGTTGCTCTTTCATCTACTGAAGCTGAGTACGTGGCCATAGCTGAAGCTGGAAAGGAGATGATATGGATGACAGACTATCTAGAAGAATTAGGCCGGAAGCAGTGCAAGAAGATCCTTTATACAGATAGTCAGAGTGCCATACAATTGGTGAAAAACCCAGTCTATCATTCAAGGACAAAACACATTAGAAGACGGTACCATTTCACTCGCAGGTTAGTGGAAGAAGGCGATATGTGTTTGGAGAAGATAGAGGGTGCAAAGAATCCAGCAGACATGTTGACAAAATGTGTTGATGTTGGAAAATTAAAGCTATGCAAAGCCCTAATTGGTATGGTGTAGGATCAGTCTCCAAGTGGGAGAATTGTTGAGTTATGGAGTCTGCTCCCTGTATTTATAGCTTGGTCAATGACTATATCCGGTAAAGCTATATTTGGTAAAGCCATATATGGTGAAGCTATATCCGGTAAAGCTATATATGGTACATAGCTATATATTTAGTAGACTTAACCATATATATATATCCCGTCCAGTAAAGCTTTGAAATGTACTTTCTATTCTCTGTACTCTCTTGTTGTACATGCCTGAAGTCATCAATAAAAAATCTTTTTAGCCAGAGTTCTCCTTGCAATTCTCTCTATTTTTTTCTTTGTGATCATCTAGATCGAGCGTGTGCGTTGTTGTGCGATCCTAACACTCGCACACCCCCTGGACCCTCTAGTCAAGCTAATCTGTAGCGACGTCCGAAGGTCAGCGGAACCCCATAGTGTCATGCGCCTCATGAACACCCTCATCTGTGTGCTTTCGCACCTGTGCGCATTCGCGCTCATCATAAGGTGCGCGTCCGCACTCATCATCTCTAGGGGAAGTAGCCCTATGCTTATGAACATACAAAATGCATGAGGTCCCTCTAAATCCATCGTAATGTCTCTTCTGACACAACCCTCTAGTCTCATCTCTTTGTTACTCTAGGTAACGCATATCGTGGATATTTATATTAATATCATTTTCATGCTCTTAGGGTTGTGTCCTACGTCGATCTAACGACATGATGCAATATGGCACTCATCATCATCTAGCATGCTCAATATGGAGAACATCATCATATTAAGGTAAAAATCATGCAATCATCATGCTCATCATAATGCCACAACGTGCGTCAAACATATTAAGCGTCACTCAACCAAATATGTATAAACTGGCACATATCATCAAGCATCATACAATTTATTTAGCCTATCCTATAGTAAGGCCACTTACTTGGTTGGCCTCAGCCAAAGTACTCCCTAAATAGCTAAACGTAAGCTCCCGTTCCGTGAGAGCTGCTTCCTACTTCGCTGGGTTTGTTTCCTATCACGCCGTTCACCACTTTCCATTAGTATTTCACAATTAATTTACCTATAATTTAATAAATGTGAAATACAGCTCTAAAACGGCCTCGGATACCTTAATCGGGGTCGAAAACAGATCCGGGAGGGTCGAAACAGTGGAAACCGGGTTGAAAACAGGTGAGCCGAGCCGAACAGCCGCTGGAGCCGTTGGAACGTCACCGGAGGGAGCCCGAGCCGTTTGCGTCGAGCCGAGCCGAGGACTGCCGCGCCGCTGTGTGACACGTGGCAGCAGCAGAGAAAGCCACGTCGGGCGGTAGTGTCGGGTCGAAGCGCGGGTCGGAGTCCGGTTCGGGTCGTGGTTCGGGTCGCGGGCTGTGGAAGGCTACTGGGCCAAGGCTAAACATTGGGCCTCGGCTTACTGGGCTGGGCCGCAAGTGTTTGGTTTGCAGGCCGGATCTATATATATATTTTTCTTTCTTTCTCGGGTCGTTACATTATCTACCCTTAAAAAGAACTTTCGTCCTCGAAAGTCTCAAACTCTTGTACCAACTCGGGGTATTTCTCTCTTAACTCGTCCTCACGCTCCCACGTGGCTTCCTCACTGTGGTGATTCCGCCACAGTACCTTAACGAACGCAATACTCCTGTTGCGTAAGGTTTTTACCTCTCTAGCTAAGATTCTTACTGGTTTTTCCTCGTAGCTCAGATCTTCATTGAGTTGGAGTGGTTCGTAGTCTATTACGTGGATAGGATCCGTAATGTACTTCCTCAGCATCGACACATGAAATACATCATGTACTCCTGAGAGGGCTGGAGGTAAGGCTAACTTATACGCTACCGGACCAACTCGCTCTAGGATCTCAAATGGTCCAATGAATTTAGGACTTAACTTGCCCTTATGTCCGAATCTTAACACACCTTTCATAGGTGCGACCTTGAGGAATACTGGGTCCCCCACCTCAAACTCCAGGCTTTTACGCCTTACATCGGCGTAGCTTTTCTGTCTACTTTGAGTGGTACGCATCCTCGCTCAAATTTTCTGGACAGCCTCATTGGTGAGTCGAACCAACTCGGGTCCTACTAATTCTTTCTCTCCTACCTCGTCCCAACATAGTGGGGACCTACACCATTTCCCGTACAGGGCCTCAAACGGTGCCATTCCAATAGTTGCTTGGAAACTGTTGTTATACGAGAATTCCATTAGGTGGAGTTTGGAATCCCAACTTTCCTTAAAATCTAGTACGCAAGCGCGTAGCATGTCCTCTAGAATTTGGTTTAAACGCTCCGTTCGTCCATCTGTTTGGGGGTGAAAGGCGGTACTAAAGTCGAGGCGGGTACCCAGTGCTTTTTGAAGTCCGCGCCAAAACGCTGACGTAAAGCGTGGATCTCGATCCGACACTATAGACACTGGGACTCCATGTAGTCTTACTATTTCTTTCACGTACAGTTGTGCCCAATTGTCAACTGTATATGTAACCTTCCCAGGTAGAAAGTGTGCTGACTTGGTCAACCTATCGACAACTACCCAGATCACTGTATAGCCCTTGGGCGTTTTGGGTAAACCTACTATGAAGTCCATCGCTATGATTTCCCACTTCCACTCCGGTATGCTTAGGGGCTGCAACAACCCCGCCGCCTTTTGTCTTGGAGCTTTCACTTGTTGACAAACTAAGCACTTGCTCACAAACCCGGCCACATCCCTCTTCATGCTCTTCCACCAAAAGTGTTGTTTTAAATCTTGGTACATCTTAGTACCTCCTGGATGCATAGCAAATGGTGAGTTGTGAGCTTCCATCAGTATTTCTTTCCTTAAATCTTCTATTGTCGGAACACATAAGCGTCCATGATACAATAGTCCTTCATCTGATGACTTCAAGAATCCATCTACTGGACTTTCGTCTAGCTGTCCTAGGACTTTCTGTAGGTTAGGATCCTCTCGTTGGGAGGTAATAATTCTCTGCCTAAGCGTAGGTTGTACCGTGAGTCAGGCCAGCTGTGCTATGACTCCCTCGGTCGCTACAGCTATGTTGGCTCGCTCGAACTCTCTTTGTACCCTTACTTCCCTCGTAATGAGGGCCGACGAGTGGGTCGTCTTCCTACTCAAGGCATCTGCAACCACATTTGCTTTCCCAAGGTGGTACTGGATATCTACGTCATAATCCTTCACCAATTCTAACCACCTTCTCTGCCTCATGTTTAACTCTTTCTGGGTGAAGAAGTATTTCAAACTTTTGTGGTCGGTAAAAATTTGGGTTTTCTCGCCATAGAGGTAATGTCGCCAGATTTTCAGCGCGAACACTATAGCGGCCAACTCTAGGTCATGGGTAGGGTAGTTCTTTTCATATTCTTTAAGTTGACAAGATGCGTATGCGACAACCTTGTCGTGTTGCATTAACACACATCCCAGTCCTTTCATGGAGGCATCACTATAGATCACATATCCTTCTGAGCTCTCGGGTACTATGAGTACCGGGGCGGTTACCAATCTCTCTTTTAGGTTCTGGAAGCTTGCCTCACAAGCATCATCCCATCTAAATGGCACCCCTTTTTTTGTTAACTTTGTTAAAGGCGAGGATATTTTAGCGAAGTCCTGCACAAACCTTCGATAATATCCAGCCAATCCTAGGAAACTTCTTACTTCCGTTACCGTAGTTGGGCGTTCCCACTTTGTGATCGCTTCGACCTTGGTGGGATCTACAGATATTCCGTCCTTTGACACCACGTGTCCTAGGAAGGAGACTTGTCGTAACCAAAATTCGCATTTGGAGAACTTGGCGTACAACTTGTGCTCTCTTAGGGTGGTTAGGACTTTTCGGAGGTGTTCCTCGTGCTCTAGGTCGGTTCTCGAGTATATGAGGATGTCGTCAATGAACACAATCACAAACATGTCTAGGCATTCTTTGAATACCCGGTTCATTAACTCCATAAATACAGCTGGGGCATTGGTGAGGCCAAATGACATCACTACAAACTCGTAGTGACCGTACCTTGTCCTAAACGCTGTTTTTGGTACGTCTTTTTCATTAATCCTAATTTGGTGGTAACCGGACCGAAGATCTATCTTAGAGAATACTGTTGCTTCTCTGAGTTGATCAAACAAGTCTTCTATTCTAGGCAGAGGATATTTGTTTTTTATGGTTCTCTTGTTTAGCTCTCTGTAATCGATGCACAGACGCATCGATCCATCTTTCTTCTTAACAAACAACACTGGCGCACTCTAGGGGGACACGCTAGGTCGAATGAATCCTTTATCTAGTAAGTCAGTTGCGCCTTGAGTTCCTTCAACTCTGCTGGCGCCATGCGATAGGGTGCTTTGGAAATAGGCCCAGTTCTCGGCTCGAGTTTGATGATGAAGTCGACCGCTCGGGAAGGGGGTATACCAGGTAAGTCATCCGGAAATACATCCGGGAACTCGTTTACTATTGGCACGTTTACTAGGGTCTCTTCCTTTCCTCTCACGTCTACAGCACATGCTAATATAGCCCATCCACCTTGTTGGACTAACCTCTTTGCTTTCATCATCGAGACTACCTTGGGGGTAATCCCGGTATTTGTGCCTTTAAATTTAAAGGTAGGTCCTGTCGGTTGTGAAAATTTTACTTCCTTTTTGCGACAGTCTATACTAGCTCGATTTTCAGCTAACCAATCCATGCCTAGTATGACGTCGAAATCTGTCATGTTTACCACTATCAGGTCAACGCTTAAAGTTTGGTTCCCTATGATTACTTGGCCATCCTTTACTCTATCCCTAGATACTAAGTCTACCCCCGCAGGGGTGCTTACAGACATTTCATGCAATAAGGGTTCTAATTCGAACCCTGCTTGTACAACAAAAGGCATGGAAATAATGGAATGCGTGGAACCAGAATCAAATAAGGTAAAAGCGAAATGACCTAAAATGGATAGTGTACCTGTCACCACGGCATCGAACCTCCCAGTGTCCTTGCTAGTTGACGCGTATGCCCTAGCTTGAGCTCGCGGTGGTGCTGGTTGATCCGTTCGCTCTACTACTCTGGGCGGGTTTGCTTGTGCTGCAACATTTCCGGCCGTGCAGTTCACGGCGATGTGCCCCTCTTGACCACATCTATAACACGCTCGGCTGCCAGCCATGCACCTCCCACCGTGTAGTCTTCCACAGATAGTGCACCCTTCCTCTCTCCTCCCTCTGGCCCCATCTTGATTCCTGGGGTTCCTGTCAGTATGTCGGGGAGGGCGTCGCTCATCCCATCTAGGAGCGGGTCTGTTATTGGAACGGTGCCTACGTGCTGGTGGTGGACGGTCAGAGCCTCCTGATTCATGAGGACGCTTCTGCCCAATTATAACTGGCTCTTCACGTCGTTTCTCATCCTTTGGTTTCTCTAAAGCCTTGGCAATTCTCAAGGCTTTCTCATAGGTCTTTGGGTTGAACGCCTCCAACATGCGGCGGATTCTTGGTTCCAAACCCAATATAAATTTCTCTGTCATCTTTTCCTCAGTGTCCACCATGGACGGTGCAAATCTCTTGAGTTTATTAAACTCTCGGTTGTACTTCTCTACTGTGAGTCCTCCCTGTACCAGGTGGGCGAACTCCTGCTGCCTTTTAAGTCGCTCTGACTTAGGATAATATTCTTTAAGGAAGGCCTCCTTAAATCGTTCCCAGTTCATTGGTCCCCCTTCTGGGTTAAGGAGGGTTTTGTTATCTCTCCACCATATCTCTGCGTCCTTTTGTAGGACGAAGGTCGCACAGGCGACCTTTTGGTTCTCTGGGCACTCCATAGTCTCAAAGGTGGTTTCCACCGCTGCAATCCACATTTGGGCTTCTATGGGGTCTACTAGGGAACCAGTGAATGGTCGAGGGTCGTATCTCTTGAAATCCCTTATCCAGTTTGAACATCTAACAGGTTGTGGAGGGTTTACTGGGGCATTGGCCTGAGCAGTGGCCTGTGCCTGTGCCTGTGCCTGTGCCTGTGCCTGTGCCTTTGCCAGTGCCAATGCCTGTGCCTGGGCCTGTGCTTGGACTTGTTCCTGAGCCTGTTGTAGACTGGCTTGCTGGTTGGTTACCAAGGTTTGAATTAGGGCTTGGATGGAGTCACACATTAATCTAGTATTAGCATCTACTCCACCCACTAGGGGTGCAGCTTCAGGTTCGACTTGGAGTGGTAGGGTAGGCTGGGGTGGAGGTTCTACTTGTGGTGGAGGCTGTACTGGTGGTGGAGGCTCAACTTGTAGTGGAGCTAGAGGAGGTAGCTCAACTAGAGGTAAGATTGGGGGCGGCATAACTGTTACCGGCCCAGTCTCTGATCTTTCTTGAGGTGGGCCCTCTACCGCCACACCTCGTCCTACTTCTCTACGACGAGGTCGCCCCCTTCCTCGTCTTCCTCTTCCTCTTCCTCTTCCTCGTCCTCCGGGCATGGTTCTATAAACCAATATAAGGTTGCTTAAGTCTAAGGCCTTAATACTATGCATATATATATATATATATATATATATATATATATATATATAACAATACGCACACTATACAATACATCGTAACGCCAAAGAAGTAAACATTCATCATGCTAAGCATCATATCATGCTACTAACAAAATTACTCAGCATGCAACACATGACATCATACTCTTAAATAAATACGTGAAATATCACAACCATTTCAGTAATGTCAACATAAAAAAAAATGCATGCGAGTTTTAAAACATTTCTCTTTTCTTATCTTATGCTGTACCTGATGGTGACGGGGCGTCGACGTTGGGACCGTGGAGCGTGCCAAGCCTACATCGTAGGCTAGTCTACAGAATCTAAAACCTAGAGCTCTGATACCAACTGTAACGACCCTAAATTTCGACATATCTAGAGTCGCCACTAACGTCTCATGCTCATCTCTAATGCAGAATAAAAATCTAAGCATGCTCATCTTTATTAGCGGAAAAATTTAAAAGTTCAGAATACATTAAAACATTGGAAAATACTGCCGGACTTACGTGTTTCAAACATCGTGTTGGAGTTCAAAAAGATAAAATAAAACGATTACAAATTAATTAATATAAATGAATGAAATGCAAACGCCCTATCCTAACCAAGACTAGGAATTAAATATGCAACTATCCTATGCACGCGCCACAGTCTCTGATCACGATGCCACCGTCAACCGTACATGGGAGCCTTGCCTTTACCTGAAAAACAATATGGCACACGGCCTGAGTATTTCGAAGAAATACTCAGTAAGTGGCCCCACTATAGGGGCCATGCTAATGCAAACACATGCAATCATGAATAGGGACCTATCTCTAATCATCTTAGGGGTGGCCTCCAGTCTCGGACAAATTGGATGTGTAGTACTTCCCTACACACGACTCACACGTGCGAGTGTGAGTCCCCAGGGCGCTCGCACACCCCCTGGACCCTCTGGTCAAGCTAATCTGTAGCGACATCTGGAGGTCAGCGGAACCCCATAGTGTCATGCGCCTCATGAACACCCTCATCTGTGTGCTTTCGCACCTGTGCGCATTCGCGCTCAACATAAGGTGCGCGTCCGCACTCATCATCTCTAGGGGAAGTAGCCCTATGCTTATGAACATACAAAATGCATGAGGTCACTCTAAATCCATCGTAATGTCTCTTCTGACACAACCCTCTAGTCTCATCTCTTTGTTACTCTAGGTAACGCATATCGTGGATATTTATATTAATATCATTTTCATGCTCTTAGGGTTGTGTCCTACGTCGATCTAACGACATGATGCAATATGGCACTCATCATCATCTAGCATGCTCAATATGGAGAACATCATCATATTAAGGTAAAAATCATGCAATCATCATGCTCATCATAATGCCACAACGTGCGTCAAACATATTAAGCGTCACTCAACCAAATATGTATAAACTGGCACATATCATCAAGCATCATACAATTTATTTAGCCTATCCTATAGTAAGGCCACTTACTTGGTTGGCCTCAGCCGAAGTACTCCCTAAATAGCTAAACGTAAGCTCCCGTTCCGTGAGAGCTGCTTCCTACTTCGCTGGGTTTGTTTCCTATCACGCCGTTCACCACTTTCCGTTAGTATTTCACAATTAATTTACCTATAATTTAATAAATGTGAAATACGGCTCTAAAACGGCCTCGGATACCTTAATCGGGGTCGAAAACAGATCCGGGAGGGTCGAAACAGTGGAAACCGGGCTGAAAATAGGTGAGCCGAGCCGAACAGCCGCTGGAGCCGTTGGATCGTCACCGGAGGGAGCCCGAGCCGTTTGTGTCGAGCCGAGCCGAGGACTGCCGCGCCGCTGTGTGACACGTGGCAGCAGCAGAGAAAGCCACGTCGGGCGGTAGTGTCGGGTCGAAGCGCGGGTCGGAGTCCGGTTCGGGTCGTGGTTCGGGTCGCGGGCTGTGGAAGGCTACTGGGCCAAGGCTAAACATTGGGCCTCGGCTTACTGGGCTGGGCCGCAAGTGTTTTGTTTGCAGGCCGGCTCAATTGGACCGTGGGTCTAGTCTGGGTTGGTTCAACTGAACCGTAGCTTCTGGGCCGGTTTGAGGTTTGGGCCGCTGTAGTTGTGCTGGGCCGAAGGCAGAGGCCAAGGGAGGAACGGGCTGGCTCTCCCGGGTTCTGGGTTCGGGTTGACCTGGATCCGTGGATCTCGTCTTCCTTACCCGACTTTGGCCGATTTTCCGGCGAGCTTTCTCTCTCCTTCCCGCGGCGTTTCCGTTGCCGATTTTGGTCCTCTTCATTCCCTTTTCCTCTTTGTTCGTCCTCCTTCTTTCCTTTTTGGGAGTTTTGCGGCCTAAAAGCTCCTAAAAGCCATAGATCTAAGAATCGATTAAGAAACCTAACTTTCCGACCTCGGTTACCGACGACGACGCTTACGAAATAACACAAAACGCACCCTGAGTTATTGTGCTTTCGTTAGGGATCTCTCTTACGGTAGTAACAGGTCGTTTGGTGTCGGTTTAAGGGTGGTTTGAGGGCTCGTCGGAGAAACTGGACACTCGCCGACGTTTGTCCGAAATCTCTCTCTCTCTCTCGAAATTTTCTCTCTTTTCTCCCTTTGCAGGTGTTCTGAAGATGCTGGGCTGAGGGTGGGCGTGCTGTGGCCGTCGTTTCGCGTGGGTTCTGCGAAACTCGGCGGTCGCCGGAAAACTCGCGGGTTTTCCGGCGACTGGGTTTTTTTTTTTTTCGTTTTCTCGTTTTCATTTATTTATTTATTATATATATATATATATATTTTTTTTTTTTTTCTTTCTTTCCCGGGTCGTTACATTTGATGTCCCACATTGGTTGGGGAGGAGAACAAATCACCCTTTATAAGGGTGTGGAAACCTTCCCCTAGCAGACGCGTTTTAAAGCCTTGAGGGGAAGCCCGAAAGGGAAAGCCCAAAGAGGACAATATCTGCTAGCGGTGGATCTGTGTCGTTACAAATGGTATCAGAGCCAGTCACCGGACGATGTGCCGGCCTTCTCGCTGTTCCCCGAAGGGGGGTAGACACGAGGCGGTGTGCCAGTAAGGACGCTGGACCCCAAAGGGGGGTGGATTTGGGGGCGGTCCCACATCGATTGGATAAAGGAACGAGTGCCAGCGAGGACGCTGGGCCCCGAAGGAGGGTGGATTGTGATGTCCCACATTGGTTGGGGAGGAGAACAAATCACCCTTTATAAGGGTGTGGAAACCTTCCCCTAGCAGACGCGTTTTAAAGCCTTGAGGGGAAGCCCGAAAGGGAAAGCCCAAAGAGGACAATATCTGCTAGCGGTGGATCTGGGTCGTTACACTTTCCCTTGAGTTGATATCCATATCATGTCAATTCTAGTGTGTATCACACCTCTTTGCCACATGTTTGTGTTTCTATTCTTTGATAATTCGAGGCTGCAATTTCTTTCTCCTCTCTATATATTTCTCTTTGGACTTCTCGAGCTAAATAATGCTTGAGGTTTTTGTCCATTCACTTTAAAAGATCTCCCTTTCTCCATGTTTATCATGCTTTATGGTTATTGCCAGGATCATATAGTTATTGCCTAGATCTCCATTCTTTTATAAAGACAATGCTCTTTTGAACTTCTCCATCTAAACTTTGAATTGAATAGCAACACTCTTTGTTTTTTTTATAGAGGTCCTTTGACCTTATTTTGATATCATACTATTTTTTGTTTCCACCTTGTACATCAATCGATTTTTCATAGGCTAAGTGCCTAAATTCATATAGTTTATTTGGTTACATTCACCTCAAATCTCCATATAACACCCAAGAATTCAAACCTTCTCAAGAATTCAAACCTTCCAAGAAGGTAGTCATGTTAGGATGTACACTGTTTTGGAAAACAAGAATAATTGAAAAAATAAATAAGAAAAATGGAAATTTCCAATTTTTATCGAACTTCTTGAATTTTTAACATTTTATTGGGAAAGATTTTCAATGGATCCCAAGAAGAGAAAAATTAAGAAGGGATAGAGAATTTTCGAAAAATTATAGATTTTCCAGAGAAATAATATTTAAATAATAAAAATGGCAAATTTCCAAGATGCCCCTGGAAGAGCGGATAATTACGAAAATGCCCCTTCGAACAAAATATGAACGTCTACCATGGCCGCTTGCACAAAACACCCCAAACCGCATATCTCAACCATCAGATCTTCTCCAAAATTGAGGAGTATCTAGAACACTGACAGTTCATCACATCCAACCGCTAGAATTCAAAATTAAGGTCGGTAAAGCCCTGGTCAGAGAAGATGATTTCGGCGAAAGATCTAGAAAACTCTAGGAAGAAACTGTGATGATTTTGGACGTTTCAATGGTGGTGGAGCGTTCTTCTATAAGTTATGAGGTAGGGGCAACTAAAAGGAACAAGAATTGAGCCCAATCCAAACCTTAATCAAGTATTAAGAGCGTTTAGATTTTGGGTATCGTACTTAAGATATTCTCCAAATTCATAAGCTACCGTCCATCTTTTGCATTCAAACCTGTTCCTCATCATTCTAAAGAAGATTACCTAGAGGTTTGGTGAAGGACGAAAGCTTCGAAAGTGCCCCTATCCTATTCCCCCATTTATGTCCGCCATTGAAGAAACTCCAAGGAAAGCTCAAAATTCAACTATCCCAATTAATTTCTACACACTTTAAGGATCAATTTTGAAAATGGCCTCGAAGGAATACAACCTCAGGAACAAGCGTAATCGAAGAAATTCGATATCAGGTAAGTTTTGGGAAGAAATTTCAATTCTTGCTTACAATCCTCAATGCCCAAATTTGATGTTTCCAATAGTTAGAGGGAACTAAATAGAGCATATTTGATGAAGGAATCGAGGGCTAAGACGCTCTAGTTCGAGATGTCCAATAGACGGAAAAATCGTGTTATGGATTGAGTTACAAATAGAGGGAAGGAACTCAAAATTCACCTCAACCACGTTCAGAAAGCCTCTTAGAAAAATCCCTTTAGTTTAAGTAAGGTGTAAGAAAGATCTTTTCTGAAGGACGTGCACCCTGATAGTGCTTGCACCGTCATAACCAATAACAAAACCTCCTGGGTTTACTCCGGTAATCAATCGAGTTTTTCCTCGACTTTGAATGTCTATAACTTACACTGTAGTTGATGAACAGGTGAGATATCTATCCCAAACTCTTCCTTGACAGTTCATCTTTAAGTTTCGTGAAGGAATCTAAGGGAGAAACGCTCTAGAATGCGCTGGCGGACTTCATTTTCAGGCGGAGGAACAACACCACGAATCCTCTTCTTCTCGTGCGGGAGGAAGAAGACAATGACATGGCCGGTTCAATTGAACCGGCCACATCAACCCTAAACCGACCCTCTTTATTTTTTCAATTGAACCTCTTTTGGACCGGATCTAACAAAATTCTCAATGGTTCCAGAAACTAGACTCATTAAGGAAGCTACTATAAAAAATACTGGAAGCTCAAGAAATAGGGTCCCCAACACTGGACAAGAGGTAAGTTGCCACCCTGGACTTTTCTCACGAAAAACTTGTAGGAATCGTTGGTATTCTAAATAAACCTTAAGCCAAGTATGAAATAAGGTTTCATGAAAGAAAAATTCATAGAATCGTGAGTTAAAGACCCGAACCAATCAAATTGCTCAAGATTTAGATAACGTTAAAATGATCCACTAAATGAACTCTGCTCCTTATGAAATTTTAATGTTGTTCATATTTTGACATGTTGGGCTTATGAATGAAATTTGGTGTTCATTAGATAAGAATAAGTAGGAAAAACAAGTAACAATGAAAAATGACCATAATGCCCCTAAGGAAGACTACCTTCGATTCGATCCCTAAACGACCTCCAAATATTATGAAATGTTGCATGCATCTTAGGAGGTTGTATAAAGTAGTTGAGTCTGAGAGTCATTGGAAAATATTAGGTAGCGAAACCAAGACATCGGGAAAAACATTCATTACGATCCATACGGCTTTACCTCGTAGGATGACTAATGAAGTATCCTAAAAATAAATGATTTCTCACATGTACCCTTGATCGGTAACAATATTTTACATTCACAAGATCACATTGGGCTATTCCTAAGAAGAATACTTACGTTTCAAGCTTGGCTCAAACATTATGCACAAAACTTATGATAGCGAAGAATCAAGGAAAAACATCTCGGTTAATGCAAGTAAACATGATTAACAAGTTGCTAAGATCCATGCTAGAGTAACCTTATCTCTGATCACGAGGTGTACCACGAGGTCCCTCTTCCAATTTAGGTGGGATACCTTATTATATGTGTCATGAGCAGGATGCCATGATGGGCCTATTATTAATAATTTTTCCTCCACCTAAATGAGATGCCTTGAATCACGATTGCCAACAGGATTCCAAGATCATGACGACACCACCTATGTATTCATGGGGAGAGCGAAATAAGGGTTACTTTGGAAAAAATTTCAGGACTAAAATACGATGAATTATATGATCACCCCTAAAGGGTGGTTCCTGAAAACGAAACAAGAAGTCTATCCTCGCTCAAGATCACGATTAAGAGCCTACAAGTAGGCTACTTACAAAGTTTTACTCACTCCATGTTTATCATTTTTTTTTTTTCAGATAACTAGGAGCTGGTCGTGGATAGGAGCGGACTTTGCGAGGGCCATGGATCAACCCTCTCTTTCAAACTTTCTATATTTTGTGTTATTTTTTTGTTCGCTTCTTATTTTTTATTTTTAAATTAGCCTATGTGGATATGTATGTAAAAAAATTATGTTTTACAATGTAAATAAATAATTTTATAAAAAAAGAAAAACTTAGGTCTTTACCCTCCATATGTTCCATATGTAGCATTGTTGAAATTTAACTTCTTCAATGTCAAAAATGCTTTAGGTTCTAGTTTTAGGGGTAGATGACATATCTTCCCAAAAACTAGTTTGGAAGAGGACATCCTTAGAGGGATTTTGAAGGTTGTACAAATTTTTGAAGATATTTTTTATTTATTAGTTGGAGATCTCTGTTTGTCCATTGATTTGGGATGAAAAGATGTTGTCACCATGTTTTACATTGTACTTCTAAAAGGCTATTAATCAACCGGTTTACAAAATGCAATTCTTCAATGCCCTTGTACACCAAACCAAGTAAATAGGTTTCTTTTTAGAAACTTGAGTACGATCCTCTCATTATTGGATTGGCAAGCTATCATTCCTACCCACTAAATCAAAAAAGCTCTTCTTCTAAAATAAAATTTAAGGGTAGCTCATTTTTCTTACTAATACTTCTTGTCCTTTGATATTGATCCTAACTTTTGCAAAATTCTATAATATCCCTAAAAATTGTTGGCTAATAAATTGTTTCAGGAAAGAATCTCCTTCTTTACTAATAGTTTTACTTTTTAGGCAGAATGCCATAGGCTAAAAAATTTGCTACGTTTTCATACAATGGACCTATTGCTTCCTTGTTGCTTTTATTGAATATCGGCTCCTCAGTGAATGCATCATAGATACTTTTGGTTGAATTTTTTCTCCATGTTTTCCAGCCTAGATAGGCGATCTGCTACATGGTGGTTTTTAGCAGCTATGTTAGTATCTGAGATTTGTATCTTAGATTCTTGTAGTAATAGCATGATCGGGTGCATTTTGCACCAAATAAATAAGTCCTAAAATTTTCAACAGCCAACACTACCGCTAGAAGCTCTTTTTCTTTTGTGGTATAATTCACTTGAACCTCATTCAATGTTTTGCTTGAATAATAGATAGGATTAAGTACCTTTTCTTCCTTTGGCTTTGCCTCTATAACTTGATCACTAACCTCACATATTAATCTAAATAGTGAATTCCATTCCGAGGTTAACATTATGGGAGCCATAGTTTATATTGAATTTAATGCTTGAAAAGCTATCATGCCTTGTTTATAAAAAAAAAAGAATGAATTTCTTATTTTCCTCCCACAAGTTGCACGAGGATTTTGCAACTTTGGAGAAGTTCTTGATAAACCTCCTAGCCTAAGAAATTTCTTATTCCTTTAAAAGTAGTAGGTGAATTTAGTTTCTCAATGGTTTCAATTTTGGATGTGTTCACTTTTATTCCTTTTCCCAATATCTTGTGGCCTAGCACTATCTCTTCATTCACAATGAAATGACATTTTTTCCTATTTAGTTCAAGATTCTTCTCCTCGCACCTTTGTACAACCTTCCTTAAACGACACAAAAAAATTTCAAATGATTCTCTGTAAACTGAGAAGTCATCTATGAATGGAAATCATACATCATTGGAATGTTTCTAGAGTGTTGCATAGCTCAAAAGACATCATTCTAAAGGTAAAAATGTCATGCAGACATGTAAATGTGGTCTTCTCATGGTCTTCTGGATTGATTGTAAACTTGTTATATCCCAAATAACTATCTAAAACATAATTATGTGACTTTCTAGCAAGTCTATCGAACATTTGATCAATGAATGACAAGGAAAAATGGTTATTGCACGTTGCCTTGTTCAGTCTTCTATAATCCATACACATTCTCTGTCCATTCATTATTCCAGTGGGGATTAGCTCATTGTTCTCATCTCCTACTTCTGTCATTCCTTCTTTCTTTGGAACACATTGAAACACATTGAATAGGACTAACTCTACTGCTATTTGCAATCAAATAGATTATTCCAACATCTAGTTACTTAATAATATCTTTTCTAATAACCTCGTTCATCGTTCGGTTTAATCTTCTTTGTTAAAAAATAGTTTTAAATTGTCCTTCCTCAAGTTGAATCGTGTGCATACATAGTAAAGGACTAATCACTTTTATGTCTGTCAATGTCGACCATATTGCCCATTTGTGCTTTGTTAACGTTTCTAGAAGCATGTTCTTTGAACGGATAAAAGTGTTGCTAAGATGATGATAAGTAGTATCTCCTCGTCACCTAGATATGAATATTTAGGATAGGGGGCAGTCGTTTCAAGTCTAGTTGTGGTGCTTCCAGTCTAGTTGTGGTGCTTCTTTAATATATGGCTTCATTTGTGAACTTTTTCTTCCCTCTAATTCTAGGGATTCAATAACTCTATTGACTTCATACAAAACTGCATGATGTTCGATGAAATTACTCCATCTTTTGTCTTCTTCTTGCATATATTCCCATTATCTCATTCCTCTTTGAATGGTTGTTCTGTCAGCTCATAAATTTGTGAGCATTTCTCTACCTTTGTTGGATATTTTAGGTCGTCATTGTTGGGTTTTATGTCCTAAAACTCATAGTTTGTAAACAAAGATATATTCTATTTTCAATAAAGTTATTATTGATGTTTATTCAGTAATAAATTGTTATTTAATAAAGTGAACTTTACGATCATTAATCTAAATCCAATAAACTAAGAACACTCTGGCTATAGTATGATTACTTGAACTATATGTAGAGACATAAGAGTGGATCAAGTTCAAGTATATAGTCAAAATGATCTATAGTATAAGGATAAGGCTGAGTACCTTATTCTGGGGACACTATGGATGCGGCCCACTTTTGTATATGATATAAACAATGTGATCACTAAATTGTGCATGTGGAGACATGTGAGTGGGGGCGTCCTATGCAATGAGTATTGCATAAGATCGGACCATGAAGAAAACCACTCTCACTTTATAAAGTCGTTTACTGTTGAGACTGATTTTCTTTTCATTCGATAACCTAGGTAACTCGGTTTTAATCCTGAGCTAACCATGAACTCCTGTTTATTCGGAATTATCCTTAGATTTGCATGGGTGAGAGTGGCTCTAGTTCGCCGACTCAACAGGCCTCCCATTTCAGGGGTAAGACTGGGTGAATGGCTGGGGACGTGGGGTGCAAGACGGAATTCACTCCTACCCACTTTTAGGGATAGAAGAAAGGTAGTTCCCTTAAGCACTGACTCCAGGTCTTGAACAAGGGGCCCCACCCTCTCATTGGCCTGAGAGGGATTCGGTTTACTGGTTGGACCACAAACCAATTGTTCATTAGAGGATCAGTGAGACATAAGGAACAAGAAATAACTTCAGGGGTAAAACGGTAAATTGACCCAGCTCTAGTTACGAACAACCTGTGAAGGATCGACTTACTAATCATGGTTATATTAGATGGACAGAAATATATCTATAGTGAGGGGAGTGCAACTACTAGGCTATAGTGGAGTGTCCTAGTAGTTAACGAATGTTGGTTAACCAGGTTAATGAGTTTAATCGGTTAATCTTGGATCGTTGGAGCCCATGATCTATAGGTCCATTAGGTCCCTCTGCTAGCTCATATCGGACTAAACCATAGAACAGTGTTACGAGTGAGTTCGAAGTGTTCGAATTCAAATTAGGGAATATGCGTTACATATATACGATATATTTAACCGCAATTTTGTTTTATTTACGAATTAAACGAAAAGAGAGAATCTGAGATATTTAAATAAGATTTAAATATCTTAATCAATTATGTGTCGGAATTGATTGGGATTGGCATTTGAATTAATGTTAAATATTAATTAAATAGTTTAATTAATCATTTAATGTTACTTTAATTTGAAATTCATTATTCAAATTAATTGTTGAATTAAAATGAAGAAAGTCAAAATGTTGACTTTCATCAAATGGAAAAATCCATGTTAGTGGAATTTTGAGGTGTCAAAATTTGGTTTAACAAAATTTGCATGTTTGCCAAATAAACCCCACAAGTTTGAGTGGAATTTTGAGTGTCAAAATTTGGTTAACTCAAACATGCATGCTTGCCACATAATCCCAAACATTTGAGTGGAATTTTAAGTGTCAAAATTTGGTGATCTCAAGTTTGCATGAACATGCAAACTTGACTCTTTAAATAGAGTGATCATGATACTTGGAAGGAATTCTTCATCTTGATGAAAAAACCTTGAAACAAACACTCTCTTTCACATATACAAAATTCCTCCCAAGTTTAGTCACTCACCGGATTCCACAATCCCGTTCTAAGGCCGGAGGATAGTGGAGAAGACACTAGTGGTGGTTCGAAACCGGTTCGTGAGGCAAAAGGAGTTTGAACTACAAAAGGTTAGTATTTAAACCCATTAAGTTTTAATACTTATGAACATGCTAGTTATTTACAATAATTGATGTTCTAAAAGTGCCTAAGATCCAAAATGCTTCCGCATGTGTTATATTAACACCAACAATTGGTATCATAGCAAGTTTTAGGCACTTTATTTACATTAATTTGATCATGGTGGGTACCATTTCATGCATGAAATTTGTGGTTGCTAAAGTGGATGGTTTTGGTTTTGGCATTTTTTTTATGCTTCCATTTGATACAATTATTGTAATAAGCCTAAGGTGTATGGGCTTTAATGAATGAAGAAAGGTCTGTAATTTTTATGGAGTCATTAGAGTCCATTTTAGGTTGTAATTGATCGAAAATGGAAGAGATAAGCAAGCTCAACCGAAGAAGATGGAAGAGGCGGTTCGGGTGTTTTTTCTGTCGTTGGGGACCGATTGAACATTTTTAAGGGTTGGTTTGTCCAGTTCGTGATCCTCGAGAGCGGCTCAAGTTATTTTTAATTATTAATGTAATAATTTAGTTAATTGCTTGCTTTAAAATGCCAAAACCAACCCACTTTAGTGTGTTTAATTAATTATGCATTATGAATGTATGTTTTAATTAAATAGAAAATGTATATGCATAAAGTATGTCATATAGATTTAAAATCCCACCATAGGCTAAGCATGTTTCATGCATTCCAAGTATGTTATAAGTGTTATAATGTATAGTATGCATGTCTTAGGGTTCCATGAGTGATAGATATAAATTGTTATATTATTGCATGGAATGGATGATTATATAAATTGTTATATAAATCATGTTATAGGTTATTTTCAACGTCATAAAATGAGGTAGACGTTAAAATCTATAATAAAGATAAGTGCATGCTCACTAAGGGTTAAGAACCGAGCACGATCAATTTTAACAGTTAAAAAGGGTCGATGTCTTATAAAATTGCGGTTACGAGAAAGCTCACCTGGCACGATCTTGTCTAAGGCTGAAGGTACTTAAGTTGACGGTTTACGGAACACCTACTACCTGGAGATCGGACCAGTACTTGAGCTTAGTTAGCCCAGTTTTATGAGCATGCTTAAGTGATGTAAGATTTAGAAAAATCACCTAGACTTAAGTTATATTTAATTAGCCGGAATATACTTAAGTAATGAGTATACCCAACCGTCTAAAATACTTAGTGGGAGGAAAAAGGTGTATAAGATACATCGTTTTCTCTTCACGCTCTCTGTAAAATTCACACAGTGAGATTCATGCTCGGCCTCGTGTCGCCCTGGGAGCGTCCTCCATTCGGAAGGTATTTGCATGAGTCAATAACAAGGTGAATTGAGAAAGTATTTATAGTAAGTGGGAGAAGGAAGTCAACACGTCCTATGGTCTCCACCACTAGGTTGCACCGTGAGATTCCCATGTTCCGCCTGCATGTTGCCCTAGAGCAACTACCCATTCGGAGGGTCGTAACATGGGAGTCGGAACAACGCAAACTCCAGAAATGGATAGGATTTCTTAGGTCCATTCCTAACTTTGGCTTTTTCATTCGATAGCGTTGTTGGGACCGATTTCTGAGGTCTGAAATTGGTGGGTCACACTTGCAAAGAATTACTAAGAGTTAGTATATTCTTGACCAAAATAGCGATAACTAAAACACTATAGGAACAAGAGTTATTTTGGAATTAGTGTTTAAGTCAAGAATGTCTTGGTTTAGTGAATGAGTGATTGACTGCCCCTCGATAGCAGTTGCTCTAACTCACTAAAGTATCGTTGCAAATTAATAATGATTTGGGTACATTATTACATTTGCTAAAACTGATTGGATTAAACAGGATTAAGTCAAATCACTAATAGAATTTTCTTTATATCACAGCATGACAAACTCAATAGTACAATTACTCGCTTCTGAGAAATTAAACGGCGACAACTACTCAACTTGGAAATCAAACCTAAACACAATACTGGTCATTGATGATTTAAAGTTTGTTTTAACTGAGGAGTGTCCTCCAAACCCAAACTCAAATGCAAATCGAATAGCTCGGGATGCATATGACAGATGGATAAAGGCAAATGACAAAGCCCGAGTGTACATTCTAGCCAGCATATCTGATGTTTTGGCTAAGAAACACGATGTTATGGGTACTGCTAAAGAGATTATGGAATCTCTAAAAGGGATGTTTGGACAACCGTTCTTCTCCCTTAGACATGAAGCCATAAAATACATTTACAACTGCCGTATGAAAGAAGGGACCTCAGTAAGAGAACATGTCCTGGACATGATGGTCCATTTCAATGTGGCAGAAGAAAATGAAGCTGTCATTGATGAGAAGAGTCAAGTCAGTTTTATCATGATGTCTCTTCCGAAGAGCTTCTTCCAATTCCGCACCAATGTGGTTATGAACAAAATAGAATATAACTTGACTGCTCTTCTCAATGAGCTACAGACTTATCAGTCCCTCTTAACAAACAAGGGACAAACAGGAGAAGCAAATGTTGCTATCTTCAAGAAATTACAACGAGGATCGTCCTCCAAAAATAAGTCTGGACCTTCAACTTCTAAAAGTGTTTTGATGAAAAAGAAGGGAAAAGGGAAAAATAAGATTCCTACTAACCGCAAGAACAAAGTTCAAAAAGCAGATAAAGGAAAATGTTTCCATTGCAACGAAAACGGGCATTGGAAGAGAAACTGCCCAAAATACCTTGCAGAGAAGAAAGCCGAAAAGACACAACAAGGTAAATATGATTTACTCGTTGTAGAAATGTGTTTAGTAGAGTATGACAACTCAACTTGGATACTAGATTCAGGGGCGACTAATCATATTTGTTCTTTTTACCAGGAAACTAGCTCCTGGAGAATGCTTGCGGATGGCGAGATAACACTCAGGGTTGGAACAGGAGAGGTTGTCTCAGCAAGATCAGTAGGAAATTTAAAGTTGTTTTTTGGAGATAGATTCATTATATTAGATAATGTACTTTTTGTTCCTGGAATGAAAAGAAATCTAATATCCATCTCTTGTTTATTAGAACAGTTGTATAAAGTATCTTTTGAAATCAATGAAATGTTCATTTGCAAAAGAGGTATTCATATTTGTTCTGCAAAACTAGAAAACAACTTATATATGTTAAAACCGAGCAAAACAAAAGCTATTTTAAATACTGAGATGTTTAAAACAGCTGAAACTCAAAATAAACGACAAAAGATTTCTCCTAATACCTATCTTTGGCACTTAAGACTAGGCCACATTAATCTCAATAGGATTGAGAGATTGGTTAAAAGAGGACTTCTAAATAAGTTAGAAGACAATTCTTTACCTCCATGTGAGTCTTGTCTTGAGGGTAAAATGACTAAACGATCATTTTGCGAAAAAGGTTATAGAGCCAAAGAAACCTTAGAACTCGTGCATACAGATCTCTGTGGTCCAATGAATGTCAAAGCACGAGGAGGGTATGAATATTTCATCAGTTTTATTGATGATTATTCAAGGTATGGCTATCTTTACCTAATGCATCACAAGTCCGAAGCTCTTGAAAAATTCAGAGACTATAAGATTGAGGTTGAGAATCTATTAGGTAAAACTATTAAAACACTTCGATCAGATCGAGGAGGAGAGTACATGGATTTTAGATTTCAGGACTATATGATAGAACATGGAATAAGGTCTCAACTCTCAGCCCCTGGTATGCCTCAACAAAATGGTGTATCAGAAAGGAGAAATAGAACTCTATTAGACATGGTTCGGTCTATGATGAGTTTCGCTCAATTACCTGATTCGTTTTGGGGATATGCAGTGGAGACTGCTACATACATTTTGAACATGGTTCCTACTAAGAGTGTTTCAGAAACACCTTATGAGTTATGGAAAGGGCGTAAAGGTAGTTTACGTCACTTCAGAATTTGGGGATGTCCAGCACATGTGTTGTTGCAAAATCCCAAGAAATTAGAACGTCGTTCAAAATTATTTCTATTTGTAGGATACCCCAAAGAGACGAAAGGTGGTTTGTTTTATGATCCTCAAGAAAATAGAGTGTTTGTATCAACGAACGCTACATTCTTAGAGGAAGACCACGTAAGAAATCATCAACCTCGTAGCAAACTAGTATTAAGTGAGATTTCTAAAGAAGCTACTGATAAAACAACAAGAGTTGTTGATCAAGCTGGTCCTTCAACCAGAGTTGTTGATGGAGCTGACACTTCTGGTCAATCACATCCTTCTCAAAAGTTGAGAATGCCTCGACGTAGTGGGAGGGTTATAACTCAACCCGATCGTTACTTGGGTTTGATAGAAACTCAAGTCATCATACCTGATGATGACGTTGAGGATCCATTGTCCTATAAACAGGCAATGAATGATGTAGATAGAGATCAGTGGATTAAAGCCATGAATCTTGAAATGGAGTCAATGTACTTCAATTCAGTCTGGGAACTTGTAGATCAACCAGATGGGGTAAAACCTATTGGTTGCAAATGGATCTATAAGAGGAAACGAGACCAAACCGGTAAGGTACAGACCTTTAAAGCACGACTAGTAGCAAAGGGTTATACCCAAAGAGAGGGGGTGGACTATGAAGAAACCTTCTCACCTGTTGCTATGCTTAAATCAATTAGAATACTCTTGTCTATTGCCACATTTTATGATTATGAAATTTGGCAAATGGATGTTAAGACAGCTTTTCTAAACGGCGATCTTGAAGAGAGTATCTATATGGCTCAACCAGAGGGGTTCATTGAACAGGATCACGAGCAAAGGGTTTGCAAGCTTAAAAGATCCATTTATGGGTTGAAGCAAGCATCTCGATCCTGGAACATAAAGTTTGATACTGCGATCAAATCTTATGGCTTTAAACAGAATGTTGACGAACCTTGTGTTTATAAAAGGATAGTCAACTCTACAGTAGTTTTCCTGGTGTTGTACGTTGACGATATCCTACTCATTGGAAAATGATGTGGGAATTCTGACTGACATTAAGCATTGGCTGGCGACACAATTCCAAATGAAAGATTTGGGAGAGGCTCAGTTTGTTCTTGGAATCCAAATTGTTCGGAATCGCAAGAACAAAACACTGGCATTGTCTCAAGCATCGTACATCGACAAAATGTTGATTCGATATAAGATGCAGGACTCCAACAAAGGATTATTACCTTTCAGGCATGGAGTTCATTTGTCGAAGGAACAAAGTCCTAAGACACCTCAAGAAGTTGAGGATATGAAACACATTCCCTATGCATCAGCAGTCGGTAGTCTGATGTATGCCATGCTATGTACCCGACCCGACATATGCTATGCTGTGGGAATTGTCAGCAGATATCAGTCCAATCCGGGACGTGCTCATTGGACTGCCGTTAAGAATATCCTCAAGTATCTTAGGAGAACGAGGGACTATATGCTAATGTACGGTGCTAAGGATCTGATCCTTACAGGGTACACTGACTCAGATTTTCAAACCGATGTAGATTCGAGGAAATCGACATCAGGATCTGTCTTCACTCTGAACGGAGGAGCAATAATATGGAGAAGCATAAAACAAGGTTGCATTGCTGATTCCACCATGGAAGCTGAGTATGTTGCTGCTTGTGAAGCAGCGAAAGAATCTGTATGGCTTAGGAAGTTCTTAACTGATTTGGAAGTCGTTCCAAATATGCATCTTCCCGTCACTCTTTATTGTGATAACAGTGGAGCAGTTGCAAATTCAAAAGAACCAAGAAGCCATAAGCGAGGAAAGCATATTGAGCGCAAATATCATCTCATAAGGGAGATTAAGCAACGAGGAGATGTGATCGTCACACAGATAGCTTCAGAACACAACATTGCTGATCCATTTACAAAGCCCCTCACGGCTAAAGTGTTTGAAGGGCACCTAGTGAGTCTAGGACTACGAGTTATGTAATCTAGGGCAAGTGGGAGAAAAGGCATGAGTATGTGATGCCCAAGTTTATTGTATTTCTCTCTACTCAACGTTATAAAACCCCACTAGAGTTTTAGTCCAAGTGGGAGTTTGTTGGGTTTTATGTCCTAAAACTCATAGTTTGTAAACAAAGATATATTCGATTTTCAATAAAGTTATTATTGATGTTTATTCAGTAATAAATTGTTATTGAATAAAGTGAACTTTACGATCATTAATCTAAATCCAATAAACTAAGAACACTCTGGCTATAGTATGATTACTTGAACTATATGTAGAGACATAAGAGTGGATCAAGTTCAAGTATATAGTCAAAATGATCTATAGTATAAGGATAAGGCTGAGTACCTTATTCTGGGGACACTATGGATGCGGCCCACTTTTGTATATGATATAAACAATGTGATCACTAAATTGTGCATGTGGAGACATGTGAGTGGGGGCGTCCTATGCAATGAGTATTGCATAAGATCGGACCATGAAGAAAACCACTCTCACTTTATAAAGTCGTTTACTGTTGAGACTGATTTTCTTTTCATTCGATAACCTAGGTAACTCGGTTTTAATCCTGAGCTAACCATGAACTCCTGTTTATTCGGAATTATCCTTAGATTTGCATGGGTGAGAGTGGCTCTAGTTCGCCGACTCAACAGGCCTCCCATTTCAGGGGTAAGACTGGGTGAATGGCTGGGGACGTGGGGTGCAAGACGGAATTCACTCCTACCCACTTTTAGGGATAGAAGAAAGGTAGTTCCCTTAAGCACTGACTCCAGGTCTTGAACAAGGGGCCCCACCCTCTCATTGGCCTGAGAGGGATTCGGTTTACTGGTTGGACCACAAACCAATTGTTCATTAGAGGATCAGCGAGACATAAGGAACAAGAAATAACTTCAGGGGTAAAACGGTAAATTGACCCAGCTCTAGTTACGAACAACCTGTGAAGGATCGACTTACTAATCATGGTTATATTAGATGGACAGAAATATATCTATAGTGACGGGAGTGCAACTACTAGGCTATAGTGGAGTGTCCTAGTAGTTAACGAATGTTGGTTAACCAGGTTAATGAGTTTAATCGGTTAATCTTGGATCGTTGGAGCCCATGATCTATAGGTCCATTAGGTCCCTCTGCTAGCTCATATCGGACTAAACCATAGAACAGTGTGACGAGTGAGTTCGAAGTGTTCGAATTCAAATTAGGGAATATGCGTTACATATATACGATATATTTAACCGCAATTTTGTTTTATTTACGAATTAAACGAAAAGAGAGAATCTGAGATATTTAAATAAGATTTAAATATCTTAATCAATTATGTGTCGGAATTGATTGGGATTGGCATTTGAATTAATGTTAAATATTAATTAAATAGTTTAATTAATCATTTAATGTTACTTTAATTTGAAATTCATTATTCAAATTAATTGTTGAATTAAAATGAAGAAAGTCAAAATGTTGACTTTCATCAAATGGAAAAATCCATGTTAGTGGAATTTTGAGGTGTCAAAATTTGGTTTAACCAAACTTGCATGTTTGCCAAATAAACCCCACAAGTTTGAGTGGAATTTTGAGTGTCAAAATTTGGTTAACTCAAACATGCATGCTTGCCACATAATCCCAAACATTTGAGTGGAATTTTAAGTGTCAAAATTTGGTGATCTCAAGTTTGCATGAACATGCAAACTTGACTCTTTAAATAGAGTGATCATGATACTTGGAAGGAATTCTTCATCTTGATGAAAAAACCTTGAAACAAACACTCTCTTTCACATATACAAAATTCCTCCCAAGTTTAGTCACTCACCGGATTCCACAATCCCGTTCTAAGGCCGGAGGATAGTGGAGAAGACACTAGTGGTGGTTCGAAACCGGTTCGTGAGGCAAAAGGAGTTTGAACTACAAAAGGTTAGTATTTAAACCCATTAAGTTTTAATACTTATGAACATGCTAGTTATTTACAATAATTGATGTTCTAAAAGTGCCTAAGATCCAAAATGCTTCCGCATGTGTTATATTAACACCAACAGTCATTTATATATCAAACTCCACTTACTGGTTACAAATTCTCAAAGTGATGGTTTCTTTGTGGACATCTACAGATGTTCTTCCAATTTAAGTGTTAAGAATGTGAAACAGTGTAGGATTGTAAATCTTATCTTTAAGTAGTATACAAGCTACTAAATAACTTCTACAAATAATAGAAAATATACTATAAAATATAACAAATATACTGCTAACCAACATAAGATAAAACATACCAAATATACTATTAAACCAAATACTGTAAATAAAATAAAATATACTAAAAACCAATTCCTAAAATTAAGAAAAAAAATTATAACGGATTCCAACTATATAAAATATATTCCACAAGTCATAATACTCCGAAGTGTAGTTGGAGAGGGTATGTCAATCACACCCAACTTCTCTCTCATAAAATCAAATAGTTGGAGAGTGTAGGTCAATCACACCCCATTTATTTTTAGAATATCAAATGGTTGTCTTCACAAAGCTTCAGTGAAAATCTTTAAGTTAACTCTAAACAATTATTTGCTGATGATATGGATACATTGATTTACTTTTTAGACTTCCAATAAATAATTGAATTTAATAGGGAAGATGCATAACCGAGAAATAGACTGCAATGATTTACTCCAGGACGGGTAATTTGTCCCATTTAATTTGGTTGGAACAGGTGAATATCTGGCTGATCACTTCTTAGTTCATGAATAAATGATTTACGGGATGGTAATTTGTCCCATTTAATTTGATGGAACAAGTAAATCTCCTTGCTGTTCATAACGGTGAATGTAATAATGATGTGTTAAATCAATATCTGACATTTTGAAGCTGGATTTGGCTGATTTCGCCAAAAAGAAAATTTTGATATTTAAGAATACCAAGATCGATATTCCCTTGAATCACTTGAGAGGTTATGCACGTGGGATACTCTAAGCATCAAGTTCTTGATTCCTTTAAGGAAGTTTCAGAGGATAACCTGAACAAGATATCTTATCACTTTGGCCAGCAGTTTTATGTAGCCTTTGTAAGTTGGAAGGGAAAATCGTTGTTTATGGTCAAGTAGATTCTTGATTTCTTTAAAGAAGTTTTAGAGGATAACCTGAACAGGATATCTTATCACTTTGGCCAGCAGTCTTATGTAGCCTTGGTCAAGTAGAAGCAGTTGGAAGAAAAAATTTGTTGTTTATAGTCAAGTAGAAGCAGTTCGAAGGGAAAATATGTCGACGGGTTCTTTTAAAAAGGGGTATGTGCTAGAGATAGTTGTCAGTGATAATGGAGAGAGATCTTTTAACTTGAGTGCTTGATCTGATATGAACCAAGAGACATCATTCATACAATATACTTCAATGAAGATGTGAAGAAAATGTTGTCAAAATTAACAAAAGAGGTTGCAATTCATGTCACATTGAAGAGGAATGAAGTTTGATGGTTATAAATTTTGGGTGGGTTACAATTTAGAGTAATTTAGAGTTATTGTATTTTAAGACATTTTATTTACTTTAAGTTACATTTACATAATGGCTAATTATGGCCATTAAGTATGGATGTTACAACTTTTGGAATGCCTTTAATAGTTTCATTTTGAGGATATATAAAGCCATGTATGTTGTATTTGTAAGGAGACTTGGAAAATAGAGTAAAAGAAGCATTTGTGCTTTTCTTTAGCCAATGGCTAAGTTTCTTTGCAATTCTATGTAGTAGGTTGCATGTAGAATCATTCAAGCTCGACATGATCAATCTTGCTTGTGGAGTGATTCGAATCTCAAACAAGTGTTCTTGCTTTGAGATATTTGATCAACCAGAATCATTCAAGCTAGACATGATCGATCTTGCTTGTGGAGTGATTCGAATCTCAGACAATATTCTTGCTTTGAGATATTCGATCAACAAGGTAATCCGAATCTTATTCCCCTTGTATTGATTCCTTATCTTATCATTTGGTATCAGAGCTTCAGGCTTAAGATCGGATATATGTTTCCTTTGCATTTCTTTTTTCAATTTGATTTTCATTTACTTTCATGTTTTTAGATTTTAATCGACCCAGAGTTCAAAATTCAATCTTTGCTCTATTCAAAATTTTGAGAGGTGAGATTGAGAGCTTCATTTGGTTAAATGAGTGCAAACAGAGTGGCCTAAAAAAAATCCTTGAGTGTATACACATGAGAGATTGTTGTGAGGGCCTTTGTATTTTCATATCTTATGTTTTGCAGCAAAGTTTCACAAATAGATTCGAGGACGAATCCTCTTTTAGAAGTGGAGAATGATATGAACCAAGAGACATCATTCATATAATATATTTCAATGAAGATGTGAAGAAAATGTTGTCAAAATTATCAAAAGAGGTTGCAATTCATGTCACATTGAAGAGGAATGAAGTTTGATGGTTATAAATTTTGGGTGGGTTACAATTGAGAGTAATTTAGAGTTATTATATTTTAAGACATTTTATTTATTTTAGGTTACATTTACATAATGGCTAATTATGGCCATTAAGTATGGATGTTACAACTTTTGGAATGCCTTTAATAGTTTCATTTTGAGGCTATATAAAGCCATGTATGTTGTATTTGTAAGGTAGACTTGGAAAATAGAGTAAAAGAAGCATTTGTGCTTTTATTTAGCCAATGGCTAAGTTTCTTTGCAATTCTATGTAGTTTAGATTGCATGTAGAATCATTCAAACTCGACATGATCAATCTTGCTTGTGGAGTGATTCGAATCTCAAACAAGTGTTTGAGATATTTGATCAACAAGAGTCATTCAAGCTAGACATGATCGATCTTGCTTGTGGAGTGATTCGAATCTCAATCAAGTGTTCTTGCCTTGAGATATTCGATCAACAAGGTAATCCGAATCTTATTCCCCTTGTAGTTGATTCCTTATCTTATCATGATCATTATCTAATCATTCCATCACTCAGTCCCGTCAAAATGTTGTGAAAGAAAATACGAATATCTTGAGCATGCCACCTTTCAGCTTTGGTGAGAAGTTCGAAGATGCTTATAATGTAGTCTTCATATTGGACGATCGAGAACAGTTCGCCACACACAATTCTCGGTCTAGGAGAATGATTGAGAATATATATAGTGATATGAATCCAACAACTGATCACGTGCATGTACCCGAAGGACCGATTACAAGAAGCAAGGTTAAGAAGATTCAAGAGGCCTATACATTGCATCTTCAAAAGCTAGCTAGTGTACCGGTTGAAACAAAGACTTTTGAGCCCAAAAATCTTTATAGCATTCGCATATCAAATCAAGAAGATAATGGAGTGGCTGATATTGGAAAGTAATTAGAAGACTTGCCTTTGGTCGTTGAATTACCAATTAAGGAAATTATTAATGCCTTATTTGCTTCATTTTATATTTAATAACATTTATTAATAGTTTGTATGAATTGCCTTATATTCTTCAATTTGTATTTAATAGCATTTATTAGCATTTATTAGTGGTTGGTGGCTGAACTTTATTTTGTTAGGGTTATCTTCTGGGCCTATTTAAAGGCATGTAATATTCATGTTTAGGGGATTTTGTTGAATACAGAAAAAAAACCTTTGTGTTTTCTTGATACCCTTTTGGTGTTATTCTTTTTCAAACCTTGCTTTAGGTTTGATGTTTAAACCGATTCATTGAATTAGTTTTGATCAAGCTAATTCTGGAGTGAATTGTCTTGGTATCTAAGAGTGACCATCATAGATTCCAAGTTCGATCTAAGAGTCATTCATCTTCTAACCAGCTCTTGGTTGGAATCAATTCGTTAAGTTAGCTTTCTCTGTGAGCGTTTTGCAAGGATTCTAGAAGGACCTCTAGCTTTGCAAATTCCAGCATTGTAGGCGCTTATCATTTGGTATCAGAGCATTTGGTCGACGTTCTTTGGCCGCTCTAGAGGTGAAATATTTTTATTGTTATTTTTTTTTTGTATCAATTTTTTTTCTCTCTAAGATTATCGAAAAAAAAAAAGAAAAAAAAATCAGTTATGAGAGAAAAAAAATATATATTCCGTTCTTATCATTTATTTTCAAGCTCTTGATGCTTGAGATACTAGTCTTAGCTTGTTAGAATTGATCGTTGAATTGGTTATAATCAAGCTTAAAGCAAGATTGCACCAAAAAAAAAAAAAAAAAAAAAAAACCAGCCTTTACATTCTTGACCTAGTACCAAAAGCCTACCTTTGAGTGTTAAACACGAGTGTCCCTGAGTGAAATTTTTGTGAGAAGTGTGGTGAGGTCCCTTGATAACAAAATGTCACATAATGTAGAAGAAGTACCACCAGTACCAGATCTTAATACAACCATTCTTCAAGCAATTCAAGGTATGATGGAAATGATGATGGAAGATAGACAAGAAAGAAGAGCGCAACAACAAAGACAAAAACGAACATTACAAGAAGATGAAGGTATAGTAGTACAAGAAAGACAAGTTGGTGGTAGATGGAGAGGAAGAAATAACCATGCAACTATTATGCAACCTAGAAGGATGGAAAGAGTACATGAAGATAGAGATGGAGAAGTTAAACTCAAAATCCCACCATTTTGTGGAACGGCAGATTTTGAGGCATACTTGCAGTGGGAAAGAAAGATAGAGCATGTGTTTGATTGCAACACCTATAGTGAAAATAAGAAGATGAGACTTGCTATTGCCGAATTTACCAATCATGCTGGTGATTGGTACCAACATCTCAAATCTGAGAGAAGAAGAAAAGAGGAGGATCCAATAGAGACATGGGAAGAACTTAAAGAAGCCATGAGAAAAATGTATGTTCCAAAACATTATGAAAGAAATTTGAAAACTAAATTGCAAGGTTTGAGGCAAGGAACAAAAAGTGTGGCGGAATATTATCAAGAGATGGAAACTATGATGGAAAGAGCAAATGTTAGAGAAGAAGAAGAAGATACCATGTCTAGATTCCTTGGAGGTTTGAATCGAGAAATTGCTCATCTTGTTGACAGAAATCCACCACCATATCTGGAAGACATGTACCATTATGCTCTCAAAATTGAAGACCAATTGAAGGAAGAAAAAGAGCATTCAAAAAGGTACACATCACGAACTAACACCTTTTCAAATTCTAAAACTTGGAACAAGGATAGTTTTGTGAATAGAAATGAATCAATGTCACCAAAAAAAAAGTTTGTGGCTGCTAAAAGAGTGGAGGCTGAGAGTTCCATTGGTAAAAAGAATGAAGCTTCAAAGACGGTAAAGGAGAAGTCTAGTTCTATTCAATGTTGGAAGTGCAAAGGGTTTGGACACATGAGCAAAGAGTGTTAATAAAAAAGTTATGGTGATAAGGAATGGTATACTTGATTCAGATGATGAATGTGAGGATCATGACTCACAGCTTGTGGAAGAAATCTCAGCATATGATGATGAGTATGTTGAAAAAGGTAATTCCATATCTTTGATCACAAGAAGGGTACTCAATGTTCAAATCAAGGAAGAGAAATTTGAAGATCAAAGGGAAAACTTGTTCCACACAAGATGTTTGGTCAAAGGAAACCCATGCAGCTTGGTGATTGATAGTGGAAGTTGCACAAATGTGGTAAGCAGCTTCCTTGTAAAAAGACTTCAACTTTCTGTCCATCCCCATCCAAAACCATAGAAACTTCATTGGTTAACAAACAAAGAAGAAATTAAGGTGAATTCCCTAGCTCTTATTTCTTTTACTCTTGGAAGATATAAAGATGAAGTTCTTTGTGATGTCGTACCAATGCATGCGGGGGACATCTTATTCGGCCGACCTTGGCAATATGATAGAAAGGTAACATTTGATGGTTTGATGAACAAGTATACTTTTACTTTGTGTGGGAAGAAATTTACTTTACTTCCATTGTCTCCATATGAAGTACATTGTGACCAATTGAAATTAGGGAAGAAAAGAAAAGAATCTGAAGAACAACAGTGGAGAGAAGAAACTAAGGTAAAGGTGAGAAAAAAAAAGTGGGAAAAAAAAAACAATATTCAGTTCTTGTCCGGAAAGAACGAAGAATTTGATTTGAGGACAAATCCTTTTAAAGAAAGGGGGGATGATATGAATCTAACAACTGATCACGTGCATGTACCTGAAGGACCGATTACAAGAAGCAAGGTTAAGAAGATTCAAGAGGCCTATACATTGCATCTTCAAAAGCTAGCTAGTGTACCGGTTGAAACAAAGACTTTTGAGCCCAAAAATCTTTATAGCATTCGCATATCAAATCAAGAAGATAATGGAGTGGCTGATATTGGAAAGTAATTAGAAGACTTGCCTTTGGTCGTTGAATTACCAATTAAGGAAATTATTAATGCCTTATTTGCTTCATTTTATATTTAATAGCATTTATTAATAGTTTGTATGAATTGCCTTATATTCTTCAATTTGTATTTAATAGCATTTATTAGCATTTATTAGTGGTTGGTGGCTGAACTTTATTTTGTTAGGGTTATCTTCTGGGCCTATTTAAAGGCATGTAATATTCATGTTTGGGGGATTTTGTTGAATACAGAAAAAAAACCTTTGTGTTTTCTTAATACCCTTTTGGTGTTATTCTTTTTCAAACCTTGCTTTAGGTTTGATGTTTAAACCGATTCATTGAATTAGTTTTGATCAAGCTAATTCTGGAGTGAATTGTCTTGGTATCTAAGAGTGACCATCTTAGATTCCAAGTTCGATCTAAGAGTCATTCATCTTCTAACTAGCTCTTGGTTGGAATCAATTCGTTAAGTTAGCTTTATCTGTGAGCGTTTTGCAAGGATTCTAGAAGGACCTCTAGCTTTGCAAATTCTAGCATTGTAGGCGCTTATCATATAGTCAATTCAAGATCCAGATTGAGATGAGGAGGCTACCTATTGGCGACGGAGTCTGGGCAGTTTGCCAAAAACATCTTACTAATGAATATGTTCTTGATTTTATTGTTGAGAGGAAAAATATTGATGATTTGCGGTGATCAATCAGGGACAATCGGTGTACAGACCAGAAATTAAAACTTTTTAGATGATGACTTAAAATGATGATATATCTTGTCAAAGGTGATCCCAATTCATCCATCGTCCTCTCTTCCCATCTCTCACTTTTCTTCTGTTCTGATCTCTGTCACTTTTCTTCTTCTTTCACTTCACCTGCTCTGATATCTTCCGATTCACGTGCTCTGATATCTTCCACTTCACGTGCTCTGATATTAGGTTAAGAATGAGAAATAGAGGTGGAATTGAAGGTTCTATCTTTATTAATGTTCATACCGTTAAAAGGTATACAAGCTATCAAATAACTCCTAAAAATAACAGAAAATGTACTACTAACCAAATCCTAATGAAATGAGATAAAATATACCAAATATATTACTAATCAAATCTGGTAAATGAAATAAAATATACTGTGTAACCCATTCATAAAAATAAGGGGAAAAATCAATTAAGCTATATAAAATATATTCCACTAACGATTTATATATTCCACTAACGAGTGATTCACCTCTGAGCTATGAAGGTGACTCTATTTGGTCTAGCTTCACCAGTCTCTAATGTTTTTTTTTTCGTTCTACCATTGACATTTGGAATTGTGAAGGAGCCTATGCCTTTTTCGTTTAGTGGCAACTTATTTTTCAGAATTACACACACTCCTCATTTGGTTGCACTACCTTAAATTCTTCAAACTTTCTTCTATCAGTGAGCATATCCTTCCTAAATTTTACACAATCTGTTATTTGCTTCAAGGTCTTCATTAGTGATATGTTTATATGAATTTCTCCTTAGAACATCCATGAATTTCTCAAAATGGGATCTTCCGCTTCCTTTCTTTTTATTCTTTGTTGGAAATGAGGTGTCGACACATACGTTTACTCTTTATTTACAAGGCTTTAGAAAAAGAATTATTTCTAACCCTTCAATTACCTTCAAGTATCCTTGCAATGGAACTAGAGTATTAACGAAGATTTTCTTGTTCTCTCTCTCTTCTTTCGAATAAGAGAAACAACTATGTACGTAAAATGGCTACCTAAATAAACATGTAGACACTAATAAAAACCCTATAAACTAAAATCACATCGTCAACATGTTCTAACTACATAAAACTCTCTCGCCTTCTCTATAAGGTTTAGATCACCATACACACTAATTTACATAGAGTAATCAACGTCTCAATCCTCTAAAGTTAATAGAATAAGAAAAGAGAGTAAGAGATTAGAGAGTTATCAAGCCTTTTTTCGTCTTTCAAGGGAAGTTCCTCTCCTTTAGGCTCTCTCTGCACTCTCATTGTCTTAAACTATTCTTCTTACTCCTTTTTTCTTTAGGTTGTTTGCATCTACTTAATTGGGTGTTTCTTTCTCTTCTCTAATTTTTAGCAGCAACAACCACTAATATGAACCAAGAGACATCAATCATACAATATACTTCAATGAAAATGTGAAGAAAGGTTGTCAAAATTATCAAAAGATGTTTCAATTCATGCCACACTGAAGAAGAATGAAGTTTGATTGTTACAAATTTTTGGTGGGTTACAATTTAGAGTTATTGTATTTTAAGACATTTTATTTACTTTATGTTACATTTACATAATGACTAATTATGGTCATTAAGTATGAATGTTACAACTTTTGGAATGCCTTTAGTAGTTTCATTTTTGAGGTTATATAAAGCCTTATATGTTGTATTTGTAAGCAGACTTGGAAAATATAGTAAAAGAAGCATTTGTGCTTTTCTTTAGCCAATGGCTAAGTTTCTTTGCAATTCTATGTAGTTTAGATTGGATGTAGAATTATTCAAGCTCGACATGATCAATCTTGCTTGTGGAGTGATTCGAATCTCAAACAAGTGTTTGAGATATTTGATCAAGAGTCATTCAAGCTAGACATGATCGATCTTGCTTGTGGAGTGATTCGAATCTCAATCAAGTGTTCTTGCCTTGAGATATTCGATCAACAAGGTAATCCGAATCTTATTCCCCTTGTATTGATTTCTTATCTTATCAACCACCTATGCTTTTACCCTTTATGATTCTGTATTTTCTTCTCCCTTTGTTGGTTGATTGAGAACCGTTCCTTTTGCTTCTTTCTTCTCATTTAGAGTTGAAAAGAGTTTGAAAAGAGATTTAGAGTTGAAAAGAGATTGGTCATCCACATAAGCAGCCTCCTATTAATTTGTCAATAATCCGTGTGGCATGATGATTCGGATTAAAATTTGCTTCAAGAATTGCTAAAACAAATGGTTCAGAAAATGCATTCTAATCATATTTCTCCAAGATTTGATGTAGCATTATGATTCAGAACAAAGTTCTAGAGTGAATAAGCCTATTGTGCCACGACTTTGTGGATAGCGTATATGAGTTCTAGAGTGAACTAGCTTTTATGCTATCTTGCTTGCTAGCTTACGTTGTTTAGGAAGTTAATTATAAATATCCAAGTATCTGAGAGGTGTGACCTCATCATTGTTCAATACGGTATGAAAATTGACTAGTAACTATTGCACAAGACCATAGAGTTACATTGAATTTTGGGAGGGATCTCATATGCTAGTGAGATACCTTATTGTACTTGTCTGGACATCAAAGTTGAGATGGCCGAATTAGTCTAAGGCACCAGATTAAGGTTCTAATTCGAAAGGGTGTCAATCCCACTCTCAACAATTAATTTGAATTATTGTGGTGTTAAATAAGAAAATTCTCATATATAATGACTAATTATATTCAAGTTCATAAGGTAATTCTTTGGCATGTAGCAAACAAAATGAGAGTTCATGCATTTTTCCGATATTGCGAATAGCCTGACTCTCCGCATATAGTCATCACTTAACAACAAGATTCTCGAAAAAAAAGTTTAGTTTTAACAGGAAAATCTATTCACTCTTCCCGGCGGTGGCGGCGGTGGCTAATGCCGTAGCATTGCACATTGGCAGGTGTTTGTGGCGGCGAATGGGTGGTTGGGGTGACGAGGAGGAAGGAAGAAAAAGAAAAGGTTGAGAAAAGGGGGACGGTGAGGGCTTCCAAACGGCGGTGAACATGTGAATTCTAGTGTATCACACCTCCTCCTTGTCACCCCAACCACCCATTCGCCGCCACAAACACCGTACCTCATTGTCGTTGCCAATGTGCAATGCTACGGCATTAGCCATCACTGCCACCGCCGGGAAGAGTGAATAGTTTTTCCTGTTAAAACTAAACTTTTTATCTATTTATCTTGAGCATTGTCTAAACTTAACTTTTTAAATACTCTAAAAAAATTTAGATTCAAGTTCTAGGGCTACATGGCATGTCTTTCTAACAACTAGCCTGTAAGGGGACATCCCTATAGAGATTTTGAAGATTGTCGTGTACGCCCATAATGTCTCATCATGCTTCACAAACCAATACCTTCTATTAGGTTGTACAACATTTTTTAAGATAATTTTTATTTCTTGTTGGAGACCTCTGATTATCCATTGGTCTAGATGATATGAACCAAGAGACATTAATTATACAATATGCTTCAATGAACATATGAATTAAAATATCTTTTGATAATTTCAACAATATTTTCTTCATATGTTCATTGAAGCATATTGTATGATGTGTCTTGGTTCATATCATTCTCCGTCCTTGAATCTATTTGTGAAACTTTGCTGCAAAAAATAAGTTACGGAAATACGAAGGACCTCACAACACTCTCTCACGAGTATACACTCAAGGAATTTTAGTCCACTCTTTTTACACTCGTTTACACAAATGACCTCTCATTCTCACCTCTCAAAATTGTAAATAGAGCAAAGATTGAATTTTGAACTCTGGGTCGATTAAAAACTAAAAAGATAAAGATAAATAAAAATCAAATTGAGAAGAAACGCAAAGGAAACATATATCCGATCTTGAGCCTGAAGCTCTGATACCAAATGATATGATAAGGAATCAATTCAAGGGGAATAAGGTTCGGATTACCTTGTTGATCGAATATCTCAAGACAAAAACATTGTTTGAGATCGAATCACTCCACAAGCAAGATCGATCACGTCTAGCTTGAATGATTCTTGTTGATCAAATATCTCAACGCAAGAACACTTGCTTGAGATTCGAATCACTCCACAAGCAAGATTGATCATGTCGAGCTTGAATGATTCTACATACAACCTAAACTACATAGAATTGCAAAGAAACTTAGCCATTGGCTAAAGGAAAGCACAAATGCTTTTTTTACTATATTTTTCCAAGTTTTCTTACAAATACAATATACATGGCTTTATATACCCTTAAAATGAAACTATTAAAGGCATTCTAAGAGTTGTAACATTCATACTTAATGGTCATAATTAACCATTATGTAATTGTAACCTAAATAAACAAAAAATCTTAAAATACATTAATGAAATACAATAACTCTAAATTGTAATCCACCCAAAATTTATAACATGAAACTTCATTCTTCTTCAATGTGCCATGAATTGAAATATCTTTTGATAATTTCAACAATATTTTCTTCATATGTTCATTGAAGCATATTGTATGATTGATGTCTCTTGGTTCATATCAACTATGAATATCTATAGCCAATTCAAGACCCAAATTGAGATTAAGAGGCTATCGGTTGGTAATGGAATATGGATTATTGCTGAGAGGAAAAATATTAAAAATTTGCGGTTCTCAATAAGGGACAATCGCTATAGAAACCAAAAATTAAAACTTTTGAGATGTGGATTAAAAGGATGATATATCTAGTGGAAGGTGATCTGAATTCATCCGTCGTGCTTTGTTCCGATCTCTGTTACTGTTCTTATGTTCTTCCTCTTCTCCTGCTCTGATACCATGTTAGGAATGAGAAGCTATGATACCATGTTAAGAATGAGAAACATAATTGGGATTGAAAGTCCTAACTGGTTACGACTATATAAAATATATTCCAATACTCCCCCTCATGTTGGAAAGTGTAGGTGAATAACGCCCAACTTGTCTTTACTTAATTTTTATAAGTCCACGACATTGTTTACTTCATTTTTAAAAAGAACTTTTCTTGCACAATAGATATGTCATGCATATAGTGATGACCTTATTTCTAATAGAAATTCGGGTTGTTATAGTTATTATCAGAGTTTTAGGCTTATAGATTATATAGACTAACCTATGATGTAGGCTCAGAAAGTTCCCATGGCCTTGCTTTGGACACTTCATCACCATCAAACATGCCTTATGAAAGATAATAAATTATGTTGATTGTTATTTTATGACTTACTAAGCATGGAATATGAATGCGATAGATGTTTTGATGATTCTGAACATGTTTAGAGTTAATATGGTTCAAGTGACTATAAAGTCCCACGAAAATATAAGTAGGTCACTCAACTCAACACTAGTATATGCATGAGAGAGTGATTTATTTTAAGAAGGTTATATGGATATGTAATGATATTTTTAATATGTAATGTTATTTTATAATATGTTATGTCACATTTTGTAGGGGTTGTCATATAACTGACTCCATAGCTTTTTTTTTTTTTGTGTAATTCTTGGATGTCCCATACGAAGGGATACTTTAGATTCCTTTTCCATGCATAATTCCTTAAGGCCTGTTCTTACCATGTGAACTTCGTGTATCACACCTCTTTGCCACATGTTGTGTTTCTATTCTCTGCTTTTATCTGAGGCTGCAATTTTCTTCCCCTCTCTTAGTAGCTCAGTTCTGTTCTTTTTGCTCTTTTGGACTTCTCCAATTAAATATTTGAGGAGTGACTTCGTCGAATATGAATGAATGGACCAGATCATCTTGATTTCAATTTTCCATGAAATAATTTCAACCATGAATTGAATAGCAAAACTCTGTCTTTTTTAGAACTCTTTTGGGTCTTATTTTGATGCCATGCTAATTTTTTTTTTTTTTTTGTTTTCTCCTTGTACATCATGGAATTTTCATAGGTTAGGTTGCTTAAATTCATATAGTTCATAATTCATATAGTTCATTTAGTTACATTCACCTCAAGTCTCCATTTGTAGCATTGTCGAAATTTAACTTCTTAAATGCCCAAAATACTTTATGTCCAAGTAGATTCCATGTCTTCCTTAAAACTAGCTCGTAAGAGGACATCCTATAGGGATTTTGAAGGTTTTCGTTAATGCCCATGATGTCTCATCAAGCTTCACATACGAATCCCTTCTATTAGTTTGTATAACTCTTTCGAAGATATTTTTTATTTTTCAGTTGGAGACCTTTGTTTCTCCATCGGTTTGGGAGGATAAGGAGTCGCCACCACATGTTTTACTTTGTACTTCTATTTACAAAATGCAATCCTTCCTCATTAATTAATAGGTTTCTTTTAGAAACTTGAATATGGTCCTCCCATCATTTGATGGGCAAGCTATCACTTCTACCCACTAGGAAACATAATCCATGAGATGGAGGAAATGGCCCCGATAAAGTTAATGCCCTATACATAAAAAAGTTCTCCTTCTAAAATAAAATTTAAGTGTAGATCGTTTTTCTTACTAATACTTCTTGTCCTTTGACATTGATCATAACATTTGCAAAATTCTATAGCATCTCTAAAAATTGTTGCCCAATAAAAACAAGATTCGAATACCTTTGCAACTGTTTTTTGTCCTTAAAATTTGCGTGTGCAGAGGGATGCAAGGCTCTGCTAAAAAATTATTGGTATTTTACTGTCTGGAATGCATCTTATCAATTTGTCATCTCCATAATGCTCAAAAAGAAAAGGGTCATCCAAAATGTAACTCTTTTTTTCATAGAAGAACCTGCTAATAATTTTGCTCTTCATGCATAATGTCACAGGCTAAAAAAATTAGTTATGTTTTCCTACAAATGGACCTATACCACTGCTTATATTGAATATCTCCTTTTTTTTCATTTGTTGTATAATTCACTTGAACCCATTCAATGTTTTCCTTCAATAATAGTTAGAAAGAAGTATCTTTCCTTTCTTATGTTTTAGCATTACCATAGTATCACATATTAATTCAAATGGTGAATTTTAGTTGACGATTGACATTGTGCGGTTGTAGTTTGAGTGTTTTTAATGCTTTGAAAGTTATCATGCATTGTTCATCAAAAAAGAATGTCCTATTTTTCTCCAACAAGTTGCATATAGGTTTTGTCATGGTTAAAAACTCCTTCATAAACCTCCTATAGAATCCAGCATGGCCTAAGAAACTTCTTATTCATTTAAAAGAAGTACGTGAATTTATTTTCTCAATGGCTTCTGATAAGATAAGGAATCAACTACAAGGGGGGTAAGATTCGGATTACCTTGTTGATCGAATATCTCAAGGCAAGAACACTTGATTGAGATTCGAATCACTCCACAAGCAAGATCGATCATGTCTAGCTTGAATGACTCTTGTTGATCAAATATCTCAAACACTTGTTTGAGATTCGAATCATTCCACAAGCAAGATTGATCATGTCGAGCTTGAATGATTCTACATGCAATCTAAACTACATAGAATTGCAAAGAAACTTAGCCATTGGCTAAAGAAAGCACAAATGCTTCTTTTAATATATTTTCCAAGTCTACCTTACAAATACAACATACATGGCTTTATATAGCCTCAAAATGAAACTATTAAAGGCATTCCAAAAGTTGTAACATTCACACTTTATGGCCATAATTAGCCATTATGTAAATGTAACCGAAATGAAATAAAAAGTCTTAAAATACAATAACTCTAAATTACTCTACATTATAACCCACCCAAAATTTACAACAATAAAACTTTATTCTTCTTCAATGTAGCATGAATTGAAACATATTTTGATAATTTTGACAACCTTTTCTTCACATCTTCATTGAAGTATATTGTATGATTGATGTCTCTCAGTTCATATCATTCTCCACTTCTTCAAGAGGATTCGTCCTCGAATCTATTTGTGAAACTTTGCTGCAAAAAATAAGTTATGGAAATACGAAGGACCTCACAACACTCTCCTCACGAGTATACACTCAAGGAAATTTTAGGACACTCCTTTTACACTCAGTTACACAAATGAAGCTCTCATTCTCACCTCTCAAAATTTTAAATAGAGCAAAGATTGAATTTTGAACTCTGAGTCGATTAAAAACTAAAAAGATGAAAATAAATAAAAATCAAATTGAGAAGAAACGCAAAGGAAACATATATCCGATCTTGAGCCTGAAGCTCTGATACCAAATGATAAGATAAGGAATCAACTACAAGGGGGGTAAGATTCGGATTACCTTGTTGATCGAATATCTCAAGGCAAGAACACTTGATTGAGATTCGAATCACTCCACAAGCAAGATCGATCATGTCTAGCTTGAATGACTCTTGTTGATCAAATATCTCAAACACTTGTTTGAGATTCGAATCATTCCACAAGCAAGATTGATCATGTCGAGCTCGAATGATTCTACATGCAATCTAAACTACATAGAATTGCAAAGAAACTTAGCCATTGGCTAAAGAAAGCACAAATGCTTCTTTTAATATATTTTCCAAGTCTACCTTACAAATACAACATACATGGCTTTATATAGCCTCAAAATGAAACTATTAAAGGCATTCCAAAAGTTAGTAACATTCACACTTTATGGCCATAATTAGCCATTATGTAAATGTAACCGAAATGAAATAAAAAGTCTTAAAATACAATAACTCTAAATTACTCTAAATTATAACCCACCCAAAATTTACAACAATCAAACTTTATTCTTCTTCAATGTAGCATGAATTGAAACATATTTTGATAATTTTGACAACCTTTTCTTCACATCTTCATTGAAGTATATTGTATGATTGATGTCTCTCAGTTCATATCAGCTTCAATCTTGACTTTGTTCACTTTTATTCCTCTTTTCCATATCTTGTGGCCTAGCATTATCTCTTCATTGATAATAAAATGACATTTTTTCCTATTTAGTACAAGATTTTTCTCCTCGCACCTATTTAAAACCTTCCCAAATTGCACAAATAGATTTCAAAAGATTCTTTGTAAATGTAGAAGTTATCCATGAAAATCTCCATACACATTTTCACCATATCTTTAAAATGACAATCATACTGAAAATCTCAATACACATTTTCACCATATCTTTAAAATGACAATCATACATCGTTGGAATGTTGCTAGAGTGTTACATAGCCTAAAGGGCATCATTCTAAAGACAAGACTTTCATAAAAACATGTAAATGTGGTATTCTCATAGTTTTATAGACGGATTGTAATCTGGTTGTATTTCGAATAACTATCTGAGAAATAATAATGTCTTTCTAGCAAGTCTATCAAACAATTTGAAATAGAGCAAAGATTGAATTTTGAACTCTGGGATGATTAAAAACTAAAAAGATGAAAATAAATAAAAAATAAAATCGAGAAAACGCAAAGGAAACATATATCCGATCTTGAGCCTGAAGCTCTGATACCAAATGGTAAGATAAGGAATCAATACAAGGGGAATAAGATTCAGATTACCTTGTTGATCGAATATCTCAAGGCAAGAACATTGTTTGAGATTCGAATCACTCCACAAGCAAGATCGGTCATGTTTAGCTTGAATGATTCTTGTTGATCAAATATCTCAACGCAAGAACACTTGCTTGAGATTCGAATCACTCCACAAGCAAGATTGATCATGTCGAGCTTGAATCATTCTACATGCAACCTAAACTACATAGAATTGCAAAGAAACTTAGCCATTGGCTAAAGAAAAACACAAATGCTTCTTTCTATATTTTCTAAGTCTGCGTACAAATACAACACATAAGGCTTTATATAACCTCAAAAATGAAACTACTAAAGGTATTCCAACAGTTGTAACATTCCTACTTTATGGCCATAATTAGCCATTAGATAAATGTAACCGAAATTAAATAAAAAGTCTTAAAATACAATAGCTCTAAATTATTCTAAATTGTAACCCACCCAAAATTTACCACAATCAAACTTCATTCTTCTTATATGTAGCATGAGTTGAAAACATCTTTTGATAATTTTGACAACCTTTTCTTCACATCTTCATTGAAGTATATTGTATGATTGATGTCTCTTGGTTCATATCATTTTAACAGGGAGGTGATGATTTTTTCTGATTCAAAGACGAATCCTTTTGAAGAGGGTGATAAGAACAATGAGACATCAATCATACAATATACTTCAATGAAGATGTGAAGAAAAAGTTGTCAAAATTACCAAAAGATGTTTCAATTCATGCCACATTGAAGAAGAATGAAATTTGATTGTTATTAATTTTGGGTGGGTAACAATTTAGAGACTTTTTATTCCAGTTAGGTTACAATTACCTAATGGCTAATTATGGTCATTAAGTATGAATGTTACCACTCTTGGAATGCCTTCAATAGTTTCATTTTTTAGGCTATATAAAGCCATGTATGTTGGATTTGTAAGTAGACTTGGAAAATGTAGTAAAAGAAGCATTTGTGCATTTCTTTAGCCAATGGCTGAGTTTCTTTGCAATTGTATGTAGTTTAGGTTGCATGTAGAATCATTCAAGCTCGACATGATCAATCTTGTTTGTGGAGTGATTCGAATCTCAAACAAGTGTTTGGGATATTTGATCAACAGGAATCATTCAAGCTAGACATGATCTATCTTGCTTGTGGAGTGATTCGAATCTCAATCAAGTGTTCTTCTGGCCTTGAGATATTCGATCAACAAGGTAATCCGAATCTTATTCCCCTTGTAGTTGATTCCTTATCATATCATTTGGTATCAAAGCTTCAGGCTCAAGATCGGATATATGTTTCCTTTGCGTTTCTTTTCAATTTGTTTTTATCTTTATTGTTTTTAATCGACCCAAAATAAATAAAAAAAATCTAATCTAGACTCTTCTAAAAAAAAATTGAGAGGTGAGAATGAGAGCTTCATTTGTGTACATGAGTGCAAACAGAGTGGCCTAAAATTTCTTGAGTATATACACGTGAGAGAGTGTTGTGAGGCCCTTTGTATTTCCGTCACTTATTTTTTGCAGCAAAGTTTCACAAATAGATTCGAGGACGAATCCGCTTGAAGAAGCGGAGAATGATATGAACCTAGAGACATCAATCATACAATATACTTCAATGAAGATGTGAAGAAAAAGTTGTCAAAATTATCTAAAGATGTTTCAATTCATGCCACATTGAAGAAGAATGAAGTTTGCTTGTTATTAATTTTGGGTGGGTTACGAATTAGATACTTTTTATTCCAGTTAGGTTACAATTACCTAATGGCTAATTATGATCATTAAGTATGAATGTTACCACTCTTGGAATGCCTTCAATAGTTTCATTTTTTAGGCTATATAAAGCCATGTATGTTGGATTTGTAAGTAGACTTGGAAAATGTAGTAAAAGAAGCATTTGTGCTTTTCTTTGACCAATGGCTGAGTTTCTTTGCAATTGTATGTAGTTTAGGTTGCATGTAGAATCATTCAAGCTCGACATGATCAATCTTGCTTGTGGAGTGATTCGAATCTCAAACAAGTGTTTGGGATATTTGATCAACAGGAATCATTCAAGCTAGACATGATCGATCTTGCTTGTGGAGTGATTCGAATCTCAATCAAGTGTTCTTCTTGCCTTGAGATATTAGATCAACAAGGTAATCCGAATCTTATTCCCCTTGTAGTTGATTCCTTATCATATCATTTGGTATTAGAGCTTCATGCTCAAGATCGGATATATGTTTCCTTTGCGTTTCTTTTCAATTTGTTTTTATCTTTATTGTTTTTAATCGACCCAAAATAAAAAATAAAAAAAAAAATCCAATCTAGGCTCTTCTAAACAAAAATTGAGAGGTGAGAATGAGAGCTTCATTTGTGTACATGAGTGCAAACAGAGTGGCCTAAAATTTCTTGAGTATCGTGAGAGAGTGTTGTGAGGTCCTTTGTATTTTCGTAACTTATTTTTTGCAGCAAAGTTTCACAAATAGATTCGAGGACGAATCCGCTTGAAGAAGCGGAGAATGATATGAACCTAGAGACATCAATCATACAATATACTTCAATGAAGATGTGAAGAAAAAGATGTCAAAATTATCTAAAGATGTTTCAATTCATGCCACATTGAAGAAGAATGAAGTTTGATTGTTATTAATTTTGGGTGGGTTACGAATTAGAGACTTTTTATTCCAGTTAGGTTACAATTACCTAATGGCTAATTATGGTCATTAAGTATGAATGTTACCACTCTTGGAATGCCTTCAATAGTTTCATTTTTTAGGCTATATAAAGCCATGTATGTTGGATTTGTAAGTAGACTTGGAAAATGTAGTAAAAGAAGCATTTGTGCTTTTCTTTGACCAATGGCTGAGTTTCTTTGCAATTGTATGTAGTTTAGGTTGCATGTAGAATCATTCAAGCTCGACATGATCAATCTTGCTTGTGGAGTGATTCGAATCTCAAACAAGTGTTTGGGATATTTGATCAACAGGAATCATTTAAGCTAGAAATGATCGATTTTGCTTGTTGAGTGATACGAATCTCCATCAAGTGTTCTGCTTGCCTTGAGATATTAGATCAACAAGGTAATCCGAATCTTATTCCCCTTGTAGTTGATTCCTTATCATATCATTTGGTATTAGAGCTTCATGCTCAAGATCGGATATATGTTTCCTTTGCGTTTCTTTTCAATTTGTTTTTATCTTTATTGTTTTTAATCGACCCAAAATAAAAAATAAAAAAAATCCAATCTAGGCTCTTCTAAAAAAAAATTGAGAGGTGAGAATGATAGCTTCATTTGAGTACATGAGTGCTAACAGAGTGGCCTAAAATTTCTTGAGTATATACACGTGAGAGAGTGTTGTGAGGTCCTTTGTATTTCCGTAACTTATTTTTCGCAGCAAAGTTTCACAAATAGATTCGAGGACGAATCCGCTTGAAGAAGCGGAGAATGATATGAACCAAGAGACATCAATCATACAATATACTTCAATGAAGATGTGTAGAAAAAGTTGTCAAAATTATCAAAAGATGTTTCAATTCATGCCACATTGAAGAAGAATGAAGTTTGATTGTTATTAATTTTGGGTGGGTTACGATTTAGAGACTTTTTATTCCAGTTAGGTTACAATTACCTAATGGCTAATTATGGTCATTAAGTTGTTGGGTTTTATGTCCTAAAACTCATAGTTTGTAAACAAAAACATATTCTATTTTCAATAAAGTTATTATTGCTGTTTATTAAGTAAAGATTGTTATTGAATAAAGTGAAATTTACGATCATTAATCTGAATCCAATAGACTAAGAACACTCTGGCTATAGTATGATTACTTGAACTATATATATAGACATAAGAGTGGATCAAGTTCAAGTATATAGTCAAAATGATCTATAGTATAAGGATAAGGCTGAGTACCTTGTTCTGGGGACACTATGGATGCAGCCCACTTTTGTATATGATATAAACAATGTGATCACTAAATTGTACATGTGGAGACATGTGAGTGGGGGCGTCCTATGCAATGAGTATTGCATAAGATCGGACCATGAAGAAAACCACTCTCACTTTATAATGTCGTTTACTGTTGAGACTGATTTTCTTTTCATTCGATAACCTAGGTAACTCGGTTTTAATCCTGAGCTAACCATGAACTCCTGTTTATTCGGAATTATCCTTAGATTTGCATGGGTGAGAGTGGCTCTAGTTCGCCGACTCAATAGGCCTCCCATTTCAGGGGTAAGACTGGGTGAATGGCTAGGGACGTGGGGTGCAAGATGGAATTCACTCCTACCCACTTTTAGGGATAGAAGAAAGGTAGTTCCCTTAAGCACTGACTCCAGGTCTTGAACAAGGGGCCCCACCCTCTCATTGGCCTGAGAGGGATTCGGTTTATTGGTTGGACCACAAACCAATTGTTCATTAGAGGATCAGTGAGACATAAGGAACAAGAAGTAACTTTAGGGGTAAAACGGTAAATTGACCTAGCTCTAGTTACGAACAACCTGTGAAGGATCGACTTACTAATCATGGTTATATCAAATGGACAGAAATATATCTATAGTGAGGGGAGTGCAACTACTAGGCTATAGTGGAGTGTCCTAGTAGTTAACGAATGTTGGTTAACAAGGTTAATGAGTTTAGCCGGTTAATCTTGGATCGTTGGAGCCCATGATCTATAGGTCCATTAGGTCCATCTGCTAGCTCATATCGGACTAAACCATAGAACAGTGTGACAAGTGAGTTCGAAGTGTTCGAATTCAAATTAGGGAATATGCGCTACATATATACGATATATTTAACCGCATTTTTGTTTTATTTACGAATTAAACAAAAGGAGAGAATCGGAGATATTTAAATAAGATTTAAATATCTTAATGAATTATGTGTCGGAATTGATTGGGATTGGCATTTGAATTAATATTAAATATTAATTAAATAGTTTAATTAATCATTTAATGTTACTTTAATTTCAAATTCATTATTCAAATTAATTGTTGAATTGAAATGAAGAAAGTCAAAATGTTGACTTCATTTAATGGAAAAATCCATGTTAGTGGAATTTTGAGGTGTCAAAATTTGGTTTAACCAAACTTGCATGTTTGCCAAATAAACCCCACAAGTTTGAGTGGAATTTTGAGTGTCAAAATTTGGTTAACTCAAACATGCATGCTTGCCACGTAATCCCAAACATTTGAGTGCAATTTTAAGTGTCAAAATTTGGTGATCTCAAATTTGCATGAACATGCAAACATCACTCTTTAAATAGAGTGATCATTGTACATGGAAGGTCTTCTTCTTGGTGGAAAACCTTGAGAAAGACCTCTCACAAACATCTCTTCACATATACAAAATCCCTTCCAAGCTTAGTCACTCACCGGATTCCACAATCACGTTCTAAGGCCGGAGGATAGTGGAGAAGACACTAGTAGTGGTTCGAAACCGGTTCGTGAGGAAAAAGGAGTTTGAACTACAAAAGGTTAGTATCTAAACTAATTAAGTTTTAATACTTATGAACATGCTAGTTATATACTATAATTAATGTTCTTAAAGTGCCTAAGATCCAAATTGCTTCCGCATGTGTTATATTAACACTATCAATTGGTATCAGAGCAAGTTTTAGGCACTTTATTTACATTAATTTGATCATGGTGGGTACCATTTCATGAATGAAATTTGTGGTTGCTAAAGTGGATGGTTTTGGTTTTGGCATTTTTTTATGCTTCCATTTGATACAATTATTGTAATAAGCCTAATGTGTATGGGCTTTAATGAATGAAGAAATGTCTGTAATTTTTATGGAGTCATTAGAGTCCATTTTAGGTTGTAATTGATCGAAAATGGAAGAGATAGCAAGCTGAACCGAAGAAGATGTAAAAGGCGGTTCGGGTGTTTTTTCTGCCGTTGGGGTCCGATTCAACATTATTAAGGGTTGGATCGCCCAGTTCGTGATCCTCGGGAGCGGCTCAAGTTATTTTTAATTATTAGTGTAATAATTTAGTTAAATGCTTGCTTTAAAATGCCAAAACCAACCCACTTTAGTGTGTTTAATTAATTATGCATTATGAATGTATGTTTTAATTAAATAGAAAATGTATATGCATAAAGTATGTCATATAGATTTAAAATCCCACCATAGGCTAAGCATGTTTCATGCATTCCAAGTATGTTATAAGTGTTATAATGTATAGTATGCATGTTTAGGGTTCCATGAGTGATAGATATAAATTGTTATATTATTGCATGGAATAGTTGATTATATAATTATTATATAAAGCATGTTAGATGCATGTTATAGGTTATTTTGAACGTCATAAAACGAGATAGACGTTAAAATCTATAATAAAGATAAGTGCTTGCTCACTTAGGGTTAAGACCCTAGCACGATCAATTTTAATAGTTAAAATAGGTCGATGTCTTACGAAATTGCGGTTACGAGAAAGCTCACCTGGCACGATCTTGTCTAAGGCTGGAGGTACTTAAGTTGACTGTTTACGGAACACCTACTACCTGGAGATCGGACCAGTACTTGAGCTTAGTTAGCCCAATTTTATGAGCATGCTTAAGTAAGATTTAGAAAAATCACCTAGACTTAAGTTATATTTAATTAGCCGGAATATACTTAAGTAATGAGTATACCAAACCATCTAAAATACTTAGTGGGAGGAAAAAGGTGTATAATATCGTTTTCTTTTCACGCTCTCTGTAAAATTCACACTGTGAGATTCATGCTCGGCCTCGTGTCGCCCTGGGAGAGTCCTCCATTCAGAAGGTATTTGCATGAGTCACTAACAAGGTGAATAGAGAAAGTATTTATAGTAAGTGGGAGAAGGAAGTATGTCAAATACGTCCTATGGTCTCCACCACTAGGTTGCACCGTGAGGTTCCCATGTTCCACCTGCATGTTGCCCTAGAGCAACTACCCATTCGGAGGGTCGTAACATGGGAGTCGAAACAACGCAAACTCCAGAAATGGGATAGGATTTCTTAGGTGCGTTCCCAACTTTGGCTTTTTCATTCGATAGCATTGTTGGGACCGATCTATGAGGTCTGAAAATGGCGGGTCACACTTACGAAGAAATACTAAGAGTTGGTATATTCTTGACCAAAACAGCGATAACTAAGAACACTATAGGAACAAGAGTTATTCTGGGAATAGTGTTTAAGTCAAGAATGTCTTTGTTTAGTGAATGAGTAATTGACTGCCCCTCGGTAGCAGTTGCTCTAACTCACTAAAGTATCGTTGCAAATTAATAATGATTTGGGTACATTATTACATTTGCTAAAACTGATTGGATTAAACATGATTAAGTCAAATCACTAATAGAATTTTCTTTATATCACAGCATGACAAACTCAATAGTACAATTACTCGCTTCTGAGAAATTAAACGGCGACAACTACACAACTTGGAAATCAAACCTAAACACAATACTGATCATTGATGATTTAAAGTTTGTTTTAACTGAGGAGTGTCCTCCAAACCCCAGCTCAAATGCAAACCGAACAGTTCGGGATGCGTATGACAGATGGATAAAGGCAAATGATAAAGCCCGAGTGTACATTCTAGCCAGCATATCTGATGTTTTGGCTAAGAAACACGATGTTATGGGTACTGCTAAAGAGATTATGGAATCTCTAAAAGGGATGTTTGGACAACCGTCCTTCTCCCTTAGACATGAAGCCATAAAATACATTTACAACTGCCGTATGAAAGAAGGGACCTCAGTTAGAGAACATGTCCTGGACATGATGGTCCATTTCAATGTGGCAGAAGAAAATGAAGCTGTCATTGATGAGAAGAGTCAAGTCAGTTTTATCATGATGTCTCTTCCAAAGAGCTTCTTCCAGTTCCGCACCAATGTGGTTATGAACAAAATAGAATATAACTTGACTGCTCTTCTCAATGAGCTACAGACTTATCAGTCCCTCTTAATGAACAAGGGACAAACAGGAGAAGCAAATGTTGCTATCTCCAAGAAATTACTACGAGGATCGTCCTCCAAAAATAAGTCTGGACCTTCAACTTCTAAAAGTGTTTTGATGAAGAAAAAGGGTAAAGGGAAAAATAAGATTCCTACTAACCGCAAACACAAGGTTCAAAAAGCAGATAAAGGAAAATGTTTCCATTGCAACGAAAACGAGCACTGGAAGAGAAACTGCCCAAAATACCTTGCAGAGAAGAAAGTCGAAAAGACACAACAAGGTAAATATGATTTACTCATTGTAGAAATATGTTTAGTAGAGTATGACAACTCAACTTGGATACTAGGTTCAGGGGCGACTAATCATATTTGTTCTTTTTACCAGGAAACTAGCTCCTGGAGAATGCTTGCGGACGGCGAGATAACACTCAGGGTTGGAACAGGAGAGGTTGTCTCAGCAAGATCAGTAGGAAATTTAAAGTTGTTTTTTGGAGATAGATTCATTATATTAGATAATGTACTTTTTGTTCCTCAAATGAAAAGGAATCTAATATCTATCTCTTGTTTTTTAGAACAATTGTATAAAGTATCTTTTGAAATCAATGAAGTGTTCATTTTCAAAAGAGGTATTCATATTTGTTCTGCAAAACTAGAAAACAACTTATATATGTTAAAACCGAGCGAAACAAAAGCTATTTTAAATACCAAGATGTTTAAAACAGCTGAAACTCAAAATAAACGACAAAAGATTTCTCCTAATACCTATCTTTGGCACTTAAGACTAGGCCACATTAATCTCAATAGGATTGAGAGATTGGTCAAAAGAGGACTTCTAAATGAGTTAGAAGACAACTCTTTACCTCCATGTGAGTCTTGTCTTGAGGGTAAAATGACTAAACGATCTTTTTTTGAAAAAGGTTATAGAGCCAAAGAAACCTTAGAACTCGTGCATACAGATCTCTGTGGTCCAATGAATGTCAAAGCACGAGGAGGGTATGAATATTTCATCAGTTTTATTGATGATTATTCAAGGTATGGCTATCTTTACCTAATGCATCACAAGTTCGAAGCTCTTGAAAAATTCAGAGAGTATAAGACTGAGGTTGAGAATCTATTAGGTAAAACTATTAAAACACTTCGATCAGATCGAGGAGGAGAGTACATGGACTTAAGATTTCAGGACTATATGATAGAACATGGAATAAGGTCTCAACTCTCAGCCCCTGGTATGCCTCAACAAAATGGTGTATCAGAAAGGAGAAATAGAACTCTATTAGACATGGTTCGGTCTATGATGAGTTTCACTCAATTACCCGATCCGTTTTGGGGATATGCAGTGGAGACTGCTACATACATTTTGAACATGGTTCCTACTAAGAGTGTTTCAGAAACACCTTATGAGTTATGGAAAGGGCGTAAAGGTAGTTTACGTCACTTCAGAATTTGGGGATGTTCAGCACATGTGTTGTTGCAAAATCCCAAGAAATTAGAACGTCGTTCAAAATTATGTCTATTCGTAGGATGCCCCAAAGAGACGAAAGGTGGTTTGTTTTATGACCCTCAAGAAAATAGAGTGTTTGTATCAACAAACGCTACATTCTTAGAGGAAGACCACGTAAGAAATCATCAACCTCGTAGCAAACTAGTATTAAGTGAGATTTCTAAAGAAGCTACTGATAAAACAACAAGAGTTGTTGATCAAGCTGGTTCTTCAACAAGAGTTGTTGATCAAGCTGACACTTCTGGTCAATCACATCCTTCTCAAGAGTTGAGAATGCCTCGACGTAGTGGGAGGGTTATAACTCAACCCGATCGTTACTTAGGTTTGGCAGAAACTCAAGTCATCATACCTGATGATGGCGTTGAGGATTCATTGACCTATAAACAAGCAATGAATGATGAAGATAGAGATTAGTGGATTAAAGCCATGAATCTTGAAATGGAGTCAATGTACTTCAATTCAGTGTGGGAACTTGTAGATCAACCAGATGGGGTAAAACCTATTGGTTGTAAATGGATCTATAAGAGGAAACGAGACCAAACCGGTAAGGTACAAATCTTTAAAGCTCGACTAGTAGCAAAGGGTTATACCCAAAGAGAGGGGGTGGACTATGAAGAAACCTTCTCTCCTGTTGCTATGCTTAAATCGATTAGAATACTCTTGTCTATTGCCACATTTTATGATTATAAAATTTGGCAAATGGATGTTAAGACAGCCTTTCTAAACGACAATCTTGAAGAGAGTATCTATATGGCTCAACCAGAGGGGTTCATTGAACAGGATCACGAGCAAAGGGTTTGCAAGCTTAAAAGATCCATTTATGGGTTGAAGCAAGCATCTCGATCCTGGTGTTGTACGTTGACGATATCCTACTCATTGAACCTTGTGTTTATAAAAGGATAGTCAACTCTACAGTAGCTTTCCTGGTGTTGTACGTTGACGATATCCTACTCATTGAAAATGATGTGGGATTTCTGACTGACATTAAGCATTGGCTAGCGACACAATTCCAAATGAAAGATTTGGGAGAGGCTCAGTTTGTTCTTGGAATCCAAATTGTTCGAAATCGCAAGAACAAAACACTAGCATTGTCTCAGGCATCGTACATCGATAAAATGTTGATTCGATATAAGATGCAGGACTCCAAGAAAGGATTATTACCTTTCAGGCATGGAGTTCATTTGTCGAAGGAACAAAGTCCTAAGACACCTCAAGAAGTTGAGGATATGAGACACATTCCCTATGCATCAGCGATTGGCAGTCTGATGTATGCCATGCTATGTACCCGACACGACATATGCTATGCTGTGGGAATTGTCAGCAGATATCAGTCCAATCCGGGTATACACGTGAGAGTGAGAGCTTCATTTGCGTACATGAGAGCTTCATTTGCGTACATGAGTGCAAACAGAGCGGCCTAAAATTTCTTGAGTATATACACGTGAGAGAGTGTTGTGAGGCCCTTTGTATTTCCGTAACTTATTTTTTGCAGCAAAGTTTCACAAATAGATTCGAGGACGAATCCACTTGAAGAAGCGGAGAATGATATGAACCAAGAGACATCAATCATACAATATACTTCAATGCAGATGTGAAGAAAAAGTTGTCAAAATTATCAAAAGATGTTTCAATTCATGCCACATTGAAGAAGAATGAAGTTTGATTGTTATTAATTTTGGGTGGGTTACGATTTAGAGACTTTTTATTCCAGTTAGGTTACAATTACCTAATGGCTAATTATGGTCATTAAGTATTTATGTTACAACTCTTGGAATGTCTTCAATAGTTTCATTTTTGAGGCTATATAAAGCCATGTATGTTGGATTTGTAAGTAGACTTGGAAAATGTAGTAAAAGAAGCATTTGTGCTTTTCTCTGGCCAATGGCTGAGTTTCTTTGCAATTCTATGTAGTTTAGGTTGCATGTAGAATCATTCAAGCTCGACATGATCAATCTTGCTTGTGGAATGATTCGAATCTCAAACAAGTGTTTGGGATATTTGATCAACAGGAATCATTCAAGCTAGATATGATCGATCTTGCTTGTGGAGTGATTCGAATCTCAATCAAGTGTTCTTTTTTTCTTGAGATATTCGATCAACAAGGTAATCCGAATCTTATTCCCCTTGTAGTTGATTCCTTATCATATCATTTGGTATCAGAGCTTCAGGCTCAAGATCGGATCTATGTAGTTTAGGTTGCATGTAGTATCATTCAAGCTTGACATGATCAATCTTGCTTGTGGAGTGATTTTAATCTCAATCAAGTGTTTGGGATATTTGATCAACAGGAATCATTCAAGAGGATTCGTCCTCGAATCTATTTGTGAAACTTTGCTGCAAAAAAAAATTATGGAAATACGAAGGACCTCACAACACTCTCTCACGAGTATACACTCAAAAAATTTTAGGACACTCTTTTTACACTCAGTTACACAAATGAAGCTCCCATTCTCACCTCTCAAAATTTTAAATAGAGCAAAGATTGAATTTTGAACTCTGGGTTGATTAAAAACTAAAAAGATGAAAATAAATAAAAATCAAATTGAGAAGAAACGCAAAGGAAACATATATCCGATCTTGAGCCTGAAGCTCTGATACCAAATGATAAGATAAGGAAATCAACTACAAGGGGGGTAAGATTCGGATTACCTTTTTGATCGAATATCTCAAGCCAAGAACACTTTGTTTGAGATTCGAATCACTCCAAAAGCAAGATCGATCATGTCTAGCTTCAATGATTCTTGTTGATCAAATATCTCAAGACAAGAACACTTGATTGAGATTCAAATCACTCCACAAGCAAGATTGATCATGTCAAGCTTGAATGATTCTACATGCAACCTAAACTACATAGAGTTGAAAAGAAACTTAGCCATGGCTAAAGAAAAGCACAAATGCTCCTTTTACTATATTTTCCAAGTCTGCCTACAAATACAACATACAAGGCTTTATATAGCCTCAAAATGAAACTACTAAAGGCATTCCAAGAGTTGTAACATTCATATTTAATGGCTATAATAAGCCATTATGTTATTGTAACCTAAAGTAAATTAAAAGTCTTAAAATACATTAATGAAATACAATAACTCTCCATTGTAATCCACCCAAAATTTATAATATGAAACTTCATTCTTCTTCAATGTGGCATGAATTGAACTTCATTCCAAAAGTCGTAACATTCATACTTAATGACCATAATTAGCCATTATGTAAATGTAACCTAAAATAAATAAAATGTCTTAAAATACAGTAACTCTAAATTATTCTAAATTGTAACCCACCCAAAATTTACCACAATCAAACTTCATTCTTCTTCAATGTAGCATGAATTGAAAAACATCTTTTGATAATTTTGACAACTTTTTCTTCACATCTTCATTGAAGTATATTGTATGATTGATGTCTTTTGGTTCATATCACCTATGAAATTTCACGATGTATAAAAGGAGAAAACAAAAAAAAATTAGCATGACTTCAAAAAAAATTGCTATTCAATTCATGGTTGAAATTATTCCATAGAAAATTGAAATCAAAATGATCTGGTTCATAAATATTTGACAAAATCACTCCTTACATATTTAGTTGGAAAAGTCCATAGGAGCATAATAAAAAGAACGGGGGCAATAACTAGAAGAGGGGAAGGAAATTTCAGCCTCAGATAAGCAGAGATTAAAAACACAACGTGTGGCAAAGAGGTGTGATACACACTAAGTTCACATGGTACTAACAGGCCTTAAGGAATTATGAATGCAAAAGGAATCTAAAGTATCTCTTCATATACGACAACGAGAATTACACAAAAAAAGCTATGGAGCCAGTTATATAACTATCCCTACAAAATGACACGATCATAAAATAACATAGATTTATTACATGATATAGCTTATCATAGCATAACGTGACATAACGTATCATAAAATAACATAACGTATAAAAAATAACCATGGCATATCTATAGTCATAACACTATATCATTTAACCATCATTTTAGCATTCAACATTCTTAAGAGAAATCACTCTCATGCACATACTAGTGTTCTTAAGAGAAATCACTCTCATGCATATACTAGTGTTGAGCGATCTACTAATATTTTCATGGGACTATAATTTCATAATTACAGTATGAACTTTGTTAACTCAAAACACCATATCGCATTCACATTTCATCCCTAGTAAGTCATAAAATAACAATCAACATAATTTATTATATTTCATAAGGCATGCATGATGGTGACGAAGTGTTTGCACCAAGACCATAGAAACTTTTTGAGTCTTCATCATAGGTTAGTCTATAGAATCTATAAGCTTAGAACTCTGATAACAACTATAACAACCCAAGTTTCTATTAAAAATAAGGTGTCACTGCATGCATGACATGTCTATTGTGCGAGAAAAGTTCTTTTTAAAAATTAAGTAAACAATGTCGTAGACTTATTCGGAGTAAAATCTTTAAAACAACAAAAAAAAAATACATAATTCGTAACATATACATCCAAACCCATCATATTGGGGAAGTATCTCAATGCACATGACAACAAATATGCACGATATCCCTCTAGCTTATAATCATGGCATAATGTATGATGCAGGATAGAGCTCCATTTATGTATAACATAATAAATCTGTGAATTATGCTAACATAATTCGTGTACATTCTGGCCTAGCTTCCCTAGCATTGTCTACCGAGGTTTATGTGTCATAAATTATTAATGGAATATATTTTATATAGTCGTAATCAGTTGGCACATTCAATCCTACTTATGTTTCTCATTCTTAACATGGTATCAAAGCTTTTCATTCTTAACCAAGTTGGGTGTTATTGACTTACCTTCCTCAACTTGAGACACTTTCCAACTTGAGGGGGAGTAAAGACAAGTTGGGCGTTATTAACCTACACTTTCCAACATGAGGCGGAGTATTGGAATATATTTTATATAGTCGTAACCAGTTAGGACTTTCAATCCCACTTATGTTTCTCATTCTTAACATGGCACCATAGCTTCTCATTCCTAACATGGTATCAAAGCAGGAGAAGAGGAAGAACATAAGAAAAGTAACAGAGGACGACGGATGAATTTGGATCACCTTCCACTAGATATATCATCCTTTTAAGTCCACGTCTCAAAAGTTTTAATTTCTTGTTTCTATAGCGATTGTCCCTTATTGAGCATCGAAAATCATCAATTTTTTTCTCTCGACAATAATCGAGATTCCATCACCAACAGGTAGCCTCCTAATCTCAATCTGGGTCTTAAATGGGCTACAGATATTCTCAATCATTCTCTTAGACCAAGAATAGTGGTCGACAAACTGTTCTCGATTGTCCAATATCAAGACTACGTTATAAGCATCTTCAAATTTCTCCCAACATTTTTACCGGATTCAATGATGGAATGATTGGCTGATGAGCAAACTCTCAAGTTTAAAGGTCTCTCTCCATTATCACTAATAACGATCTTTAGCACATGCCTCTCATTAGAAGAACCTGTCGACCTATTTTCCCTTCCATTTGCTTCTACTTGACCGTAAACAAGATATTCACAGAGGTGACTTAAGACTGCTGGCCAAAGTGTTGAGATATCCTTGTTGGGGTTATCCTTTGAAACTTCTTTAAAGGAATCAATAACTTGATGCTTAGAGTAGCTATGCGCATAAACCTCTCAATTGATTCAAGGGAACATCAATCTCGGTGTTCTTAAATATCAAAATTTTCCTTTTGGCGGAATCAGCCAAATCCAGTTTCAAAATTTCGGATGTTGATTTAACACATCCCTATTACATTCACCATTCTGATCAGCCAAGATATTCACGTATTCCAATCAAAATAAATGGGACAAATTACCAACCCTAGAGTTAATCATTTATGCATGAACCAAGAAGTAGCTCTTCGAGTTCTGAGATACATCAAAGGAGGTCTTTCTCTGGGTTTTTCATCTTTATGGGAAATTCACAATAACTTCTTGGAATTCTAGAAAGCAAACCAATGTGTCCAGATCATCTGGGTTTTGCATTTTATTGGTAAATTCAATTATTTCTTGGAAGTCTAAAAAACAAACCAATGTTTCAAGTTTTACATCTTCATGAGAAATTCATTTATTTATTGAAAGTCTAAAAAGAAAATCAATGTGTCTAGATCATCAACAAATACTTGTATAGAGTTAACTTGGCAGATATTTTCACTATTGGGAATACAACAATTTGATTTTCTGAGAGACAAGTTAAGTGTCATTGACCTACACTCTCCAACTTGAGGGGAAATAAAGACAAGTTGAGTGTTATTGACCTACACTTTCGAACTGGGGGAGTATTGGAAACTTCCTCGCTCCTTCCCTTCCCTTCCTCTTTCTCTTTTCCTTACTTCATAGGTCATACTCAAAGTTGAAGTCACGCCGGCATGGGGGGCTCAAAAAAAGAACGAGAATCGGTGTCATGGTGGTACTACGAGATAACGATTTATCGTATAGAAGAATAGATCAGGTGGATGATCGGCAACTATGAAGACTTCACCGATTAAGTTAGGATGAGCAGGGGGGACCAGGAAGTTCTCGTACAAAGAGAAGGCGGTAGGTCTCCTAAGGAGAGTACTGTGGTGGACTGGTGTGAGGAGGATTACTCATCTGAGGAAGAACTTGATTCCGACGAAGAAGAGAAGTTTTGTAATGCCAAAATAAAATATAAAAAAATAAAATAAAATAAAAAAATGAATCGGCCCAAGCCCATGGAGGGGCAAATGTGCCATTTTGCCCCTCCACCTACTATAGGGTCCAAGTGGAACCCTAATAGAGGCCACAAAAAAAAAAAAGAAAGGGAAGACTAGAAGAGAGTTTGGTAGAATCAAGGAGTAGCCGCCGAGACTTCGTCCAGAATCAAGGTGAGTTTTTGAATGTTTCCCAGATCCGAGACTAACCTTTACGAATCGGGACCTAATGTTTGAATACGTTCATCTAGGGAAGCTGACTTCGTGAAGAAACTTGACAGAAATTCGAGAATCGTCTGAGACGGTAAGTGAACTTTTGTGGCTCAAATCTCATTCTATGTTGAGACTAAAATCACGAAAAAAATACCAAGATGTAGCCCTCAACATGATCTAGAACTTTGCTGAAGGAACTATATCGACCTGAGCTCCGGATCAAAAGATATGAAATCAGAATACGATAGATCAGAAAAGGGCTACAGATTGCAGGAGAGAGAGAAAAGAAAAGGAAAAAGGAAAAAGGGCGGCAGAGCGCGGCAACACGCGTCGAGCATCGGCTGGAGCGATGTAGCTCTAGCGGAACGATGATGCATGTCACCAACAGAAACCAGGCCGAATCGCAGCGAACCAGACTGCTGGCCGAACCGACTCGACCCGCTACTGCGTGAAGCAGTCTGCGCGTGGCCATCGTGCGTGCAGCCTGCGACTGGCGCCCTATCCCACGTTGTCTGCCGCGTGGTCGGCGCATGGGAGGCTCATTTTTCGTCACACCTTCTGTTTGTCCCAATTCCTGTTTTAATAATATTTTTATGTGAATAGGGACCTAATCAAGGAGAATCAGTGTTTTTGGACAACTTACGAGCATAGAGACGCTAGCGAAAGAGCATGCATCAATCAGGTAGGTCACCACACGGAACTTAGGAAGAAATACTTGTAGGAATCGCCTTGGTATGCATTAGTTTCCTTATGTGCTTAGACTTTTCTATATTGTGAGCTTAGGTTGCAAAGCACATGTTATATGACCAGTTATATATGCTTCCATGATAAGTTAAACATGTTTTAAGCTTCCGCTTAGTGTGTAATTGTTTATGCATATTGAAAGAAGGATGGGTAAATTGTGAACTCTGCGTTTCGAGTGTTGATGGACGTTATCACCCCATTGAGCATAATTGCCTATTTTTGCATAAACTGTATAATGTATCTCATTCTTGATGGTTGCTCCCTCTTGATAATGTTTAGGAAATGTTATAATGTCTAGTAAATGTCTTAGGAATGAGCCTAGGGATCCAGGATTAGAGTGACCAGTCGCTGAGCCTAGATCAATCCCTCCCTTAGGAGATTAGCAGATCACCATGGTAAATGTAGTAACTTAGAGATATTTTTAAGCTGCTAGTTGTCTAAACGGTGTCTATAGTTTCGTGGGAGAACCAGAGGTCCTGATCAGTTCTTACTGATCCTAGCCGTTTCGCATGGGAAATGTGTCCTCACGTAGTACAACCCATTAGCGGCATGGGAATGGGTTGGGTCGCGCCCCCCCTAGGAGGACTATATTATGGGCTTAGGAGGTACTCAGCACACCCGTAGGTAAGATACCATGTAGTCTCAGTTAGCCATGTAGAGGTAATGCCCCGTAGAGAGATATCGGTCAGTCCAGCTTAGCAAAAAAAACTCTTAGGTACTAAATGAGAGGACAGAGAACAATAGAGGTCCCAAGGGGCAACCCCCAAGGGACTAAGATTAGAACCAGACGTCCTAGAGCCAATGAGAAATCCGTGATTGATTGTTAAGCTTAGGATGCGATGAGAGCCTACAAGTAGGTAGCCTACTTGGTATAATTTTATACTCATTCCTGCTATCTCTTTTTTTTTTTTCAGAGACGTGAGGCGTTGGGTCAAGGTAGGGCGTGATCAGAGTGGTGAATTGTCACAGAGGAATGCATGTCCTGGGGCGTCAGTCCAGTCTTTTCTTTTGCACTTAGATTTTCACATTTTTGTTTTTTTGGAACTTTCATTTGTTTGAATCTTTGTATTGAAACTTTCGGTTATAGGAATAAATGATTTCACCTTTACACCTTCTCAGCTTTTTCTTTGCATACACACTATCTTTTGAGTTACGTCTCATAGTAAAATATCGGATCATGACAAGTTTGTTTGCCAGAGGTACGATAAGACAGAGAGAGATCTACTATTTTATATAGCCGCAATCAGTTAGGACTTTCAATCTCACTTATGTTTCTCATTCTTAACAATTATCGATTTCATAACAACCTCATATAAGATGACAGGACTACAAAATAGCATAGCTTTATTACCTTACATAACTTATCCTGACATAATGAGGCATAACATAGATAGACATAGCATATCATGGCTTAACATAGCATAGCATAACATCAAACAACATAGCATATCTTAACATATCATGCATACATATGAAACGTGTAGGGGCCACAGGGCACGCGCTATCATACATGATAAGATAAGGAATCACTACAAGGGGAGCAAGATTCGGATTACCTTGTTGATCGAATATCTCAAGACAAGAACATTGTTTGAGATTCGAATCACTCCACAAGCAAGATCGATCATGTCTAGCTTGAATGATTCTTGTTGATCAAATATCTCAAACACTTGTTTGAGATTCGAATCACTCCACAAGCAAGATTGATCATGTCGAGCTTGAATGATTCTACATGCAACCTAAACTACATAGAATTGCAAATAAACTTAGCCATTGGCTAAAGAAAAGCACAAATGCTTCTTTTACTATATTTTTCAAGTCTCTTACAAATACAACATACATGGCTTTATATAGCCTCAAAATGAAACTACCATTCCAAGAGTTCTAACATTCATACTTAATGGCCATAATGAGCCATTATGTAAATGTAACCTAAAAAATCTTAAAATACAATAACTCTAAATTACTCTAAATTGTAACCCACCCAAAATTTACAACAATCAAACTTCATTCTTCTTCAATGTAGCATGAGTTGAAATATCTTTTGATAATTTTGACAACCTTTTCTTCACATTTTCATTGTAGTATATTGTATGATTGATGTCTCTTGGTTCATATCATTCTCCACTTCTTCAAGAGGATTCGTCCTCGAATCTATTGTGTAACTTTGCTGCAAAAAATAAGTTATGGAAATACGAAGGACCTCACAACACTCTCTCACGAGTATACGCTCAAGGAATTTTAGCACACTTGATATGAATCCAACAACTGATCACGTGCATGTACCTGAAGGACCGATTACAAGAAGCAAGGTTAAGAAGATTCAAGAGGCCTATACATTGCATCTTCAAAAGCTAGCTAGTGTACCGGTTGAAATAAAGATTTTTGAGCCCAAAAATCTTTATAGCATTAGCATATCAAATCAAGAAGATAATGGAGTGGCTGATATTGGAAAGTAATTAGACGACTTGTCTTTGGTAGTTGAATTACCAATTAAGAAAATTATTAATGTCTTATTTGCTTCATTTTTTATTTAATAGCATTTATTAATAGTTTGCATGAATTGCCTTATATTCTTCAATTTGTATTTAATAGCATTTATTAGCATTTATTAGTGGTTGGTGGTTGAACTTTATTTTGTTAGGGTTATCTTCTGGGCCTATTTAAAGGCATGTAATATTCATGTTTGGGGGATTTGTTGAATACAGACAAAACCTGTGTGTTTTCTTGATACCCTTTTGGTGTTATTCTTTTTCAGACTTTGCTTTAGGTTTGATGTTTAAACCAATTCATTGAATTAGTTTTGATCAAGCTAATTCTGGAGTGAATTGTCTTGGTATCTAAGAGTGACCATCATAGATTCCAAGTTCGATCTAAGAGTCATTCATCTTCTAACCAGCTCTTGGTTGGAATCAATCCGTTAAGTTAGCTTTCTCTGTGAACGTTTTGCAAGGATTCTAGTAGGACCTCTAGCTTTGCAAATTCCAGCAGTGTAGGCGCTTATCATTTGGTATCAGAGCATTTGGTCGACGTTCTTTGGCCGCTCTAGAGGTGAAATATCTTTATTGTTATTTTTTTTTCTACCAAGTTTTTTTTTTCTCTCAGATTATCAAAAAAAGAAAAAAAAAAGCTAGCCTTTACATTCTTGACCTAGTACCAAAAGCCCACCTTTGAGTGTTAAACACGAGCGTCCGTGAGTAAAATTTTTGTGAGAAGTGTGGAGAGGCCCCTTGATAACAAAATGTCACATAATGGAGAAGCAGTACCACCAGTACCAGATCTTAATACAACCATTCTTCAAGCAATTCAAGGTATGATGGAAATGATGATGGAAGATAGACAAGAAAGAAGGGCGCAACAACAAAGACAAGAACGAGCATTACAAGAAGATGAAGGTATAGTAGTACAAGAAAGACAAGTTGATGGTAGATGGAGAGGAAGAACTAACCATGCAACTATTATGCAACCTAGAAGGATGGAAAGAGTACATGAAGATAGAGATAGGGGGAGTTAAACTCAAAATCCTGCCCTTTTGTGGAATGGCAGATTCTGAGGCATACTTGCAGTGGGAAAGAAAGATAGAGCATGTGTTTGATTGCAACACCTATAGTGAAAATAAGAAGATGAGACTTGCTATTGCCGAATTTACCAATCATGCTGGTGATTGGTACCAACATCTCAAATCCGGGAGAAGAAGAAAAGAGGAGGATTCAATAGAGACATGGGAAGAACTTAAAGAAGCCATGAGAAAAAGGTATGTTCCAAAACATTATGAAAGAAATTTGAAAACTAAATTGCAAGGTTTGAGGCAAGGAACAAAAAGTGTGGCGGAATATTATCAAGAGATGGAAACTATGATGGAAAGAGCAAATGTTAGATGAGAAGAAGAATATACCATGTCTAGATTCCTTGGAGGTTTGAATCGAGAAATTGCTCATCTTGTTGACAGAAATCCACCACCATATCTGGAAGACATGTATCATTATGCTCTCAAAATTGAAGACCAATTGAAGGAAGAAAAAGAGCATTCAAAAAGGTACACATCACGAACTAACACCTTTTCAAATTCTAAAACTTGGAACAAGGATAGTTTTGTGAATAGAAATGAATCAATGTCACCAAAAGAAAAGTTTGTGGCTACTAAAAGAGTGGAAGCTGAGAGTTCCATTGGTAAAAAGAATGAAGCTTCAAAGACGGTAAAGGAGAAGTCTAGTTCTATTCAATGTTGGAAGTGCAAAGGGTTTGGACACATGAGCAAAGAGTGTGTTAATAAAAAAGTTATGGTGATAAGGAATGGTATACATGATTCAGATGATGAATGTGAGGATCATGACTAACAGCTTGTGGAAGAAATCGCAGCATATGATGATGAGTATGTTGAAGAAGGGAATTCCATATCTTTGATCACAAGAAGGGTACTCAATGTTCAAATCAAGGAAGAGAAATTTGAAGATCAAAGGGAAAATTTGTTCCACACAAGATGTTTGGTCAAAGGAAACCCATGCAGCTTGGTGATTGATAGTGGAAGTTGCACAAATGTGGTAAGCAGCTTCCTTGTAAAAAGACTTCAACTTTCTGTCCATTCCCATCCAAAACCATATAAACCTCATTGGTTAACAAACAAAGAAGAAATTAAGGTGAACTCCCAAGCTCTTATTTCTTTTACTCTTGGAAGATATAAAGATGAAGTTCTTTGTGATGTCGTACCAATGCATGCGGGGGGCATCTTATTCGGCCGACCTTGGCAATATGATAGAAAGGTAACATTTGATGGTTTGATGAACAAGTATACTTTTACTTTGTGTGGGAAGAAATTTACTTTACTTCCATTGTCTCCATATGAAGTACATTGTGACCAATTGAAATTAGAGAAGAAAAGAAAAGAATCTGAAAAACAACAGTGGAGAGAAGAAACTAAGGTAAAGGTTAAAAAAAAAAAGTGGGAAAAAAAAACAATATTCAGTTATGGTCTGGAAAGAACGAAGAATTTGATTTGAGGACAAATCCTTTTAAAAAAATGGGGGATGATATGAATCCAACAACTGATCACGTGCATGTACCCGAAGGACCGATTACAAGAAGCAAAATTAAGAAGATTCAAGAGGCCTATACATTGCATCTTCAAAAGCTAGCTAGTGTACCGGTTGAAACAAAGACTTTTGAGACCAAAAATCTTTATAGCATTAACATATCAAATCAAGAAGATAATGGAGTGGCTGATATTGGAAAGTAATTAGAAGACTTGTCTTTGGTAGTTGAATTACCAATTAAGAAAATTATTAATGCCTTATTTGCTTCATTTTATATTTAATAGCATTTATTAATAGTTTGTATGAATTGTCTTATATTTTTCAATTTGTATTTAATAGCATTTATTAGCATTTATTAGTGGTTGGTGGCTGAACTTTATTTTGTTAGGGTTATCTTCTAGGCCTATTTAAAGGCATGTAATATTCATGTTTGGGGGATTTGTTGAATACAGACAAAACCTTTGTATTTTCTTGATACCCTTTTGGTGTTATTCTTTTTCAGACCTTGCTTTAGGTTTGATGTTTAAACCGATTCATTGAATTAGTTTTGATCAAGCTAATTCTGGAGTGAATTGTCTTGGTATCTAAGAGTGACCATCATAGATTCCAAGTTCGATCTAAGAGTCATTCATCTTCTAACCAGCTCTTGGTTGGAATCAATCCGTTAAGTTAGCTTTCTCTGTGAACGTTTTGCAAGGATTCTAGTAGAACCTCTACCTTTGCAAATTCCAGCAGTGTAGGTGCTTATCAACACTCTTTTTACACTCAGTTACACAAATGAAGCTCTCATTCTCACCTCTCAAAATTTTAAATAGAGCAAAGATTGAATTTTGAACTCTGGGTTGATTAAAAACTTAAAATATGAAAATAAATAAAAATCAAATTGAGAAGAAACGCAAAGAAAACATATATCCGATCTTGAGCCTGAAGCTCTGATACCAAATGATAAGATAAGGAATCACTACAAGGAGAGTAAGTGATAAGATAAGGAAGTCAACTACAAGGAGAGTAAGATTCGGATTACCTTGTTGATCGAATATCTCAAGGCAAGAGCATTGTCTGAGATTCGAATCACTCCACAAGCAAGATCGATCATGTCTAGCTTGAATGATTCTTGTTGATCAAATATCTCAAAGCAAGAACACTTGTTTGAGATTCGAATCACTCCACAAGCAAGATTGCTCATGTCGAGCTTGAATGATTCTACATGCAACCTAAACTACATAGAATTGCAAACAAACTTAGCCATTGGCTAAAGAAAGCACAAATGCTTCTTTTACTATATTTTCATGTCTACCTTACAAATACAACATACATGGCTTTATATAGACTCAAAATGAAACTATGAAAGACATACCAAAAGTTGTAACATTCATACTTAATGGCCATAATTAGCCATTATGTAAATCTAATTTAAAGTAAATAAAATGTCTTAAAATACAATAACTCTAAATTACTCTAAATTGTAACCCACCCAAAATTTATAACCATCAAACTTCATTCCTCTTCAATGTGACATGAATTGCAACCTCTTTTGATAATTTTGACAACATTTTCTTCACATCTTCATTGAAGTATATTGTATGAATGATGTCTCTTGGTTCATATCAGTAAGATTCGGATTACCTTGTTGATCGAATATCTCAAGGCAAGAACATTGTTTGAGATTCGAATCACTCCACAAGCAAGATCGATCATGTCTAGCTTGAATGATTCTTGTTGATCAAATATCTCAAACACTTGTTTGAGATTCGAATCACTCCACAAGCAAGATTGATCATGTCGAGCTTGAATGATTCTACATGCAACCTAAACTACATAGAATTGCAAATAAACTTAGCCATTGGCTAAAGAAAAGCACAAATGCTTCTTTTACTATATTTTCCAAGTCTACCTTACAAATACAACATACATGGCTTTATATAGCCTCAAAATGAAACTATTAAAGGCATTCCAAAAGTTGTAACATTCATACTTAATGACCATAATTAGTCATTATGTAAATGTAACCTAAAGTAAATAAAATGTCTTAAAATACAATAACTCTAAATTACTCTAAATTGTAACCCACCTAGAATTTATCACATGAAACTTCATTCTTCTTCAATGTGGCATGAATTGAAATATCTTTTGATGATTTCAACAATATTTTCTTCACCTCTTCATCGAAGCATATTGTATGATTGATGTCTCTTGGTTCATATCATTCTCCACTTCTTCAAGAGGATTCATCCTCGAATCTATTTGTGAAACTTTGCTGCAAAAAATAAGTTATGGAAATACAAAGGACCTGATAAGATAAGGAATCAACTACAAGGGGGGTAAGATTCGGATTACCTTGTTGATCGAATATCTCAAGATAAGAACATTGTTTGAGATTCGAATCACTCCACAAGCAAGATCGATCATGTCTAGCTTGAATGATTCTTGTTGATCAAATATCTCAACGCAAGAACACTTGTTTGAGATTCGAATCACTCCACAAGCAAGATTGATCATGTCGAGCTTGAATGATTCTACATGCAACCTAAACTACATAGAATTGCAAACAAACTTAGCCATTGGCTAAAGAAAAGCACAAATGCTTCTTTTACTATATTTTCCAAGTCTACTTACAAATACAACATACATGGCTTTATATAACCTCAAAATGAAACTATTAAAGGCATGAGTTGTAACATTCATACTTAATGGCCATAATTAACCATTATGTAATTGTAACCTAAAGTAAATAAAAACTCTTAAACTACATTAATGAAATATAATAACTCTAAATTGTAATCCACCCAAAATTTATCACATGAAACTTCATTCTTCTTCAACGTGGCATGAATTGAAATATCTTTTTGATAATTTCAACAATATTTTTTTCACATCTTCATTGAAGCATATTGCATGATTGATGTCTCTTGGTTCATATCACCCTTGAAGTTCAAGTTATTTCAAACTTGATAGAAATCCAACAACTGATCACTTACATGTACCGAATGAGTAATTACAAGAAGCAATACAAAGAAGATTCAAGTATCAAATCAAGAAAATAATGAAGTGACTGACATTGGAAAGTGATTAGAAGACTTGTCTTTGGTAGTTGAATTACCAATTAAGACAATTTATGAATGCCTTATTTTCTTCAATTTGTATTAAATAGCATTTATTAGTAATTTGTAGTTGGTGGTTGAACTTTATTATGGTAGGGTTATCTTGTGGGCCTATTTAAAGGCATGTAATATTCAATTTTGAAATACGGTGGAATACAATGAAACCCTTTGGGTGGTATATATTTATAAAACCTTGATTTAGGTTTGATATTAAAAATCGATTCATTGGATTAGCCATGATCAAACTAATTCTGGAGTGAGTCGTCTTGGTATCTAAGAGTGACCATCATAGATTCCAAATTCAATCTAAGAGTCATTCATCTTCTAACCAACTCTTGGTTGGAATCAATCTGTTAAGTTAGCTTTCTCTGTGAATGTTTGCAAGGATTCTAGAAGGACCTCTAGTTTTGCAAATTTCAGCATTGTAGGCGCTTATCAAAACTTGCTCTACCATAAAAAATCTACGGTAAGATTTGGCCAGCTTCAAAAAATCTACTAAATTTCAAAATCCAACCGTTTGATTGAGCTAAAATTTCAATACGTTATAAAAGTCAAGGGAAGAAAGTCATAGTGTTAACCCTGAATTAAAAAAATATAAAAGAAAAATACTAAGAACCGTGAGTTAAAGAGCCTGAACCCAATGTTTTTCTAAGGAATCAAGTAACATTCAAAATACTCACTAAATGCACTTGATAAGGATAAGTGACTAAATAAAAAATAGACGCAAAATGGCCAAAATGTCATTGTGACCGTTACCTTCAATTCAAGGCATAAGGATTATATAATTGATAGTGTTAATATAACACATGCGGAAGCAATTTGGATCTTAGGCACTTTAAGAACATTAATTATAGTATATAACTAGCATGTTCATAAGTATTAAAACTTAATTAGTTTAGATACTAACCTTTTGTAGTTCAAACTCCTTTTTCCTCACGAACCGGTTTCGAACCACCACTAGTGTCTTCTCCACTATCCTCCGGCCATAGAACGGGATTGCGGAATCCGATGAGTGACTAAGCTTGGAAGGGATTTTGTATATGTGAAGAGATGTTTGTGAGAGGTCTTTCCCAAGGTTTTCCACCAAGAAGAAGAAGACCTTCCATGTACAATGATCACTCTATTTAAAGAGTGATGTTTGCATGTTCATGCAAATTTGAGATCACCCAATTTTGACACTTAAAATTCCACTCAAATGTTTGGGATTATGTGGCAAGCATGCATGTTGGAGTTAACCAAATTTTGACACTCAAAATTCCACTCAAACTTGTAGGGTTTATTTGGCAAACATGAAGTTTGGTTAAACCAAATTTTGACACCTCAAAATTCCATTAACATGGATTTTTCCATTAAATGAAGTCAACATTTTGACTTTCTTCATTTCAATTCAACAATTAATTTGAATAATGAATTTCAAATTAAAGTAACATTAAATGATTAATTAAACTATTTAATTAATATTTAATATTAATTCAAATGTCAATCCCAATCAATTCTGACACATAATTCATTAAGATATTTAAATCTTATTTAAATATCTCCGATTCTCTCCTTTTGTTTAATTCGTAAATAAAACAAAAATGCGGTTAAATATATCGTATATATGTAGCGCATATTCCCTAATTTGAATTCGAATACTTCGAACTCACTTGTCACGCTGTTCTATGGTTTAGTCCAATATGAGCTAGCAGATGGACCTAATGGACCTATAGATCATGGGCTCCAACGATCCAAGATTAACCGGGTAAACTCATTAACCTTGTTAACCAACATTCGTTAACTACTAGAACACTCCACTATAGCCTAGTAGTTGCACTCCCCTCACTATAGATATATTTCTGTCCATTTGATATAACCATGATTAGTAAGTCGATCCTTCACAGGTTGTTCGTAACTAGAGCTGGGTCAATTTACCGTTTTACCCCTAAAGTTACTTCTTGTTCCTTATGTCTCACTGATCCTCTAATGAACAATTGGTTTGTGGTCCAACCAATAAACCGAATCCCTCTCAGGCCAATGAGAGGGTGGGGCCCCTTGTTCAAGACCTGGAGTCAGTGCTTAAGGGAACTACCTTTCTTCTATCCCTAAAAGTGGGTAGGAGTGAATTCCATCTTGCACCCCACGTCCCTAGCCATTCACCCAGTCTTACCCCTGAAATGGGAGGCCTATTGAGTCGGCGAACTAGAGTCACTCTCACCCATGCAAATCTAAGGATAATTTCGAATAAACAGGAGTTCATGGTTAGCTCAGGATTAAAACCGAGTTACCTAGGTTATCGAATGAAAAGAAAATCAGTCTCAACAGTAAACGACATTATAAAGTGAGAGTGGTTTTCTTCATGGTCCGATCTTATGCAATACTCATTGCATAGGACGCCCCCACTCACATGTCTTCACATGTACAATTTAGTGATCACATTGTTTATATCATATAAAAAAGTGAGCCGCATCCATAGTGTCCCCAGAACAAGGTACTCAGCCTTATCCTTATACTATAGATCATTTTGACTATATACTTGAACTTGATCCACTCTTATGTCTATACATATAGTTCAAGTAATCATACTATAGCCAGAGTGTTCTTAGTTTATTGGATTCAGATTAATGATCGTAAATTTCACTTTATTCAATAACAATCTTTACTGAATAAACAACAATAATAACTTTATTGAAAATAGAATATGTTTTTGTTTACAAACTATGAGTTTTAGGACATAAAACCCAACAAACTCCCACTTGGACTAAAACTCTAGTGGGGTTTTATAACGTTGAGTAGAGAGAAATACAATAAACTAGGGCATCACATACTCATGCCATTTCTCCCACTTGCCCTAGATTACATAACTCGTAGTCCTAGACTCACTAGGTGCCCTTCAAACACTTTAGCTGTGAGGGGCTTTGTAAATGGATTAGCAATGTTGTGCTCTGAAGCTATCTGTGTGACGATCACATCTCCTCGTTGCACAATCTCCCTTATGAGATGATATTTGCGCTCAATATGTTTTCCTGGCTTATGGCTTCTTGGTTCTTTTGAATTTGCAACTGCTCCACTGTTATCACAATAAAGAGTGACGGGAAGATGCATATTTGGAATGACTTCCAAATCAGTTAAGAACTTCCTAAGCCATACAGATTATTTCGCTGCTTCACAAGCAGCAACATACTCAGCCTCCATGGTGGAATCAGCAATGCAACCTTGCTTTATGCTTCTCCATATTATTGCTCCTCCATTCAGAGTGAAGACAGATCCTGATGTCGATTTCCTAGAATCTACATCGGTCTGAAAATCTGAGTCAGTGTACCCCGTAAGGATCATATCCTTAGCACCGTACATTAGCATATAGTCCCTCGTTCTCCTAAGATACTTGAGAATATTCTTAACGGTAGTCCAATGAGCACGTCCCGGATTAGACTGATATCTGCTGACAATTCCCACAGCATAGCATATGTCGGGTCGGGTACATAGCATGGCATACATCAGACTGCCGACCGCTGATGCATATGGAATGTGTCTCATATCCTCAACTTCTTGAGGTGTCTTAGGACTTTGTTCCTTTGACAAATGAACTCCATGCCTGAAAGGTAATAATCCTTTCTTGGAGTCCTGCATCTTATATCGAATCAACATTTTATCGATGTACGATGCCTGAGACAATGCTAGTATTTTGTTCTTGCGATTTCGAACAATTTGGATTCCAAGAACAAACTGAGCCTCTCCCAAATCTTTCATTTGGAATTGTGTCGCTAGCCAATGCTTAATGTCAGTCAGAAATCCCACATCATTTCCAATGAGTAGGATATCGTCAATGTACAACACCAGGAAAGCTACTGTAGGGTTGACTATCCTTTTATAAACACAAGATTCATCAACAATCTGTTTAAAGCCATAAGATTTGATCGCAGTATCAAACTTTATATTCCAGGATCGAGATGCTTGCTTCAACCCATAAATGGATCTTTTAAGCTTGCAAACCCTTTGCTCGTGATCCTGTTCAATGAACCCCTCTGGTTGAGCCATATAGATACTCTCTTCAAGATTGCCGTTTAGAAAGGCTGTCTTAACATCCATTTGCCAAATTTCATAATCATAAAATGTGGCAATAGACAAGAGTATTCTAATCGATTTAAGCATAGCAACAGGAGAGAAGGTTTCTTCATAATCCACCCCCTCTCTTTGGGTATAACCCTTTGCTACTAGTCGAGCTTTAAAGGTCTGTACCTTACCGATTTGGTCTCGTTTCCTCTTATAGATCCATTTACAACCAATAGGTTTTACCCCATCTGGTTGATCTACAAGTTCCCAGACTGAATTGAAGTACATTAACTCCATTTCAAGATTCATGGCTTTAATCCACTGATCTCTATCTTCATCATTCATTGCCTGTTTATAGGTCAATGGATCCTCAACGCCATCATCAGGTATGATGACTTGAGTTTCTGCCAAACCTAAGTAACGATCGGGTTGAGTTATAACCCTCCCACTACGTCGAGGCATTCTCAACTCTTGAGAAGGATGTGATTGACCAGAAGTGTTAGCTCCATCAACAACTCTTGTTGAAGAACCAGCTTGATCAACAACTCTTGTTGTTTTATCAGTAGCTTCTTTAGAAATCTCACTTAATACTAGTTTGCTACGAGGTTGATGATTTCTTACGTGGTCTTCCTCTAAGAATGTAGCGTTTGTTGATACAAACACTCTATTTTCTTGAGGGTCATAAAACAAACCACCTTTCGTCTCTTTTGGGGGTATCCTACGAATAGACATAATTTTGAACGACGTTCTAATTTCTTGGGGTTTTGCAACAACACATGTGCTGGACATCCCCAAATTCTGAAGTGACGTAAACTACCTTTACGCCCTTTCCATAACTCAGAAGGTGTTTTTGAAACACTCTTAGTAGGAACCATGTTCAAAATGTATGTAGCAGTCTCCACTGCATATCCCCAAAATGGATCGGGTAATTGAGCGAAACTCATCATAGACCGAACCATATCTAATAGAGTTCTATTTCCCCTTTCTGATACACCATTTTGTTGAGGCATACCAGGGGCTGAGAGTTGAGACCTTATTCCATGTTCTATCATATAGTCCTGAAATCTTAAGTCCATGTACTCTCCTCCTCGATCTGATCGAAGTGTTTTAATAGTTTTACCTAATAGATTCTCAACCTCAGTCTTATACTCTCTGAATTTTTCAAGAGCTTCGAACTTGTGATGCATTAGGTAAAGATAGCCATACCTTGAATAATCATCAATAAAACTGATGAAATATTCATACCCTCCTCGTGCTTTGACATTCATTGGACCACAGAGATCTGTATGCACGAGTTCTAAGGTTTCTTTGGCTCTATAACCTTTTTCAGAAAAAGATCGTTTAGTCATTTTACCCTCAAGACAAGACTCACATGGAGGTAAAGAGTTGTCTTCTAACTCATTTAGAAGTTCTCTTTTGATCAATCTCTCAATCCTATTGAGATTAACGTGGCCTAGTCTTAAGTGCCAAAGATAGGTATTAGGAGAAATCTTTTGTTGTTTATTTTGAGTTTCAGCTGTTTTAAACGTCTCGGTATTTAAAATAGCTTTTGTTTCGCTCGTTTTTAACATATATAAGTTGTTTTCTAGTTTTGCAGAACAAATATGAATACCTCTTTTGAAAATGAACACTTCATTGATTTCAAAAGATACTTTATACAATTGTTCTAATAAACAAGAGATAGATATTAGATTCCTTTTCATTTCAGGAACAAAAAGTACATTATCTAATATAATGAATCTATCTCCAAAAAACAACTTTAAATTTCCTACTGATCTTGCTGAGACAACTTCTTCTGTTCCAACCCTGAGTGTTATCTCGTCGTCCGCAAGCATTCTCCAGGAGCTAGTTTCCTGGTAAAAAGAACAAATATGATTTGTCGCCCCTGAATCTAGTATCCAAGTTGAGTTGTCATACTCTACTAAACATATTTCTACAACGAGTAAATCATATTTACCTTGTTGTGTCTTTTCGGCTTTCTTCTCTGCAAGGTATTGGGCAGTTTCTCTTCCAGTGCCCGTTTTCGTTGCAATGGAAACATTTTCCTTTATCTGCTTTTTGAACCTTGTGTTTGCAGTTAGTAGGAATCTTATTTTTCCCTTTACCCCTCTTCTTCATCAAAACATTTTTAGAAGTTGAAGGTCCAGACTTATTTTTGGAGAACGATCCTCGTAGTAATTTCTTGGAGATAGCAACATTTGCTTCTCCTGTTTGTCCCTTGTTCATTAAGAGGGACTGATAAGTCTGTAGCTCATTGAGAAGAGCAGTCAAGTTATATTCTATTTTGTTCATAACCACATTGGTGCGGAACTGGAAGAAGCTCTTTGGAAGAGACATCATGATAAAACTGACTTGACTCTTCTCATCAATGACAACTTCATTTTCTTCTGCCACATTGAAATGGACCATCATGTCATGGACATGTTCTCTAACTGAGGTCCCTTCTTTCATACGGCAGTTGTAAATGTATTTTATGGCTTCATGTCTAAGGGAGAAGGACGGTTGTCCAAACATCCCTTTTAGAGATTCCATAATCTCTTTAGCAGTACCCATAACATCGTGTTTCTTAGCCAAAACATCAGATATGCTGGCTAGAATGTACACTCGGGCTTTATCATTTGCCTTTATCCATCTGTCATACGCATCCCGAACTGTTCGGTTTGCATTTGAGCTGGGGTTTGGAGGACACTCCTCAGTTAAAACAAACTTTAAATCATCAATGACCAGTATTGTGTTTAGGTTTGATTTCCAAGTTGTGTAGTTGTCGCCGTTTAATTTCTCAGAAGCGAGTAATTGTACTATTGAGTTTGTCATGTTGTGATATAAAGAAAATTCTATTAGTGATTTGACTTAATCATGTTTAATCCAATCAGTTTTAGCAAATGTAATAATGTACCCAAATCATTATTAATTTGCAACGATACTTTAGTGAGTTAGAGCAACTGCTACCGAGGGGCAGTCAATTACTCATTCACTAAACCAAGACATTCTTGACTTAAACACTATTCCCAGAATAACTCTTGTTTCTATAGTGTTCTTAGTTATCGCTGTTTTGGTCAAGAATATACCAACTCTTAGTATTTCTTCGTAAGTGTGACCCGCCATTTTCAGACCTCATAGATCGGTCCCAACAATGCTATCGAATGAAAAAGCCAAAGTTGGGAACGCACCTAAGAAATCCTATCCCATTTCTTGAGTTTGCGTTGTTTCGACTCCCATGTTACGACCCTCCGAATGGGTAGTTGCTCTAGGGCAACATGCAGGTGGAACGTGGGAACCTCACGGTGCAACCTAGTGGTGGAGACCATAGGACGTATTTGACATACTTCCTTCTCCCACTTACTATAAATACTTTCTCTATTCACCTTGTTATTGACTCATGCAAATACCTTCCGAATGGAGGACGCTCCCAGGGCGACACGAGGCCGAGCATGAATCTCACAGTGTGAATTTTACAGAGAGCGTGAAAAGAAAACGATATTATACACCTTTTTCCTCCCACTAAGTATTTTAGATGGTTGGGTATACTCATTACTTAAGTATATTCCGGCTAATTAAATATAACTTAAGTCTAGGTGATTTTTCTAAATCTTACTTAAGCATGCTCATAAAACTGGGCTAACTAAGCTCAAGTACTGGTCCGATCTCCAGGTAGTAGGTGTTCCATAAACCGTCAACTTAAGTACCTCCAGCCTTAGACAAGATCGTGCCAGGTGAGCTTTCTCGTAACCGCAATTTCGTAAGACATCGACCTATTTTAACTATTAAAATTGATCGTGCTAGGGTCTTAACCCTAAGTGAGCAAGCACTTATCTTTATTATAGATTTTAACGTCTATCTCGTTTTATGACGTTCAAAATAACCTATAACATGCATCTCACATGCTTTATATAACAATTATATAATCAACCATTCCATGCAATAATATAACAATTTATATCTATCACTCATGGAACCCTAAACATGCATACTATACATTATAACACTTATAACATACTTGGAATGCATGAAACATGCTTAGCCTATGGTGGGATTTTAAATCTATATGACATACTTTATGCATATACATTTTCTATTTAATTAAAACATACATTCATAATGCATAATTAATTAAACACACTAAAGTGGGTTGATTTTGGCATTTTAAAGCAAGCATTTAACTAAATTATTACACTAATAATTAAAAATAACTTGAGCCGCTCCCGAGGATCACGAACTAGGCGATCCAACCCTTAATAACGTTGAATCGGACCCCAACGGCAGAAAAAACACCCGAACCGCCTCTTCCATCTTCTTCGGTTCAGCTTGCTATCTCTTCCATTTTCGATCAATTACAACCTAAAATGGACTTTAATGACTCCATAAAAATTACAGACATTTCTTCATTCATTAAAGCTCATACACATTAGGCTTATTACAATAATTGTATCAAATGGAAGCATAAAAAAAATGCCAAAACCAAAACCATCCACTTTAGCAACCACAAATTTCATTCATGAAATGGTACCCACCATGATCAAATTAATGTAAATAAAGTGCCTAAAACTTGCTCTGATACCAATTGATAGTGTTAATATAACACATGCGGAAGCAATTTGGATCTTAGGCACTTTAAGAACATTAATTATAGTATATAACTAGCATGTTCATAAGTATTAAAACTTAATTAGTTTAGATACTAACCTTTTGTAGTTCAAACTCTTTTTTCCTCACGAACCGGTTTCGAACCACCACTAGTGTCTTCTCCACTATCCTCCGACCTTAGAACGGGATTGTGGAATCCGGTGAGTGACTAGGCTTGGAAGGGATTTTGTATATGTGAAGAGATGTTTGTGAGAGGTCTTTCTCAAGGTTTTCCACCAAGAAGAAGAAGACCTTCCATGTACAATGATCACTCTATTTAAAGAGTGATGTTTGCATGTTCATGCAAATTTGAGATCACCAAATTTTGACACTTAAAATTGCACTCAAATGTTTCGGATTATGTGGCAAGCATGCATGTTTGAGTTAACCAAATTTTGACACTCAAAATTCCACTCAAACTTGTGGGGTTTATTTGGCAAACATGCAAGTTTGGTTAAACCAAATTTTGACACCTCAAAATTCCACTAACATGGATTTTTCCATTAAATGAAGTCAATTTCTTCATTTCAATTCAACAATTAATTTGAATAATGAATTTGAAATTAAAGTAACATTAAATGATTAATTAAACTATTTAATTAATATTTAATATTAATTCAAATGCCAATCCCAATCAATTCCGACACATAATTCATTAAGATATTTAAATCTTATTTAAATATCTCCGATTCTCTCCTTTTGTTTAATTCGTAAATAAAACAAAAATGCGGTTAAATATATCGTATATATGTAGCGCATATTCCCTAATTTGAATTCGAACACTTCGAACTCACTTGTCACACTGTTCTATGGTTTAGTCCGATATGAGCTAGCAGAGGGACCTAAGGGACCTAATGGACCTATAGATCATGGGCTCCAACGATCCAAGATTAACCGGGTAAACTCATTAACCTTGTTAACCAACATTCGTTAACTACTAGGACACTCCACTATAGCCTAGTAGTTGCACTCCCCTCACTATAGATATATTTCTGTCCATTTGATATAACCATGATTAGTAAGTCGATCCTTCACAGGTTGTTCGTAACTAGAGCTGGGTCAATTTACCGTTTTACCCCTAAAGTTACTTCTTGTTCCTTATGTCTCACTGATCCTCTAATGAACAATTGGTTTGTGGTCCAACCAGTAAACCGAATCCCTCTCAGGCCAATGAGAGGGTGGGGCCCCTTGTTCAAGACCTGGAGTCAGTGCTTAAGGGAACTACCTTTCTTCTATCCCTAAAAGTGGGTAGGAGTGAATTCCATCTTGCACCCCACGTCCCTAGCCATTCACCCAGTCTTACCCCTGAAATGGGAGGCCTATTGAGTCGGCGAACTAGAGTCACTCTCACCCATGCAAATCTAAGGATAATTTCGAATAAACAGGAGTTCATGGTTAGCTCAGGATTAAAACCGAGTTACCTAGGTTATCGAATGAAAAGAAAATCAGTCTCAACAGTAAACGATATTATAAAGTGAGAGTGGTTTTCTTCATGGTCCGATCTTATGCAATACTCATTGCATAGGACGCCCCCACTCACATGTCTCCACATGTACAATTTAGTGATCACATTGTTTATATCATATACAAAAGTGGGCCGCATCCATAGTGTCCCCAGAACAAGGTACTCAGTCTTATCCTTATACTATAGATCATTTTGACTATATACTTGAACTTGATCCACTCTTATGTCTATACATATAGTTCAAGTAATCATACTATAGCCAGAGTGTTCTTAGTTTATTGGATTCAGATTAATGATCGTAAATTTCACTTTATTCAATAACAATCTTTACTGAATAAACAACAATAATAACTTTATTGAAAATAGAATATGTTTTTGTTTACAAACTATGAGTTTTAGGACATAAAACCCAACAATAATAGGCCTTATTTCACTCTAACTAACTGTAACGACCCAAATTTTTCTATTTAATTTAAGGTCGCTACTGTATACGTACCATAAACATTGAATGCGGAAGACTTCATTTAAATTCCATAAAACATAACCTTTAACTTAAAACATAGCCATGGACTTACGTGTTTCGAAAACATCTTTAAAACGACACAACAAAAGACCCGAAATAAAATAAATAAGCGATTAAGTTTAAAACATCCTATTCTAGCCTAAGTCAGGAGAAAATAAATACCACTATCCTATGCATGTGCCATGATCTCGAGTTGCGATGTCGTCGTCAGCCGTACAGGAATGCCTTGCCTTAACCTAAAAAATGTAATAGCACATGGCTTGAGTATTATTTAATGAAATACTCAGTAAGTGACCCCACTATTGGAGTTAAATGCAACAATCACATGCAATGAAATGATGGGACCTATTTTTCGTTCGTTTTTCCTACGGTGCTGTCCTAACGGGTAATCGTGGACGTGTACCATATACTCTACACACAGCCCATATGTGCGAGTATGGGCTCACCAGCTAGTTCGCACACCGCTGGGCCACTTTCCTTATCCGGTGGGCATACTTTGGGATCCCCTTATGCCGGGACCCGTTAGAACTAGTAACTGTCACGGCAGCGCTATGCAAAGCATAACGATTGTTGTCCTGCCATTGGATGTACGCGTCCGTACCCTCGTGATGGGATAAAGGTATCCCCCCAGATGCATGAACACACATAATGCATGAGGTCCCCACTACTTCTACAATTTCATTATCCTTTAATACAACCCCGCTATCATTAAGTACATATCATATCATTTTTTCATATCGTTCATCATTCATATCATCCATTTCTCATTCTTCCATTCTCAAATCATACATAATTCTAACGGGGTTATATTTCATGTCATTTATCGTAATTTCATGTCATTCATATCATGCTGTATACACACAATAACGTTCTATGCTTTTAACATAACATTTCATTTAAGAGACCTAACATAATGTTCTATGCTTTTAACATAACATTTCATCATATACACATCATACCATGACATATTGCATCACAGAGTATCATATCATAAACAAGTAATAACGTAAACACTTCATAGTCATATCATTCTCTAACTTATCATAGCCTTAACGTTCTTATACCTATCACAGATATATCATTACGTGAAAGTACCTTAGTCATATCATCACAAGAACTTAACCTAACGCTATCGTTCTATCAATCTATCAAAAACCTATCCATTTCTACCCGTAACCTAATCGTATTCTTCCATCAATCTCTCTTATCCATATCAATCCGATATGTAACCTAACCTTAACGTTTCGTTAATGTATTTTACTCCTATCGTTACATTTTGTTTTGTGCATCCTTCTTGTATCCTATCTCACACATATCCTTGAACACATCGTACAGTAACTATTATCATACAATTCACATATTATAACATATACATAACATATAGGAAGCATATCGATCCACAGACAATTCACACATATCAATATATATGACATGTGCAGAACCACAGGGCACGTGTCAACATCAAAATATAACCATGCCGATAGTAAGTCACTTACCTAGCTAGCTTAAGTCGTTGTCACGAATATATCTTTAATTAAAGTTCGATTCCGTCCTTTGAAATCCGAGTCAACCTATATGAGCCCATGACATTAGTTTCAGGTTTGAACTCTACAACATTATTTCTCTGATTTACATTGATTCATTGTTACAAGTTTGAAATGTTATATATCTATAATTATATTTTTATTAAAACATCTTATTTTTCATACTGTTGTATAAGAAAGTAGATACAGCTATTTCAAGTTATTTTGGGCTCTACGACTCTCTGTATTTACCATCGGTGTTTACCTTTCCCTTTATATTTAGTTTGTGGTTTTTAATTCCCTAATCTTCTTTCTTTTATTTGTTTCCTTTTAATTCTACTCTCATGCATTCCAAATTTCTAGTGATTTCTGTTTCTATCTGTTTTCTTTTAATTATGTTCTCATGCATTCCAAATTTCTAGTGATTTCTGTTTCCAAATCTTTCCTTATCTCAGTGTTTCCTATTCAGAAGTTTTCTATTCATTTGTCTACTGGTAAAAATTTAATCTAATAAAGCTAGATCATTGTAATAATTCAATGAAGATCTAACTATAATTGATTGTGATTTCTAAAAAAAATTAGGATAAAAGAAAATAAAGATTTAATATATACCTGATCAGATCTATCTTCACGTAAATCTCCGGTGAATCTCAACTGGGTAAAGGTCATCCTCATTTTTTTTTTACTTAAGTAAATCTGACAATTATTGTTTTTCTTTTTCTTTTTGCAGTAACTGTTACTTTCTGGCATAAGGATGGGTTGAGGAGAGGTAAATCTGACAATTATTGTTTTTCTTTTTCTTTTTGCAGTAACTGTTACTTTCTGGCATAAGGATGGGTTGAGGAGAGGTAAATCTGACAATTATTGTTTTTCTTTTTCTTTTTGCAGTAACTGTTACTTTCTCTGGCGCAAGAATGGGTTGATGAGAGATAATTGTGGGAAGGGATGAGAGGTTAGTGGAGAGAAGTGGAAAATGTTGTTGATTTTTTTTTTAAATTAATTAATTTATTATTATTATTTTAACTCTTTTTATAATTTTTTTTATTGTACAATTTCAAGATCATTAGAACACAAGTAGAGGCTAAACTGATCCTAATACTTCTGGAGTTCCTCAAGGAATTTCAACATCTAAATATCCATCAAATTGTAATTTCAAGTAATTTGGATCAAGTTTAGAAACTAAATCGAGAAAGATGATAAGTTAAGGCATTAAGTAACCAATGCATTTAACAAAAATACAAGATCTTTCTAGAACTCCCCTGGAAGTTAATGATTTATGCTCAATACACGATCTTTCTACTTCAACTTTTTCTATTATCAAGATATTTTATTTATTGAGCCCAATATATTCAAACTTTAATTTAGATTTGTAAATAAGATGTATTTATGTTTTGTTTTAAATGAAAAAAAAAAAAAATGTTAGGGTTCTTTTACTCCCTCTTTTATAATTTTAAAGATAGTCATGATTCAAGCTTAAAAAATAGGGTCATGACATTGTTCATTAGAGAAAAAGTGGTATTTAAGTTGTAAGATATAATTATACAAGGGTACAATAAATTTTTACGTGGTTATAATTACGAACAACTCGTGAAGGATCGACTTGCTTGTAATCATTATATCAATGTACACAACTTGTCATGAAAATGCATAAGAGTGCAACTTTAGTTTATAATTTATATAGGTCTATAAAGTCTCCTTACTAGCTCATAGTAATAGTAAAAGGAGAAATTTAATTGAAAGAAACCATGAAGGGTTCAAATTAATATATAATACATTAAATATATTAAACATAAAAGGAAAAAAAATATATTTATTATATTTGATACATTAAATATTAAAATAATAATGTATTTGAAATCCATTAAATAACTATATATGATTCAAATTAGTTAAGTATATATTAGAATATCTTATAATATTTAAATAGAATTTAAATGATATATTATATCTAAAATATTATTGGACATAAATTCTCCAAATTTTTTTTTTTTTTTTTTTTTTTTTTTTTTTTTTTTTTTTTTTTTTTTTTTTTTTACCAAAGGCTCTCCCAAGTCTAAACCTTATGTTTGAATCATAGCAAGAAAGACTTTGTGGAGTAGATTGAATCGTTAAAAGAGCTGGAGCAAGTATATTAAAGACGTGAACTTTCTCTACATTGAAGTTTGTATAATCCTTAGTTTTATTTAATTCTAAATAAATTCAAAGTCGATTCAAATTATTTCGTTGCGCGAATAAAAGGTATATTTCCAACACCTAAAGCAAGATAATTTATAACTTCGCAATGAGTTTGTAAACATCCCAAAAAAGAATTTGTAATGCCCTAACAAGAAGAAAAATTAAAAGGTGGAAGAAGAACAAAATTAAATGGGTTTAGGATGCACATGTTGAAATTTTTGCAAGAAATACCGGTAGAAATCATCTTAGATTGGTTTAATTGGTTGAGTATGACCCCTCATGATAAACAGTAATGTTTGATTGGAAAAATCAAGTTTCTTCAACCTTCAACCATGGAAGAATCGATGCGAATTAGGAGTTCTTATTCTGGCCATGTTTTCTTTAAATTGTGCGTTGAAAGTGAACGCTTGCTTGATAAAGGATCGAACCATAGCCCCAATTTTAAGAATCATCGAGATACTTGGAGTGAATTTGTTGTTTGAAATTTTAGTATAAAAACCCATAAACGTCAAAAATATTCTGACGACAATTCCTGAAAATACAATGGTTCTTGGAGCTGGTTCCGTAAACATAATTGCTCAACAAGTGTTCTTCTACAAGTTGTTAAGAATGAGAAACATAAGTGAGATAAAAAACTGCTATCTTCATTAATATTCACAACGTTCGAATATAGGATACCAGCTACCAACTAACTCTTAAAAAATAAGATAAAATATGCTACTAACAAATACCAACAATAAGATAAAATATACAAAATATACTACTAATGGAATCCTAAAAATAATATAAAATATATTATCAACCAATTCCTAAAAATAAAGGAAAAAAATATTAACTAATTACATATATATATATATATATATATATATATATATATATATATATATATATATATATATATATATATATAAAAGATATATTCTATAACTCATTACCGTTGTACCATAAAATATATTCCTCAAATATCTTTAGAGCATAATACTTCATTCTAATTGTAGAATGTATGTCAACCACACCGAACTTGTCCTTCGAAAAATCAAATACTTGTCATTCAAAAAATCAAATTGCTGTCTTTCCAAAGCTTTGGTGGAAACATCTGTCAGTTGCATTTTTGTCAAAACATAACGCGGTTTGATAATTCCAGCTTGTAACTTTTCTCAAACTATATGACAATCTATTTCAATGTGCTTCGTACGCTCGTGAAAAACTAGATTGACTGCTATATGTAATGCTGCTTGATTATCAAAATACAACAATATTGGTTTGGACAACGGAACTTTCAAGTCTTAAAAAATGTATCTCAGCCAAGTTGACTCTAAACAAGTATTTGTGATAGCTTGATACTCGGCTTCTGGTGATGATCTGGACACATTGGTTTGCTTTTTAGGCTTCCAAAAATAATTGAATTTCACATGAAAATGCAGAACCCAGAAATAGATCGTCTCGAAGTTCAACAACCACCCCAGTCAGAATCTCAATATGCTGGTAATCTCAAGTTGTTTTCCGATGGTAGTAGAAGTTCTTGACCAGGAATACTTTTAATGTATCTCAGAACTCGAAGAGCTGCCTCCCAATGTGATTTTCTTGGTTCATGCATAAATTGACTAAGCATACGAATTGAATACAATATATCAAACCTCGATTTCTTCATAGAACTTGTGGGTAATCTTGTTTAAAAATTGTAGGAACAAGTTTGAAGGGAAATGGTGGAGAATTGCTCTCGAATTTTGAAGAAATCCGAGAGTAGGAGACCCAAAATCTAAACGTTTATTGCCTACGATTGGGAGCTCGAACTTACTCGATTCTTGTTCCAAACTATTTCCCCAACTTTAGACTTTATAGGGGAAGCTTCCACCAATGTTGAAACCTCCAAAATCGTCATGATGTAGAGATTAAATTTTCTGGAAAATCCATTAGAAATATCCTCTCTGATAAGCAAGCTATGGATTTAATGATCTGTGTACGTTCTAGATCGTGTCAAATTTTGGAGAAAATCCAACAGCTGGATTTTGAGATTGAAAGGATTTTTTTTTTTTTTTTTTTTTTTTTTTTTTTTTTTTTGCAAGATGTCACTCGAGGTTCTCATTTTTATCATCATATCCATAATTATCCATAATTTATGGTTATTTTGGTAATTTGCCACTTTTCTAATATTTTATTATTATTTTTCATGAAAAATCAATAATTTTTCAAAAAAAAATTCATCCCTGGGCCATTTTTCCTTTTTTGGTTGAAATTTCAATCTTAAGGAATTAAAAATTTGGAAAGATATAATTGGAAAAATGATATTTTTGTTCTTTGTACTTACTTTTTTTTTCTTTTCAATCCTTTTTCAAAGACTTTTACTCCTTTTAAATTACTTGTTAATGTATAGACTTGTTTATCACTTCTAAATCACACGTAAATAAAATATATATATGTGTGTGAAGATTAGTACAAAGAACACCCCAAAATGAAACCCGATACTATCTAAACTTGGCCTCAATATTGGTTTTAATAGCGGGATCGGTTTTGAAGGCCTTTGCAAGGATATCGATGGAGATGTCTGGGTTTGATGAGCTGATCTTCACAAAAACTTGGAGATTTGGGTGAGACACCAAAGCACCCAATATATGCTTTTGCTTTGAATTAAGGAGGACATAACGAAGCTGTATTTATAGATCACTTGGAAAGATTTTCATAATTCATGGACGCCTCAACGACTTTCCAATGCTACCAGAAAAATATCTTCTTTTTTTTTTTTTTTTTTTTTTTTTTTAATATGCTATAAAAAGGGAAGGCAATTGTTAGAAAAGTAAACTAATATTATGTACGTTTTTGCCTTGAATACTATGTATTAGTGTTAAAAGAATGTTATTATAAGTTATAAACATATTACAGATGTAATAAAATACTATAAAATGTTTTCATAGCAACATATATAAGCTATAATTTAGGGAATGATCCTGAGTTTATAGGTAAGTAATACATATTGGCTAATCTTTTTCCAAAAGCAAAGTCATGGGAGCTTATACTCAAAATGGACAATATCATACCATTTGGATGTATTTGTCATAGATAGAAGGCCTATTGAGAAAATTTGTGACTTGTATGAAGCTATCGAAAAAGCAGTGGCTAGATACGAGGATGGTCTGGTTCTTCACATTCTCATCTAGCAGTCAACAAAATGTTACACCCACACAAATTCAAAAGATAAGAAAATAAATAGATGGTTAGTAAAGATTGGTGAAAGAATTGCATCTTGATATTGTGGTCATTTGTACCATTGATTATATCTTGGTCGAGATGTAGCTGTCAAGATATTAAGATCATAATAAATAAATGAAGGTTGAGAGGATTAATTCAACCAAGTAGCTGGCTCTACTATTGGCTTGGTTGTATGATGTATTGATATGAACCAAGAGACATCAATCATACAATATACTTCAATGAAGATGTAAAGAAAAGGTTGTCAAAATTATCAAAAGATGTTTCAACTCATGCTACATTGAAGAAGAATGAAGTTTGATTGTTGTAAATTTTGGGTGGGTTACAATTTAGAGTAATTTAGAGTTATTGTATTTTAAGATTTTTTAGGTTACATTTACATAATGGCTCATTATGGCCATTAAGTATGAATGTTACAACTCTTGGAATGCCTTTAGTAGTTTCATTTTGAGGCTATATAAAGCCATGTATGTTGTATTTGTAAGAGACTTGAAAAATATAGTAAAAGAAGCATTTGTGCTTTTCTTTAGCCAATGGCTAAGTTTATTTGCAATTCTATGTAGTTTAGGTTGCATGTAGAATCATTCAAGCTCGACATGATCAATCTTGCTTGTGGAGTGATTCGAATCTCAAACAAGTGTTCTTGCATTGAGATATTTGATCAACAAGAATCATTCAAGCTAGACATGATCGATCTTGCTTGTGGAGTGATTCGAATCTCAAACAATGTTCTTGTCTTGAGATATTCGATCAACAAGGTAATCTGAATCTTACCCCCCTTGTAGTTGATTCCTTATCTCAAACAATGCTCTGATACCAAATGATAAGCTAAGGAATCAACTACAAGGGGAATAAGATTCGGATTACCTTGTTGATCGAATATCTCAAGGCAAGAAGAGCACTTGATTGAGATTCGAATCACTCCACAAGCAAGATCGATCATGTCTAGCTTGAATGATTCTTGTTGATCAAATATCTCAAGACAAGAACACTTGATTGAGATTCGAATCACTCCACAAGCAAGATTGATCATGTCGAGCTTGAATGATTCTACATGCAACCTAAACTAGATAGAGTTGCATAGAAACTTAGCCATCAACCTAAACTAGATAGAGTTGCATAGAAACTTAGCCATTGGTTAAAGAAAAGCACAAATGCTCATTTTACTATATTTTCCAAGTCTTCTTACAAATACAACATACATGGCTTTATATAGCCTCAAAATAAAACTATTAAAGGCATTCCCATAGTTGTAACATTCATACTTAATGCCATAATTAACCATTATGTAATTGTAACCTAAAGTAAATAAAACCTCTTAAAATACATTAATGAAATACAATAACTCTAAATTGTAATCCACCCAAAATTTATGACATGAAATTTCATTCTTCTTCAATGTAGCATGAATTGAAATATCTTTTGATAATTTCAACAATGTTTTCTTCACATCTTCATTGAAGCATATTGTATTATTGATGTCTCTTGGTTCATATCACAAGTGTTCTTCTTGCCTTGAGATATTCGATCAACAAGGTAATCCGAATCTTATTCTCCTTGTAGTTGGTTCCTTATCATATCATTTGGTATCAGAGCTTTAGGCTCAAGATCGGATATATGTTTCTTTTGCGTTTCTTTTCAATTTGTTCTTATCTTTATAGTTTTTAATCGACGCAAGATAAAAAAAATCCAATCTGGGCGCTACTAAAAAATTTGAGAAGTGAGAATGAGAGCTTCATTTGTGTAAATGAGTGCAAACAGAGTGACCTAAAATTCCTTGAGTGTATACACGTGAGTGAGTGTTGCGAGGCCTTCTGTATTTCCATTTCTTTTTTTTTTTTTTTTGCAGCAAAGTTTCACAAATAGATTCGAGGACGAATCCTCTTGAAGAAGTGGAGAATGATATGAACCAAGAGACAATCATACAATATACTTCAATGAAGATGTGAAGAAAATGTTGTCAAAATTATCAAGCAATTCATGCCACATTGAAGAGGAATGAAGTTTGATTGTTATAAATCTTGGGTGGGTTACAATTTAGAGTTATTGTATTTCATTATTGTATTTTAAGACTTTTAATTTATTTAGGTTACAATTACATAATAGTTAATTATGGCCATTAAGTATGAATGTTACGACTCTTGGAATGTTTTAGTAGTTTCATTTTGAGGCTATATAAAGCCATGTATGTTGTATTTGTAAGTAGACTTGGAAAATATAGTAAAAAATAGTTAATTATGGCCATTAAGTATGAATGTTACGACTCTTGGAATGTTTTAGTAGTTTCATTTTGAGGCTATATAAAGCCATGTATGTTGTATTTGTAAGTAGACTTGGAAAATATAGTAAAAGAAGCATTTGTGCTTTTCTCTAGCCAATGGCTAAGTTTCTTTGCAATTCTATGTAGTTTAGATTGCATGTAGAATCATTCAAGCTCGACATGATCAATCTTGCTTGTGGAGTGATTCGAATCTCAAACAAGTGTTTGAGATATTTGATCAACAAGAGTCATTCAAGCTAGACATGATCGATCTTGCTTGTGGAGTGATTCGAATCTCAATCAAGTGCTCTTGCCTTGAGATATTCGATCAACAAGGTAATTCGAATCTTATTCCTCTTGTAGTTGATTCCTTATCTTATCACAGGATCAAATCGGTACACCGCTCTTTTTACCAGTTCAATCGTAAACTCAATCCTTTCCACGGCTCAGGATCAAACCGGTACAATTGTTTGAAATCTTACAAAAACACACAACACTCTGAAGTAATAGAGGAAACAAATGTTCTGTGTGTTGTGTTGTGAAAAAATACGAAGAGGTGATGAGTGTTCTGTGTGTTGTGTTGTGAAAAAATACGAAGAGGTGATGAGTTTAAATAGCGATCAAGTTGTAAAAATAGGAATTGATACGGACCACTAAAACGTGAACCGAAACGTGGACCACGAAAAATAATATTTATTTATTTTTAAATGTATCGTAAAAAATTATAGACCACATGTTTCATTTAAATTAAAATATATATATATATATAAATTATTTTAAATAAATATTAAAAACAGTTTAAATTGATTTTTATTATATTTATATATATATATATATATATATATATATATATATATATATATATATATATATATATATATATAAATATATAAATATATAAAAAAATATATATATTTAAATGTAATAATATAAAAAAATGTTAATGAACCATTTTAAAAATAATTAAAAGTTTTATAAACGTAAATAAAATCCTTATAATTGAAATGATTTTGTAATTCAAATAATTATCTTTATGAAAACTAAATGAAATCATTATAATTTTTTTCCATTTAAAAGTAATAACTCGTTTTCATAAATGAAATCATTATAATCTTTTTCATTTAAAAATAACTAGTTTTCATAAATGTAAATAAAATCTTTATAATTTTTTTCTATTTAAAAGTGACCGAAACTTTTATAAATGTAATTGAAATGATTTTATAATTGAAATGCTCCTCTTTTAATTTAAAAGTAATGAAAAACTTTTATAAATGTAATTGAAAACTACACCATTGTTACTCTACAAAATTTGTAAATGTCATACTTTGATTGGTCTATGATGTCAATTTTGCCGCTTGGTCCATGATGTCAATTTTGTCACCACATCATCACGTCAGGTATCTTGTTTTGAATTTGATTGGTCCATGATGTCAATTTTGTCTCAACATCATCACGTCCGGTATCTTGTTTTGAATTTGATTGGTCCATGATGTCAATTTTGTCTCAACATCATCACGTCGGGTATCTTGTTTTGACTGAAAATTCTTCGTTTTATCTCTAATTTGAGTGAACCAAAAAAGACTTGAAATCGTTATTCCCAACCTTACACTGTAGACAAAATACAGAGAATGGTTAATAATTGAAGGTAGTTATCATCAAAACATCAATTAATTAATTAATTAATTAAAATTAATTAATTTGAGATTAAGGCGAAAAAGCCAACAATATCTGCTTCAACGGAATGAGTTAACCAAGATATTATCATACTATTACACTGATTCCAAAGTACAAATTCGGTTGAATTTGCATCTTGGGACGGTTCTTCAATTGTGCCATCAATGAAGCCGATTTTCTTCTTGGCAATAAGAGTATGCATAACTGATTTACTCCAGGATTGGTAATTTGCTCCATTTGATTTCATTGGAACAAGTGAATATCGTGGTAATTTGCTCCATTTAATTTCATTGGAACAAGTGAATATCCTGGTAATTTGCTCCATTTAATTTCATTGGAACAAGTGAATATCCTGGCTGAGTAATGAATATAGTAAGGATGTGTTAAATCAACATTCGAAATTTTGAAGCAGGATTTGGATGATTCCGCCATAAAAGAAATTTTGATATTTAAGAACACCAAGATCGGTGCTCTGATACCATGTTAAGAATGAGAAATAGAAATAGAATTGGGATCGAAAGTATGATCTTCATTCATGTTTATCACGTTTAAATAGGATACAAACTATCAACTAATACCTTAAAAAAACGAAAAATATATAACTAACTAAATCTGGTAAATAAATAAAAAATACACTAACAACTCCCAAAATATCTCACATATACTCCTAACTAATTATTAAAATATATCTCCAAAATATCATATCTTAATATAAAAGAACTAATTACGAACCGAAATTAGATTAGTGATTATGCATGAGTATCGCTTTAGGAACTTTAGGATTGTTTAGGAGGTTTAGAGTCCCAATTTGAGGTGGGGAGAGTTAGGGAGCTGATGTTGAGAGGGCCCTTATGTCTTAAAAGAGCTCTGATACCATGTTAAGAATGAGAAATAGAAATAGAATTGGGATCGAAACTATGATCTTCATGTTTACCACGTTTAAATAGGATACAAACTATCAACTAATACCTAAAAAAGGAAAAATATATAACTAACTAAATCTGGTAAATAAATAAAAAATACACTAACAACTCCCAAAATATCTCACATATACTCCTAACTAATTATTAAAATATATCTCCAAAATATCATATCTTAATATAAAAGAACTAATTACTAACCAAAATTGGATTAGTGATTATGCAAAATATATATCATATCTTAATATAAAAGAACTAATTACTAACCAAAATTGGATTAGTGATTATGCAAAATATATCTCCAAAATATCATATCTTAATATAAAAGAACTAATTACGAACCGAAATTAGATTAGTGATTATGCATGAGTATTGCTTTAGGAACTTTAGGATTGTTTAGGAGGTTTAGAGTCCAAATTTGAGGTGGGGAGAGTTAGGGAGCTGATGTTGAGAGGGCCCTTATGTCTTAAAAAAGTTTAGGGATCAAAAGATTAGACCCCGAAATTTCTTAAAATGTTATAAGGATTCCATTAAAATACTAAAGGGGATAAAAACATCTTGATACTACGAAATTTCTCAAAATAATTGTTGAGAATGGAATTTGAACACACGACCTTTCGAACCAGAACCTTAATTTGGCAACTTAGACCAACTCGGACATCTCAACATTGATTTTCACACAAGTACAATTAGTTAGTTGCCTAGCAAATGAGTACCCTCCCAAAATTAAATATAACTTTACGATCTTATGCAGTTGTTGCTAGCCAACTTTCATAGATTATGGAGTGGTCACAACTATCCGATACATGAACAATTCAATTCCTAAGCAATGTAATTAGCCTGCCAAGTAAGATAGCATAAAAGCTAGTCCACTCTAGAACTCTTTGTAGGATCGTGGCGTGATAGATTAGATGAACTATGCATAAACTCTCACTTGGTTTGTTACATGTAAAAGAACTAATTACGAACCGAAATTGGATTAGTGATTATGCATGAGTATCGCTTTAGGAACTTTAGGATTGTTTGGGAGGTTTAGAGTCCAAATTTGATCAAGGTGGGGAGAGTTAGGGAGCTGATGTGGAGAGGGCCCTTATGTCTTAAAAAAGTTGGGATCAAAATATTAGACCTCATTAGATAAAAAAAATAATATAATCTTAAAATGTTATAAGGATTCCATTAAAATACTAAAGGAGATAAAATTTCTCAAAATAATTATTGAGAGTGAGATTTGAACCCATGCCCTTTTAGACTGGAACCTTAATTTGGCGCCTTAGACCAACTCGGTCATCTCAACATTGATTTTCACACAAGTACCATTAGTTACTTGCCTAGCAAAGGAGAACCCTCCCAAAATTAAATATAACTTTACGATCTTATGCCGTTGTTGCTAGCCAACTTTCATAGATTATGGAGTGGTCACAACTCTCCGATACATGGACAATTCAATTCCTAGGCAATGTAATTAGCCTGCCAAGTAAGATAGCACAAAAGCTAGTCCACTCTAGAACTCTTTGTAGGATCGTGGCGTGATAGATTAGATGAACTATGCATAAACTCTCACTTGGTTTGATACATGTAAAAGAACTAATTACGAACCGAAATTGGATTAGTGATTATGCATGAGTATCGCTTTAGGAACTTTAGGATTGTTTGGGAGGTTTAGAGTCCAAATTTGATCAAGGTGGAGAGAGTCAGGGAGCTGATGTGGAGAGGGTCCTTATGTCTTAAAAAAGTTTAGGGATCAAAATATTAGACCTTATTAGATAAAAAAATAATATAATCTTAATATGTTATAAGGATTCCATTAAAATACTAAAGGAGATGAAAACATCTTGATACCAAGAAATTTCTCAAAATAATTGTTGAGTGTGGGATTTGAACCCACGCCCTTTTGAACCAGAACCTTAATCTAGCGCTTTAGACCAACTCGGCCATCTCAACATTGATTTTCACACAAGTACAATTAGTTAGTTGCCTAGCAAAGGAGAACCCTCCCAAAATTAAATATAATTTTACGATCTTATGCAGTTGTTGCTAGCCAACTTTCATAGATTATGGAGTGGTCACAACTCTCCGATACATGGACAATTCAATTCCTAAGCAATGTAATTAGCCTGCCAAGTAAGATAGCATAAAAGCTAGTCCACTCTAGAACTCTTTGTAGGATCGTGGCGTGATAGATTAGATGAACTATGCATAAACTCTCACTTGGTTTGTTACATGTAAAAGAACTAATTACGAACCGAAATTGGATTAGTGATTATGCATGAGTATCGCTTTAGGAACTTTAGGATTGTTTGGGAGGTTTAGAGTCCAAATTTGATCAAGGTGGGGAGAGTTAGGGAGCTGATGTGGAGAGGACCCTTATGTCTTAAAAAAGTTTAGGGATCAAAATATTAGACCTCATTAGATAAAAAAATAATATAATCTTAAAATGTTATAAGGATTCCATTAAAATACTAAAGGAGATAAAAACATCTTGATACCACGAAATTTCTCAAAATAATTTGTTGAGAGTGGGATTTGAACCCACGCCGCCCTTTTAGACTAGAACCTTAATCTGGCGTTTTAGACCAACATGGATTTTCACACAAGTACCATTAGTTAGTTGCCTAGCAAAGGAGAACCCTCCCAAAATTAAGTATAACTTTACGACCTTATGCAGTTGTTGCTAGCTAACTTTCATAGATTATGGAGTGGTCACAACTCTCAGATACATTGATAAAAACATCTTGATACCACGAAATAGTTCATTATGGTTCAATATGAAAAGGTGATCCAATTGCATGAATAGAGTCTAGTTGTAAATTTAATCTAATGCTACAAGAGCAATCTAATGGGTGACATTTGCCGAAACATTTGTTGTAGCAATTCTTGCAACAAATTCTAATCCCAATCAACATGCCATACGGATTATTGACGCTGCTTGTGTGGATGACTAATCGTTTAATCAACTCTAAATGGGTGAAATAAACGATATAAAAACGAAAGGTTGCCAAAAAGAAAGGTCAACCAACAAAGGCGGAAGAAAATACTGGGTAAAAGCATCAGTGGCTCCTATTGCTAAAAACAAGAGAGGAGGAGAAAGAATTACCTAATTCAGTAGTATCTGATGACAGCAAAAGAACAAAATAAGTAAGAAGGATAGCTTAAGAAACAAACTAGATAACTATCTAATCACTTACTCTTTTTTCTTATTCTATTAATTTTTTTATGATTAAGATGTTGAGTCCTCCGTGTAAATCAGTGTATGGTGAGCTAAATCAGTATGCATGATAATCTAAACCGTATAGAGGAGGTGAGAGAGTTTTATGTACTTATTTATGTTGGCCATGTGATTTTAGGTTGTTGAAGAGTTGTTATTAGTAATCTATATATTTATTTAGTTAACAATTTTACACGTATAATTGTTTCTCTTACTTAGAAGAATAGAACAAAGAAATCTTCATTAATACTCTACTTCCATTGCAAGGATACTTGAAGCTAATTGAAGAGTTAGAAAGAATTTTTCTTCAAAACCTGATCAATAGAAATTACAAAACAATTATGTGAGTAATCACATAACCCTACGAAGAGGGCATGAAAATCTTTTATAACAAGCTAAACTCCTCCAAAAATTTCAACAAATTATCTATGTAAACTCTCTTAGTTGAACCTTCCTCATCATCATTGATTTTCTTGTTGCTCTCTATTTTGGGACATGAGTTGCTACTCTTCATATATTTTATTTAAATATTTTACACTTGATATGAACCAAGAGACATCAATCATACAATATGCTTCAATGAACATATGAAGAAAATATTGTTGAAATTATCAAAAGATAGTTCAATTCATGCCACATTGAAGAAGAATGAAGTTTCATGTTTTAAATTTTGGTTGGATTACAATTTAGAGTTATTGTATTTCATTAATGTATTTTAAGACTTTTTGTTTATTTAGATTACAATTACATAATGTGACCAGTATGAATGTTACAACTCTTGGAATGTCTTTAATAGTTTCATTTTGAGGCTATATAAACCCATGTATGTTGTATTTGTAAGTAGACTTGGAAAATATAGTAAAAGAAGCATTTGTGTTTTTCTTTAGCCAATGGCTAAGTTTCTTTGCAATTCTATGTAGTTTAGGTTGCATGTAGAATCATTCAAGCTAGACATGATCGATCTTGCTTGTGGAGTGATTCGAATCTCAAGCAAGTGTTCTTGCCTTCAGATATTTGATCAACAAGAATCATTCAAGCTAGACATGATCGATCTTGCTTGTGGAGTGATTCAAATCTGAGACAATATTCTTGGCTTGAGATATTCGATCAACAAGGTAATCCGAATCTTATTCCCCTTGTAGTTGTTTCCCTTTCTTATCATTTGGTATCAGAGCTTCAGGCTCAAGATCGGATATATGTTTCCTTTGCATTTCTTCTCAATTTGATTTTTATTTATTTTTATCTTTTTAGTTTTTAATCGGCCCAGAGTTCAAAATTCAATCATTGCTCTATTTACAATTTTGAGAGGTGAGAATGAGAGGTTCATTTGTGTAAACGAGTGTAAAAAGAGTGGCCTAAAATTCCTTGAGTGTATACTCGTGAGAGAGTGTTGTGAGGTCCTTCGTATTTCCATAACTTATTTTTTTGCAGCAAAGTTTAACAAATAGATTCGAGGACGAATCCTCTTGAAGAATTAGAGAAAATGATAGGATAAGGAATCAACTACAAGGGGAATAAGATTCGGATTACCTTGTTAAAAATTTAGGAATACAAAACATATTTTTCTTAATTAAAAATTTATGAAACACATAATAATCATCCATCGCTTTTTTTGCAAGACAAGATGCATAAATAGTTCTGAAGTCCTGGTCATCTGTATATAATTCTGTAATAGGCTTGATATGGAGAAATCACTACAAGAGGAGTAAGATTCGGATTGCCTTGTCGATCGAATATCTCAAGGCAAGAATATTGTTTGAGATTCGAATCACTCCACAAGCAAGATCGATCATGTCTAGCTTGAATGATTCTTGTTGATCAAATATCTCAAGGCAAGAACACTTGATAGAGATTTGAATCACTCCACAAGCAAGATTGATCATGTCGAGCTTGAATGATTCTACATGCAACCTAAACTACATAGAATTGCAAAGAAAAGTACAAATGCTTCTTTTACTATATTTTCCAAGTCTACTTACAAATCCAACATACATGGCTTTATAAAGCCTAAAAAATGAAACTATTAAAGGCATTCCAAGAGTTAACATTTATACTTAATGGCCATAATTTGCCATTAGATAATTGTAACCTAAAGTAAATAAAAAGTCTTAAAATACAATAACTCTAAATTACTCTAAATTGTAACCCACCCAAAATATAAACAATCAAACTTCATTCTTCTTCAATGTGGCATGAATTAAAACATCTTTTGATAATTTTGACAACCTTTTCTTCACATCTTCATTGAAGTATATTGTATGATTAATGTCTCTTGGTTCATATCAAGGCTCAAATCCAAGAATTTTTGTAGTAAGAGAAGTAGAGAGATCGTACCTTTTAAATAACGCATGAGCTACTATACTATCCTTACCTTGCTTATACTTGATGACATACGAAAATGTTTCAATAAATTCCACCCACTTTGCATGTCTACTTTGACCCTTTACATACTTCAAGTTTTCATGATCAAAGTGGAGATATTAAAGCTTGGGAAACTACCTTCATTGTTCCACTATCATTGAGCCATTGGAGCTTGTAAGATTTAGGATGATCTTGGGTTGGAATTTGTAACCTTTTGATCAACATGGTACTTACAACATTGGTGCAACTTCAACTATCAATGACAAGACTACAAGCAGTCCCCTTGACGAACACCGCGTGTGAAACAGGTCGCCTCTTTCATCATCAACATCATTCTCCGTAACTTGAGTTTTAACAAGTCTTCTTGTTATAAGTGCCAAATGAATCCCATCTTCTAGTTCCTCCTCATTCTTCGAGACTTCTTCAACTAGATCATTGATCTCCCCTCCATTTTCCTCGTCTTGGTTCATGATTGTACAAACAGTAGTGAAATATGTTTAGGACCTCAGACACTCAACTCACTGATTTTACACTCAGGGACACTCGTGTTTATACACACAAAGGTAGGATGTTTGAGAAAGTGACTAAATTATGATCAAGGTAGATTAATATATGGGTAAAGCAATTCTGATATAGCAAGCTATTCAAGGTAATCAAAATAAGTTAATTATGAAATAACAACAAAATAAAATAAGGAGTGAACAAACCAAATAAGAGACACAAACATATTTTGGGATAGAATTGCACACTAAAAAATAAAATAAAATAAAAAAGAAAGGACGTGAAGATTTTAAGAACGATCTAACTCTCCTTTTTACAGAATTCGGGAAATTTAGAAGTTATCTTCGTGCGTAGATTATGAGAAAAAAAAATATCAAACACAACAGTTCTAGATTTAGATGGATTAAGAAAAAGATGTGAATCAAAGTTTATTTGATCTTCAAATAAACATGCAAATGATCTAAAAAAATGATAAAGATCGTTTATAATCATAATCGTAAGAACAACTATGATAAGACTTTTTTATTTATCTTTTTTTTTTTTTCAAGACCTCAACGTGAACTTTAGGAAGAAAATGAGAACAAAGTGAAAAGTTATGAATAATGTCGGAAATGACAGTAAGAAAATAAATGGACAAATTTAAAGAAAAGAAAAACAATAGCAGAAATAAAAGTTAAAATCAATTTTAGAGTCGGTCACAAAGATGTAAACCTAGGCTCTGATACAAAATTGACAAGGCAACCCTAATGCTTAGCCCAACGATCCAAGCTTTTGTTGAAGTAAGAACCATTGAATCAAAGTAATTAACACCTCCTTATAACAAAATTCGGATAAACCAAGAGATTAGGCTAGAATTAGATTACCTCTTACGATCGAGGATCTAGAAGCAAGATTTGAAAACCTATTGTTGACATCTTTGAATCTTCATGATATTTTTTGAATCTTCTTGGCATAGTGATAAGATAAGGAATCACTACAAGGGGAGTAAGATTCGGATTACCTTGTTGATCGAATATCTCAAGACAAGAACATTTGATAAGCGCCTACAATGATGGAATTTGCTAACTTAACGGATTGATTCCAACCAAGAGCTGGTTAGAAGATGAATGACTCTTCGATCGAACTTGGAACTATGATGGTCACTCTTAGATACCAAGACAATTCACTCCAGAATTAGCTTGATCAAATTGATTCCAACCAAGAGCTGGTTAGAAGATGAATGACTCTTAGATCGAACTTGGAACTATGATGGTCACTCTTAGATACCAAGACAATTCACTCTAGAATTTGCTTGATCAAAACTAATTTAATGAATCGGTTTAAACATCAAACCTAAAGCAAGGTTTGAAAAAGAATAACACCAAAAGGTTATCAAGAAAACATAAAGGTTTTTTCTGTATTCAACAAAATCCCCCAAACATGAGTATTACATGCCTTTAAATATGCCCATAAGATAACCCTAACAAAAAAAAGTTCAGCCACCAACCACTAATAAATGCTAATAAATGTTATTAAATACAAATTGAAGAATATAAGGCAATTCATACAAACTTTTAATAAATGCTATTAAATATAAATTGAAGAAAATAAGGCATTCATAAATTGTCTTAATTGGTAGTTCAACTACCAAAGGCAAGTCTTCTAATCACTTTCTAATATCAGCCACTCCACTATTTTCTTGATTTGATACTGGAATCTTCTTTGTATTGCTTCTTGTAATTGCTCATTCGGGTACATGTTAGTGATCAGTTGTTGGATTCATATCAACATTGTTTGATATTCGAATCACTCCACAAGCAATATCGATCATGTCTAGCTTGAATGATTCTTGTTGATCAAATATCTCAAGACAAGAACACTTGATTGAGATTCGAATCACTCCACAAGCAAGATTGATCATGTCGAGCTTGAATGATTCTACATGCAATTTAAACTACATAGCATTGCAAAGAAACTTAGCCATTGGCTAAAGAAAAGCACAAATGCTTCTTTTACTACATTTTTCAAGTCTACTTTACAAATACAACATACATGGTTTTATATAGCCTCAAAATGAAACTATTAAAGACATTCCAAAAGTTGTAACATTCATACTTAATGACCATAATTAGTCATTATGTAAATGTAACCTAAAGTAAATAAAATGTCTTAAAATACAATAACTCTAAATTACACTAAACTGTAACCCACCCAAAATTTGTAACAATCAAACTTCATTCTTCTTCAATGTAGCATGAATTGAAACATCTTTTGATAATTTCAACAATATTTTCTTCAGATCTTCATTGAAGTACATTGTATGATTGATGTCTCTTGGTTCATATCACATAGGTTCATTTAAAACACCGTGATTCTGATCAAGAATGCTCAAGTGGCTCGATCTGAGGAGAAGAGCTGGCTCTTTTCATGGTGAGTGTCTCAGTCCTACCCAACGTCTATAATTCCGATTCCAAATCCACAGAGGTAATCGATAACGGCGTAATTGCTCTGGTGGTGCGTCGAACCCAAGGAAGAGCTCCAGTTGGGCATAACAAAGGGCACCGGCTGCTCAGATCGGTGAGAGGTGCGAGCAACACGAGCACCAGCGATGGGTCCTCGACACGGAGGGCAACAAAAGCCAATGAGCCCTTGGAGCTCGTGCACAGCGATATCTGCGGGCCCATCAAGTTGGCGACCCTCTTCCTCTTGCTGGTCGATGACAAGTGCCACGTCATGTGGCTGATCCTGCTGCAAACGAAAAGTGAGGTGGTAGAGGCGATTAAGCGTATCCAAGCGCGAGTGGAGGCCGAAGCGAGAAGAAGATGCGAAAGCTGCAGTTCACCTCAGTGAGCTTCAGAAAGTACTACGACGAGCTTGGCATGCAGCAGCAACTTACGACGCCCTACTCCCCCCAGCAGAACGGGGTGGTGGAACGTCAAAATCAGACCATTGTCGAGATAGCAAGGTCATTACTTATGACGGCCGGGAGGGCAAGGTCGACGTACTCCTAGCTGTTCATCGGCAAGGGAGGCGAGCACCGCAAGCTGACCGACGTTTACTTCATCCCAAGGCTCAAGGCTAACCTGTGAGCCCTTGGAGCTCGTGCACGGCGATATCTGCGGGCCCAACAAGCCGGCGACCCTCTTCCTCCTGTTGGTCGATGACAAGAGCCGCTTCATGTGGCTGATCCTACTGCAAACGAAAAGTGAGGCGGTAGAGGCGATTAAGCGTATCCAAGCGCAAGCGGAGGCCGAAGGCGAGAAGAAGATGCGAAAGCTGCAGTCCACCTCAGTGAGCTTCGGTAAGTACTGCGACGAGCTTGGCACGCAGCGACAATTTACGACGCCCTACTCCTCCCAGCAAAACGGGGTGGTGGAATGTCAAAATCAGACCATTGCTGATGACGCTCAGGATGCCTAGGAGGGCAAGGTCCACGTACTCCTAGCAGTTCGTCGGCAAGGGAGGCGAGCACCGCAGGCTGACCGGCGTCTACTTCATCCCGAGGCTCAAGGCTAACCTTGTGAGCCTGGGTCAACTAGATGAGGCGGGCTGCCACATTTTCATCGAGCACGGGCTACTCAAGATCTGCGATGATAGACGACGACTGCTCACGCAAGCTCGGCGCACGGGGCTTGGCATGCAGCGGCAACTTACAACGCCTTACTCCCCCCAGCAGAACAGGGTGGTGGAAAGTCAAAATCAGACCATTGTCGGGATAGCAAGGTCATTACTAATGACGGTCGGGATGCATGGGAGGGCAAGGTCCACGTACTCCTAGCTGTTCGTCGGCAAGGGAGCCTGATATGAACCAAGAGACATCAATCATACAATATGCTTCAATGAAGATATGAAGAAAATATTGTTGAAATTATCAAAAGATATTTCAATTCATGCCACATTGAAAAAGAATGAAGTTTCATGTTGATATGAACCAAGAGACATCAATCATACAATATACTTCAATGAAGATATGAAGAAAATGTTGTCAAAATTATCAAAAAGATGTTTCAATTCATGCTACATTGAAGAAGAATGAAGTTTGATTGTTGTAAATTTTGGGTGGGTTACAATTTAGAGTAATTTAGAGTTATTGTATTTTAAGACTTTTTATTTAATTTTGGTTACATTTACATAATGGCTAATTATGGCCATAAAGTAGGAATGTTACAACTCTTGGAATACCTTTAGTAGTTTCATTTTTGAGGCTATATAAAGCGAAGTATGTTGTATTTGTAAGCAGACTTGGAAAATATAGTAAAAGAAGCATTTGTGCTTTTCTTTGGTCAATGGCTAAGTTTCTTTGCAATTCTATGTAGTTTAGATTGCATGTAGAATCATTCAAGCTCGACATGATCAATCTTGCTTGTGGAGTGATTTGAATCTCAAACAAGTGTTTGAGATATTTGATCAACAAGAGTCATTCAAGCTAGACATGATCGATCTTGCTTGTGGAGTGATTCGAATCTCAATCAAGTGTTCTTGCCTTCAGATATTCGATCAACAAGGTAATCCGAATCTTATTCCCCTTGTATTGATTCCTTATCTTATCACATGTTTTAAATTTTGGGTGGATTACAATTTAGAGTAATTTAGAGTTATTGTATTTCATTAATGTATTTTAAGACTTTTAATTTACTTTAGGTTACAATTACATATGGTTAATTATGGCCATTAAGTATGAATGTTACAACTCTTGGAATGCCTTTAGTAGTTTCATTTTGAGACTATATAAAGCCATGTATGTTATATTTGTAAGAAGACTTGAAAATATATTAAAGATGCATTTTTGCTCTTCTTTAGCCAATGACTAAGTTTCTTTGCAATTCTATGTAGTTTAGGTTGCATGTAGAATCATTCAAGCTCGCCATGATCAATCTTGCTTGTGGAGTGATTCGAATCTCAATCAAGTATTCTTGTCTTTAGATATTTGATCAACAAGAATCATTCAAGCTAGACATGATCGATCTTGCTTGTGGAGTGATTCGAATCTCAGACAATATTCTTGCCTTGAGATATTCGATCAACAAGGTAATCTGAATCTTATTCCCCTTGTAGTTGATTCCTTATCTTATCATTTGGTATCAGAGCTTCAGGCTCAAGATCGGATATATGTTTCCTTTGCGTTTCTTCTCAATTTGATTTTTATTTATTTTTATCTTTTTAGTTTTTAATCGGCCCAGAGTTCAAAATTCAATCTTTGCTCTATTTACAATTTTGATTGGTAAGAATGAGACGTTCATTTGTGTAAACGAGTGTAAAAAGAGTGGCCTAAAATTCCTTGAGTGTATACTCGTGAGAGAGTGTTGTGAGGTCCTTCGTATTTCCATAACTTATTTTTTTGCAGCAAAGTTTCACAAATAGATTCGAGGACGAATCCTCTTGAAGAAGTGGAGAAAATGATAGGATAAGGAATCAACTACAAGGGGAATAAGATTCGGATTACCTTGTTAAAAATTTAGGAATACAAAGCATATTTTTCTTAATTAAAAATTTATGAAACACATAATAATCATCCATCGCTTTTTTTGCAAGACAAGATGCATAAATAGTTCTGAAGTCCTGGTCATCTGTATATAATTCTGTAATAGGCTTGATATAGAGAAATCACTACAAGAGGAGTAAGATTCGGTTTGCCTTGTCGATCGAATATCTCAAGGCAAGAATATTGTTTGAGATTCGAATCACTCCACAAGCAAGATCGATCAAGTCTAGCTTGAATGATTCTTGTTGATCAAATATCTCAAGGCAAGAACACTTGATGGCAATTCATACAAACTTTTAATAAATGCTATTAAATATAAATTGAAGAAAATAAGGCATTCATAAATTGTCTTAATTGGTAGTTCAACTACTAAAGGCAAGTCTTCTAATCCCTTTCCAATGTCAGCCACTCAATTATTTTCTTGATTTGATACTTGAATCTTCTTTGTATTGCTTCTTGTAATTGCTCGTTCGGGTACATGGAAGTGATATGTTGTTGGATTCATATCAACATTGTTTGATATTCGAATCACTCCACAAGCAAGATCGATCATGTCTAGCTTGAATGATTCTTGTTGATCAAATATCTCAAGACAAGAACACTTAATTGAGATTCGAATCACTCCACAAGCAAGATTGATCATGTCGAGCTTGAATGATTCTACATGCAATCTAAACTACATAGAATTGCAAAGAAACTTAGCCATTGATTAAAGAAAAGCACAAATGCTTCTTTTACTACATTTTCCAAGTCTACTTTACAAATACAACATACATGGCTCTATAAAGCATATTTTTCGAGCTGCGAGGCTTACACCCATTCGCATTAGTTCATCCAAAGTTCCTTACCCTTATGCACGAATCATGGAATAAGCCATCTTCCTATCAAGGTTAAGGAGTCAACTGAGCATCTCAGCGGCGGGATTGAATACCCGGATCGAATCAGAGTTCACGTCGCCCGCCCTGAACAAATAGGAGGCGTGGGCCACAGGTCGCACATAAGCCACCAGGTCGCACGACAGAAGAACACCCAAGATAAAGATGCACACTCCTCCATGTGAAATATTCATCTTCATTGGAGCTTTTTGGTAGTAGTCGTGACCAACAGCAATCAGCTGCCGGCTCATTGGTAAGGCGAGAGCTTCAAGCCCGATTTCTGGTAGCACACCCCACACACAAGTACCACCCGACGAAGGACGGACGAAAGCTACAGGCCCAAAACCTTCGAACCTTCTTTCTAAATGGGGGTGCCTGGAGCACCTCATCTTCTCATTGCATCCTTGCTCATTCCCGTTAGGCCTGAGTGTTTGGCCTTTACTTCTCCGCGCCCGCTCACGCTTCGCTGAACTATAGCGTGGTAAAGAGAAGAGAGTACGAAAGAATAGTAAACAGAGCACACCGCAGAAAGATGAAAAATATGAGAAGTCTCCCTTGGATGAAAGAAGAAGGAAATGAAGAAGGGGAACAAAACGAAATGAGGCGTTTCTAGCTCGAGTTTCGGATGAGCTTCTCCCAATTATGTCTGGTAATAGAATAGGGCGGCTTGCTCTGACCAAGACTCCACTTTTTGCTCCGTCCAGAGAGCGTATGAATTTCCTGGAATGTAGATAGACCAAAAGAGGGAATAAAGAGATAGGAATAGGAATTATAGTACCATTGGAAGAAGGGGCACCTGTGGGAACATCTCTACTGACAAACCATTTCAATAGTACGGGTGTTGCCGTGCCACGAGGCACGACCATGGAAGTAATGAAAAAGAAAAAGTTATTTAGTTGGACCATCTGCTCGAGATGTTCGAGTTTCGCTTCTCGTCAGAAGATGAGACGTTAAAAATGAAAGTGTTCGAAACGCATACCGAAAAGATACCAATGAAGCCGACTATTAAAGAATAGTTCGAAGACCAGCAGCAGATCAAATAAGGGACCGCTCTTAGTTAGAAAATGAAAGAAAAGCAAACTCTCATAGTTCTCCGCCCAGCTCCAACTACTTCTTCGTTAAGTGAGGTGAGGTACTTATTTCGGTTTGAAAAGAAAGGGGTCACCCTTTTTTTGGTTGAAGTAGCCACTACTTTGGTCGTAGTCAGTTTAAACACATAAATCCAGTCCACTTACAGTACAGCCATGTTGATCAAAATGCAAAAGTTTCATGACTTGACCAGTAACTCGTCCTCGTATTAGAAGATCATCTCACCCTGTGGTCGACATTCCATTCCCCTTAGTCGTAGGTGCTCATTCTCTATTGATTTGAATGGGCCTGTTCTCCCGAGGCGAGGTACATATGGCTGGCCCTTCGGGTGTCTCGGTGATACAAACAAAGAAAAGACGAATTCCAATCACATCCCCTATCACAACAAGCCAATCCGAGGAAATAGAATCGAAGAATCTACCTTTTGCCTTCCTGTTGATTACGCTCGACAATCAAGCTGCACTTCCTTTTAACAAACAAGTGGCTAAGAGTTAGCAAGCAACCAACCTTGGCCTCTTGGCAGGAGTTGACCCCTTCCTTTCCGGCCCGGCCGCGGTACGACACCTGAACTCGAAGCTACGATCAGATCCGATTGGATTCCACAGATACAGTCGATTGGGTCTGCTCCTATCCGAACCAACCCCAGAACTTCAAACGACCGGCATGTTTTGGACGGTAGAATGGGGAGAGGGGTGAAACCGCGAGACCAAAGGGAGAGGGGGAGTCGTTGCCCATTCTCTCTCCGGGCACGAGCAGGAACATCAAAATGAAAGACCGAAGACATGTACATGACATGGAACGAGATATGAACAAGTGAGATGATTTGATAGGCTGCCTGCAAAAAGAGTTTACCGACCGCATAACAATGAATTCTTGTGTGTAGCGTGTGGGGCCATATTGCCCGAGCGATCATAGTACGGCCGCTCATCCAATATCAAAGAAATATATAGATCTCAGCCAGAAGGGATAGCGTATCTACAGAAGAGAGAGTACGGGGCCTTACCCTTAATTTAGTTTAGATGCGGATTGAATGCCTTTACGCTATAGGCTGTGTGAAGCATGCTTCTTTGACAGAAAACAAACTCCTTTTCCATGACAACAGTCGCAACTATAAAGAAAGAAAGGGGCGGTAAGCTCTCTATCTATCAACAACAAGGGGAGGGGGCTGTTCTCCTTTGTCACCGCTACTAAGGACTGGGGCGAGCGGAATTCTGTAGAGGCTGGAGGGGAGGGCTTACTAAGCGAAGGGGTGAAGACCTGAGACCCGGAGGGCGAAGAGGCTCAGAAGCGAGACTGGAAAGGAGAGGGGCGAAGGCTGCTTTGCTATCAAGACTACTCCAAAGGGCGGCAGGCAAAGCTACAAGGATCTCGTGTGGCTTTCTTTGTTCTCATGTCAGAGTGAGGGGCCTTATCCATCCGCTAATATGGCTTTTAGTGAAGATCCGCTCATATGCTGCATGAGGGGCCGCAGCGGGCTCATGAGTTAGCGATCAAGCGAGGACCTGCTGGTTTCTTGTCTTTCTGGAGCGGACTTGCTCGTAGCTCCCTATTGATATAAAAAGGGATGGATGGAAGGATGAAAGACAAAATCATCAGTCTTGAGGGAGTAAAGAACCCCCGTTAAGTGGTTCCGCGGCAAGTGCGATCGATTGTCCTTCCTTTATAGATTTGTCTACCGTAACTAGACTCAACCAACAAAGTTCATTCCATCCTCAAAGTAGAGTTACCATACAAACTTGAATATCTATAAAAACTAAAGGGGAAGAGTTTTGACTGAAGCCGAAAGGTATCCTAAAGAAATGGTAGCACCACAATCCACCTAGACGCGGCCATCATAAATTGTTTCGGGGCGGCGTAGGCAGGTTCGGGATAATCCATTCAATCAATCTTCTTTTTTTCTCTTTTTCTTCATTAGCCTCTCTCTATTTTCGCTATGGAACTCCCTCTTGAAAGATTTCCAGAAACTCGAGTCTGATTTCCTCTTCTTCTTTTGGTGGAGCTTCCTCTCTAGGTTCTTCTTGAAGCCTTATCCCTTTCTCCCTTAGGATCGCCTTTGGAAGTCAGAACGTAGGAGTCATGATGATCCAGTAGGTGGGATGGATCTTCCTCACAAAGCCAGAAAGTCTTAATAGCATTAATTATAGTGATGTGATGTTGGAAATCGGACACTTCCTCGGCCCAGCATGTTGAGACCGGAGCGTGACTAGGTAGGAAGAACAACTCCTATTTTCTCGTTGGGGTAAATAAAGGCTTCCTCTTGATCCGCCCCGTTGATTTTTCCTTCTTTGATTTGATTCAATCTTGGATTTTGTGCTTCAAAGTCTAGCTTGCATCCGTCGCCTTACCCGATCTCCCCGCATTGAGACCTAACAAAATGATGATAATTCCTTTCACCCCCACCATATAAATACATACTTTTCTTCTTCCTTTTTCCCATAAAGCTTTCTTTCCAGAATCTGAGCTCTTCTCTTTCTTATTCAGATTTATTCATAGTACTATCACTTTAGAATTAGCAACCGAGCCTACTGATAAAAACCTGACCGTATCGGGGTCGTACGCCTGGAACAAAAGGGTTCGTCGTACAATTTCGGCGATTACAAAAATCAAGGAGTATCTCCCTCTCCCTTAGTGTCTTTCCACTTCTATCGTTCGGGAACAAACACTTCGCCCAATTCTTTTGAATCTCGGCCCGGTTTATCCCCACTAACCAATAAATGAGGTTACGACCACTAAACAAACTTGGTTGACGAACATGGTTTATGCGCCGCTAATGTAGTGGCTTGTAAAGCATTTGACAAACTCACACCATCTATTTCAAATGGGATTTGTCCCGTGGACACACGAGCAACCCAACCCGTAGGATTTCCTTTTCCTCTTCCCATTCTGACTTCTGTAGGTTTCCCGGTAATGGGGAGATCTGCTTGAACTCTGACCCATATTTGACCATTTCTTCGGGATTGTCCGCTCATAGCACGATGGAATTGTCCGATTATAGCCCTACGCGCTGCTTCAATGGCTCGATATGAAAGACAACCAGCTCTACAACTTTGAGTGCCATATCTTCTAAAACCAAGTTGTGTACCGTCTGGTTTGCAACCCCTACTACATCTGCCTTTACGAGATTTACTATATTTCGTACGTTTCGGATATAACACGTTCATTTTTTTGTTTTTTATATGAAATCCACACTTTGACACCTAAGATTCCATAACGAGTAGATACTTCTGCGGGAGCATAATCGATTTTCTGGTTAAATACATTACGAGATGTTTTTCCATACTTTCCGCATTCAGTTCTAGCTATTTCTGCACCTTCTGATCGACCTGAACAACATATACGGATCCCCTCAACCCCTTTTTTCATTCCAAATGGAATATCCTTCACTATTTTAGTGAAAATGGAAGGAAATGATCTTGTTTTGTTTCTCAGTTGAAAAGAGATGTCTTGAGCAATCGGAGAAGCACTTTGATAAACGGATTGGATCTTGACTGACTCAATTAAGGTATTAGTCTTTGTTCTATTAGACAACAAAGATCGCATTTTTTGCACTTCGTTCAAATAAGAGTTGTACCCATATGGAATTCTTCTGTTTCTCAGTATGATCTCTATCATCATCTCTATTCCCTTTATCAATTCTCCTATCCCACCTAGGTCTATGAATTTCTCTATCAATTCTATTACCTTATCCTCCTTATCCATGAGGTTCCAACATTTGATCCTTAATTGACCTAGGAGTTGTTCCTGGGTATCCTAAAAAAAAAGGTTTTTATACATCCCAACCCCATCCCTTGGAAAGAAAAAGGTAGCACCGAAGAAAGGAAAGAGCGATATGGTTGTTTTTGTTGTTCCTGCGAAACGAAGATCATTTGCTTGGCGAATGAAGTGGGTCAACCTCTTTTTGGGTTTGGCCAAACACTTTTTCTCGCTGGTCGAGCTTTCTACAAAAAAAGCGATGCGAGAACGTATTCTCTTATCTAAGCTTCTTCCCTGTGTATTCGCTCCCCCCATCGTAGATGGTTCAGCCACGCCCGGTGCCACGAAATGATTGAGAACTCCGACGAGGTCGAAATGCATTTTGTTCTTTGTATTCAATAAGTATTGCATGACCGAATAATTCAAGGAGGGGCGCACTGCGGGGAGGGTTCTTTAAAGTAGATGACTTGTCGGGCCGTCGGAGCGGGACTGATTTGGGAAAAAGAACTTGAATAACTGAGTTTTTCTGAAGGAGTCATCATTTTCGATCAGGAACGCTATGTCATTTACAACTCTGGCACATTTCGGATGCTTGAAGGCCCCGCTGACGCGAAGTGATTTAGAAAGATTCTTCTTTCTCGATGGTGATCGGTCATGGTATCCATAGTCTTGCTTCTTTTTCGGCCAAATCCTAATTTCGTTTTGCTTTTCCCGATCGTCGAGCCTGATCATCGACTCCACTCTTTTCTCTGCCTCCTGGCCTCTCACTTTGTTTCGTTCTTCTTCTGTATCGTCACTTGAATGAAGACACCCAATTGGCCCGACTTTCCCAAATGCCCACCACCGGCCCTGATCCTTTCTGGGTTTGGATTTTGCGCGTCGTTTCAGTCCTCGTGGTCGACGGGGAAGAAAGAAATGAATGAATGTGATTTTGGAAAAATGTAAAATAATACACCTACCAAGACGAAAGCCAAAGGTCAGTCTCATAGGTGGACGTATCGAACCGAAATAAGATCTCTGATTGACATCTTGATACAGTGATGTACCATAATAATAAATAGAGTCAATGGCGACTCCGCAGTGGGAAGAGCCACTTCTTTCTTGATAGGGGGGGCTTCTATTCACCAACGCAGACTCAAAGTGCTCTCCGAACCATGCTGGATAGTCACCCGTCACACGGCTTTCAAACCAAAACTGTGGTGGATCCCGGGAGACAAAGTCAAAGCGCTTGATCCTTTGCCCCATACTTTGAGATGCTCCTCCCCGCCGATCAAGCAGCGAGGCTACTCGTGATAGGCTGAGTTTGAATCCGCTATCCTTTGGTTCAAATAAGTCAAGTCCCTTCGGTCGGTTCGCTCAGGTGGTCTTCCCTTATCTTCCCTAACGTTCAGAGTTGTTCTGGGTTGAGAAAGGAGCACGCACCGGCCAAACGCTATGAATGAATAAGAAATAGACAAGGGAATCAATGATTCTTATTCCACCGAGTTGATTGAAGCTAGCAACATGTCGATTACACACCGGAGGTTGGTAAGAACTGAGGGACAACCCTAACCTAAGTGGGCCTACCAGCAAAGCAACAGGTACTTGATCGGGCGTGGGAGCGGGTTGGTTTCGTGCAACGCCCTCGCAGAAGAAAGAGGTGTCATTTGAAAGGAAAAGCCCCTTGTAGAGGGTTCCAAACCACCCCTAAACTCAAAGCTTTTCAGCCCAAACTTGATAGGATATTTGAAGAAAGAAGCCCCTTCATTATTATTAGTAGTCAGAGTCAGGTTTTCAAAAGGCGTAGACAACTAAATGCAAAACCTTTGAGAAAGAAGGGTAAGGGAGCGCTAACGAGCAAGAAAAGGCCCCTTCCTATATCGAGAGATAGGCTAAGGCGCTTGTACTAATATTCTAATAGTTGGCCCTTCTCTCTTTCCTTTTTTGTTATTGAAAAAGGGGAAACTGATTCATTCGCTCATTCACCTCTCCCTTCCGGTAAAGTTGCTTCGCTCATTCGTTGTGGGCCTCATTGCTTCGCTACTCTCCTTTCCTACGAATCTACAACTCTCTTTACTGAGAGAGACTCTCCATCTATATATATCCCTACTAGTGGATATTCTCATCATTTTCCATTCTCTCATTTATTTGTTTGAGAGCTTAAACTAGGCTCTACTCTATTTTTTATAGGTTTTGTTTGTTTGGTCTTAATCAAGATGGGTCAGGGGCGCGTCGTAACGGTCGGTGGCTGCTTAGTCTCATCCGAAGTCTAATCTCTTTGTACTGTGTTTTTTATCAAAGAAAAAAAGGGGGGGTTCGTTCAATTGATTTAGGCTCCTTCCCTTCCACTGCATAGCTGCGCTAGCGGGTACTACGAGCCCTCTGTCCCACGCATGCATCTAACCTGCTCGCGTGGTTCACCGGTTCCACCGAAAACTCTCATTTGTTGAAGGGGAGCATAGTGCACTTTAGGCACCGAGCGAGAAAGTTCTCTTTCTTCTTTGCGTTTGGGTTTATTCACTACGTTTGGGTTTATTCACTGATCTGATAGCACTTGTTTTCTTATGGATTCCAGGGTGTTTGTTCTTGAATAAAGTCGAGACGAACCGAATTAGCACTTCTCAGATCCGGCTAGGCCTCTCCAACTCTGCTGGGCGCCGGGGCCCTGGATGCTCTAGCGATCAGCACATAGGGTAGTGGTTGCCCGGGTTTCTCGACCTGGTATCCTGCACCTCGCGTTCATGATATCTACATTCAACTATGCCCTAGAGACACGGTCGAAGCACGGCCAGTGTGCTTCTTTCACGACATGCTCTGGTCCCGGGTGTCTTCCAGTGGTCTTCTAGCGTTAGAAGAAGTCGTGTCCGTCCTGGACATCTGTGTAATGTCCTCCCACGCTTTTTTGATTTTCAATATAGGACAAAAGGAAAAGACTGACCTATTCGGTGACTTTCGCGGTCGCCCTCACTGAACCAACTTGAATCTGAACTACGATTCAGATCAAGTCTTACCGAAATTGGATTTCCTTTTCGTGCCATATGCGCCTTAACTTTCTCCCCTTTTTTTTCCCGGTCCAATATTTGTTCTTGAAAGTCTTCATTTCCGTGTCGAAGCAAACTCTCCAAATTTATGACCAACCCTTCCTTCAGTGATCTTACAACGAACAGAAGTTTTTCCATTGTAAATTTGTACGGAGCTATCAACGAATTCCGATAAAATCGAAGATCTACGTGACCAAATTTTCCTGTTCAAAAGAGGATCTCTCTTCTTCTTCATTCTCAACAGGAATGCATCAACAAAACTGCCCTTCCATATATATCGTTGTGGCATAAACTCAGAATTTCTTCGCTTCGATTCCGCCCCCACCCAAAATCCCTGGTGGGCTTCCCTCAAGGTGACACCGAAGGTCTACCTCCTTTAGTAGTAGTAGCTCGGCTCCATCAATGAGTTTTTCAACACCCGAAGGTAGCCGCACAAGCCTAAGAGAGAGTGTAGGGGGTGCAGGTTCCTTCATTCTTTTAGAAAAAGTTCCTGCGGCTCGAGCCAGCTTTGCGCTTTGACCTGGATAACATTCTATATCATGTACCCATGTTCCTATACGTATATCGGCGAATGGTATGCAATTTCCTATTTGAGAATTTAGATAAAGTATCTCCTATCTAGTTGCGGGGGGGCGTGGCCAAGAAGCAGCCAGCTGACTGCCCTCTGACATTCGGCCTTTCTTCGCTGTGTGAATAAGGTCTTAGGATGTATGGCCATTCTGGGCGGGTCACAATAAGTCGCTGGTCGAAGGTTTGGACCAATCGTAATTCATCACCATCTTGCCCGCTTCCAATTGATGACTGGCTATTAAATAAGTGTTGACCTAAGTCCCTGTGCTGGGGCTCGGCTCTCGAACCGTACGTGAGCTGCCTCGTAAGGCTCTTCCTAAGAACTGAAAGCCCCCTCTCCCTTTGGTCTCGTGGTTTCACCTCTTCGCCCGTAGGGTCTCACAATTCCATTGCCTCTCTTTAAATAGAAAGCCTTGCCAACTATAAGAAATAAATAGTTGTGGCTATTATTAGAGAAAGAGCTTTGTTCCTTGACTTCTTTGCTCAGTCAAGCTTCCTTGTTCCTTAGTGTAGTCTCGGACCATAGTTTCAGACTCCGTTCCGTTCCAACTAGCCTACCTAGTCTATATCCACAGTTGACGTGACTCCGTACCGATGCCTTTGCCTTTCCCTTTCTTTGTAGATGGCTAAGTGACTTCGTAACCTTAACGTACTTTTGCACTTTTTGACTATATCATACTGCCAATATCATAGTCCTTTCTTTTGTCTGGCTTTTGTCCCTTGGCCTCCTTCCTGACTTTTCAGAGAGGCCCTTTACGACTATAAAGAAGAGTGGGCTGGCTGTTCCCCTTTGTCAACTTAGCTACTTAATACTCAATACTAAAGTCAAGGCGTCATTCTGTCTGAGCTGTAAAGAGGCAAGCAAATTCAGGGGGAGGCATTAGGGGCCGAATACAAGAAGCAAAGCTTCGTAGACTCGACAAGTCGCTTATAGAATGCCGACTACTATACTAAGTGTTCAGACTTTCCACTTTATTGAAGAAGGGAGGGAAGCGAGGCTTAGCGAGCTTTCTACCATCCGACCACTACATAAGCCACTGGGGGAGAAAGCTCTTTGAGCTCCCCTTCATTCGTTGCTAAGCCAAGGTCCTAGGTCTCTGAGTCAGCCCGCGCTTTTTCGAAGAATCCTGCACCCATGGGCATACGGCCTGGCAGGCCTTCCCTTTCCGCCGAAGCTTCATGGGCGTTGCCCCGTTCCCCAATCAGATAGATGTTTGGATGTGAGCTATACTCCGCGAGGAGCCAAATGGGCGTATGGCCTTTTTGCCATTTGACCTCTCTTCCCGTGTGACTAGGAATGCTCAGTGACAACCTCTCAATTGTCACCGCCTGGCCTCTCTCTCTTGCTACCACGGTAGCCCACCCCTAGTGTGGTCAGCACCAATCGTGTTCGGGTCACGAAGCTTACACTCATTCACATTGGTTCATCCAGCTATGCCCTGGGCCTTTTGCTCTTTCTTCTAACGTCAAAGGTGGCCGGCCATTCGTCAACGCCCAGGAATCTGCTTGACATCTCAGCAGTGGGGTTGGATATCCGCATCCGATCGAAGTTCCATTTTAGCCCTAAGATAAAGGGGAGCTTTTCTAGGTGGGTCGCTTCGCGCAAGACATTACTTAGGACCAACGGGTCACACGACAGGTGCACGATTGACTTTGCACGCTCCATCCTTCGGCCCTTCGCCTATCAGCTTGGCTGGCAAGCTAGCTGGATCCGTCTCTGGTATCGATTCGTTATGCTCAGCACCTCCAACAAGTCCGTCAGTCTCTTGCCGCCTAAAACTCTGCCAATCAAGCGCTGCTTTACATTTCATCCTGTGTGCCCAGAGAATGATATGTGTTCTCCACTTTCGGACCTCGCAAAGAGAGAACGTGTTTTTTCCTCTGACTTTCCCTCTCATTCGCATAGCTACCGCTATCCTTGGGAAACCTAAAGAGCTACCGAAGGAAAGGGATGCAGTCTCTCCCTTGGTTTTTTTAGAGGAGAAGGCAGAGAAGAAAACGTCCTTAGCACAAGTTTTTTTGCTTCCTGCGCCCTTACTAGTAAAGGGGCTCTTCGAGCAAGGAGGAATCCTGGTAGGAAGGCCGACCACTACATAAGCCGTCATCTGTCCAGGAGAGAAGCAAGCTACCTTTCTTTGATCCACCTTCCCGGGCGTGGAAGAGAACGAAAATAGGTCGCAGATGGTGGTCGTGGTAGGTTCGAGGATCTTACGCGGCGGAGCGAACTCCTCTATCGTCTTGCATTTCCTCTGGCGGACCCCCTCGATCCATCGTACTGGAGCGATTCGAGAAGAACGATTAGGGTCATATTCTATTCTTTCTACAATGCCCATAGACGAAGTGCTTCATTTCAGATCAATTCTTCGCTGCAATCGCTTCGATCCACCCCCTCAGTAAAAAACCGTAATACGCCCTGAGGAATTCCTACCAGCAGACTTCCCTGTACTCAAAGTGAATTGTCTAAGTGCTCTCCCCTCTTGGCTTTGTCTCATTGTCGAGATCATAATCATTCGATTCCGCCCCTCTCCTTTACAGTCTTCTTAGCTTCGCACGTTCGCCCATTATAAGGGTCTCCCCGCTTCGCTCCTCTCCCTCTCGGTCGAGCCGCTTCGCTCCTCTTCTTTCCAGTCTTCTTAGCTTCGCTCATTCGCCTCTACACCTCGATCTCACCGCTTCGCTCCTCTCCTTTCCAGTCTTCTTAGCTTCGCTCGTTCGCCTCGTAACCTCGGTCTCACCGCTTCGCTCCTCTCCCTCTCGGTCGAGCCACTTCGCTCCTCTCCTTTCCAGTCTCTTAGCTTCGCGCCTCTTCTCGTGGAGCTTCTTCGCCCCTACTCTTATAAAGGCAGGCTAGCTCCTACTCCTTCTTTCTTCTCCTTCATCGTCGTTGGTCCTTTTGACATCACATTCTTGGCTGCCTCTGGTCCGGCAGTAGGAAAGAAACCTGTAGCCAATGACTAGTTCTGCTATGGAGCTACGTGTTCTGTTTACGTGCTACTAAGCACAAACTCTCTTTCTCAAGTGAGATCGCCACTGGAAGAAAAGGGAAGGATCACTCCTAAATGCAGCCTTTTATATATATACATATACGATACCAACGCACCCCTGCCTCCCTCGCTGTCAAAACTCTCCTCTCCAGTGAGACCAACCACCTCCTTTCCTTCAACTAATTCAAGCGATTCTATCAGTAGGAAATCTCACTGAACATTAGAGTATATATACTGAAAAAAAAAACAATGTTAAATCTCAAGTCCAATATAGATATACAACGAATATTCGTCCACTTACTAATCAGAAAAGAAAGTGGCTTTTAAAGTGAGTAAAGGCTCAACCGATGACCGGCTCAATTAGCTGCCTTTGGGCGATGGCCAATCTCTTACTTAAAGAGAAAAATCGTCACTTCTGTAATACTCAATGATGAATGACCTTTTTCAGTCAAATGAATGACTTGCTTCTTCCGTTTTCTTGCCTGCACTAACGCCCCGCTACTATACTGGAATATATAAAGGAAGGCCTTACCCGGACCAATGGTTCCTAGACTCAGAGTCAAATTCTTGAGTCCTAAGGCCCTATGCCTAGGTGTCGACTCTAAACCCCTTTTTCTCCTCTTTTGATAGGACTTTGTGGCCTCGTGATGATGTGGCAAGCGATGCCAAACAAAATGCGGGCGCTACTGCTGGCGACTCCACTGGGGAATATCAGCCTCAAATCTATGCTATGGTTTTTGGCTTCTCACTTGACTTGAAAATGAACCAACCCTTCTTGTTTCCTTTGTTCAAAATAGAATATGTAGAAACTTAGGGGGCACCTATTTGAAATAAGCACACACCACCTCACTACACCTAAGCATGCATTTGCATCTTGCATATAGTCCAGAAATAGGAAAACCTGGGGGGAAGTATTGGTTGCTACGGGCCAGGGAGCCGAGTCATACCATCCCAAAAACCCACCACCAGCTGCCAAGTACTCCTCTTAGGAGGGTATACCAAAGTGGGAGTGCATAGTATCGTTTGACCAGTCCTACGTCCTAGGGATGAAGGGCTGGGAGGTCTCTTTTTCAGCCCCCATTGCAGTGGGAACCTTTACTTGTCCTACGTTAGCTTAAATTCTATCATTACACGTGGCCATAGAACAGAACTACATTTGAACACCCAGTAGGATGCACCTGAGCACTAAGCAAGACTATGAGATAGGTGATTCTCTTTTTTCACATCATTCCATCCCACAAGAAAGTTCCCCTTGAACCGTCTGGGTCCGCCCATCTCGCCGACTGGTTCGTGTAGAAGAAGTTAGACCCCCGAATTCTAAATCTCCCATTGTAGCTACTATGTCAGATGAACCCGAAATCCCGGTTCTGCCTGAACGAACCACTTTCGACTCAAGGCTCTATTGGCCAAAAAGGAATAGGAATGAATAAACCGGGCCATCAATAAGTCAGCTCCTTCTACTGCACCTCAAGCACCTCTGGTTCAGGTCTTTGATGATTGTGACCAATATGCTTCAGACTCTCCCGACCCAGGACAACCTTTTTCATTTAACAGGCCACAGCCCTTCCTTCCCCTAAAGCCAGAACAGAAATGTCAAAATTGTTGAAAGAACAAGGGGAGCAGCTAGCCAAGTTAGAGGAAGAGTTGTAGAAAGTCAAGGTTCATCAGACCATGGGCTCAACATGACCATTTTTACAGAGGCAAAATCTCCAGAAAAGCGATGCCTGACATAGACAAATACGATGGAACTGGTTATCCTAAGACTCATCCGCAGCAGTTTTTCTCAAATGTAGGTTCTATGAGGCTCACTCAGAAGGCAGATGGCCAAAATCTTTCCTAGAATTCTTAGTGGCTGGGCGATGGTTCACACAAATTGACAAATCTACCCTGAAATCCTGGGATGACATCGACAATGCTGAAAGAATAGAAAATGAGAACACCCCGATGAAAGTAACCAGAAGAGGGCTGGAAATGACTCGCCAGCGACCAAATGAAAGATTCCCAGATTTCCTGGCCCGTTGGCCGAAGCTGCCCAAGTGATCGATATCTCCTCCCAGAAAAGGAAAAAGTGCGGATAATGGTAACATGAGTAGGCAATACCATGACTCTTTCTATTTCCAAGCGATGCCCATTTATGACTCTTTGATGGAACCACTCGTATTGAAATGATATCCACAATGTGACTCATATGGATCGCAGGTCAAAAAGGCGGATCAAAAAAGGAAAGAAGATAGCCGCCCTGGGACGAAGAAGCAAGAACAGCGAAGTCAATGTCTTGTCGGAAAGCCAAAGACACCCAGGACTTGAACTTCGTTCGGCATAACTCTCAGCCGCGCTTTGGAAAAGCTGAAGAAGAATGGTGTACTAACGCCTCTTCCCCCATCTCCGCCACCAGCTCATTTGACTCCTTCCTTTTTCAAGCGAACATCTGCCTAGGAAAAAGAAATTGATAGAGGGTACAAAGCCAATACCTACTGCAAATACCATCTGACAAATGGCCATAAATAAGACTGACCCGGTGTTTAAGGCTGAAACATGACATCCAAGACCTTATTAATTCAGGGAAAGGGAAAATGGAGCCATTGCAAACCGTCCCAATCTAACTACCAATTATCTACCCACTCATGCTGTACCTCTTCCCGCCAATATAAACATGATCGAGCCGCCATTGTCGAGTTGGGATCCCAACCTCCTTATCACGCCAGCCGGAGAAAAGAGGGAAACGGATGGTAGAGACATGAGACGAAAATATACCAACCCCCGAGCATTACTCCCTGAATGCCCTGCAAGTGATTCATCATCCTTTACGTTTGCTCAACTTCCTTCAACCCTTTGATGAAAGCCCTAGTTGCTCGGACCCTACAGACCTCAAACCCCTCCCCGCACGCATCTTTGTGGATGGACTCCTAAGAGCTGGATCAATACGACACCAATGATGATATGGATTTTCTCATACATGAGGAGCCCAATGCATAACCCGTGGGGAAAAAGTATTCAAGCCCGCGCTGAGATCTGTCTGATAACCCAACGGCGGATACTGAGGCCAAAAAGGAATCCCAGGTGACGTCAGAAGATAATGAAGTAATTAATCTCAATTGAATCAGACTCAGGCGAACATTTCCATATGGGTCCTACTCATGGCATCTAAGAGCCACCGTGATCCTGTCCTATCTATCCCGACTCCCTTGCAGGCATGAAAACAGCTCGAGTCTCATCTCTCTAATCATGGAATCTTACCTATCCTATCCCTACCTAATCTCTTTTGTCAATCAACCTTCCCTGGATTGAAAGAACTTTCCAAGAAATTGGCTGACTGACTTTTCCTTTCTCTTCTTTTTCGGGAGAATTTATAGGGAGAATGCCGCTGCTCGAAACAAAGGACAAAAACTAAATCACAAGCTTCTGATAAAAATCGAGGAAGAAAAGGTGAAGCGTTCTCTTGGTTTCCCAACCTTCTGCGCAATCTCGAATGGAATTTTGTTTTTCAGAATCGCCTGTGGTAACAATTAATTAGAGTTTTTCTCGTGCGTGCGCGTCGAAAGAGGTCTTTCTTTTTTGTTTTCCAAATTCTCAACCGGTCTCGAACAACGAATGACTAATTTCAATTCGAAGCACTTTTGAGTGTGCGCTTTGGAATCTTTTGAAAAAGCTCGTCGATTCTTCCGTGAAAGTGGAACTACAGCCCGAACAGGGGAGGGGAGGCGAGAACATGGTCGTCGGAATCAAATAACAGTTACATCAACGACTCATTAGGAGGACCTCAAAGAGCCCGTGACTGCCCAAATAAGAAAAGACCCCTGACTCTCAGGATTAACCAGAAGAGAAGGAAGGCCACAAACAAGACTTTTTGGGGATAATGAGGAGGAAAGGTGCGAAGCAAGCAGTGAGAACGAGTTTACCTACTTCCTGAAATAAGGGAAGGGAAAGAAAGATAGAAGAGAGAGTTGAGGATTGACAGTTTCATTACCTCTCACCCAAAAGACCTCGATTTTATCCCTAAAAATACGGGATAGATAGGAGAATTCTAGTTTTTTTAGTGTTTACAGGAGAGTGAAAGAGTGAAATCAAGGAAAATAGCCCCAAAAATAGTGTTTACAGGAGAGTGAAAGAGTGAAAGAGTGACGAACCCCAAAAATAGTGTTTACAGGAGAGTGCAAGAGTGAAAGAGTGACGAACTTTGACAGTTATATGGGGATAGAATTTGAGAATTCTTGGTCCTTAAGAGTGAAAGAAGGAATCGGAGAAGGAATAAGTAGTCTTGACTTGAAAGACTTTCAGGTTCAGTTGTTCCGGAGTTTACCTCTTTCCTGACTGTGAAGGAGAATGAAGAGAGAGAGAGTCAAGACTTTCAACACTTGAAGGGGAAGAGAAAGAGAAAGAAGGAATCTTTCGGATTTACTTACAGTTAAGTCGAATTGATTCTTCGATAGTTTTTCTTGACAGTGAACGATCATTCGTAAGGAAAGACGAAAGATTTCTTCTATCTCTCCCTTATTTTTAGGGATCAAATCTAGTAAAGGTAATTCATTCATTATTAAGGAAAGACGAAACAAGAAGCCAGCCGGCCGGTCTCTGATCTTGTCCTTCACCTTCCCCTTCAAGTGTTCAAAGGAAAGACGAAACTAAAGAAAAACTATCGAAGAATCAATTCGACTTAACCGTGATCCTGTTCTATCTATCCCGACTCCCTTGCAGGCATGAAAACAGCTCGAGTCTCATCTCTCTAATCTTGAAGGGGAAGGTGAAGGACAAGATCAGAGACCGGCTGGCTGGCTTCTTGTTTCGTCTTTCCTTAATAATGAATGAATTACCTTTACTAGATTTGATCCCTAAAAATAAGGGAGAGATAGAAGAAATCTTTCGTCTTTCCTTACAGTTCTGTCTCATTGATTCTTCGATAGTCTTTCCTATTTCTTCTTCTTCTTTCTTCTTTCCTGTTTCATTCTTTCTTGTCTTGCTTTCGGCTTTCTCTTTGTCTTTTACCACTGACTCGCAGGATTAACCAAAAGAGAAGGAAGGCCACAAACAAGACTTTTTGGGATAATTCAGAGTTCTCGCTTTTCTGTGGAATAAAATGAGGAAGAAAACAGGTCTCACTCACAACCCCATTTTGGAAGAAGAACTCAGAGAGGTAACTAAGCCAAGATGAGAATGTGACGAGAAAATACCGAATACTGACGGGAAGAATGCTACTAGAAAGACAGAAGTGATGAAGAATGTAAAGACCAAGATAGATGATCATGATCCACCCAAAAGAAAATGACAGAAAACCACTAAAAGACGAAAAGCTTATCTCAATGCCCCTTTAGATAGGTGTTCTACCCTAGAGAAAGGATTTCTTGGCTAAGAGTATAATGCTCGACACTGTCACGAGCAGGAATCGAACCTGCACCTCTGTAACCTAAAGGATGGCCCAGCAAACTTTCTTTTTGATATTCATATCGCGACTTGGTAACCCGGTTCCGTAGTAAGGAGTACAGTATGTCCGAGGGAGCATCATACTGACGACCTCCAAAGAGACGATCTTTTCTTTCCTCCAAAATAGGAGTACTGAAGACTGTGGCAGAACACTCTGTTCATCACAGCAACGAGATCAAATCAGTCTATACCAAGAGGGTTCTCGTGTCCTCCGACATAAGGTGCGTGTATTCATTCACGCTCAAACTCAAACAGAACCTCAAACTCCAACCGAAAGAAAAGCATTTCTCAATGCCGTATAGCTTTCACACCAACTTTCGTTGATAAATAAGACCCCACCACCTAAAATCACATCATATAAAATCAGTATCTTTTTTAGCAATCGCTTTGAATTAGAATTTGCCCATCCTTATTGATGTGAATGAGGCCCACAGAGAATGGGATGGGTTCACCTCCCCTAAGAGCACGTTCTATGGCTGGCTGGGGCCATAAAGCTTTATTATACAATCCATCATGTTACCAAAAATGGGGATAAGGATTGAATCTTGTAAGCGAGCATAGTTCTATTTAGGCAAGAGTTTTGACTTTCTAAAAAAGTCTAGATCTGGGGAAGGTGATAGCAGAATTCGAGCAATTCCGTCGAAGAAGTGCTTCCACACCCCTCCACTCTTGGATTGTTGAGTGTTAATGAGACTGGGAATCCAATCCTTTATCTTTATATAAAGAAGATTTGCAAAAATAGGAAGATCTACCCAATTCATCAATTAAGATAGCACCGTCAGCACAAATAACCACATGGTCCTCTATGTTAGAGGGTTCGACAGAAAAGGTAGGAGTCGAATTCGACCTGGGGGAATCTCCATATTCTATAACTAAGCGTAATGGTAAAAAGTTGTATCTACCTGCTGATATTCATTTTGTAATCCAAGAAGCTCAACTTCCGAGAGATCATAGTCATCGCCATAATTGTGCTTAAAGACGGAGTCAACATCATTGAGTTTCAATACCAAACTATAAAGAAAGAGAACATTTTTTATCATCATCCATTGTTCTATTAATAGAGTAACATCTATTTGTTTGATGTAAGACTAATCTATCTATCATTAGTGGATTCATCCTTAGTTGATTGATTCCTCATTTCTTTCTTCTATAATTCAATCAATATAAACACCATGTGGCGAAACAGACTCGGTAAGCGCAAGAACTAGGATTATTGTGCCTATCATTCATATGTTTTTTGATTAAACACTGGCTTTGGATTTATTTGGAGAGGATCAAAGGTGTTAAGGGGTAAGTCAGATCTCCCTAACTGTTTGATTGAGTGTCTCCCCGCATGGGCAAGGGCTACTAACAGATGGGTGGCGCACACTTTAGACTGATATGTATCAGAGATCACTTGATTTAAGAATTTGCAGTCTGGGCTTGTCCAAGCAAATGGATGCTTATTCAGTGGCACGGGGGTAAGATAGACTCATAGGGTAAACCAAAAGATGATAGAAAGAACGAAAATGAAGCGTAGGTCTCTGTCTCTGATATACGCATAATTTAATGCGTTAGTTTCAAGCTCTGTATTCTCTCCTTTTTTCCGGAATACATCAGCTAGCCCAATCTTCTTATTCAATCTACCTGATAGTGGTAACCGATCACTATCGATTTTGATAGGAAAGCAATTACCATCGATTTAGCCCAGAAAGCGATTCTTAGCTGTCAAAGGTTGCCAAGGTGCAATAAATAGTATATTCAACCCTTGTTTCATCATTGAAATTGTATACAAAAGAATTGTTCCCCGAGGGATTTGCCTGAATCACAGACATTCGTAGCTTTTTCTTATAGTCTGGACAATGCAAGAAATCTCTCATTTTCATGAGACTTGTCCCATTTTCACTCAATTTATACTAGAGTGGATGACTCGAATAGCTCGTAGCATGATGTCGTATCTCTTCTGAGATGTCAATTTCCAAAACAATGTATGAATAATAGAATCCAAAATGCAAATAGAATCGAATTAGATTTTGCATTTTCTTCTTTCTTGAAAATCACTAAGTTACAAAGTGACTCATCTCCCTCCCTGAGTTTGCTCAAAGGACTGATCCCGAATAGGTAAAGAAACCATTCAAACAAGACCCACCCAAAATTGTATAACCAAAACGACTCAGAGAATACTCTTTCTTATAAAAGTCGTGGTGGCGGATTACCTATTATTACTAATAAGGATGCCATCAGACCTAAACTAACAACCTGCAGCTCGGGGCCACTGGCATTAATTGTTTGTTATCTCAGTAAAAGGAAACTGATGCTCAAAGGCTGAGAGTACCAATGCTGAAACGTCGTAGGTGTAACTAATCCAAAACCTTGAAAAAGGGGGCTCTGTACCAGATCACATGGGTCTTTGTTAAAGATGGGGTTCCAAATTGGCAATTTATACTCGTTGCCTGGTATAACGCTATACCATACAGAACAAGCAAGACCAAAGATGGTCACAACAAAGATACGAAATTCTTGTTATAATGAAAGATTACATCAATCACTTGACTAGGAAGAATTGAATTGAAACCCAATGACGGAGGACCCAACACCGTAGTAGTTTGAAAATCAGTGATACCAAAAAGTTCTTTACTTAAAGAAGCAACCTTATCTAAGGTTAAAGGAGATAAGTCAAAACAATGGTCAAGATAATTCTCTTGATCTGGTAATCGATAATGAAATTCAAGTCGTTTGTTATACTCCAGGAATGAGGGTTCATGCAAGATGTGAGGAATTCTGGGAATTGAACAAATTGGATTTTGAAAGAAATAATTAATTAGCTGTACTGGGGGCTTGTAATAGAACTTCGATAACTAGTAGAGCACGACCCATTCCTCGTGGTTGAGCTATCTTCTGGTTTGAAAACCAATGGCCTTTCTTCGTCGAAGTTTTTATGAAAAAAAGTTTGCACTCCTTCGATCATGGAACCAAAATATGGGATTTTAGGAAATTGACTGCTCATAATTATCTTTGCCTTACTTATTCATATTCATTTTGTGAGAAAATCAACTACCATGAGCGGTCTTTGTTCTAAAATTGTATCAACAAAGATACTCCATCCAAAGACATACTGCAAGAGAACGGACATAGATGAGAGGTCATCCTGGGATTTCCATTAAGTCATTTCATTTGAATTGTGGAAAATCGTTACTTAATGTGCCACTACCCCACCCAGTATAGTATAACTGATTAGCTGTCACAAAATGAATTTTGCTTTCTTTCTACCTAAGGTTGGGTGGTCGGGGTTTACCCGACAGAAGACATGGGAAATCTAGAGAATGGGGACACAGAGCACAAGATGGAGACAGATAGGATATGTGGGAATTTATATATAGACTAAAGAAATGAAATCAGGATGGATGGGGAGCCTTTATATATACTCTCTTTCTTTCTATGTGTCAATATGGTTATACACGAACTCAATTCTTGGGACATTCTATTTAGTAGTATAGAAAATATATATACACTAAAGAGGGACTCTGGCAGGGAGTACTCTTTTTTCGCTGAATACCTGAGAGAGAGTGTAGGGGGGTCTCTTCTTATTGGACCCGCTTGGATATTTGGGCTGGGTCAAGCCAGTTCGTAAAGAAGCTAGTTCGGGATTTATTGCTTATTGAAAACGAACCCTCATGGAAAAAAGAAATTCGATTAGGCCTGATGCTTAGGGGTCCATTCCTAAAGCCATGAGAATTGGTCAGAAAACCGTTATCCTAGACTGGAGGAGTAAGTAAAGGGCTTCAAGGACAATGAGGCCCTTCTTGCATGGGCTTGGGCTTGCTTTGATGATGGTTCATGTAGGCTTGGGTCTTTCATTCGGGCCTTCTTGAAGATGGGCACCCCGGGGCCAATGCGTATAAGCTTGCGCTTGATTCACGTGGCTCATTTGACGACTCAGTACATGGATGTCACGAGTCTAATGGTATAGAATATAGAATCTTCTCCACGTAAGTAAGCTGGTTAAAGTTTCTTTGTTCATACAAGCAGTGTGATTTGGGGATCTTTTGTTTGCTCCGAAAGGTAGCCCCACCCAGTTTTTCATTAAACGGACAGGCATGAGAGTCTGAAACTGCAGATAAAGTAGTGCGGAAAACTAAACTAGTCAGAATTGTGCCTGCCATCCAATTCGTGATGCGGATGATACGCCGAATCCATTGCTGACTTCACCACGATCGATTAGGTGAAACGCTTCTGCAAAGTTTCTGTGTTCATTACAGGCAGCCTTAGTAGTCAGAATTGTGCCAGACATTCAATTCGTACTGCACGGCAAGATTACTCTACCACTCTATAAATTGAGGCTCAATAAGGTCAATCAAATTCAAATCAAAGAAATTGAGTACTAGCAACGTATGACTATGGATGCTGCAAACAGGCTTTCTGCAATTGAAGCTATGCAAAGCCCTAATTGGTATGGTGTAGGATCAGTCTCCAAGTGGGAGAATTGTTGAGTTATGGAGTCTGCTCCCTATATTTATAGCTTGGTCAATGGCTATATCCGGTAAAGCTATATTTGGTAAAGCCATATATGGTACATAGCTATATATAGTAGATGGTTAAATCTGGTAAAGCTATATTTAGTAGACTGAACCATATATATATCCCGTCTAGTAAAGCTTTGAAATGTACTTTTCTATTCTCTGTACTCTCTTGTTGTACATGCCTGAAGTCATCAATAAAAAATTCTTTTAGCCAGAGTTCTCCTTGCAATTCTCTCTATCCTTCTCTTTGTGATCATCTAGATCGAGCGTGTGCGTTGTTGTTCGATCCTAACACCTAACTAAGAGGCAGTTGAAAGCAAGTCAAGTAAGGCAGTCTCAAGCCCTCTAATGATCCTTTTCTTCCTTTCCTTTCTTGCCGGGACATTCCCAAAAGTCAAAGTCAAAATTATTGATTCTCTGACTCAACATGCTAAAGGCCTGAAGCCTAATGAAGTAGCAATCCCAGGATAAATGCCATTGAAAGCAACCGTACTTCTATTGAATTACCAAACTATAGCACAAAGAAGAAGGAAAAACCCTATCTTGACGCCTTTTCTCCGATTTGACTAGTCCTCTCTCAGGTTCTGTGGTCAGTCTGACTTAAAAAGTAGCAACTAAGAGATTCTTCTCACTACTTTCTTTTGAGGAAATGAAAATGAAATAGGTAGGCTATAACGAAGTCTGATCGGATTAGTTCAATCTCTAATCCATGTTCCTATTGAATCCTCCACTTCTGAGGCTAAGCCAGATCTGACTTTTTTCCTATGAACCAGAAGTCAAGTTAGGATCCGTCAGCCTGGAAAGGTAGAAATAACTAGCCTAAGTCATCAGTCCTAATAAGCGGTTTCGAAAGCCTGATATTCAATTCCCGCCACTTCCCCGAGTTCATTCAAAACGTATGGATTTATTCTCAATCTCCTCAAGGTAGCCTGAGGCCTTATAACCTTATAAAGAGAAGCAGGATCAAAACAAGAGTCACTCAGGAATCAAGTCTAAAGGATTATGGTTCTTCAACCTTCTTCCCCGGTGATGAAATTCCTAATTTAGTTGGCTTTCTCGGGAAGGGGGGCAGAGCCTAAAAGCATCCCAAGACTAAAGACCGCAGCTCTTCAGTCCATTCTTGAAGTTGAAAGCAGGAGAAGCAAGTCATCTTCTACCTCTGACTAAGTTTCAGTCTAACAGTCAGTCAAAGTCTTCGTGAAATCCCATCTAGCTGAAGCAAAGCGAAATCTAGAGTTTACTTCAGGTGAGGTGGACAAGGCAAATGCCGACCTGACTAAAGAAGCCCGAAATATGTATTTAGATTATGATTTGACACGCCGTACCTAAGACATAGAAAGCCGAGGAGAAGTCAGTCTCTTTAGTTATGGAAGCTGGAGCATTGAGAACTCTGAAGCGAGAGCAAGTTCTTCCATTATCTATTATCAGTGATACTCCATCCAGTACTTAGCTTGAGAAGTCTGCCGCATAGTAATAAGTAGTTACAAGCAAGGCAGGTAAATGGGCTTGCTCTTTGATTTGAAAGGATAATCCGATCCTGTAGCAGTTATAGGAGAAGGATTAGCATCGAATCTTTACGATTCTTCACTGCACTCGTCTATAGAGGAAATAGAATCCTTATGGTTTTCGGAGATTCACTTTGCCTTCACTGACTATGACTCAATGGAAAACCCTGTTTTCGAAGTTAATGGGGGAAATTACACATTCTTACCTAAAGCCTAAAGAGGAATGCAAATTGCCTAAAAGCACAACAGAAATCCAGTCTCTCTATTGAGCTCAAACCTCCGATGAACCCTTAACTGAGGAAAGCAAGCGTAAGAAAGAAGAAAAGAACCCTTGGCCTAAAGTCTGGGAAAAAGTTAGCATGATTGTAGCAATCCCCGAAGCAAGGAAATCAGTCTGAGTGCCTTCCTTTATTCCCCAGAGAACTAGTCCTCGAACTATAGACAAGAAAGAGCATCCATCACGAACTCGAAAGAGCTAGCCTGAGCATCCTACTATTGAGATTTATAGGCTTTAAAGCCAGTCAAAAAGCAAGCAGCAAGCAACCTAGTTTGATTGACTTACGAAGGCAGAGAAAAACAACTCATGGAATGAGTCATTCAAGCTGTATAAGCTGTAGGATCAAGCTTTCTTTCAAACACCCTCTCTCTGTTCACGTCTGTTGGTCTATAATTGATATCGAGAGATTCTTTTAGTGGGTCCCATAGACCTTTAGTCTTTATGGACTTCCTAAAGCTATAGAATCCGGCCCGTAAGATATATATAGAATGAAGTATGGGACTACCTATTTGCAATCCTTGCTGGAGACATAGAAGCAGGATCAAATCAGTCATTATCTTTCTATTTCAGTACTTTTAGTTACTTTCCCGGAGAAAAAATGTCAGTCTGACTGACGAAATGCCTTAACTATTTCTCATTCAGTTTGGATGAGTGTTCTAAGAGCTAATGAATTTCAGTCTTTAACTCGCCGGACAGCAAATCAGATCTATCTGACTGTAGACAGAAAAGAACCTTTGATAACAAGTCTTTCTATTTATTGACTTACAGGGGAAATTGCGTTGAAAGCAAAGATCAGGCAAATTCCCTAAACTACGAAGGGGGGAAGACTTGCAAGCTAAGACCAAGAGAAGTTGTACCTCTCCTTATTCGACCTAAGAAGCCTGAAGCTTGACTTCGGAAGTTGCTGTTCTCACTTACTCCTCTGTTTTACTCCATAAGCCGTAGATGAAGGGATTGAATTCGTATTCCTTTTCCTTCTATTCTATTCTATTCTATTATCTTACTACAGGATCCAAGTGTAACTCCAAAGCGAAGCAGGAAATCCGTCATAGGCGAGTCAGAAGTAGCAATCTTGGACGCATCTACTTCGAGGAGTTTACTGCTTGAGGACTTAGTCAGCTTTTTCCACCGACCTTTCCTTTGTGTACGAAAAGTACAGACTTCCGTCCTGTGGATATTTTGAGCCGTAACTCAAAAAAAGAGTTTGGGACCAAACTTTTAACCGGAGTCATTAGATCAGGCTTCGATTCCTATTTATCTTGTTGTGCTTGAGGAAATTGAGAATCAAGCTAGTAGGAGTTAGCGCTAAGATCCAGACTAATTTCTTTATCAGTTACAGAAAGACCAGAGATTGGAAGTCTGAAAGTCAGAAAGAAAGCACTTCCTTACGGGAATACGAATGCATTGGAAGAAAGTAGGCCTGGAAGGCAGTAATCTGACTGATCTTTTGTTACATGCCAGTACTTGAGAATAAGGAGCTTCCTTGTTCATTTTCGTTTTATTTGGCTGAGCATTAAGCACTACGAAGTCAGAAGCAGCAGAGAACTCATTCGATATAGTAATTACCAAAGCCGCTGCCTAAGATGAAGTATGAAGTACTGAGTGAGAAAGAATGACTATTGATCTTAATCCCCGATGGTAAGATTCAAGTATAGTCAAAACTTCAGCGTCAATCTCATTTTCTTTGATTGGTCTTTCATCCTTGGTAAATAAAGCCAACCAGCAATTTAGAAAGTAGTCTATCTTTCAATCAACCCGTAAAAGACTGAGAAAGGCCTATAGGACTCTATAGTTGGCAATTCTTTTCTTCCAATTACCTTGTAGTAGAAAGCATTGGCAGAATGGCAAGGTAACTAAGGAAGTTGGAATGTCTTCAATTCATCTTTCCCCTCCTTCCTCAAAAGTTGTGAGTGCAGGCTTTACCTAGAGATAATGAATGTCTTTATTGATAGCCTTGGGAAGTATATTCAGTCCTGTCTTTCCTTCTTGGAAAGTCAGAGGAATGGTTAGGAAGTCTTAAAGACTAAACGAATTTACCGTACTTTCCTAAAAATGAGTAGAAAGATCAGCCCAGAGATTGATTGAATTACTAAACTCGGGTAATTAATTAATTACTTCCTATTATACCTTTTCATCTCTTTCCTAGGAAGTCTTATAGTAGTAAGATGAGATTCAAACTAAGTAGCTTGAGAAGTTAGTGTAGTAGTTTGAAAGAAAAGCTTGGTTGAATACAGGCCCCGTGCAGGATACAGAAAAGCTGACATTCATTGAAGTGTAGAAGATCCTACATTCCCAAACCAGGGGATGAAATTACTAAACCTGCTGAATCTGATCTTGTAGGCCTGGAATATTACCTAGAAGGTAACTCAGGAATCAAGCAACTACTAAGGCTAAGCTCTGGGAACGAGAACAGATCTGGCAACAAGTCAGTCTATTCTAATCCCTGGGAACTGCCCATTGAATCTGAACCTTTCTCTCTGAACGGAATAAGCAAGTTTCCATTTTGGAGGATGCTTGCAAGTTCTATGTTAGAGGTTAGAGCAAAAGCTAGTCCTGAGACAGAAGATTTAGTCATTCACATGTCTGAATAAAGCCAGAGCATAGAAGGCAGACTTTTGTCTTTCCTAGTAAAGGGACTCTCTAGTTGCTGATGTTCAGTCTCGTCTTTCCCCTGCTGCTTCTGATAAGGCCTAAAAGGCGGTTAGTTAGATTTCATAGTTCTAGTAAATCAGTCATTAGATTCAGATTTAGTGTGTAGGCTGTACTTGACTATTTCTTTCTCATTGTTTCTTTATAAGGATTCTCACTATGAATACGAAAGAGGTTGCCCACAAGTATCTGATTTCTTTCTCCGTAATACATTTGTTTGTTGTTAAGGAGTCAAAAGAAAAGAAAGATCAGGCAACCTCAGTCTCTTCCCGAAATTCATACCAGTCAGTATTGATTGAACTCGTCCCGGATACTTTTTTCTTTATTTCAATCAATGGTTCAGTCCTTGAGTTCCTTCGTTTCGTCTAGGCTGAAGTTGAAGTTAGAGCTAAGTTATAAGGAAATTCAGCTACTAAGGGAAATTACCTCAGGCTGATCTTCCCCGTCCGTAAAGAAATAGAATGAAGAGCTAGAAGTGCTTTCTTAGTCCGTTCCTTTAGCAGCGAACTGATCTTACGGATCTTCTCCCTTTCCATATTCAGTGATAAAAGGAAAAGCCTTGGCCTGCCCAAGATCAATCAATCTCGCTATTTCTACCTCCTTTCCTGTCCCAATACGTAAGAAGCAATTTCAGCCTAACTCTTAGTCTAAACTAAAGTCATGGATTCTTATCCAGCCTATGATCTGACTATTCCTCAAAGGTTACTGAAAAAACGTAAGGAAAAACAAGACAAGAAAAGGCCCTTTGGACAAGGATCGATCTCCTATGCCCTCTTATCTTAATCCATTCAAATACCCCAGGGAATGAATAACCTCAAAAAGCCTGTTAATCGCTTCACATTCAAAGGCCAGGAACCTCTTTTCACCAGAATTAGGATAAGATGGCTTTTCATCGAAGAAGCTACTGATGACTGAATGCCTGATAATCGAATCTGTTTAGCTGGGCGGACTCTCTTTGCTGATAGTGAAGCCCAGAAAAGCCAAAGAGCAGCCGGATGAAACTCTAAGTCTGAAGCAGGAAGTCAGTTTGATATGATGATTGAGTAGAGCCTACAACCTAATTTATATTCCGGAAGGGATTCTCTTGTTACAAGCCCCGATCCTTGTCATGTGGCCAGCTTTGATACTGGAAAACATTACTTAGCCGCCTACTTCAAAAGCAGGTAAAGGCCTTAAAGCAAGTCGTATTGACTGACAGACATGGCCTACTAAAAAATAACTAAAAAGACTACTTCCAATGTCCCGTTACGATTAACAGGACTAACGCAGACTCGAAGCAATAGTGACAATTTGTTGAGTTATGGAGTCTGCTCCCTGTATTTATAGCTTGGTCAATGGCTATATCCGATAAAGCTATATTTGGTAAAGCCATATATGGTAAAGCTATATCCGGTAAAGCTATATATGGTACATAGCTATATATAGTAGATGGTTAAATCTGGTAAAGCTATATTTAGTAGACTGAACCATATATATATCCCGTCCAGTAAAGCTTTGAAATGTACTTTCTATTCTCTGTACTCTCTCTTGTTGTACATACCTGAAGTCATCAATAAAAAAAAAATCCTTTTAGCTAGAGTTCTCCTTGCAATTCTCTCTATCCTTTTTTTTTGTGATCATCTAGATCGAGCGTGTGCGTTGTTGTGCGATCCTAACAACTGGTATCAGAGCAAGGCAAAATTCACCACGATCTGTGAAGATGGAAAGTTCAAAGATTGGAATTGAGAAGTTCGATGGATCCGATTTCGGTTTCTAGAAGATGCAGATTGAAGATTATCTGTACCAGAAAGATCATCACAAACCTCTGTTGGGGGTGAAGCCGAATACCATGACCACGGAACAGTGGAAGCTCAAGGATCGACAAGCCTTAGGGATGATCCGGTTGACGCTATCCAGAAACGTGGCGTTTAACATCATCAAGGAGAAGACAACGTCAGATCTGATGAAGGCGCTGTCAAATATGTATGAAAAATCGTCGGCTATGAACAAGGTGTATTTGATGCGTAGATTGTTCAATCTACAGATGTCTGAAGGTGGACGTGTTGCGGATCATATAAATGAATTCGATATGATAATAAGTCAACTGGGTTCGGTGGAAATTAATTTCGAAGATGAAATTAAAGCGTTGATTTTGATGTCATCCTTACCCGAGTCATGGGATACTGTTGTTGCCGCAATCAGCAGTTCCCGAGGATCTGATAAACTAAAGTTTGATGAAATTCGAGATGTAGTTCTCAGTGAAAGTATTCGCAAACGGGAAACTAGAGATTCATCAGGCAATGCTCTCAGTGTTGATCGAAGGGGAAGAAGCAAATCAAAGAGCTCAAACAAACATGGGCGTTCAAAATCAAAGAACCTGGGAAAATCTCCAAACAAACCCAACGTAACGTGTTGGAGCTGTGGTGGAAAAGGACACTTTCGGACAGATTGTACAAAGCTAAAGAAGAAGCAGAATCATAAATCTGAAGATGATGATGATTCTATATACACAACAGAAGATGCTGAGGACGTTTTAATCCTTAGTGTGGATAGCCCAGCTGAATCCTGGATTTTGGATTCAGGTGCATCGTTCCATTCGTCTCCAAGTAAGGAATTGTTTCGAAATTTCAAATCAGGAAATTTCGGGAAGGTGTATCTTGCCGACAATAAAACCTTGGAGATTGAAGGAAAGGGAGATGTCTCCATACAAACTCCAGCAGGAAATCAATGGACATTACAAGATGTCAGATACATTCCTGGTCTCAAGAAGAACCTGATCTCTATTGGTCAGTTGGATAGCACAGGCTATGCAGCAGAGTTTGAAAAGAGTTCCTGGAAGATTGTGAAGGGCGCCATGGTTGTTGCGCGTGGCACAAAATCCGGAACCTTATACACTACTGCAGAGTGTATAAACATGACTGCTGCTGCTGAGAGTACTTCCAATTCAAGTCTATGGCACAATAGACTTGGACATATGAGCGTCAAAGGAATGAAGATGCTGACTGCGAAAGGAGCTTTAGAAGGCTTAAAATCTGTTGATATGGGTCTTTGTGAGAGCTGCGTTATGGGCAAACAGAAACGAGTTAGTTTCACAAAGGCTGCCAGAGAACCGAAGAAAGTGCGGTTGGAAATGGTTCATACAGACGTCTGGGGACCATCTCCAGTTTCATCACTTGGTGGATCAAGGTACTACGTCACCTTCATCGATGACTTCAGCAGGAAGGTATGGGTTTACTTTCTGAAACACAAGTCAGATGTGTTAACCACCTTCAAGAAGTGGAAAGCTGAAGTTGAAAATTAGACCGGCTTGAAGATCAAATGCCTGAGGTCTGACAATGGAGGAGAGTACAACAAATCAGAGTTTATAACATTTTGTGCAGCTGAGGGAATTAGATTAATAAGAACAATTCCCGGTAAGGCAAGACAAAATGGTATTGCAGAAAGGATGAACAGAACCTTGAATGAGCGAGCAAGAAGCATGAGGATTCATTCTGGATTGCCAAAGACATTCTGGGCTGATGCTGTGAACACAGCAGCATATTTGATTAATAGAGGGCCGTCAGTACCCTTGAAGTTCAAATTGCCCGAAGAAGTATGGACCGGAAAAGAACTCAAGTACTCTCACTTGAGAATCTTTGGCTGTACTGCGTATGTTCATATTAATCCAGAGAAGAGAGATAAGCTTGATGCTAAGGCTGTGAAATGCTACTTCATAGGCTATGGTTCTGACATGTTCGGGTATAGGTTTTGGGATGAGAAAAATATGAAGATCCTAAGACACTGTGATGTGACCTTTGATGAAAATGTCATGTACAAGGACAGAGAGAAGATAAACTCTGAGACTACGAAGCAAGTGGGAGTTGAACTTGAGTGGCAAGAAAATTCACACAGTGATGGTACAACAGAAGCTCAAGAAACTCCTGATCTTATTGCTGAAGAACCAGACGTGGAGCAGGTTGCACCTGTGCAGGTGTTGAGAAGATCATCCAGAACTACCAGAGCACCAGATAGATATTCAACCTCATTACATTAACTGTTGCTGACTGACGAAGGAGAACCAGAGTTCTTTGATGAGGCCCTACAAGTGGAAGATTCAACTAAGAGGGAGCAAACCATGGATGATGAGATGAGCTCACTTGAAAGGAATAATACGTGGGTGCTGACTGAGTTGCCTACAGGAAAGAGAGCTCTGTTGAACAAATGGGTGTTCAAAATCAAGGTTGAACCAGATGGCAGAAGGAGGTTTAAGGCTCGGTTAGTAGTTAAAGGATATTTACAAAGAAAAGGCATTGATTATGCTGAGATCTTTTCTCCAGTTGTGAAATTAACTACTATCCGAATTCTACTGAGTATTGTTGCATCGGAGAATTTGCACCTTGAGCAAATGGATATAAAAACGGCATTTTTACATGGAGATCTAGATGAGGAGATCTATATGCAACAACCCGAAGGATTTGCAGCTCCAGGCAAGGAGCACATGGTGTGTAAGCTCAATAAGAGCTTGTATGGACTGAAACAAGCACCGAGACAATGGTACAAGAAGTTTGACTCCTTCATGAGCAAGAGTGGTTTCCACAGAAGTGAAAAGGATCAGTGTTGCTACCTCAAGAAATACACTGATTCTTATGTGTTTCTACTCCTGTATGTGGATGATATACTAATTGCTGGATCAAGTATGTGGGAGATAAACCACCTGAAGGCAAGCTTGTCTTCAGTATTTGAGATGAAAGATTTAGGTGTAGCGAAGCAGATCCTTGGGATGAGGATTTCTCGAGATAGATCTGCTGGCACATTAAATCTATCCCAAGAGCAGTACATTGAGAAGGTGTTGTCCAAATTTAAGATGAATAACGCTAAACCCAGGACTACCCCCTTGGCAAATCATATTAAATTGTCAAAGGGGCAATCTCCCAAGACAGTTGAGGAACGTGAGCACATGGCATTAGTTCCGTACGCTTCTGCAGTTGGGAGTTTGATGTATGCTATGGTCTGCACTAGACTTGACATAACACATGCAGTGGGAGTTGTTAGCAAGTACATGGCAAATCCAGGGAAGGAACATTGGGAAGCTGTGAAGTGGCTTCTGAGATATCTGAGAGGTACATCCAATACTACACTTTGTTATGGCAATGGCAAAGTAGTTCTGCAAGGTTTTGTGGATGCTGGTCTGAGTGGAGATGTAGACTCCAGCAAGAGCACATCTGGGTATATCTACACTATAGATGAAACAGCAGTGAGTTGGATGTCCAAGCTTCAGAAATGCGTTGCTCTTTCATCTACTGAAGCTGAGTACGTGGCCATTGCTGAAGCTGGAAAGGAGATGATATGGATGACAGACTATCTAGAAGAATTAGGCTGGAAGCAGTGCAAGAAGATCCTTTATACAGATAGTCAGAGTGCCATACAGTTGGTGAAAAACCCAGTCTATCATTCAAGGACAAAACACATTAGAAGACGGTACCATTTCACTCGCAGGTTAGTGGAAGAAGGCGATATGTGTTTGGAGAAGATATAGGGTGCAAAGAATCCAGCAGACATGTTGACAAAATGTGTTGATGTTGGAAAATTAAAGCTATGCAAAGCCCTAATTGGTATGGTGTAGGATCAGTCTCCAAGTGTTTATACAGATAGTCAGAGTGCCATACAGTTGGTGAAAAACCCAGTCTATCATTCAAGGACAAAACACATTAGAAGACGGTACCATTTCACTCGCAGGTTAGTGGAAGAAGGCGATATGTGTTTGGAGAAGATAGAGGGTGCAAAGAATCCAGCAGACATGTTGACAAAATGTGTTGATGTTGGAAAATTAAAGCTATGCAAAGCCCTAATTGGTATGGTGTAGGATCAGTCTCAAAGTGGGAGAATTATTGAGTTATGGAGTCTGTTCCCTGTATTTATAGCTTGGTCAATGGCTATATCCGGTAAAGCTATATTTGGTAAAGCCATATATGGTAAAGCTATATCCGCTAAAGCTATATATGGTACATAGCTATATATAGTAGATGGTTAAATCTGGTAAAGCTATATTTAGTAGACTGAACCATATATATATCCCGTCCAGTAAAGCTTTGAAATGTACTTTCTATTCTCTATACTCTCTCTTGTTGTACATACCTGAAGTCATCAATAAAAAAAAAAATCCTTTTAGCCAGAGTTCTCCTTGCAATTCTCTCTATCCTTTTCTTTGTGATCATCTAGATCGAGCGTGTGCGTTGTTGTGCGATCCTAACACAATTAGACTGCTGTAGAAAGTCGTAATGGTAGTCGCAAGCAATTATCTTTATCTAGCCTCAAGCAAGCAATTATCTTTATCCAGCCTAAATAAACAGACTAACTTTCTCGTAATCTACCTTTCATTCTTCTCACTTCTTTCGCTCAGTCTTTCGGTTCAGAGGTAATGAGAAAGAGAGTTTGATTCAACTAGCTCCCCCACAACATATGAGTAGACTTTTCCATCTCTTGCTTTCAACTACCTTGACTAGATAATTGATTCTGGAGGGACTAGGAATCGAATAGGAGGAAATAGCCTGTAACTTCCTACTAGACAGACTGATTAGGTTCAATCTTCTGACGTCACCCGGAAATGAAGGCCAAAAGGCCCCAAGTCCTGGATTTCTCACTTCTTTACTTATCTCAGGATCAAACTTATGGTAATTCCACTGCTACTTCGTCTTTGAGGGCTACTTCTGCGGGATATGATAAAAGACTGAAACTAGAAGAGAAGGGCAGAACGGATCCAATTCTATTCTACTGCTTGAAAAGCCTATTTATCTGTTAGTGGCCTACTTTGATAATATGATCTTTCCGCTGAGGAATCAAAACAAAGAAAAGAATATATATATCACTTTAGACTGAGTTAGCCTAAGAGGAATCGAATCAAAGGGTTTTGACTGAATTTACGACTTTAGATGCATTAAGGGCTTGCAATGAATTATAATTAGACTTGCCTTATGGACTTCGTAGTGCTTTCCTGCTCAGTCTTCACTCTCCCCTGAACTTCATTAAATGGAAACCTCAACTCATTTTTTTCTTCTTCCTTACGTCCCTCTCAGTCAAAGAGTCGGGGACCTTGTTATAGCAAATTCACTGAGCACGGGGAATCAAGACTACTTTCTAAATCACAGGACTAACGTCTAAGTCTATCTCGAAGCTCCTACTTATCTTATGACTAACTTCTTGCCTCTACAGGATCTGTAGAAGTAGGCTAAAGTAGAGACTTGACATCTTGAGTACCACTCAATCTTCATATGTCATATGTCAATCCTTACTTGCTATCTCACAGAAAGGTCTTTTACGAAGACTATATGACTTGCAACCAAAAGAGAAAGATGACTTGCTACTTGCTTAACCGATTTATTGCTCTCAGGCCGCCTCTCAACAATTTGATTTGAAGCAGGCTACTTTCCTATCTTTCGTCATCCCAGGCCCTACCAGAATAGAGTAAGTCAGGGCTTTTTGCAAGGAATTAGTGAAAGGTCTTTAGTGACCCAAGGTTCTTTTATGTTGGGACTTAGGCTTTTCTCCCTTCCACACTTTAGGCCAATGGTCATTCAATGGTTACTTAGTCATCAACAGCTGCTACCTCACTAAGCAACCGGACAGAGCCTACGGATCACTTAGCTGCTAAAAATGGATAAGATCAAAGAGTATCTTACCAGGGAAGAGAGCTGGACTCAATCTCAGTCTGAATTTGAGGAAAGTCAATTACATTTGTTTGAAAGACTTTACTAGCTTTCTACTTTCATACTTGACTACCTTAGCTGAATTAGGACGGGAAGTGTGACATACTTCAAATCGATAATTAATCCCTGATAAGGCCAATCTTCCATATGATGATAGAAAAATTGGTCACGAAGGCTCTTTCCTTGAAACCTAGCTTTCCTAACTCTAACTACCAGACCTTTTGGTCAAGAGGCATTCTCTAACTGATCTATCAAATGCTCTTTCTTTAACAACTAAGAAATCAAGGGCAGAAACTGACAACTGACCTACTATATAGCTCTAACTTGAAGCTATCCTTGTGAAAGAAATGGAATCCCTAACTTCCCAAGGAGTGGAGAATATGAATATATGATCCGATTGAGCTGCTAACTTGAACTTCCTCAATTCAACTGCCTCCCTTTTTAGTATTAGTAAAAGAACAAGAGCTAGGGGTTTACTCTTTGACTCAATGAGTAGGAAAAAACGGGCACATTCTTAAAAAATACATGACTCTGGCTTCTATGTCTTCTCTTGCAGCTTATGACTGATTAATGAATGTTATAGTCATTCTGACTTCGTAGTGCTTATCCCCTTTAGACTTCAAACTTCCTTTCCTATTCCTACCGGGGCTTTAAACGAGCAAGAAAGAAAGAAGACTAGGCCCTTGCATTAGACTTCCTTGTTGTCTACCTTTGCTTTGGAGAGGAAGTATGGGAAAAAATGAGATTTCTGTCTCGTGGCTCTACGTCTCTCTGCCTTGCTTGCAGCTCATTCTCAATAGTTACGGCCTTGTCACTCAATCGAATGAGTTGTTATCTCTCCAAAAGCAGTCAATCTTCTTTTTTCCTCCGAAGGACTTGATAGATTCTATGTTCTTTGTCTTTTTTTGCTTGAAACTCTCAAATCTGATGAAGCAAGAGAATGCAACAAAATAGAAAGATCAAGGATTCTCTAGTAAAGGCTTTTTCTTTCTGGAGAGAATCAAAGACTTGATAAGAGAGATTACTGAAGATATGGCTTATGGCGTCCCAGGCTGATTTTCTTTATTCTTAGTTACGGTTTTGGAAATAGGAGGAAGAGGTTGTAATTGTACGTGATTCAATGGGATTAGGTATATAATAGGCTTGAAGAGCCAGATAATGGAGATGATTTGATTTAAGGCATTGCCTCCGTCTTTTCAGGAGGGTAAATTCCTGATCTTGGTTTTCTTCTTACTTGCTGCCTTATCTGATGAAGCTAGGGAATGCGCAATAATAGAAAGACTTTTTCTCAGGCTTCTCTTCTAACTTACTGGTAGGGTTGAAAGTCAATCTGAGGATATAGCTGTTTAAGGAAATGCAAGTATAGACCTTATTCCATCTTACTTGACTTCGTAATACTCTTGTTTTCGGTTTCCGAGTTAGACTGATTTCCAGATATATCTTTGACTAGGAATTCCCTGTAACTTACCTTATCAAAGACTGCTGCTCAATCTAAGTACGGAATCGAAAGACTGATCTCTGGATATCTCACTCAATCCTACTACTTGCTTTCAAAAGTCATTCTCATTCTATGGAAGTCTAACTCAATAGTTCGAGTTCTCTTTCTAGTAACTCTTCTGTCTCAAGTCGGGGCTTGTATTGAAAGAGAAAGAATAAGTCATTCAACGGTCCTTGTGCTTTCCTAACTATATCGCCTTTCACTTCAACAGATCATGATCAGAAGATACCTTTTCTTCAGTGTCAGAGTTCCGGATTAAGAGGAGCGGGGAGGGAATAAGCATGAATAGCCTACGGAGATGTTGATCAAGTTGATCAAGGAGAATCTGCCCTTGTTTTGGCTTTTAGTCATCAGTCTGTTCCCCCCGGAGCTAGATAGGGAATATATAGGATTAGTTTCCATTTGGCATAAATCTTTGGCGAGCCCATAGCTCTCACGTAATTTCTACAGTGAAGTCAATAAAGAGACAAATGAACTCCAAAAAGAAAAGAGTCCTTGAGGTGAATCACAGGTCATTGGCAGTTCTTCCCCTTTCTTTTGGAAGTCAAGCCTAGCCTAGATAAGAGCAAGAGAGGGTAAAAGGATTAGGATCTTCTTACCTGAGATGGCCACTTCTCCTCTTCTAAAGTAACGGATTTGATGAAAGACTTTCTTACCGGTTAAGATACTACGGAAATAGCTCTTATCTTATGCCTTGCCTAAACAG